>NC_086321.1:376455492-377085492 GCF_036172605.1 Pelobates fuscus
AAATCCCCAGCTTAATTCGGTCTCTGGGTAACCTGGCAAGGAGATCATATAATGCCAACACTTTCCATTTTCAATTAACCAACATCTATGAAAGTAAAAAACGGAGTACATCTAAATGTTATGAGATTAATCAGTCATGCCGACAGCACTGGGTGTTAACCCTTTCTAATATCGACAACTCAAAGACATGAATGTATACACTACGTAAATAACATTTCACTATTTAATAGAGTACGATGGATTTTGAGATAGTGCACAGTTTAGTACAGAGGTAGTAACGACACATTGGATGATATAGTCAGTCAATATAAAATTCCATCTATGCATTCTGCGAGCAGTTTTGCTAGAGAATGTATGGATTTGGGAAAAAATTAAATTACTTAAAAATAGATTCTATGCCGAAGAATTAAATGAAGTAAACCTCCCACAGACGGCCTTTTTACTCTCCACCCATATCAACCACATGCGCTTTGATTGCTATGGTAACTTCCTAGTTTGTGTGCCATCGCTGGATAGGAGGTATAGGTACGGAGTGAATGATGTCACTCCTTTAAGACACCAGCTCGCTGGCAACAAAGCCAACGTATCGGCGTCATGAAGAAAGACCTGCTTGGGGTGGGTGCCAAGCAAGGCAAATCAGCGAAGTGCAGGACAGACCAGAGCTGGGTGTTACAGAAGTGTGACACCTACCTCTGTATGGAGATCACAGCTGGGGAGCAGAGAGTCAGATAAGCAGTATAGATTCCCTTTAAGAAAGACACTGAGGTTGACAATGGGATTTCTTCACAACACAAATACAGGTCACATTTACATACCAGGGATCCTCTCTGAGTGCCCACTTACCTTGCATTCGCAGCCCATCTCATACCGCTGATTAAGGTTTTTCTTCTGAGTCGGACTCAGGGAGTCCCACGGGACAATAAAGTCACACAGTGTGATGTGCATCTTCCCATCTCCCTCCGCTTTACCTAGAGCCCGAGGCAGTGGAGAGAAGGATAGGATAAGATCTCAGGATTATACTCAAAGAGAGACAGCAAGATCCATAACACATTTCCCTTTAGTGCCAAAGCTTCCTCTTACCTGCAATCAGGTACTCCTTCTTGCCAGCTGTCTCCAGCGTTACCCCACACACTGCAGAGGATGGGGCTGTAAAGATGTATTCAATGTCCTTATCAGGCCCCTTAAACATCTGCGTAAAAAAGGTGGAGTATATTATTTTCTTTATCATTGGGTTTTGAATGTCTGGTGGGCAACAGTTTCTAATTAAAGGACAACTGTCACCTGAAAGCTATTCATTAATATAATAATCCTTTCATCAAGTTTTACAAGGAAATTTACATTTTTAAATAATGTTAAAAAAAAAAAAAAAATAGAGAAAAACTCATCCCGACCTTCTTCTCATTGGTATTACTCATGTAGCACCAACATAGTCCACAGCGCTTTACAATCAGAACGAGGTTACAATCTACGGCAGCCAGATATATAATGTTCGGTATCTTGACAATAGCACAATTACTGGCAAAGTGGTCTGACCCGAGTTTCCCAGTTCTAAGGCAGTAATGTTACCACTGCTGTAACCAGCCGATATGGCAGGATCCCTCGGCCATACACATGCACCTTGGGTTGGACTGTTTGCAAACCAACAGTTAGTCTTTATGGTCTACCCTGTAAGTAAAAATGTATTTCTTACAGCAGGAGATCGGTGGACTCAGAACAACCTCCTCTCACCTGACAGGGCCCGGATAAAGAAAGGAAAACGCAGATGGAAATTAAAAACATACCAGTTTTTCATTTTTTTATTCTCAGGGCTATGAAATGAGAGAGAAGAAGAGAGAGATAGGCCCACCTGGGGGGGGGGGGGGGAGGAGAGAGAGAGAGAGATGGGCCCAACCTAAGGGGAGGGAGGAGAGAGAGAGAGAGAGAGAGATGGGCCCAACCTGAGGGGGGGGCGAAAGATGGGCCCAACCTGAGGGGGGAGGGGGAGGAGAGAGAGAGATGGGCCCAACCTGAGGGGGGGGGGGAGAGAGAGAGAGAGAGATGGGCCCAACCTGAGGGGGGGGGAGGAGAGAGAGAGAGAGATGGGCCCAACCTGAGGGGGGGGGAGGAGAGAGAGAGATGGGCCCAACCTGAGGGGGGGGGGGGGGGAGAGAGAGAGAGAGAGAGATGGGCCCAACCTGAGGGGGGGGGAGGAGAGAGAGAGAGAGATGGGCCCAACCTGAGGGGGGGGGAGGAGAGAGAGAGATGGGCCCAACCTGAGGGGGGAAGGAGAGAGAGAGATGGGCCCAACCTGAGGGGGGGGAGAGATGGGCCCAACCTGAGGGGGGGGGGAGAGAGAGGCCCAACCTGAGGAGGGGGGGAGAGAGAGAGAGAGAGAGAGAGAGAGGCCCGACCTGAGGGGGGAAGAGATAGGACCAACCTGAGGAGGGAGGGGGAGAGATAGGACCAACCTGAGGGGGGGGGGGGAGAGATAGGACCAACCTGAGGGGGGGGGGGAGAGATAGGACCAACCTGAGGGGGGGGGGGAGAGATAGGACCAACCTGAGGGGGGGGGGAGAGATAGGACCAACCTGAGGGGGGGGGGGGAGAGATAGGACCAACCTGAGGGGGGGGGAGAGATAGGACCAACCTGAGGGGGGGGGGGAGAGATAGGACCAACCTGAGGGGGGGGGAGAGATAGGACCAACCTGAGGGGGGGAGGAGGAGAGAGAGAGATGGGCCCAACCTGAGGGGGGGGAGAGAGAGATAGGCCCAACCTGAGAGGGGGGAGAGAGAGAGATAGAGATGGGCCCAACCTGAGGGGGGGGGAGAGAGAGATAGGCCCAACCTGAGGGGGGGAGGGAAGAGATAGGCCCAACCTGAGGGGGGGAGGGAAGAGATAGGCCCAACCTGAGGGGGGGAGGGAAGAGATAGGCCCAACCTGAGGGGGGGAGGGAAGAGATAGGCCCAACCTGAGGGGGGGAGGGAAGAGATAGGCCCAACCTGAGGGGGGGAGGGAAGAGATAGGCCCAACCTGAGGGGGGAGGGAAGAGATAGGCCCAACCTGAAGGGGGGAGGGAAGAGATAGGCCCAACCTGAAGGGGGGAGAGACAGAGATAGGCCCAACCTGAAGGGGGGAGAGACAGAGATAGGCCCAACCTGTGGGGGGGAGAAACAGAGCTAGGCCCAACCTGAGGGGGGGGGGGAGAGACAGAGATAGGTCCAACCTGAGGGAGGGGGAGAGACAGAGCTAGGCCCAACCTGAGGGGGGGGGGAGAGACAGAGCTAGGCCCAACCTGAGGGGGGGGGGAGAGAGACAGAGCTAGGCCCAACCTGATGGAGGGGGAGAGACAGAGATAGGCCCAACCTGAGGGGGGGGGGGAGTGACAGAGATAGGCCCAACCTGAGGGAGGGGGAGAGACAGAGATAGGCCCAACCTGAGGGAGGGGGAGAGACAGAGATAGGCCCAACCTGAGGGAGGGGGAGAGACAGAGATAGGCCCAACCTGAGGGGGGGTAGGAAGAGAGATAGGCCCAACCTGAGGGAGGGGGAGAGACAGAGATAGGCCCAACCTGAGGGGGGGTAGGAAGAGAGATAGGCCCAACCTGGGTGCAGAGAGAGCGAGAGAGGCAGGGCAGAGAGAGATAGGCGGGACAGAGAAAGAAAGAGAGACAGGCCCGATATGGGCAAAGAGAAAGAAAGACGGGCCCGATATGGGCAAAGAGAAAGAGATAAGTCTGATATGGGCAAAGAGGGGTATTAAGTATAGGATCATTGGGATATCTTTAAACTGTCAGAGATACTGTTGGAGGCACCAGAGGACAGAATTGAAGAACATTGCTCTATACCAGCTTCACTCACATCTCATATAACACACTGATATGACAAACTGTAATAGCCTTTTATACACCGAGAGAGCAAAAAACATGTTATCAAAGCATACAACCTTCAGAGTGACACATTTAATCACTGAAATCCTAAAATTGTATCATCTGCAAATGTAATTTACATAAATGTGAGACAAAGCATGAAGAAGCGAAGACTGATCATGTTGGAAACCTTGGACCTTAAATACTTGCAACCATGACATCTTCTATGAGAGACTATTTGGATAAACATTACTAAGAATCCGTGATACTAAACCGAGTCTCATACACCCTGTGTGTTTGAGAGCGGTATGCCTTGTTTCCTACCTTGAGCTGTTTAATTTCATACTGGATCCTTTTGATAGGATTCCCATAGACGTCATTCCCACTGTTGACTTCTTTACCTATGATGGCTTTGGCGCGGATCACTGCATGGAGAGATTGGAATAGATTAACAAGGTGGCCTGCTATTTGCTCAGTGATTATCATGTCTACAAATGTTAAGAGGAAGGAAGTATGGTCAACCCAGACTTCTTATCAAGGTATCAAATGCGAGTTTTTAGCATCTTGGGCATCTCGGTGACTGGGGTCCAGCCAATGTCCAAAGACTTCCTTTGCAACAAAATAATTCCTCTAGGGCAGACGGACAATCAAAATGCAACACTTACAAATTTAAAGGTTAGCTTGGCTTCATGCCAGTTGTAGTTCTGCAACATCTGGGGACCTTCCATTTGCCCATATCTGCTCTAGAACATGGCTTCACTGGCATCACACAACAAAGACAGGCCTCAAACATATATTTTAAATAATATTGTTTTAGGAGTACACCACCACATCTTGAGAATATCACATAGTGTCTAAAGTATAGTTGCAAAGAGCACACAAAGTACGAAGGGTAAGCTGTAGGTGTTCTCCTTGAATCGCAATGGGTGTCAGTGATTAATTGTGGGTAACAGTAAGATTGAGCTCATGTGCTGCTGAATCACTAGAAAAAAATGCATCCAAAATCTGAAAGGATTTGTTCGGAACAGAGGGTGTCTTTGTGAAGGGAACTGCTACTCTGCAGTTTCCAAGCCAAAACCAAAGAGGGACGCAGCCAAAAGAGCTCGTGTGGATACACGATGGGAGAGGGTGAGAGATACAGAGAGAAACAAGAAGCAGAAAAACAGACATACGTAAAAGGAGGTGGGAGAAGGGAGTGAAACGGGGTTGCAGTGAGAAATTGAGAAATAGATGTAAACACGGAGAAGAAAGTTGCACAGAAACAACGATTAGAAGGAACTGCCAAAAGCAGGATTAGTAAAGGGTGGGTAATAAACAAAGAAGGATTCAACGAGGGTTATATGAGAGTCCACTATATCAGAGCACTAGACACCCTCCTTCCCAATTCTCTCAATCAAAATCTGTAGCTTTACCCGTCATCATTTCTGTGGCAGGAACGCTGCCTGACTGTGAATTGCCCTTTCCTATGTGTGGATGTACTCTCCTGGAATGTATGTTTTCCCTTGTTAATTTTCCCTCTTTGTAATTTTCACATTGAATCCTGCAAATTGCTTATTAACCACAAGGGGACGCACCGGCGCAAGGAGCCCAGTGCGCCAGACCACCCCGATACTCAACTTAGAACATGTGGTTAGAACGTTCACACCTCGCTAACAAGGTGTGAAAATCGCAGACCACAAGGAAAACAAGCGGCGCGTGCTTCCTCTAGTTGGCTGCCGGTTTGTATCGCCAAATGCCCACCAGGGGGAGCATTGGCATTCCGAACCGGCCTGTGCGCACTGTCTTCGATCCCAGTGTCGAGGGGTTCATACTACCCACTCCCAACGGAGCTATAATCACTATTTACACCCCTACCTGAGAGCTACGAGGCTAGGCTTGTAGCTGCCTAGGAAAACTCTCAGGTGGATACCAGCGTAGTGATATCAACCCTAGAGAGCGATGCGCGCCAGCAGGGAATCCCTGGGGCTGTGAGGCGCTCTCACGGCCACAGGACCCCAGTGGAATGGGAGAAGGAGCGCCCATTCAAACTGGGTTCGCGACATTCTCCTGGTTGGTCGACCCGAGGGAGCACCGATTGGTCGCTGCAAGGAGCCGACGACCAATTGGAGCAGGAGCCCCCGTTCAAACGGGGTTTCACGCCCTTTCTCCCGATTGGGCGGCGAAACCCCTCCCCGAGCACTCATTGGGCAAATTTGTTTCTCGCTGCTCAGCAGATTGGTGCCATCGGGTTTTGCGCCCTGTGTTCGGATTGTGCGGGGAAACCCCTCTCTTCCCCGGGCCCTGATTGGTCTCGCGCCTTTCAGTGGATTGGCTGTTGCTTGGTTTGGGCGCGAAGTTTGAACTCACCGGACCAAACCAAGCAACACTGTGGAACTGATTTCGGGGGTGTACAGAGCCGCGAGCCCCAGACTTTAGACACTGGTATCTTGGGTTCTGTACACCCGATAGCCCCACTATTTGCAGAGATCCCATGTGGGACCTGGGGCTATCTTACAATAGATGTTTTACCTGTGTGACCCCTTCCCTCCCCGGGATGTTGAGCCCCAAAGTTTACCCCCTTGTATGGAATGTGTTGGCCTGTGTGCTAGTGGTATCTCCCAGAGCGGGAGATGGTTATCTGCAACCCAGCCCCCTCCTGCCTGGGATTGTGTTGCATGGGATGGAGACCCCCTGTGGGGGTCTGTGCATAAAATGCTGTGTCAAACGTTGTACCCCTGGAACTGTGTGTCGTCCAGTTACTGGGGGGAAATGGGTCTCTTAATACATTAATAGCGGGGGTAACCAGCAGAGTTACCCAGGTCCCGCTACAATTTCTTATCCAAGAATTTGAACTATATTTTAAAGCAAGAGACAAAAAGGAACAACCGAATAATGAGATATCAGGTAAAGGAAAAAAAAAATAAACAAAAGCGCACACAAAAATAAATTACCAAATCAGCACTGAGCTGGCCAAATAGAAATGAAGAAGGAAACCAGGTCTGATAAAATCTGTCTGACATGGGCAATACATGGGTGTGGCGGAGAACATTAAACGTGGACTAAATTTCTCACTGTGACGAAAACAAGCATGAGGACGAAAAAAAGGCCAAATTTTTTTTTACCATATTAGTACAAAGCAGACGAGGCAGCATCACCTGGCTGGGGCCGTCACAAGACAAGAAACTGGATTCTGGAGTAAATGGAAACATGTGCTTGCTGGCCTCGGCCAGCCAAATTAAAAATACATTCTTTCCTCTATTCTGCTATTTCATGGGCAGAGAGTAGGAGGAAACAGCTGTAATTAAGAAGCACATGACTGTAAAATCTAGTTGAAATATAAATATATTTTATATAGCTGTGGAATGTCACATGGATTTCCTGTAGTAGAATTACTTAAAAAAACAACAGCACTTTAAATATCAAAGTGAGTGGAGAGGTACGAGAAGGTTATGTGCCGTAGGTGGGGACTGAGTGGGTGCGGATGAGCAATGCGAAGAGGTGAGTGGGGCTGGCGTGTTTCTCGTTAAGTGCCGTATCACAGTCAGTCCTGATGGTCAGCAAAGATCTTCCTCCATCCGGCCACAGTGTGGTCTGTAGACTTCCTGAGAAATGTGTTTTCCTCACCAGGCCACAAAGCTAGAAATATGACACAGAAGGCGAGGAGGGATTTGGCCAAATATCCATGCTAAGCACTGGGGGAGGTGGGCATTTATCTGAGTCACAAAAAGGAAAAAGCCAAGCATTTACTGACTCAGTAGAAGAGAGGTAGCATCGCTCATACTAACTCAAGTCAGCAAGACAGACAGCTAAATCAGAGGAGGAGATAGCACAAATGTCAAAGAAGGGGACACCTAGGCTATTTCTAGGTCACAATAGGTGATAGCTGGATTTCCCTGAGTCGCAAAAGGAAATTTACAGACTGGATCTAATCAGGAGATAGGTAAACATTTACTGATTGTGAGTCATAACAGGAGATAGCTGGGCACTTGCTGAATCAGAATCGGAGAGAGCTGAACCTTTATGGACTCTGGGTGTAAGCAAAAGATAGTTGGACATTTACTGGGTCGGAATAGGAGATAGATGGACATTTACAGCGTGAATTGAAACTGGAGATAGCAGAACATTTATTGGGTCGGAATAGAAGGTAGTTGGACATTTACTTTTTTTTGCAACTGCAGATAGCTGGGTATTTACTGAAGCTGAATCAGAACTGGAGGTAGCTGGACATTGATGGACCCTCTATCCAAGCAGGAAACAGTTGAACTTTTACTGGGTCAAAATAGGTGATAGGTGGACATGTACGGATTATGAATCTAATCAGGAGATAGCTGGACATTTACTAACTCTGGGTCAGAATAGCAGATAGCTGGACAGTGACTGGATCAGAATAGGAGATGGCTGACATTTACAGGATCAGAGTACTAGGCAGCTGGATATTTACAGATTCTGGGTCAGAATAGGAGATAGCTGATCATATCATGATCCTGGGTCAGAAAGGGGGAAAATGGTTTGTATAGTGACTCCCAAGTCTGAAAACAGAGATAGGATGGTATTTACCATCTGTAAAAGTAAGACTATAGACACCAAAACAACTTGAGCTTAATCAAGCACTTTTGGAGTGACGTGACTTCCACAGTCATCCTCAACACTTCCTGAAAAAGAACCTAGATATTTTAGGTACGTATATTGCACAGTATGTTTAATCTCAAATTTCGTATCTCGTGCTCTGTTTATAGGCTCCTATACCCTGCAGGAGCCTCAGTGTGTCATTAAAGTACAAATTACATAGCAGGAAACAAGAAATAAATAAATAAAACTTCTAAAGCAAGTTAAGATCTTATTGCAAGAGAGAAGCTTGTGTGTTCCCTTCTGCCGCCAAATCCCGAGCAGATGTTTTTTTTTCGTTTGGGGGCACCTACAGAATAAAGCCAAAAAAGGGGTTGGATAAACCATTTACATCTTTTTTTGATGCAGACTGTGTCAGACACAGCCAGGGGAGGTGTGACAAGGAATGCATAAACAGAAAAAAAAGTGATACAACTCCTAAACGGCACGGAATTAGGTAGTGAGACTACATAGGCATGATCTACACACCAAAACTGCTGTACTAAGATAAAGTTGTTTTGCTGACTATTTTAGTGACTATATTGTCCTTTCTAATCTCTGGCCGATCAGGACTACTGTTTAGGGGCATGACGTTTAGGGGTCCCCGCAAAGCGATTAGGACCATGCCAGCTGATTGCTTTGGACCTGCCATTGAACAGGCAATAAGGAACATATTTATTAAATATTGCATTGTGGTACATTTAAGCGCAAAACTGCTAATCTGAATGAACAACTTAGTTTCGAACGTTTCAAGCTAACTCTGTCTTTGTCAACACACACAGTATGGGCAGAACCAGCATGCAAAAAGCCCATTAAATAAGAAAATCCTTGAATTACATCTGCATAGGTATGCTGGGAGTTGTAGTCTATTGGAACTGGGGTACTGAAGGTTGGCTACTGGTGGACAGAATAAACACAAGCCTTATTGTAATATCATAAAGTAATATAAAAAAAGTATTATATATATATATATATATATATATATATATATATATAATTAGTTTTTTTAAATATCGAAATATTTCACAAAATAATTAAAATCATTTAAAAAAAAAAAAAAAAAAACCATTATGCAAAGAATATTAAACCGAGGCTATTGCAGATAAAATATAATTATGCATCGTATAAGTTATGGTTGAGCTGTGGATCATGGGAATTGTACTGAAATCAACTTAAGGTAAATCCGGCCCTAAACAGAGCAAGACAGATCACATACAATAATCTATATACAGATTTACAGTGACAGACTGTATACACTCACAGAATGCACCCCACAAACAGCTCACTCATACAGATCGCTATCCCAGCCTCTCACCTACTGTTTACACATTTTTCCACATTTGTCTCACAATAACTTTTTTTTTTTTTTTGTATTTTCAGCCTTTCCTAACTTTACCCATTCAGATACCGTTAAAGAGGAACAAACCCCCAAGGCCATAATAAACAGTATGATAACGCGTTCTTCCGTCCCTATTAATGTAATTATTGGGAGAGACAATGTTTTGTCTATATAACTCCAAGGTTGTATCAGCTTGTAAAAATATTACAGATCAGATACAAAATGTAACAAATACAGTAACATTAACTAGCTCGATTTAGGAATCTGTACACTTTGTCAATCCTAGACACACTGCGCATGACAACTACTACGCAGTTATATCCCTGGATACATTGAGAATATGGAGATATTTAAAGATGTTGCAGGACCCTGTAACCCCGTGTCTTTATTGTAAAGAAAATTATTTATTTTACTTTGAAATATTTTTTTCCCCTCATTTAGACGACATTTTCTAAAAATAACGACGTTTATGTATTTTCAAAGTTTATCCCATAAGAAACCCTGACATAGTTTGTGGTTCTTTCCCTGACATCACTGATTTGGTAAAAGAACCTGCTCGGCAGGAAATACAGGTGTGTTTAGATATGTGTAAACCTGAAGGACGGGTTTGGATAGATGTTTCAGGAAAGATGACGGAGTCCAAATATTTAAAGACTTTAAACATAACTGTCATTTAAGCAACATCTTTGACTCATTTTCTTATTATAGAATTTTGTGGGATGTATGAATCACTATATATACATACATACATACATACATATATATATATATATTTATATTTGGACTTAATAAACAGAAAATTGACAAATGATAAAGTGAAAAAATATAATAATATTAGCTGTCAATTCACCACACTTCATTGTTTAGTATATACGTTTTATTTATATAGGTATTTTAAAAAACAATTAATTGGCAAATGGACAATGACTACAAACAAAGGCACAAGGAGTGTTGGAAATCAAAATAGCAAAATGGTCTGCATAGATAATTTGTAATAATCCATAAATACACCACTATCGATTTATACAAAGGTTTGAAATGGAATTGTTTATTCCTTAATAGGAATGAGGTAACAATGAACTCATACTCATACGAAGTCGAATGAGCTGTATTACCTTCACCGATAATTCTTAATCTAACCGTGACCCTGTAAGTGAGAAATGCTACGATATCTTCCAATAGAAGGTGATGCCCTTAAACTATCTCCTTTGTAGTTAATGCTTCACATATAGAGGCGATACAGGTTGCCAGGACCCCCCTCAGCCTCGCTCACTCCAGGTTAATTTAGGTCTGCCTTTTCCCTACACACGGCAAAACGAGGACTCGAGGTGGGTCGATTGGACTGATGATTACAACAACTGTTCTGCAACTAAGTATTTTTTTCAGAAAAATTACACCGTAAACATGTTTACAAAACTGTATGCAGCACACGGCACAAAGTTTTACGCTATATGACATAATGATACGCCATTGTAATATGTTAACATAGGTGGCTCCACTATCACTTGTACAATATTGAAATCTGGAATACCGTCTCAATGTATTTGAAAACCCCTTGTCATATGCATACTTGTATCATTCCAACATTGTCATAAAAACAGAAAAGCATTTCTATGTGAATGATCCACACTACAATGTATGTTTTTGGATGTAACAATAAAATGCATAAATAAAATAAATACAAATAAAACCCTTTTCCTCCCTATCCCATGTGCAGAGTTTGTTTCAGTTAGTCCTCTTATCATCCTAAACACTAAAGCCGGTTCCCACCCATCGGTGATGCCAATTCCATGCTAGTACGAACTTCGCTGGCTGTCTTGCACTTTACGGGAGCCTGCAAGGCTCAAACGCGCAGTATTCTTCAGCCAGTATGTCATTCCAGGACATATATACAGGCTGCAAGAGCAGTCTGCAAAGCCCGATATACAGATAATGCCTAGTTTTAGCCAGGAATATTTATTTTATATTTGCACTCACCCAGCATTTTGAGACTTTGTATTATCCAAAAATTCCAACAGATTTCTCAACACCCAAACGCAGTAATGACGGTTTGTTATAATATTTCATAACAATGAAACATTGCAAGACATATATACCTTATTACAGTCTCTAGAAATGTTTATCTTACTTCAATATTTTTTAAACAAACCAAATGTTTATATTTTTGTAAATATAACGAATTTAGTTTTGTTTGTAGTTATGCCTGAATAGGAATTTGTTCTTCTGTACTAATTTTACTCATAAGCTATGCATCCATTGTGTGTTGTTTTGTTTGGTTTTGTTTTTTTTAAATAGTTAGCACACTTTATTTTATGTGAAGGAGCAAAGCCAAAATAACCGAGATGTAAAAATCTGTTTTTGGAGACTCTTCCAAAATCTACTACTTCTTGAGATGTAAAAGCTTTGATTTTGTGTCTGTTTTACACAGAATGAGATCAGGGCCTCCTTCCCTCAGATGCTCCTAAATGGAATTTAATTTTTCATGGTATGACACAGTGAAAAGGATATCTGGAGATCAGCAATGGGCGTACAGAGAGGCTACAAAAATTCCAGGCCACACAGGTTTAAACGCTGGTTCCTCCCTAAATCAACAGCGGTCGCAGTCACAACTATTTTATAGGAAACAAACCGTACAGAAGTAATCTCATCTGGAACAGGGGAACTGCACACAGCTAAAAAGAGAGCAAGCAGCGAGGCCTAGCTAAATCTGATTGGAAATATACAAAAAATAACACAGATCAGAGACTCAGGCAACATCATTTGGAAAACCAGATTTTGGTTTTATTTTTTATTTGCTACCTAGCAACACTAATGCTAGCTCCCATCAACAACAGCCCAGTCACCTGTTGCCAGCTCCCTGCAGTACACAATACCAATAGCACTAAATGACAGCTTCCCATGTTCTCATCACCAGCAATGCACAAGGTCAGGTCTTAGCAAGCAGAAACCAGCAGCTACAAGTACTGCATGCAAGCTCCTATCAGTACTCAGTGCCACTTGGTAGAGGTACCCAATATGTGCAGTGCCCAGTACAAGCACCCAGCTGTACCCAGCTCTCATCACCACACATGCCAGCGACATCACCACCCAGTGCCAGCATCTAGCAGTATCCAAAACCAGCAATACTCATGCTAGCTTGGGCAGTATCTAGTATAAACTCCCAGTGATCCCCAGTGCCAGCACACAGGGATACCCAGCGCCAGTTTCCAGCAGAACCTAGTATGAAATCCCATTGATACCACATAGTGCCAGCCAGCTTGCATTAAGACAAAGTGCCAGCTGAACCTAGTATTAACTCCCAACTGACACCACAAAGTGCCAGCAAAGAGTGATACCCAGTGCAAGCACCCGGTGAGACCCAGTGTCAGCAGTACTTAGTATTAATTCCCATTGACACCACGCAGTGCCAGCACCGAGTGATACCCAGTGCAAGCACCCGGTGAGACCCAGTGTCAGCAGTACTTAGTATTAATTCCCATTGACACCACGCAGTGCCAGCACCGAGTGATACCCAGTGCAAGCACCCGGTGAGACCCAGTGTCAGCAGTACTTAGTATTAATTCCCATTGACACCACGTAGTGCCAGCACCGAGTGATACCCAGTGCAAGCACCCGGTGAGACCCAGTGTCAGCAGTACTTAGTATTAATTCCCATTGACACCACGCAGTGCCAGCACCGAGTGATACCCAGTGCAAGCACCCGGTGAGACCCAGTGTCAGCAGTACTTAGTATTAATTCCCATTGACACCACGTAGTGCCAGCACCGAGTGATACCCAGTGCAAGCACCCGGTGAGACCCAGTGTCAGCAGTACTTAGTATTAATTCCCATTGACACCACGCAGTGCCAGCACCGAGTGATACCCAGTGCAAGCACCCAGCTCCCAGTAATGCCCAGTGCCAGACCACTGACACCCAGTGCCAACTCCCAGACATATCCAGTGCCAACTTCCAGTCATTGCAAGTGCCAGTTCCCAGTACCAGTTATGCCCAGCACCCAGTATTACCCAGTACCAGTGATGCCCAGCTCCCAGCATTACCCAGTACCAGTTATATTCCCGGTGATAGTATTATCCAGTATCAGTTATATTTCCAATGTCAGTATTACCCAGTACCAGTTATACCCGGTATTACACAGTACCAGTGATGCCCAGTACCAGTTCTATTCCCGGTGTCAGTATTACCCAGTACCAGTTCTATTTCCGGTGTCAGAATTACCCAGTACCAGTTCTATACCCTGTATTAGTTATACCCAGTATTACATAGTACCAGTTCTACCCACTATTACCCGGTGCCAGTTATACCCAGTATTACCCAGTACCAGTTATACACAGTACCAGTTCTATTCCCGGTGTCAATATTACCCAGTGTCAGTATCACCCAGTACCAGTATCAGTTCTATTCCCGGTGTCAGTATCACCCAGTACCAGTTCTATTCCCGGTGTCAGTATCACCCAGTACCAGTTCTATTCCCGGTGTCAGTATCACCCAGTACCAGTTCTATTCCCGGTGTCAGTATCACCCAGTACCAGTTCTATTCCCGGTGTCAGTATCACCCAGTACCAGTTCTATTCCCGGTGTCAGTATCACCCAGTACCAGTTCTATTCCCGGTGTCAGTATCACCCAGTACCAGTTCTATTCCCGGTGTCAGTATCACCCAGTACCAGTTCTATTTCCGGTGTCAGTATCACCCAGTACCAGTTCTATTCCCGGTGTCAGTATCACCCAGTACCAGTTCTATTCCCGGTGTCAGTATCACCCAGTACCAGTTCTATTCCCGGTGTCAGTATCACCCAGTACCAGTTCTATTCCCGGTGTCAGTATCACCCAGTACCAGTTCTATTCCCGGTGTCAGTATCACCCAGTACCAGTTCTATTCCCGGTGTCAGTATCACCCAGTACCAGTTCTATACCCGGTCTCAGTATCACCCAGTACCAGTTCTATACCCGGTCTCAGTATCACCCAGTACCAGTTCTTTTCCAGGTGTCAGTATTACCCAGTACCAGTTCTATTCCAGGTGTCCGTATTACCCAGTACCAGTTCTATTCCCGGTGTCCGTATTACCCAGTACCAGTTCTATTCCCGGTGTCCGTATCACCCAGTACCAGTTCTATACCCAGTGCCAGTATTACCCAGTTCTATACCCAGTGCCAGTGTTACCCAGTTATACCCAGTGCCAGTATTACCCAGTGCCAGTGCTACCCAGTTATACCCGTGTTAACCAGTGCCAGTGCTACCCAGTTATACCCAGTGCCAGTGTTGTCCCCAGTTGTGTCCCCAGTGCCACCCAGTTATACCCCGTGCTACCCAGTTATACCCAGTGCCAGTGTTACCTGGTTATACACAGTGCCAGTGTTACCCAGTGCCAGTGTTACCCAGTGCCAGTTTTACCCAGTTATACCCAGTGCCAGTGTTACCCAGTGCCAGTGTTGTCCCCAGTTGTGTCCCCAGTGCCACCCAGTTATACCCCGTGCTACCCAGTTATACCCAGTGCCAGTGTTACCTGGTTATACACAGTGCCAGTTTTACCCAGTGCCAGTGTTACCCAGTGCCAGTTTTACCCAGTTATACCCAGTGCCAGTGTTACCCAGTGCCAGTTTTACCCAGTTATACCCAGTGCCAGTGTTACCCAGTGCCAGTTGTACCCAGTTATACCCAGTGCCAGTTTTACCCAGTGCCAGTTTTACCCAGTTATACCCAGTGCCAGTTTTACCCAGTGCCACCCAGTTATACCCAGTGCCAGTGTTACCCAGTGCCACCCAGTGTTACCCAGTGCCAGTGTTATCCAGTGCCAGTGTTACCCAGTGCCAGTGTTACCCAGTTATACCCAGTGCCAGTGTTACCCAGTGCCAGTTATACCCAGTGTTACCCAGTGCCACCCAGTGCCAGTGTTACCCAGTTATACCCAGTGCCAGTGTTACCCAGTGCCACCCAGTTATACCCAGTGCCAGTGTTACCCAGTGCCAATGTTACCCAGTGCCAATGTTACCCAGTGCCAATGTTACCCAGTTATACCCAGTGCCAGTGTTACCCAGTGCCAGTGTTACCCAGTGCCAGTTATACCCAGTTGTGTACCCAGTGCCAGTGTTACCCAGTTGTGTGCCCAGTGCCAGTGTTACCCAGTTGTGTACCCAGTGCCAGTTATACCCAGTGCCAGTTATACCCAGTGCCAGTTATACCCAGTGCCAGTGTTACCCAGTTGTGCGCCCAGTGCCAGTATTACCCAGTGCCAGTGTTACCCAGTTGTGTGCCCAGTGCCAGTGTTACCCAGCTGTGTGCCCAGTGCCAGTGTTACCCAGTGCCAGTTATACCCAGTGCCAGTTATAACCAGTGCCAGTGTTACCCAGTGCTACCCAGTGCCAGTGTTACCCAGTGCCAGTGTTACCCAGTTGTGTGCCCAGTTATACCCAGTGCCAGTGTTACCCAGTACCAGTGTTACCCAGTTGTGTGCCCAGTGCCAGTTATACCCAGTGCCAGTGTAAACAAGTTGTGTACCCAGTGCCAGTTATACCCAGTGCCAGTTATACCCAGTGCCAGTTATACCCAGTTGTGTGCCCAGTGCCAGTTATACCCAGTGCCAGTTATACCCAGTTGTGTGCCCAGTGCCAGTTATACCCAGTTGTGTGCCCAGTGCCAGTTATACCCAGTGCCAGTTATACCCATTTGTGTGCCCAGTGCCAGTTATGCCCAGTGCCAGTTATACCCAGTTGTGTGCCCAGTGCCAGTTATGCCCAGTGCCAGTTATACCCAGTTGTGTGCCCTGTGCCAGTTATACCCAGTTGTGTGCCCAGTGCCAGTTATACACGGTGCCAGTTATACCCAGTTGTGCCCAGTGCCAGTTATACCCAGTTGTGTACCCAGTGCCAGTTATACCCAGTGCCAGTTATACCCAGTTGTGTGCCCAGTGCCAGTTATACCCAATGCCAGTTATACCCAGTTGTGTGCCCAGTGCCAGTTATACCCAGTTGTGTGCCCAGTGCCAGTGTCAGTTATACCCAGTGCCAGTGTTACCCAGTGCCAGTTATACCCAGTGCCAGTTATACCCAGTTGTGTGCCCAGTGCAAGTTATACCCAGTGCCAGTGTTACCCAGTGCCAGTTACCCAGTGCCAGTTATACCCAGTTGTGTGCCCAGTGCAAGTTACACCCAGTGCCAGTGATACCCAGTGCCAGTGTTACCCAGTGCCAGTGTTACCCAGTGCCAGTGATACCCAGTGCCAGTTATACCCAGTGCCAGTTATACCCAGTGCCAGTTACACCCAGTTCCAGTTACACCCAGTGCCAGTGATACCCAGTGCCAGGTATACGCAGTGCCAGTGTTACCCAGTGCCAGTGTTACCCAGTGCCAGTGTTACCCAGTGCCAGTTACACCCAGTGCCAGTTACACCCAGTGCCAGTTACACCCAGTGCCAGTGATACCCAGTGCCAGTGATACCCAGTGCCAGTGATACCCAGTGCCAGTGTTACCCAGTGCCAGTTACACCCAGTGCCAGTTACACCCAGTGCCAGTTACACCCAGTGCCAGTTATACCCAGTGCCAGTGTTACCCAGTGCCAGTGTTACCCAGTGCCAGTTACACCCAGTGCCAGTTACACCCAGTGCCAGTGACACCCAGTGCCAGGGATACCCAGTGCCAGGTATACCCAGTGCCAGGTATACCCAGTGCCAGTGTTACCCAGTGCCAGTGTTACCCAGTGCCAGTTACACCCAGTGCCAGGTATACGCAGTGCCAGTGTTACCCAGTGCCAGTGTTACCCAGTGCCAGTTATACCCAGTGCCAGGAATACCCAGTGCCAGTGTTACCCAGTGCCAGTGTTACCCAGTGCCAGTTACACCCAGTGCCAGTTACACCCAGTGCCAGTTACACCCAGTGCCAGTTACACCCAGTGCCAGTTATACCCAGTGCCAGTGTTACCCAGTGCCAGTTACACCCAGTGCCAGTTACACCCAGTGCCAGTTACACCCAGTGCCAGTTATACCCAGTGCCAGTGTTACCCAGTGCCAGGTACACCCAGTGCCAGGTACACCCAGTGCCAGGTACACCCAGTGCCAGTTACACCCAGTGCCAGTTACACCCAGTGCCAGTGTTACCCAGTGCCAGTTACACCCAGTGCCAGTTACACCCAGTGCCAGTTACACCCAGTGCCAGTTATACCCAGTGCCAGTTATACCCAGTGCCAGTGTTACCCAGTGCCAGTGTTACCCAGTGCCAGTTACACCCAGTGCCAGTTACACCCAGTTCCAGTTACACCCAGTGCCAGGTATACCCAGTGCCAGTGTTACCCAGTGCCAGTTACACCCAGTGCCAGTGTTACCCAGTGTTCCCCGGTTGTCTCACCGATATCTGCGTTACAGAAGGCCTGCTGGGGGTGCACGGGGGAGCAGCTGCAAGCCTCGCAGAATCTGTCTGAGGGCCACAGGAGGACGAGCAGGGCCACGGGGGCCAGGAGGCCGGAGACCGGGGCCGCTCGCATCTTCAGAGCCGCATGCAGAGCGCGGAAGGCGGAGGATGAGCGGCGGAGACCGGAGCGGGCTGGGTGTGAGGGAGACAGGCTGGCGGGGACTGACTGCACCGAGCGGGGGCGGAGCTACGGGGAAACCACGCCCACAGTGAGGCTGAGCTACTACCAAACTCCGCCCACAGGGGCTGGGTGTGAGGGAGACAGGCTGGCGGGGACTGACTACACCGAGCGGGGGCGGAGCTATGGGGAAACCACGCCCACAGTGAGGCTGAGCTACTATCAATCTCCGCCCACAGGGGCTGGGTGTGAGGGAGACTGGCTGGCGGGGACTGACTGCACCGAGCGGGGGCGTAGCTACGGGGAAACCCCACCCACATGGGGGGGGCTGAGGTACCATCAAACTCCGCCCACAGGGGGCTGGGTGTGAGGGAGACAGGCTGGCGGGGACTGACTACAGAGAGCGGGGGCGGAGCTACGGGAAACCACGCCCACGTGGGCTGACCTACTAACATAAGTCCCACCCATAGGGGAGTCAGTGGGCGTGGTGTGAGGTGTGTGTTGTACATACTGTGTGTATTATATATAGTGTACATACTGTGTGTATTATATAGTGTACATACTGTGTGTATTATATAGTGTATATACGGTGTGTAATATATATATATATAGTGTATATACTGTGTGTATTATATAGTGTATATACTGTGTGTATTATATATAGTGTATATACTGTGTGTATTATATAGTGTATATACGGTGTGTAATATATATATATATAGTGTATATACTGTGTGTATTATATAGTGTATATACTGTGTGTATTATATATAGTGTATATACTGTGTGTATTATATATAGTGTATATGTGATGTAATTCCAGTAAAATACAAGTTTAGCAGGCTAAGATTGCCACAAGGCATATGTATGTATATGTGTTTGTAGTATCAGTTAGTTAATTACACGTAGCTAAGATACTGTTATCACTGTACTGACCAGGTGCAGGAATGTAAGAACTGGAATTACGCGTCCCTCTCCTTTGTATCAGATGAGCCACGTGGTTAGACCGGATGGATGAGTTTAGACTCTATTTATTAAATAGGTTAAGGGTATGTGTGGGTGTAGTTAATTGTGGGAGGAGCTACAGTGCTATATAAGGAATGTACTCTATGTATTCAGTACTCAGACTTTGCTGTATTTTGGTGACGCTAGTCCCTCTGAGTCCCGATCGGTGATCCAATAAAGAATCTCTTCCTTCCTGAAGAAACCTGTGTCCATCTCTCTGTGCTTGGCTTCCGTCAGTTTCTCCGGTATCATTTGGTGCATTGGCCGGGAAGCTCATCGTTCAACGGTAGCTGAGAGGCAGAGGCGTGAGACGGTCTATCTTTGCCCACGTTCTCTACGGCTGCACCCCTGAACTTCTGCGTGGACCTCCCTTCGTCTCGGCGCCACTGGTCTGTTGTCCAGGAGATCATCGGCCTCTACGTGAGAAGTGCTGGGGTGTCCCCGTCGATGAGTGTGAACTCAGGTTCAGGAACGAGGAGGTAAGACAACTGCTGTTTTAGACGGCAGGACCCACTAGGGGTATACCGATTGTGCGGTAGGCCCAAAGGGGTTTTGAATCTGTGTATCTGCCCCCTCTGTCGGAGGGAAGGAGCGAAGGCGCACCGCTCGATCGAACGCTCTTTAGTCAGACCGTTTGATTTGGTTAGTCAGGCGGGGTCCAGGTGTAAGATAGCCCTAGCCGGACACCGGTGTCTTGTCTAGACTAGCGTTCTAGGGTGTATATTACGTTCGCTAGGTCGGAGGGACCGGGAGACTAAGCGGCGCCTGTGTAAATTCGGTTCGCTAGTTCTCATCCTATCTGGGCTAAGTGGGAAGGCGTGTAAATTTGGAACCCACTAGACTTTTGATAGTGCGACTAAGAGGCGCCTGTGTAAATTCGGTTCTCTAGCTCGCTATATATGTGGTGATTGGGCAGTGTGGCTAACCAAAACGGGTGTATATAGTTTTAGGTAGTCCATTCAAGGTACTGGCCAATAGTTTAGTTGGGAATTGTAAATGTGTTAACGATTGTTTTAGTAAAGTGTATATCTTGTTAGATAGCGCGAGCTCAGCCGTCTAGCGAGAGTGTTAATAGTGTGTTGCTGTATTATAGTGCACGGTACCATAACCCTGTATATTTACTGACATTATATAATAAGTACTAATCATTGTCGTCCATTGCATGTTTAACACCATAACCACTAATAATTGTATTGTGACCTTAACTTGTGCTTTGACCTATGCTAACCGTACTGTAACCGCTATTTGTAAAAGACGATGTTACTGGGGTGTGTTATAGACGGGTAATTCGTATATAGAGAATTATAGCGTGGGTGACTGTATAGTTACGCCAAAGGGCATAATATTGATTATATAGTGACTGGTGTAACAGCTGTGTGTGTACGGGAATTCCCTGAGTGTTTATTGTTATTGTGTACGTTTCACTTGGTAACCGTACCACGTGGTGCTGTTGCCAGAGGAAACGGGTGTGACTGTTGAATAGTACGCGTGTATAGTATTCGTTGTCGACGACGTTCCATTGTTAAGTATGGGTGCGTCGCAGTCAACGATTCCGGATCCCTTAGGATGTATGGTTAAGAATTTTAAAAAGGGATTCAAAGTTTGTGATTTTGGGGTAAAGATGTCTCCTGTACGTTTGGTCACTTTGTGTACTAGGGAGTGGCCTACTTTGGTTGCGGCATGGCCGCCACGTGGCAGTTTGGATCCAACTCTGGTACAGCGCTTACACGTGGCTGTATCAGGTAGGCCTGAACTTTACGGCCAGTTTCCTTATATTGACTGTTGGAGACAGGCCGTAAATGACTCGCCAAAATGGCTCCAGACATGCCACGAGGAGCAGTGTCGCCTCATGGTAGCTAGGACTTGCTCGTCCACTAGGACTGGTGTTAGGCCCATTTTGGACACGCCCCCTGAGTCCGAGATCCCTTTGCCGCCCCCTTACTTTCCGTTAAGAAGAAGTGACGCAAACGCAGGAAGTCCTGCACCCCTCCCCTCATTACCCTCATCCACTTCCGCTTCCTCCTCCAGTACAGGATCCACCCCCCCTCGTACTAAATCTCCCCTTCCGGAACCAGAATCCACCCCCATTAGAAACGAATATCCTGATTTGGCGCCACTTCAGACTTCCGGTCAAGCTTCATCTAGCTCGGCTCGAAGTGTTTTATTTACGACCTTTTCCCAAAACCGACCTCCCACATCCCCATACCCTATCTCTCCCCGACCGGAACCCATGACTGACGCCTCTCTACGTAGCCCCATCCAAACCCGACAGTTGACTGGTGCCCAACAATTAAAGCACTATCAGATGCCTCTTCGTCTGAATCCCGGGTCAGCTTATATCGATGCCGCAGGTCAAATGGCACACGCTGACCCAGTCTTCGTATATGTCCCATTTACCACAACCGATCTTTTAAACTGGAAGACCCATAATTCCTCGTATACTGAGAAACCACAAGCTATGACTGATCTGTTCACCTCAATAGTACAGACGCATAATCCGACATGGGCTGATTGCCAGCAGTTACTAATGACTTTATTTAACAATGAGGAAAGGACAAGAATAAATCAAGCAGCCATTAAAGCATTAGAGGATAGAGCCCGTGCTTTGAACCAAGCCAATCCAGCAGCATGGGCCGCGACACACTATCCCAACACCGATCCCGATTGGAACGTAAATGGTGCTGATATGGTTCAACTCAGAGCCTATAGAGACGCTATAATTGCTGGCATGAAAGCCGGAGGAAAGAAAGCCATTAACATGTCGAAGACAGTTGAGGTGATCCAGAAAAGCGATGAAGCGCCCAGTGTCTTTTATGACCGATTATTGGAGGCATACCGCTTGTATACCCCCTTTAATCCGGAAGACGCAGACAATTCCCGAATGGTTAACTCCGCCTTTGTCAGCCAAGCATACGGAGATATTAAGCGCAAGCTACAAAAGTTAGAAGGGTTTGCAGGTATGTCCATCACCCAACTAATGGAGGTAGCAAATAAGGTCTATATGAACAGGGATACAGAAAGTAAGAAAGAGGAAGAGCGCAAGATGCGTAAAAAGGCTGATATGCTAGCGGTAGCGATCGCAGGCGTAGATAAACGGGGCCCAGATAGAGGCAATAATAGATGGAGTAGGGAGCCTTTGAGTAGGGATCAATGCGCGTATTGCAAGGAAGAAGGGCATTGGAGGAACGAATGTCCGCAAAGAGAGCAGTACGAGAGAGACCAACCCAGGGCAGGCTACGGAAACTTTAGAGGTAGAGCGAGAGGTAGAGGAGGCCCCGGAGGGAGTAATGGTTATAGAGGGAGTAATGGGAACAGAGGAAGTGTTAGGGAAGACAGGTATATTCCAGCAGCGCAAAGGTCCCGCGATAGAGAAGGTAGGGACTTTGTAGGATTGGCTGACACTGTCATGGAGGACTATTGATACCGACCGGGCTCCATCCCCCTTGGTCGAGCGGAGCCTATGGTCGATGTATCAATAGGGGGGAAAAGGAGTGCGTTCATGATCGACACTGGTGCTGAACATTCAGTGGTGACTAATCTAGTTGCTCCTCCATCTGGAAGGACTATTACTGTGATAGGAGCAACTGGAAGAAGTGCTGAAAAACCGGTTCTTAAAAGTCGACTCTGTACATTGGGAGGCCACGTAGTAAAACACCAATTCCTTTATATGCCTGAATGTCCAGTCCAATTGCTGGGACGTGATATGCTATCAAAATTACAAGCGCAGATTACGTTCCTACCAAATGGAACAACATCCTTAAAGTTTAATGGACCTTCAGGTATTATGACTTTATCCGTACCAAAGGAAGAAGAGTGGCGACTTTATACAGTGTTGACTAGCCAAAACCCTAGGAGTGATGAGACATTGTTTAACATACCAGGAGTTTGGGCAGAGAACAACCCACCAGGACTGGCCCGCAATATTCCACCAATAAAAATTGAACTGAAACATGGGGTTTATCCAGTGAGCCTAAGACAATATCACATTCCGCAGAAGGCTAAGAAGAACATCCAATCCTATCTGGATAAGTTCATACGGTATGGTATCCTAAAATTCTGTACTTCCCCCTGGAACACCCCATTGCTGCCTGTTCAAAAGCCCGGTACAGATGAGTATCGACCTGTACAGGACTTAAGAGCAGTCAATGATGCGGTTGTTAGCATACATCCAGTTGTACCCAATCCATATAACCTGCTTGCTTTAATTCCGGGCGGGGCTACTTACTTCACAGTCTTAGATCTCAAAGATGCCTTCTTTTGCCTCCGAATTGCCGCAGAAAGCCAATGTATTTTCGCTTTCCAATGGGAGAACGCTGTAACGGGCTCAAAACGCCAAATGACTTGGACAAGACTGCCCCAAGGGTTTAAAAATTCACCTACCCTATTTGGTTCAGCTCTAAGTCAAGATCTACTGGATTTCGAGTCTATCCCAGGAGAATGTGTATTGTTACAATATGTAGATGACTTGTTGATAGCAGCAGTTACAAAAGAAAAATGTCAGCAAGCAACGCACGATCTACTACATATTCTCTGGAAGGCAGGATACAAGGTGTCCAGGAAGAAGGCTCAGTTGTGTTTGCCAACTGTCAAGTATCTGGGATTCCATATCTCTGAAGGTCAAAGGATTATGGGGCCAGAGAGAAAAGAAGCTGTCTGCCAAATACCAATACCCAAGAATAGAAGACAAGTGCGAGAATTCTTGGGGGCAGCAGGCTTCTGTAGGATATGGATTCCCAGCTATGCGATACTGGCAAAACCTCTGTACGCAGCCATCAAAGGTACAGAGCACGACCCCTTCTTATGGACCCAAGAACAGCAAACGGCATTTGAAGATGTGAAGAAGGCTTTGATGAGTGCCCCAGCATTAGGTCTACCTGATCACACACGACCATTCTACTTATATGTACACGAGCAAAGAAGAATGGCTGTGGGAGTATTGACACAGTACTTGGGATCATGGCAAAGACCTGTTGCCTACATGTCTAAGCAACTGGATGCAGTGGCCAGCGGACTTCCACCTTGTCTAAGAGCCGTAGCTGCAGCCGCCCTGCTAGTAGCTGAAGCCGATAAACTCACTCTGGGTCAAGAACTTTATGTACGAGTCCCACATGCAGTACAGACGTTGTTGGATTACAAAGGAAATCATTGGTTTAGTAACAGCCGTATGACCAAGTATCAAGCAATGTTGTGTGAAAACCCAAGAGTGCATTTAGCTACCCTTTTGCCGCAACCTACTGAAAGTCAACATGATTGTTTGGAAGTAATGGATGAAGTATTTTCAAGTAGACCAGATCTTCGTGATTTTCCCATCCAGAACCCCGATGTTCAATATTACACCGACGGCAGTAGTTATGTGAAAGAAGGGATCCGCTATGCAGGATATGCAGTGACAACAATAGACAAGGTGATAGAAGCTCGGCCACTGGCGAAAGGAACATCAGCACAAAAGGCAGAATTGATAGCACTAACACGAGCGTTACAATTGGCTGAAGGTTTAAGAGTGAATATCTATACGGACTCTAAGTATGCGTTTTTAACCACTCATGCCCACGGAGCTTTGTATAAAGAAAGAGGACTACTGAATTCAGAAGGCAAAGAAATCAAGTACGCAGCTGAAATCCTACAACTATTGGAAGCAGTGTGGGAGCCGAAAGAAGTCGGTATCATACATTGTCGAGCGCATCTGAGAGGAGATGGTGATGTAACCAAGGGAAATCGGATGGCAGATAGTGCAGCTAAGCGTGCTGCTGAATCAGGAAGACAGGAGTATGTGGGGCATATAGCTGCTCTTATACCAACTCCACTGTCTCAATGGACTCCAGTTTATACAGCTCAAGAAGAGGAGTGGTTAAAGACTGAACCGGGAAAGTATTTGGAGAACAAGTGGTATCAGCTAGAAGATGGAAGAATAGTTATACCAGCATCACTAGCAGTAGAAATTGTCCAAAATTATCACAACGGGACACATTCTGGGAGAGACAGTACTGAAGAATCTCTCAGGAAACATTTCTACATACCAAGATTGTCCAACTTGACTCAGGCCATTGTACGTAGATGTGTAACGTGTGCTAAAAATAATGCAAGACAAGGACCAGTAAAGCCACCAGGAGTCCAGTTTATGGGGGGACTCCCCATGTCCGATCTACAAATAGACTTTACAGTGATGCCTAAATCGGGTGGACATCGTTACCTGTTGGTAATTGTGTGCACCTATTCAGGTTGGGTAGAAGCATGTCCTACTCGTACAGAGAAAGCAGGAGAAGTTGTGAGATTCCTGCTACGAGAAATAATACCCCGATATGGACTACCCTGTTCTATAGGATCGGACAATGGTCCAGCTTTTGTTCATCAGTGCCTACAACAACTGACTCATATGCTTGGTATAAAGTGGAGGCTTCATACTGCATATAGACCCCAGAGTTCTGGTAAGGTAGAGAGAATGAATAGAACTATAAAGAACCAGTTGGCTAAAATGTGTCAGGAAACCCAACTTAAGTGGAACGTTCTCTTACCCATAGCTTTATTGCGAATCCGCAGTACCCCTACCAGAAGGATGGGCCTCTCTCCTTTTGAAATCATGTATGGGCGACCACCTCCCGTACTTGGTAACTTAAGGGGGGACTTGAGTCAGTTGGGAGAAGGAATTACCCGGCAGCAGGTTGTAGAGTTGGGTAAGACTATGGAGGAGGTACAGAAATGGGTACAAGATAGATTACCTGTGAATATTTATCCCCCTGTTCATAGTTATCATCCAGGAGACCAAGTGTGGATTAAAGAGTGGAATAATGTACCGTTAGGGCCCAAGTGGAGAGGTCCTTATGTTGTTCTTTTGTCTACCCCTACAGCGATAAAAGTAGCCGAAGTAACTCCGTGGATACATCACTCCAGGGTTAAACCAGCAGCAGTCGATTCTTGGCAAGTTACAGCAGATCCAGAGAATCCCTGCAGGATCCGGTTGAAACGCACTACTCAGTCGGAGTAACGAGGAATTATTGTGGATTACAAATTTTATTGTTACAGGTGTGAGTGAGAAGGCCATAATAAAGCCTGTCCGCTTACCAACACATAGTGTATAAGCCAGGAAAGTCTCGAAGGGACACCTGTGAAGACGAGCAGAACTCCATTCCCTGCAGCCCTCACATCCTGGAAGCTGAGGTTCCATCGCACGGACGAAGACTGAGGATGACGGCGAAAGATGTGCTTTTGATTGTGTTTATTTATATGTGTTTTTATATTCAGGAAGGTAGAGGTACCGACACTCCTAGCTGTGAGGTATGCATTAAGACTACGAGAACAGGTAACCATATTTCCCAAACCCTAATTTGGCATTCACAATACGAATGTAAAGGAGAGGTATCAAGATGTAGATACCTAAATATAGACTATAGTGTGTGCCATTTAGGAGTAGGAGAACCTAAGTGCTTCAGTCCAGAGTATCAACCTCGTACAATTTGGTTGACTCTCAGGAATGGAGATCCTCAGGGGACCCTAATTAATAAGACGGTGTTAGAATCCGTACATTCTTCGGGTGTTCTGCTATTTGATGCATGTAAGGCGATATCAAGTGGTAGAAAACCGTGGAATGTATGTGGGGATCTTAGATGGGAGAGGACGTATGGGTCTAATGATAAATATATTTGTCCCAGTAGTAAAAATAAATATGTGAGTCCTAGATGCCCAAATAAAGACTATAACTTTTGTCCATATTGGTCTTGTGTGGGGTGGGCGACTTGGGGACAGACAGTAGATAAAGACATGATAGTGACTAAGTTGCCGACTAGCCCTTATTGTAAGTCTATGGAATGCAACCCAGTCCATATACTTATTAATAACCCCGACAAGTTCCTAGATAAGTATGGAAATTTATTTGGGTTTCAGATATACGGGACGGGTTTAGATCCTGGGACATTATTGTTTATAGGAATAGAGACTGATACGGTATCCTCCCAGACTCATCAAGTATACCATTCCTTTTATGAAGAGATGAGTATAGATAATAAGATCCCCCATAACGCTAAAAACCTGTTCATTGACCTAGCTGAAAGTATTGCCGGTAGTCTTAATGTTACCAACTGCTATGTGTGTGGAGGTACTAACATGGGAGACCAATGGCCTTGGGAAGCAAAGGAGGTAATGTCCGGTTCTGAGGCAGTTGACCAACTAATATCTACACAAGCCGATTATCATTTGAGTGTTAGAGGTAAATCTGAGTGGAGATTAAAGACCTCCATCATAGGTTATGTTTGCATAGCAAGGAAAGGAATAATGTATAATACTTCTGTAGGAGAATTAACTTGTCTAGGGCAAAAAGCTTATGATGATGATACTAAAAATACAACTTGGTGGTCGGCTTCAAATGTCTCAGAACCATCTAACCCGTTTGCTAGATATGCCAGTTTAAAGGATGTGTGGTTTGATTTATCCATCACATCTACCTGGAGAGCCCCAGCAAATTTGTACTGGATCTGTGGTAAGAAAGCCTATTCGGAGTTGCCACAGGACTGGGAAGGGGCATGTGTGTTGGGTATGCTCAAACCATCCTTCTTCTTGTTACCGATTGAAACAGGTGAGACTTTAGGTGTTAAAGTGTATGATGTGAATCATAGGAAGAAAAGGGGACCCTTAGAGATAGGCACCTGGGAAGATAATGAATGGCCTCCCCAGCGTATCATAGATTATTATGGGCCAGCCACGTGGGCAGAAGATGGTACCTTTGGTTATAGAACCCCAATTTATATGCTCAACCGTATTATAAGATTACAGGCGGTGGTTGAGATTATTACTAATGAGACCTCACAAGCACTCAATCTTCTAGCGAAGCATAATACCAGGATGAGGACAGCAGTGTACCAAAATAGATTAGCCTTGGATTACCTTTTGGCAGTAGAGGGAGGTGTATGTGGGAAGTTTAACCTGAGCAATTGCTGTCTTCAAATAGATGACGAAGGGCAAGCAATAGCTGAGCTTACTAGCCATATGGTTAAACTAGTGCATGTGCCTACTCAGGTATGGAAAGGGTACAATCCAAGTAGTTGGTTTGGTAGCTGGTATGAGTGGTTTGGAGGGCTTAAGGCAGTGGTAGGTGGAGTCCTACTGATTTTACTGTTGTGTCTACTCCTACCGTGTCTTATACCCTTAGTAGTTAGGTCTGTGCAAAGCCTGATAGGAAGTATAGCAGAGAGGAAGGCTGCTGCACAGATAATGGCGATATATAAGTATAAGGCTCTAGATCAAGGAGAACCAATGCAGGAAGATGAGTGTTAAAAGATTCACATCATAAGATAAGTCTGGTCTGGTTCATGGTAACCTGAGGTATATGCAAACCAAGGTTAAGTGATGCCTCAAGTAATTGTGAAATATCAGAGGCATCAAAGGGGGGAATGTGATGTAATTCCAGTAAAATACAAGTTTAGCAGGCTAAGATTGCCACAAGGCATATGTATGTATATGTGTTTGTAGTATCAGTTAGTTAATTACACGTAGCTAAGATACTGTTATCACTGTACTGACCAGGTGCAGGAATGTAAGAACTGGAATTACGCGTCCCTCTCCTTTGTATCAGATGAGCCACGTGGTTAGACCGGATGGATGAGTTTAGACTCTATTTATTAAATAGGTTAAGGGTATGTGTGGGTGTAGTTAATTGTGGGAGGAGCTACAGTGCTATATAAGGAATGTACTCTATGTATTCAGTACTCAGACTTTGCTGTATTTTGGTGACGCTAGTCCCTCTGAGTCCCGATCGGTGATCCAATAAAGAATCTCTTCCTTCCTGAAGAAACCTGTGTCCATCTCTCTGTGCTTGGCTTCCGTCAGTTTCTCCGGTATCATATATACTGTGTGTATATTATATATAGTGTATATACTGTGTGTATTATATATAGTGTACATACTGTGTGTATTATATAAAGTGTATATACTGTGTGTATTATATAGTGTATATACTGTGTGTATTATATATAGTGTATATACTGTGTGTATTATATATAGTGTACATACTGTGTGTATTATATAAAGTGTATATACGGTGTGTAATATATATATATATATATATATATATATATATATATAGTGTATATATCTGTGACTCTCTATCTCCATCACCCTCCTGTGACTCTCTATCCCCATCACCCTCCTGTGACTCTCTATCTCCATCACCCTCCTGTGACTCTCTATCCCCATCACCCTCCTGTGACTCTCTATCCCCATCACCCTCCTGTGACTCTCTATCCCCATCACCCTCCTGTGACTCTCTATCCCCATCACCCTCCTGTGACTCTCTATCCCCATCACCCTCCTGTGACTCTCTATCTCCATCACCCTCCTGTGACTGTCTATCCCCATCATCCTCCTGTGACTGTCTATCCCCATCATCCTCCTGTGACTCTCTATCCCCATCACCCTCCTGTGACTCTCTATCCCCATCACCCTCCTGTGACTCTCTATCCCCATCATCCTCCTGTGACTCTCTATCCCCATCATCCTTCTGTGACTGTCTATCCCCATCATCCTCCTGTGACTATCTATCCCCATCACCCTCTTGTGACTCTCTATCCCCATCACCCTCCTGTGACTCTCTATCCCCATCACCCACCTGTGACTGTCTATCCCCATCACCCTCCTGCGACTCTCTACTCCCCATCACCCTCCTGTGACTCTTTATCCCCATCACCCTCCTGTGACTCTTTATCCCCATCACCCTCTTGTGACTCTTTATCCCCATCACCCTCCTGTGACTCTTTATCCCCATCACCCTCCTGTGACTCTTTATCCCCATCACCCTCCTGTGACTCTTTATCCCCATCACCCTCCTGTGACTGTGTATCACCATCACCCTCCTGCGACTCTCTACTCCCCATCACCCTCCTGTGACTCTTTATCCCCATCACCCTCCTGTGACTCTCTATCCCCATCCTCCTCCTGTGACTCTCTATCCCCATCATCCTCCTGTGATTGTCTATCCCCATCACCCTCCTGTGACTCTCTATCCCCATCACCCTCCTGTGACTCTCTATCCCCATCACCCTCCTGTGACTCTCTACTGTGACCTTCACTACTGTTCCATGTCACACTCCTCGTTCTCAATCACCATATTTGTGTCTCTCACATTTCTCTCGCACCCCTGACACAACTTCCAAGCCCTTTTATTTTGTGCCCCTTCTTATTAACCCACATGTCTGTGTGCCTCTGCCCCCATTAAACCCTGTCTTTCCACCGCCCATTATATTCAAACATCTCTATGTCTTTTCTATTGCTGCCCCCATGTGTGTATCATGCCCTCACTAATTCCCTCTCCATGATTTCCTCCCTCCTTACATCGTTTTCCCCTCCTTGTCTCTCTTCTGTTTATCACCAACTTTCATTCTCTCATACTCCCAGTAATCTCTCCTACCTACCTCTCTCATACTCCCTGTAGTCTCTCCTACCTACCTCTCATACTCCCTGTAATCTCTCCTACCTACTCTCTCATACTCCCTGTAGTCTCTCCTACCTACTCTCTCATACTCCCTGTAGTCTCTCCTACCTACTCTCTCATACTCCCTGTAGTCTCTCCTACCTACCTCTCATACTCCCTGTAATCTCCTACCTACCTCTCTCATACTCCCTGTAGTCTCTCCTACCTACTCTCTCATACTCCCTGTAGTCTCTCCTACCTACTCTCTCATACTCCCTGTAGTCTCTCCTACCTACCTCTAATACTCCCTGTAATCTCCTACCTACCTACCTACCTCTAATACTCCCTGTAATCTCCTACCTACCTAGGTGTGATGTCACTTCCTGTCCCAGCCCCTCCCCATCACACTGCATGGGACAGCAAGTAAGATACCTGGCATAGAGAGTAAGGTGTGATGTCACTTCCTGTCCCAGCCCCTCCCCATCACACTGCATGGTACAGAAAGTAAGATACCTGGCATAGAGAGTAAGGTGTGATGTCACTTCCTGTCCCCGCCCCTCCCCATCACACTGCATGGGACAGCAAGTAAGATACCTGGCATAGAGAGTAAGGTGTGATGTCACTTCCTGTCACAGCCCCTCCCCATCACACTGCATGGTACAGAAAGTAAGATACCTGGCATAGAGAGTAAGGTGTGATGTCACTTCCTGTCCCCGCCCCTCCCCATCACACTGCATGGGACAGCAAGTAAGATACCTGGCATAGAGAGTAAGGTGTGATGTCACTTCCTGTCCCCGCCCCTCCCCATCACACATAGCGCTGCATGGGACAGCAAGTAAGATACCTGGCATAGAGAGTAAGGTGTGATGTCACTTCCTGTCCCCGCCCCTCCCCATCACACATAGCACTGCATGGGACAGCAAGTAAGATACCTGACATAGAGCGTAAGGTGTGATGTCACTTCCTGTCCCCGCCCCTCCCCATCACACTGCATGGGACAGCAAGTAAGATACCTGGCATAGAGAGTAAGGTGTGATGTCACTTCCTGTCCTCGCCCCTCCCCATCACACTGCATGGGACAGCAAGTAAGATACCTGGCATAGAGAGTAAGGTGTGATGTCACTTCCTGTCCCAGCCCCTCCCCATCACACTGCATGGGACAGCAAGTAAGATACCTGGCATAGAGAGTAAGGTGTGATGTCACTTCCTGTCCCCGCCCCTCCCCATCACACATAGCGCTGCATGGGACAGCAAGTAAGATACCTGGCATAGAGAGTAAGGTGTGATGTCACTTCCTGTCCCCGCCCCTCCCCATCACACATAGCACTGCATGGGACAGGAAGTAAGATACCTGGCATAGAGAGTAAGGTGTGATGTCACTTCCTGTCCCCGCCTCTCCCCATCACACATAGCACTGCATGGGACAGCAAGTAAGATACCTGACATAGAGAGTAAGGTGTGATGTCACTTCCTGTCCCCGCCCCTCCACATCACACTGCATGGGACAGCAAGTAAGATACCTGGCATAGAGAGTAAGGTGTGATGTCACTTCCTGTCCCCGCCACTCCCCATCACACATAGCACTGCATGGGGCAGCAAGTAAGATACCTGACATAGAGAGTAAGGTGTGATGTCACTTCCTGTCCCCGCCCCTCCCCATCACACTGCATGGGACAGCAAGTAAGATACCTGACATAGAGAGTAAGGTGTGATGTCACTTCCTGTCCCAGCCCCTCCCCATCACACATAGCACTGCATTGGACAGCAAGTAAGATACCTGACATAGAGAGTAAGGTGTGATGTCACTTCCTGTCCCAGCCCCTCCCCATCACACATAGCACTGCATGGGGCAGCAAGTAAGATACCTGACATAGAGAGTAAGGTGTGATGTCACTTCCTGTCCCCGCCCCTCCCCATCACACTGCATGGGACAGCAAGTAAGATACCTGACATAGAGAGTAAGGTGTGATGTCACTTCCTGTCCCAGCCCCTCCCCATCACACATAGCACTGCATGGGACAGCAAGTAAGATACCTGGCATAGAGAGTAAGGTGTGATGTCACTTCCTGTCCCTGCCTCTCCTCATCACACATAGCACTGCATGGGACAGCAAGTAAGATACCTGTCATAGAGAGTAGGGTGTGATGTCACTTCCTGTCCCCGCCTCTCCCCATCACACATAGCACTGCATGGGACAGCAAGTAAGATACCTGACATAGAGAGTAAGGTGTGATGTCACTTCCTGTCCCCGCCCCTCCCCATCACACTGCATGGGACAGCAAGTAAGATACCTGACATAGAGAGTAAGGTGTGATGTCACTTCCTGTCCCAGCCCCTCCCCATCACACATAGCACTGCATGGGACAGCAAGTAAGATACCTGACATAGAGAGTAAGGTGTGATGTCACTTCCTGTCCCAGCCCCTCCCCATCACACATAGCACTGCATGGGACAGCAAGTAAGATACCTGACATAGAGAGTAAGGTGTGATGTCACTTCCTGTCCCCGCCCCTCCCCATCACACTGCATGGGGCAGCAAGTAAGATACCTGACATAGAGAGTAAGGTGTGATGTCACTTCCTGTCCCCGCCCCTCCCCATCACACTGCATGGGACAGCAAGTAAGATACCTGACATAGAGAGTAAGGTGTGATGTCACTTCCTGTCCCAGCCCCTCCCCATCACACATAGCACTGCATGGGACAGCAAGTAAGATACCTGGCATAGAGAGTAAGGTGTGATGTCACTTCCTGTCCCTGCCTCTCCTCATCACACATAGCACTGCATGGGACAGCAAGTAAGATACCTGTCATAGAGAGTAGGGTGTGATGTCACTTCCTGTCCCCGCCTCTCCCCATCACACATAGCACTGCATGGGACAGCAAGTAAGATACCTGGCATAGAGAGTAAGGTGTGATGTCACTTCATGTTCCCACCTCTCCTCATTACACATAGCACTGCATAGGACAGGAAGTAAGAGACCTGTCATAGAGAGTAGGGTGTGATGTCACTTCCTGTCCCCGCCTCTCCCCATCACACATAGCACTGCATGGGACAGCAAAGTAAAGACCTGATATAGAGAAGCGGGTGTTCACCACTTCACCACTGGGTTTTGGAGGGGACTATTTGCCACCCTTGTACCCTGTGACTATGGCCCCTTTAATCTATTTTGGCTAAGAGACACTAATTGTGCCTATTGGAACTTCGCACAATGTTTTTCAAACTTTCGAAGTAGTTGAAGTGGCACTTCGGATACAGCCGAAGAGTCGAAGTGTCCGCCATTCGACATTCGAACACGTGGTGGTGGCCATCTTGTCCGCATGGACCAAAACCGTGCATAGACTTCAGGGGGACTTAGCCGCGAATGCCCTAGAACTATTTTCAGCATGAAAACCCTGTGGTTTCCGGTCAGTCCTCCAGCGGCACTCCAGCCGCGATTCTATGGAACTGTTTTGGCTATGGGAGCATGCCTACGCCTGGGCAAAAATATGACTTCCAGAATTTTTTTAAACCCCTTATCTGATCTGGGTGATTTTTTGATATGTTGTTCACCCAGATCAGGGGATGTAACATTTATGGGGATATGTTGTGTTTTGGGGTACTTATGGTACTTTATAAAAATGTGTGTTTTTTCTGCCTGTGGATAATTAAGTTAATGCATTAACTACCATAATTATATCACAGGCAGAGGGGAGGGATTGTTTACTGTATGTGGGAGTGTCATACTGTTAATTACTGTTTTCATTGGTTTACGTCCCTTGTGTCCCTGTCCTCCATCAGGTCCAGTGGGTGTGCCTCTGGCCTGAAAAACTGTATAAAAATCCAACCTGTACCATTAAACCTTCAGACCTCTTCATCCTCAATAATGAGTTCTGTCTCTTATTGTAGGGAGCTGCTATATCACTACCAGGAATTGCTATACTCAGTATACTCCCTTGGATAATCACTAGCTCTTGTAAGAGCTGTTCCTGATACACTGTCCTGGAAGAGAGGTCTTTTCCACACGGTCCTGGATGTCAGCGGTTGGTCCAGGGTGGGAGGAAGACGGCGAGATTCCAGCTAAGCTACGGTGGTTGCAGAGTCTGCGGTGCTGATGGTGTCCGGTGCTTATAGTCCTCGGCGTCTGCTAGGAAGCATCCGTTGACGGAGGTGCCCAGTCGGGGGGCCAGGTGGTCCAAGTAAGGTGTGATGTCACTTCCTGTCCCTGCCTCTCCCCATTACACAGAGCATGGCACAGGACAGCAAGGAGGAGACTTGGCAGAGAGCAGGGTGTGATGTAATTTACTGTCCCAGCCCCTCCCCATTACACAGAGCGCAGCACAGGACAGCAAGGAGGAGACCTGGCAGAGAGAGCAGGGTGTGATGTCACTTCCACAGTCACCCTGTCACCCTGTCACCCCCTTCCTCAGTCACCAGTCAACCCCTCCCTCAGTCACCCTGTCACCCCCTCCCTCAGTCACCAGTCATCCCCTCCCTCAGTCACCCTGTCACCCCCCTCAGTCACTCTGTCACCAGTCACCCCCTCCCTCAGTCACCCTGTCACCCCGTCACTCTGTCACCAGTCACCCCTCCTGTCACCAGTCACCCCCTTCCTCAGTCACCCTGTCACCCCCTCCCTCAGTCACCAGTCAACCCCTCCCTCAGTCACCCTGTCACCCCCTTCCTCAGTCACCAGTCAACCCCTCCCTCAGTCACCCTGTCACCCCCTCCCTCAGTCACCAGTCAACCCCTCCCTCAGTCACCCTGTCACCCCCCTCAGTCACTCTGTCACCAGTCACCCCCTCCCTCAGTCACCCAGTTACCCCCTTCCTCAGTCACTTTGTCACCAGTCACCCCCTCCCTCAGTCACCCTGTCACCCCCTCCCTCAGTCACCCTGTCACTCCCTCCCTCAGTCACTCTGTCACCCCCTCCCTCAGTCACTCTGTCACACCCTCTTTCAACACCCCTGCCCTCTCTGCCATATACACCACCGCCATATACACCCCTGCCTTGTCATAATATCCTCCCTGCTATAAACCCACTGCCTGGTCATAATTCCCACCCTGGCATATACCCCTTTAACATGTCATATAATACCCACACTGACATAATCCCCTCCCTGCTATATACCTCCACCGTATCATAATACACACCCTGCCATACACCCTGGCCCTGCCTTGACATAATATCCTCTCTTCCATATAACACCCAATCCCATTGTTCCCACCCGTGACATAAAACACCATATACTCACCACCTCACCTGCAGTCACCTCCTTCAATCCACTGTGTGCAATGGCACACGCTGACATAGTATCCACCACACTGTCCCACCCTGCCATATACCTTTCTCCTGCTAGTAATACTCACCCACTTACATATACATCCACGTTGTCACATTCCCCCAGACAGATAGGACAGATATATACTGGAAGGCAGTGAGATTAAACATTTTTATGGACCATATAGGAGTTTGTGTACGCCCTGCAGTAAGCCGGCAGCCGGGGTATGACGTCATCCTGGCATCGGCATTACTACTGGTCGTGCAAGTGAGCTGTGAAGGAAGAGCACAGAGCCCAGCAGCAACCGCTTGTCACTCCCAGAGTAAGGTAAGGAGGTTGGTTGGACCTCTTAATAACTAAATGCGTTTGTATATCTGTGGTTGTGTATATGTTTAGTAGACAGTCACTCCATTACCGCACACAGTGACTCCATTACCGCACACAGTGGCTCCATTTCCACTCACAGTCACTCCATTACCGCTCACAGTGACTCCATTACCACTCACAGTCACTCCATTACTGCACACAGTGACTCCATTACCACTCCCAGTGACTCCATTACCGCACACAGTGGCTCCATTACCACTCACAGTCACTCCATTACCACACACAGTGACTCCATTACTGCACACAGTGACTCCATTACCGCTCACAGTGACTCCATTACCACACACAGTGGCTCCATTACCGCTCACAGTCACTCCATTACCACACACAGTGACTCCATTACCGCACACAGTGACTCCATTACCGCTCACAGTGACTCCATTACCGCACACAGTGGCTCCATTACCGCTCACAGTCACTCCATTACCGCTCACAGTCACTCCATTACCGCACACAGTCACTCCATTACCGCTCACAGTGACTCCATTACCACACACAGTGACTCCATTACCGCACACAGTGACTCCATTACCGCACACAGTGAATCCATTACAGCACACAGTGAATCCATTACTGCACACAGTGACTCCATTACCGCACACAGTGACTCCATTACCGCACACAGTGACTCCATTACCACACACAGTGACTCCATTACCGCACACAGTGACTCCATTACCACACACAGTGACTCCATTACCGCACACAGTGACTCCATTACCGCACACAGTGAATCCATTACAGCACACAGTGAATCCATTACTGCACACAGTGACTCCATTACCGCACACAGTGACTCCATTACCGCACACAGTGACTCCATTACCACACACAGTGACTCCATTACCGCACACAGTGACTCCATTACCGCACACAGTGACTCACAGTGACTCCATTACCGCACTCAGAGTGAATCCATTACCACGCACATTCACTCCATTACCACGCACAGTCACTCCATTACCGCTCACAGTCACTCCATTACCACACACAGTGACTCCATTACCGCACACAGTCACTCCATTACCGCACACAGTCACTCCATTACCGCACACAGTCACTCCATTACCGCACACAGTGACTCCATTACCGCACACAGTGACTCCATTACCGCACACAGTGACTCCATTACCGCACACAGTGACTCACAGTGACTCCATTACCGCACTCAGAGTGAATCTATTACCACGCACAGTCACTCCATTACCACGCACAGTCACTCCATTACCGCTCACAGTCACTCCATTACCACACACAGTGACTCTATTACCGCACACAGTCACTCCATTACCGCACACAGTCACTCCATTACCGCACACAGTCACTCCATTACCGCACACAGTCACTCCATTACCGCACACAGTGACTCCATTACCGCACACAGTGACTCCATTACCACTCACAGTCACCCACACACAGTGACTCCATTACCGCACACAGTGACTCCATTACCACTCACAGTCACCCACACACAGTGACTCCATTACCGCACACAGTGACTCCATTACCACACACAGTGACTCCATTACCGCACACAGTGACTCCATTACTGCACACAGTGACTCCATTACCGCACACAGTGACTCCATTACCGCACACAGTGACTCCATTACCGCTCACAGTGACTCCATTACCGCTCACAGTGACTCCATTACCACTTACAGTCAATCCATTACCGCACAAAGTGACTCCATTACTGCACACAGTGACTCCATTACTGCACACAGTGACTCCATTACACACAGTGACTCCATTACTGCACACAGTGACTCCATTACCGCACACAGTCACTCCATTACCGCACACAGTGACTCCATTACCGCACACAGTGACTCCATTACCGCACTCATAGTGAATCCATTACAACGCACATTCACTCCATTACCACACACAGTGACTCCATTACTGCACACAGTGACTCCATTACCACTCACAGTGACTCCATTACCGCACACAGTGGCTCCATTACCACTCACAGTCACTCCATTACCACACACAGTGACTCCATTACTGCACACAGTGACTCCATTACCGCTCACAGTGACTCCATTACCACACACAGTGGCTCCATTACCGCTCACAGTCACTCCATTACCACACACAGTGACTCCATTACCGCTCACAGTGACTCCATTACCGCACACAGTGGCTCCATTACCGCTCACAGTCACTCCATTACCACTCACAGTCACTCCATTACCACTCACAGTCACTCCATTACCGCACACAGTCACTCCATTACCGCTCACAGTGACTCCATTACCGCACACAGTGACTCCATTACCGCACACAGTGACTCCATTACCGCACACAGTGAATCCATTACAGCACACAGTCACTCCATTACCGCACACAGTGACTCCATTACCACACACAGTGACTCCATTACCGCACACAGTGACTCCATTACCGCACACAGTGACTCACAGTGACTCCATTACCGCACTCAGAGTGAATCCATTACCACGCACATTCACTCCATTACCACGCACAGTCACTCCATTACCGCTCACAGTCACTCCATTACCACACACAGTGACTCCATTACCGCACACAGTCACTCCATTACCGCACACAGTCACTCCATTACCGCACACAGTCACTCCATTACCGCACACAGTCACTCCATTACCGCACACAGTGACTCACAGTGACTCCATTACCGCACTCAGAGTGACTCCATTACCGCACTCAGAGTGAATCCATTACCACGCACAGTCACTCCATTACCGCTCACAGTCACTCCATTACCACACACAGTGACTCTATTACCGCACACAGTCACTCCATTACCGCACACAGTCACTCCATTACCGCACACAGTGACTCCATTACCGCACACAGTGACTCCATTACCACTCACAGTCACCCACACACAGTGACTCCATTACCGCACACAGTGACTCCATTACCGCACACAGTGACTCCATTACCACACACAGTGACTCCATTACCGCACACAGTCACCCACACACAGTGACTCCATTACCGCACACAGTGACTCCATTACCGCACACAGTGACTCCATTACCACTCACAGTCACCCACACACAGTGACTCCATTACCGCACACAGTGACTCCATTACCGCACACAGTGACTCCATTACCACACACAGTGACTCCATTACCGCACACAGTCACCCACACACAGTGACTCCATTACCGCACACAGTGACTCCATTACCGCGCACAGTGACTCCATTACCGCGCACAGTGACTCCATCACCGCACACAGTGACTCCATTACTACTCACAGTGAATCCATTACCGCACACAGATACTTCTGCTCTATAAACTGAACTTTAATTACATACAGGGTCTCCTGTAGGGTCTAGAAAGCTTTTAACAGAGCAGGAGATAAGAAATTCCAAATTTAACAGAATTTGCAATAAAGGAAGTGTAAACATTACATGACTCATTACAGGAAGTGTTTGTGAAGACTGTGTAAGTCACATGCAGGGAGGTGTGACAAGGGCTGAGTAAACAAAGTGATTTAACTCTTAAATGGCAGGGAATTAGGCAGTGAGACTTGAGGGGCATGCACCATACACCAAAACTGCCTCATTAAGCTAAAGTTGTTTTGGTGACAATTGTGCTCCTTTAAGATCTCTTAACCTTTCCTTGTAAGTTTTATCATGCAATCCATGAACCAGTTTAGTAGCCCTTCTCTGAACTCTCTCCAAAGTATCAATATCCTTCTGGAGATACAGTCTCAAGTACTGCGTACAATTGTCCATTTTCTAAGTACTTTCATTAGTCCCTGCCCTTATCTTATAGTTAGTGTGACGGTAGTAATCTGTATCACCGTCTAGTATTCCCTTTTTCCCAGTAGCAGAATAACAACAATAATCCACAGGGTAAAATAACGCTGGTATCGCCAAATAATCCACACATGAGCCAAAGCTTAACGCTGGAACAAGACTGATTTACTGGAAGCAACAGGCATTCAATTTATATAGTACAAGCTCCTCCTCTGGGCCAGGCTAGATAATTGAGTTTCAGCAACATACTAAACTCAATTATCTGCTGGCCAGACACGTTAACAATTTTCCACATTTTTAGAAATATACTTTATACATGTCATAGAAATATAAAAACATCCCTGGGTATCTGAGGATACTAGGAGTAACATATCCAAATTGCACGAAAGTCCGTTCGGTAGTTTTTGTGTCGCATCGTGTGGAAGTTTAACCGGCTCGCCATGTGGTTGTATCCGAGTTAGAGTTCCATGAAATTGGTAGCAAGAGCCGGTCTCCGTTCATGCGGAATTACACGAAAACCACCACAGTTATACGGTATCTGGTTACATGTGAATGCTCCCCTCATTCGGTTGATTGAAACTCCCAAACGCCAGTCTGATACTGTGAGTGTAAATCGGTCAGACGGGACTTCCATGGAGACCGGTTGTTCCGTGTGATTGCCATGCCGAAAATGGTTCCAGGCAATCCACGAGTAAGTCCCGCTGGCCGCATTCGGGAGATTTAAGATGGCCGCCATCCTTTGTTCTCGCCACGTTTTCGTATGCAGAATGGCGGCCACCTAGAAGCACTCAATTACCTTGCGCTTTTCGTGGTTACTTAGTGTTCTAAGTTCTGATTGCTACCCATGGTGATCTCCGTTCGGTAGAATGAATAAATGTCCCGAACACAGAAATAACAACGAATACTTTACAGTCACTTAACTAGCAGGGAAAGGAAATAACCGAATGGGTACAGGTAAACACAAGGAAATCCTTTACAGTTAGGATAGCCTTATGCCTATCCCACGCATGCTTAAACTCCTTCACTGTGTTAACCTCTACCACTTCAGCTGGAAGGCTATTCCATGCGTCCAGTTCCCTCTCAGTAAAGTAATACTTCCTGATATTATTTTTAAACCTTTGTCCCTCTAATTTAAGACTATGTCCTCTTGTTCTCACCAGTGTTCTGTACAATGGCATGGGCACTTCCCTCACTGTCAGGGACTTTGTAATCACTCTCTTGTTTGTTACCACTCTCAGTAACTGTATCAACTATCACAGACTTGAGGGACTATGTTATCTCTCTCAAAAGACTATGCTGTAACTTTAGAGCACTGGTAACACTCTCAGAGACACTATTAGCACTCTCTTGGATGTTGTCACTCTCAGGGACTCTAGAAGCACTCTCAGGTATGTTATCTCTCTCAGGTATTGTATTAACTCTCAGGGACTCTGGTAGTACTCTCTAGCATGGGTAGCACTCTCAGGGACTCTGGTAGCACTCTTGAGCACGGGTAGCACTCTCATGGACTCTGGTAGCACTCTCAGGGATGTTATCTCTCTCAGGTATTGTATCCACTCTCAGGTACTCTGGTAGCACTCTCGAGCACTGGTAGCACTCTCAGGGACTCTGGTAGCACTCTCAGGGATGTTATCTCTCTCAGGTATTGTATCCACTCTCAGGGACTCTGGTAAAACTCTCAGGGATGTTATCTCTCTCAGGTATTGTATCCACTCTCAGGTACTCTTGTAGCACTCTCGAGCACTGGTAGCACTCTCAGGAACTCTGGTAGCACTCTCTTGGATGTTATCTCTCTCGGGTACTGTATTCACTCTCAGGGACTAACTAAGAAGGCATTCTTAAGCACTAACAGATTCTTCTGGCTTTGTCCATGATTTTTAAAGGCTGGTGATGATCACCTGGGCTCAGAAAGGAAATACATCTGACTATAATAATCAGATGTTGTGCTAATGTAAAGCTCCTGCACTTCCATTTGAATGTAATCCCATGTGCAGTATGAACCATACAAGGCCAAATCCAGCTTCACTAAGATGCATTTGCTTTGAGAAAGCGAGATCTTGCTGGGAACCGGATTAAAGTGCTGGCCTGGGGATAACAAAGTTATATTCTGAAAATCTGTCTAAATGGTAAAGGAATGTCTGAATGTGTGTAAATTCCTGGGAGTGATTTCAGGATCATTTCACTCCTCAGATTCACAGCAGCTGGAATGGTTTTAGTGGGAACAGCTGTGTGAGCCAATCAGAGCAGATTTATGTTTTCGTGTTATATGTTTAACCCTATAAGGGCCAATGTTATTCCCTCCAGTCATTTGAATCTGACCGTTAAGCACCCAACGCAGACCGACGTCCAGTTCTGTGGTGTTTGAACCATGCACCCCAGTCATCGATGACTGCCATTTCTAAAATTATCTGCCAATAAACAGCTGCAAATATACTCAGAGATTCATTGCTTAGAGCCAACAGGCCTTCATTTATTAACTCATCGATATATCTAATAATATGGGAAACCCATAGGATCAGAGGCAGCTCATCTTGGCTTAAGAGATGGCTGTGAACTACCTGTACTATAATGCTCAGCCTCAGCCACAAACAGATGGGGTGCCGAGGTTGGCAGCCAATGTGAGAGATGGGGACGAAGATGTTTGATGACATTGCTCTTTAGAAATGTCGCAGATTTATAAAATAATAACACAGTGAACTCTTTTTTTTATAATTATATCATCAATGTTTACTGAACATTAATGGACTACTGCTTTATCAGAAAAGTAATACTATCTTTCTGTCTGTCTATCTATCTAATTGTCTGTCTGTCTGTCTGTCTGTCTGTCTAATACGTACAAACACCCCAAGCAACATAAAAGCTTTACCTTAATTAAGTTGTTATGGTAAGAGCAGTTTAACCCCAAAGTGTTGAATCTGGCGCAGTATCGTTCTACCCACAAAAATCTGTATGTTTCTAATGCCATTTTTTTCTAACTGGTTATATGTTACTCGATCTATTATAAATCTTCACCCTGGATATGAGTAAATGTCATGATCTCACTACCTGTTTCCTGTCGACAAAGGGGTCTTGGGTTCTGCACGTCATGCACATTTGTGGTCTCCGTCACCTCCTGGGGTCTCCATTCTTCCATCACAGTGACCCATCTTCCTATGCCCGGTTCTGAGCCATTCCATTGACGTGGTTCTGTCCTCTACATGTAGAGCTTGGCTACTTGGCCGTGGTTCCCTGTAGCCTTTATTCTGGATTTGCTCCTGGAGTTGGGGGTTGTCCAGGATGATTGGTGGGCGCCTGTGTCCTAAATTGTCCTCTCTTTTAAAACCTTATAATAAACTGGATAAGTTGCTGAGTCTTTCTGTGCCTTATGTTTACTATAGTCACTTAGTGCATTTTGTCCACTGAACATGTCCTCAATGTTTTAACCCTTGGGTCTTGTTTTTTGACTGTATTTTACCGTGGATTGTCTTTGGATTACCCCTCCCAGATTTGCCCCTTGAATTTCTTCTAGCACTCTCCCAGCCTGTGTGTGTTCCTTGACCTCTTACATCCTTACCCAACACTTAGTAACATTAATATTATTGATAAAAATGAGAAGAATGGCGACTTATCTCATAATACGATATACCGTATATACTCGAGTATAAGTCGACCCAAATATAAGCCGAGGCACCTAATTTTACCACAAAAAAACTGGGAAAACTTACTGACTCAAGTATAAGCCTAGGGTGGGAAATGCAGCAGCTACTGGTAAATTTTAAAAATAAAAATAGATGTCAATAAAATTACATTAATTGAGGCATCAGTGCTGTACTGGGCAAGAACCACCCCCTCCCTCCCTGGTGGTCTCTCACCCCCCCCATTCTCCTCACCCCCCTTTCCATCAGTGGGCTCTCCCCCCCCCCACACATTCTCGTCACCTCCCCCCCCTCAGTGGACCTCCCCTCCCTGTGTTCTTCTCACCCCCCGTGTGTTCTCCTCACCCACCCACCCTGTGTGTTCTCCTCACCCCACACCCTGTGTGTTCTCCTCACCCCCCACCCTGTGTGTTCTCCTCACCCCCCACCCTGTGTGTTCTCCTCACCCCCCACCCTGTGTGTTCTCCTCACCCCCCACCCTGTGTGTTCTCCTCACCCCCCCTTGTTTGTTCTCATCCCCCCTTGTTTGTTCTCCTCACCCCCCTTGTTTGTTCTCCTCCCCCTTGTTTGTTCTCCTCACCTCCCCCCTGATTGTTCTCCTCACCTCCCCTTCCCTGTACCTTGGCCAAGCTCTTATCCGGTCCGCGGTACAGGAGTTTCTGTTACTCCACCCTACAGAGAAGGGGAGGTGAGTAGAGAGGCAGTGCTGCAGCCGCCTGAGGCTCTCTATAGAGCGCTCAGGCAGCTGCAACATTAAAAGGGCCGGCGATGGGGGCGCAGGGCACCCCCTCCTATATGGCACCTTAGGCGGCTGCGTAGTTCGCCTTATTGGAAGCGCCGGCCCTGCTAACTAAAGTACAAGCCGAGGGGGGCTTTTTCAGCATAAAAAATGAACTGAAAAATTTGGCTTATACACGAGTATATACAGTATATTAAATTAGTTGTATTGTAGAGTGTCATTTAATTTTGAAGAAAGCTGCAGATGGCCTAGTAAATATTTGTAGTTCCTGTCCTGTTCTGTTTCTATGCCAGACACTTATTTTTAATTTTATGGCTGTCAGTATTTAGTGTGCTTGCTGCGTTATCTCGGCTACCAGTTCAATCCTCAGGGCCAGAGGTTTTATTACCAGCGGCCTCAACTCAAGCTTTAATCCTTTTTGATGAATATAGTGTCAGTAAGTTGGATAATTGTCATTGCAGATGTATTTTTTATTTATAATGCACCAACATATTCCATGGCTCTCAGTAAAGGAAACACAAGTAATTGGAAGTAAAAGGTTTGACAAGCAGGAAAAGGGTGTGTTGTACTGGTTCAAAGGTCTTGCATGTTCATTCAGTACCACGGACAGGGGCCTGTGACACGTAAGGCCATTAATTCTGACCACTGGCAAAGAGGTCTTGTAACACGACCCCAATGATAATGGTCAGTACCAGGGCCGGATTGGGAATGAAAAGTGCCCTGGAAAAAATTCTAGAGCAGCCCCATAATACATCGTCCCAGCATAGTGTGCAGATATGAAAGCAGGGAAAAAAACTTAATTATAACTGAAAACTATCACTCAAACAGGAAAACATGCATTTGCATATAATCAATATTTCAGTCCAACTACCTTGACATATTAAAGGACCACTATAGTGCCAGGAAAACATACTCGTATTTCTGGCACTATACGGTCTCCCGGTCCCCCCCACTCTTAGGGTCCCCCTCCCGCCGGGCTCTAGTCGGTGGAAGGGGTTAAATCTTACCTGTTTTCCCCCGCCGGGCTCCCTCGGTGCAGGGAACTCTCCTCCTCCTTTTCGCCGTCATCGGCTGAATGCACATGTGTAGCAAGAGCCGCGCGCACATTCAGCCAGTCCATAGGAAAGCATTCTCAATGTTTTCCTATGGACACTGGCGTCTTCTCACTGTGAAAATCACAGTGAGAAGCGCGGAAGCGCCTCTAGCGGCTGTCAATGAGACAGCCACTAGAGGCTGGATTGACCCATATGTAAACATAGCAGTTTGCTATGTTTACAGCAGAAAGGGTTAATCCTAGATGGACCTGGCACCCAGACCACTTCATTGAACTGAAGTGGTCTGGGTGCCTATAGTGGTCCTTTAAGGAAAGTTGAACTGAAATTGTGAATGTATGTTATTGCACAGCAGTAAAAAAATAATTTAAAAAAATGACGTTATCAATATCTTGCTTATTTTGAAGTAACAAGAGAATGTGTGCCTGTCAACTGGATGATCTCAGTCAATGCCAACTTAATTCCCATAGGAAAGCATTGGGAGGCTATTGTGCATGTGTGGCAAAACGCTGCGCTTCATCGCACCAATCAGCATTTCCTCATAGAGAAGCATTGCATCAATGCATCTCTATGGGGAGCGTTCAGGGTCTCCATGCAGAGTGTGCAGCACTGGACTAAGAAGCTGCTCTAGTGGCCGTCTGAGTGACTGTCACTAGAGATGTTCCTAGGCAGCAATGTAAACACTGCCTTTAATCTGAAAAGGTAGCATTTACAGTGCTCAGCATACAAGGACAGGCTATAGACACCAGAACCACTACATTAAACTGTAGAAGTTCTGGTGACTATAGTGTCCCTTATTACGAAGTCGTTCTCTCACTGGTCAACTCAAAATTACAGTGAGAGCAGGAGACACACGTGAATATGCATTTTGTTTGTATCTTTCTCCCCCAAGCCCCTTTCATGTGTCTCTTAGCCCCAGCCCCTTTGTCTTATTCTCCCCTTCCCCAGCTCTTCTGTGAGTCTCTTTCCCAGGTCCCAGCACATCTGGGTGTCTCTTTCCCCACAGCTCCTCTGTGTGTCTCATTCTCTGCTTCCCCAGCCCCTCTATGTGTTTCCTGTTCCCCTTTCCCAGCCCCTCTGTCTCTTTCTTCCCAGATCCCTTTGTGTCTTTTTTTTCTCCCAAGCCTCTTTGTGTGTCTTTTTACTCCCATGTGTCTCATTCCACCCCCTCCAGCCTTACAGGTGTATCATTACCCCCGCCACCCTCCATGCTTCTAAATCCATCCCTTCAGACATCCATGTGTCTCAATCCATCCCCCAGACCTCCATGTGTCTCATTAGCTCCCTCAGCCCCTCCATGTGTCTTATTAGACCCCCAGCCCTCCATGTGTCTCATTAGCCCCCCATGTGTCCCTATAGCCCCCCTCCCAGCCCTCCATGTGTCTCGTTCCACCCTCTCCAACCTTACATGTGTCTCATTAACCCCCCATCCCTCCATGTTTCTCAATCCATCCCCCAGCCCTCTATGTGTCTCAATCCATTCCCCAGAATTCTCCATGTGTCTCATTACCCCCCCAGACCTCCTTGTGCCTTATTATCTCCCTCAGTCCCTCCATAGGTCCCTATAGTCCCTGCTGCCGTCCATGCATCCCTATACCCCCCTCCCAGCCCTTCATGTGTCCCTATAGCCCCCAGCCCACTTGTGTCCCATTAGTTCCCCCCGAACCTCCATGTGTCCCATTAGTTTCCCCCCAGCCCCCATGTGTCTCATTAGTTCCCCAGCCCCCATGCCTCCCATTAGTTCCCCCTTCCCCAGCTCTCCCTGTACCTTGCTGTAGCATTACATTCTGTGACCGGCCGGAAGAGAGCACATCCCCTCCTTCCGGTTACTCTATAATTGCACCGTGCAGCCCGGTGCGCACTAGGTGGCCGCGCACCGACCCAATAGTATGCTGGCCCATCAGGAAATTTCCTGGTATCCCGGTGGGCCAGTCCGGCCCTGGTCAGTACCAACTGTACTAGTATCTTAGCTCTACATTATGTTATACAATATTTTATACTGCGATCAGAGAGAAATGAAACAATAACAACATACTGTAACTGATCAGTTTTGACAAAGTCAAGTGTTTTTTAAAATTTACATTTTGTTGGCGTTGAAGTAAGTTTCTAGTTGAGTGAGTGCGCGGGATTCTGTATGTTGTATCAGTTGGTCCCATCCTCCTTGTTGTTCTCCTCTGTCCCCGGTGCCCAATGATTTTCTTCTGTGGGATGGATTTTACTGATGAATTGTGAGTAAATTAGCTTAAACTTAACTTAAATGGAGCTTTGCTTAAGCTATGCCCAGTGCCAAAATAGAATAGACCCACCATAAAAAAATAACCCTTCCTCCCAACCACAACACCCCCATAAGAAAACAGAACGGCTCCTACCACCTCGCCCCAGGCCGACCCAGGGGCACCTCACACAGATCTCGAGCCCATCCACGGTCCACAGGAAAGCCTCACTAGGTAGGAATCTGCATAAGATCACGGACAATCTCTCCCACACTATCTACGCACCCTCTCCCCCTCTCACCAACCCTACTTGGTAACCACTCTGAATCTCCCACGACTCTCAACCCATAGTAGTAACTCGTAAACTGCAAGAGGTACACCTGTAGTTAATGACACTGCAATTATCTCGCATTTAATCCTCAACTAGTCAAAGGTTTGAAATGCTTTGTATTAATACCTATACCCCCACCTATCCCCTTTTCCTTTTGTTTTTGTACCCAAACTCTTATATCGACGAACCCCTCTAAGTTGTGTACTGAAACCATGGATGTTACCCTTACATGCCTGTTTAAACTGTACGATCATAAGCAAACTGTTACCTCTGTTTTGTAGTTTTGTATACTACAACTGTTATCCTCAAACTCTTTTTTTCTGTACCCCTTTCCTAATATAACAAAATTCATAAAATAAAGAATTTATTAAAAAAAAGGTAACCCTTGCTTTATCTTTATTTACAACTGTATAAAGCAAAATTAATAAAAACAAAAAAATACATAAAAAAAAATAAAGAATTAAAACAACACAAAATCAAGTGACAGAGCTGCTTTAAGCAATAGTTGTGGTCTTGTATTTCTGTTCCAAGCCTTGTTTCGCCATGTCGTGTTCCCCTGGGGTAACACATCCTCATTTCACAAATACTTGTTGTGACACTATCCTATCTTATACAACAACAACAACAACCAGAGTGACAACTGAAAACAGGCAATTGCTACACTGGTGAAATCTGCATTTTATACAAGTGTCTTTTTTTTTTAACATTCTGTTTTTATTTAAATTTTCAAAATGTTTTGGAAAATACAACAGTCAACATAGTGTATAAACAACAATAAAGTACAAGTAAAGAGGGCGATAGATAAATACAAACAGGCCAGATAGTTCTAGAACAATTGGGTATCGGAGGATGATCCCAGAATTAAAGGAAAGCTGCAGGCACCACAACTACTTCAGGCGGCGGTTTGCCTATGTTTACTACGTTTCCCCCTTATAATTCATAAATAAATGCCTCTATGAGCTCATTTGCACATCAAGCTAGGAGCTCTGGGATAATTGTGAAAATATAATTTCTCGAGTTTCTGTACCCGAGGGGGAACTTCCAAATGCTAACTTGAGATATTTATAAATAATCAAGGTAGAGATAGACTCCTACAAGCGTTATTTATGCATAATATATTGCCAAAAACCTGCGGCAAATGTAAATATGAACAAAACAATAACAACGTGTCTCTTTGAAGCTTGTCAGGATTACAGGAGTTATAGGAAGTTGCCAGATAGGAGCACATACTTTATCTGTAAAAATGTGCATATTGCTTTTTATGTTTCCAGTCGCTCACTAAGTACAGCAGAAGACCAGCAGTTGTGTTGGTGGGGGCAATGACCCCTTATAATACGTGGCTTTCTTGTAACGCATTATTTGTTGCACCCCCGATATAAATTAGGCATTAACAGAACAAATGCAGTGGGTGATGTCAGCTTTATTTAAAATATGAATTGATATATTTTGGCACTCCAACTGCTGCGGATAATGGGAGACGTAGTTCATACTAGCTGGAGGGCCGCAAGATTCCACCAATCATTAGATAATATTTTTTTCTCTGTGGACCTTATAATTTAAGCTTTGCCGCTATCTGGTCTTAAAACTTTCTCAATCTTCCGTAACAGACCTTTCTAACCGTGTCTGCCATCTCTCCTGAGACCCTAACAATCTGCATATATACTTATATTTGATATAAAAAGAAAAAAAACCCTCTGTATTATTACTACAACATTTTTTCGCCGCTACCATTGTTTTTCCACTGCGTACCTCATCGTCCAAACTGCCAAAGAATCACTTAAGTGTTTTACCATTTGAGTTTTCTTAAGCACAGTAAGTCTGGGTGGTTGAACACAGTATTGTCCTCAATTTATGAGATAGATTGATAACTTGCATATATCTATCCTTTCACCCATTCAGACAGGGCACCTGTTACAGAAACCTTGCAGGGTGACACGTCAATGAAATGTCTTCTCTTCATTAGACATTTTAATATAATATTTTTCATGTCCGCTTTTGTCTCCATACTGTCAGATAGAGATTGAGAATATGGCAGAAAAAGCGTATATTTTTTATTTTCTTTTTTCCAATATGCCTCTCAGTAATGTGCAGGGTGTATGAGTGTATCACAGAGCTCCACATAATAAAACGCTCAGTAATGTGCAGGGTGTATGAGTGTATCACAGAGCTCAACCCAATAAAACTCTCAGTAATGTGCATCGTGTATGAGTGTATCACAGAGCTCCACATAATAAAACTCTCAGTAATGTGCAGGCAGCAATATATTTGTGTGTGTGTATGTCTGTCAGTGTGTGTGTATGTCTGTCAGTGTGTCTGTGTGTATATATCTGTCATTGTGTTTGAGTGTGTATGTCTGTCAGTGAATGTGTGTATGTCTGTCAGTGAGTGTCTGTGAGGGAGCCTGTGTGTCTAAGTGACTGTGAGTGTCTGTCAGTGAATTTGTGTTTGTGTCTGAGTAATTGTGTGTCTGTCAGTGTGTGTGTCTGTCAGTGTTTGTCTGTGAGGGTGCCTGTGTGTTTGACTGATTGTGTGTGTCTGTCTGTGAGTGTGTGTATGTCTGCCAGTGTGTGTCTTTGAGGGAGCCTGTGTGTCTGAGTGATTGTGTTTGTCTGTGAGTGAGTGTGTGTGTGTCTGTCAGTGAATGTGTATGCGTGTGTGTGTGTGTGTGAGTGATTATGTATGCCTGTCAGTGTGTGTGTCTGTGAGTGGGTGTGTCAGTGATTGTGTGTCTGTCAGTGTGTGTCTGTTAGTGAGTCAGTGATTGTGTGTGTCTTTCAGATTGTGTCTAATCAGTGTGTGTGTGTATGTCAGTGTATCTGAGAGTGTGTGTCTGTCAGTCAATGTGTGTGTTAGTCTTTAACAAGAAAAGGTGTGGCATTGCCAGGAAGGGGTGGAGCAAACTTAAATTAGGGGGTGCCCGAGTTCCTTCATGCCTAGGGCAGCACAGATCCAACATATACCACTGTGTGCAGGGTCTATGAATGTATCACAGAGCTCCTCATTATAAAACTATCAGTAATTTGCAGATTGCAGGAGTGTATCACAGAGCTCCACATTATAAAACCCTCAGTAATTTGCAGGGTGTATGAATGTTTTATTTTCATGGTCGGAGATGGGTGTAAGCTCTGTGGTCTCAGGGCCCTGTGTTATATTTTCACAGTCGAGATGGGTGTAAGAGCTGTGGTCTCAGGGCCCTGTGTTATATTTTCACAGTCGGAGATGGGTGTAAGCTCTGTGGTCTCAGGGCCCTGTGTTATATTTTCACAGTCGGAGATGGGTGTAAGCTCTGTGGTCTCAGGGCCCTGTGTTATATTTTCATGGTTGGAGATGGGTGTAAGCTCTGTGGTCTCAGGGCCCTGTGTTATATTTTCATAGTCGAGATGGGTGTGAGCTCTGTGGTCTCAGGGCCCTGTGTTATATTTTCACAGTCGAGATGGGTGTAAGCTCTGTGGTCTCAGGGCCCTGTGTTATATTTTCACAGTCGAGATGGGTGTAAGCTCTGTGGTCTCAGGGCCCTGTGTTATTTTTCACAGTCGAGATGGGTGTAAGCTCTGTGGTCTCAGGGCCCTGTGTTATATTTTCACAGTCGAGATGGGTGTAAGCTCTGTGGTCTCAGGGCCCTGTGTTATATTTTCATGGTTGGAGATGGGTGTAAGCTCTGTGGTCTCAGGGCCCTGTGTTATATTTTCACAGTCGGAGATGGGTGTAAGCTCTGTGGTCTCAGGGCTCTGTGTTATATTTTCACAGTCGAGATGGGTGTAAGCTCTGTGGTCTCAGGGCCCTGTGTTATATTTTCACAGTCAGAGATGGGTGTAAACTCTGCACGTGACACTGTACTATGCAGTGTGCATTTCTCTTTACAAAGTCAGACAGCAGCCCTTCCTGTGTCTGTTTCTTATTAACAGTCATCAGCTCCCTCCCACCCTCCTCACATTTTGAATCTGTATCAGGACATAGAGGGACGGCCACGTTTGTCTATTTGCATGATGGGAAATGTAGTTTTAGACAGGAGATGACAAAATCCTTTTTTTCATCTTTGTTTGGTCATAGTTTATGTGATTTTTAAAGTATAATTAAACCATGATCCAACATGTAAAACGAGTGACGACAACCAAAGAGAATTTGTCACAATAACCTTGTAGGTTTGTTTTTGGACGGCTGACCCACTCCAGTTGCTAGAATAATTGTTATTTTATTCACATTGCTGGCAAATTCTGACAGATTCACAGCAAGATGTCCATCCGCTTTGTCTGGAGCATTGCGCTCTTTGCAGTGTTTGCTGTTACTGTGATAAATCGAGTGCAGTCTCCGACATTGGATATTGATACCTCCTAGACTCCTAGTCTAATGACTGCCCAGCGCTGTCAGCTTCCAGCCTAATCATATAGTACAATGAGTTCCATATAGACTCCAACTCCATGCACAGCCAGCAAAAGGCAATAATCTTTGAAATGATCCTTTATTGCGGTGTACAGATAACAGGAAATGTTTCGGCCATGCCTTTTGATAAAGACCTGGTATGGCCGAAACGTTACCTGTTATGCAATGACTGCTAAGCTTCGTCACTCCCCTCCAGCCGAATGTTGTCACCTCTCAGCCTCAGCTATATCCAGTCCTGTCACCACCAATTGGTAGTTACAAACTAGAAATGTCTGTATTCTCCGTCTACCTGCAGAGGGTCCAGGCTTTGGGTGCCAGGAGAGGGATAATTTTTGTAAAATTACTTTAAAAGGTTTAACAAAAAGGGGAGACTTAGTGTATTTGTATCTAGTCTGACGCCAGCTGTCAGTTCTTGGCTACAGTCTGACAGCACCCATTGCAGCTTTATTTACAGATCTGTGAATTTTAATTTCTTTGTCTCATACTTAGGCTATTTGCTGATACATTTTATGTTTTTAGGTAGCCAAGTAACACAGTTGCTAAGCAACATATTGTTTTTATTAAGATTATTATTTTTCTTCTGCCTCTTTTCTGAAATGCCTGTAGAACCCAAAGTACTATTTGAAAACGCATGGAACTTGACTCAGTGATGGAGAACTAAGGTGCACTATATCCTTTGCAATATAAATATCATTGGCATGTTCAGACTGGCCATTGGGCAAACAGCAGGCCGCAATGACCATGGTCCAAGACCGACAGTGGAGATCAGAGATCCCCCCAACGGCCAATGCAGAGCCAGCACAATCCAAGCACCACCTCTGCTGTGTGCCACTATGGACCATTGGGGAGATCAAGGATCTCCCTCACCGGCCCGGGGCCCACTGGCATGTTACTGCGGCAATCACCAGAAGAAGGAGAGGGAAGAGGACCCGGGAGCTCTAGCCTGTGGCTCCACTGGGTACTTTCACTCGCGAAGAAGGGGTGGGCAGGTTTAACGTTTATTAGTATTTCTTTTTAATTAAATAATAATGAAAAAATAATGAAAAATTATATGAAAAATTATATTTGTCCCCTTCCACAATTGAGGCATTGCAGCACTTTCAAACATTACACCTTCCCACACACTGCACCCCTCACACACTGTACACTTCACACACACTGCACACCTCACACACACTGCACTACACCTTTCACACACACACACTGCACCCCTGACAAACACATACTGGATCCGCTATTCACACACTAATTTCCCTGTATTCAAACAGCCTCTACACACACTACATCACCTATATACACAGACACAACCTGACTCTCTACAGCCCCTACCCATACATATTACACAACTAAAACCGACCTATTTACACAAAACACCACACCACAATCGCACAAGCAGCCTCCATACACATGCACAATACACTTTCCTGGAGTTTTGGTCTCTGATTTCCCACTAATGGAGACAAGTTACAAGAACACTTGCTTGCGTTGTGCAGAACTAATACAGAGTCTTTTTCTCAGATCTTCAGCAGAGCTCTGCGCATGGGTTGCCCTGGAAGAGCATTGAACCAGCATGCTCACTTTGAGAGGGGATTTGCTTGTCATTGGCGATGACAACACAACCTCCTCTCTGCCTCCACCCCTTCCCACTGGGTCACTGTGGGAGAGGGAGGTGTAGGGGTATGTGAGTATGTGCTTGTTAAATACAAACTGCTGTGTGAAGTAATGTAACCCAGATTTGCATTCATTCAGAAGAGGCCAACCGGTCACATAAATGATTGCGTAAAGGTCTGGCGGTACAGCCAGTGCAGCTACATAGGAGGACGAAGGTGGTGCCCCGCTGGTGAACAGAAGTGCCCCCCCTCTCCTATGAAGCTGTATTGGCTGCATCTCCTGAAATGTGCAAAATCCTTTATTTGACCAAAGCTGGGTAACGTAACTTTGCTGCAACCCCTCTATTAGTTATAGCATTGAATACCTGGCATAGGGAGGGAGAGGAGGAGGCACAGAGAGGGGAGAGAGCCAATCACATACTCCAATCAGCCTCGGCCAGCACCTGCTCGAACCAGTGTAACCAAAGTCAGACACCAACCTGCACCCAAAAGGTATGGAAAAAGAGGGTGGCTATACATTTGTAAATTATAACTTGTATCTGCATTTGTTCTTTCAGTGTGTATGTTTTTCATGTGAGCATGTTTGTGTGGCAGTGTGTGTGTTTACATCCTTGCATTCAAATGCCGCCACTGCATGTAAAACATCAGTCCTGCACATAAACACACCCCTGCATTCAAATGCCAACATTATACATAAACACACCCCTGCATTCAAATAATATCACTACATGCAAACGCATCCCTGCATTCAAACACAAACACTACATACAAGTACACCACTTGGCTGCAGTACATGAGAACACACAACTACATTCAAATGCCAACACTAAACACAAATAAACATCTACATTCACACACACTCCATCCAAAAACGCACTCACATGCAAACACACAAACACTGCTTGCAAATACAGTCCTGTATCTGCAAGGACGGGCAAATGTTAAATCCCCAGCTGGCAAAGCATTGTGGGAGATGTACAACAGACGGGGGTCTACTCATTGCCACCCTTATGCCAGATGGGGGCTCAAAATAATTCTTTACACCAGGGCCCTCTCTAAAGTAGTTCAGCCACTATCTTCAAGCATCAAAATCCAGGTGGCCCCTGTAAGCCCGTCACCTTCAAAGAGTCTTTAAATTTGCAATGATTTAACTATTGAACTGTGTTACAATTTGTTATACATATAATTTTAGCAATATCTGTTCATGTCATTTGGTCTGGCAGCTGTTTATGTCCTTTGAGATCAGTTTTATTTACAATATTGTCATTTTTCTCTCTCTCCAGAACCCCATATGCTACAGATCTGCGAGGAAAGACTATTAGTAACAATGTTTGGCGGCCATGTTGAATTGTGCAACGTTCGTCAAACATCTTTTATTCTGAAACATTATTTTCTCCACAATAATTATCAATACGCTAATATTAATATAGCCGCATGAGCCAATTACCCCCATGCCGTCCTAGAACTGTGTTAAATTGCATTTATTTCACTATTGAACTATATTGCAACTTGTTAAATATTGGATTGCTCAATAGCAGGAGATACTGGGGGGATCAAAGGTCAGCAGACATTTAGAATTTGACACCTTTGAATATTCTGCGTCTCTACCTGTTCTAATTATGCACGTGATGCAGCAATGCTGTTATGACAGTTCAATTTGTCAGTCAGTCGCGTGGTTTGGAAGCCTTTTCGAAACTGTCATCAACAGCAAAAGTGTCATAGGTAATATGGGGGACAAAGGTCACAAAATTCAAAGCTTCATCGAATTAGAAATATTGGTAATTTACACCCCAACATGTAATATGCCTTTATAGCTGCAATGCAGCTATAATAATTTAATAATTTAAATGACACAATAACATGGGATAATACAATGAGCTGCAATAATACAATAAGCTGCAATAATACAACAAGCTATAATAATACAATGAGCTGTTATAATACACTAAGCTGTAATAATACAATGAGCTGTAATACAATAAGCTGTAATAACATAATGAGCTTCAATAATACAATGAGCTGTAATACAATAAGCTGCAATAATACAATAAGCTGCAATAATACAATGGGCTGTGATAATACAATAAGCTGTAATAATACAATAAGCTTCAGTAGTACAATGAGCTGCAATTATACAAGAGCTGTAATAATACAATAAGCTGTAATAATATAATGAGCTTCAATAATACAATGAGCTGTAATAATACAATGAGCTGTAATACAATAAGCTGTAATAACATAATGAGCTTCAATAATACAATGAGCTGTAATACAATAAGCTGCAATAATACAATAAGCTGCAATAATACAATGGGCTGTGATAATACAATAAGCTGTAATAATACAATAAGCTTCAGTAGTACAATGAGCTGCAATTATACAAGAGCTGTAATAATACAATAAGCTGTAATAATATAATGAGCTTCAATAATACAATGAGCTGTAATACAATAAGCTGCAATAATACAATAAGCTGCAATAATACAATAAGCTGTAATAATACAATGAGCTGTAATACAATAAGCTGTAATAACATAATGAGCTTCAATAATACAATGAGCTGTAATACAATAAGCTGCAATAATACAATAAGCTGCAATAATACAATGGGCTGTGATAATACAATAAGCTGTAATAATACAATAACACAATGAGCTATAATAATACAATAACACAATGAGCTGCAATAATACAATAAGCTGTAATAATACAATGAGCTGTAATACAATAAGCTGTAATAACATAATGAGCTTCAATAATACAATGAGCTGTAATACAATAAGCTGCAATAATACAATAAGCTGCAATAATACAATGGGCTGTGATAATACAATAAGCTGTAATAATACAATAAGCTTCAGTAGTACAATGAGCTGCAATTATACAAGAGCTGTAATAATACAATAAGCTGTAATAATATAATGAGCTTCAATAATACAATGAGCTGTAATACAATAAGCTGCAATAATACAATAAGCTGCAATAATACAATAAGCTTTAATAATACAATGAGCTGTAATACAATAAGCTGTAATAACATAATGAGCTTCAATAATACAATGAGCTGTAATACAATAAGCTGCAATAATACAATAAGCTGCAATAATACAATGGGCTGTGATAATACAATAAGCTGTAATAATACAATAACACAATGAGCTATAATAATACAATAACACAATGAGCTGCAATAATACAATAAGCTGTAATAATACAATGAGCTGTAATACAATAAGCTGTAATAACATAATGAGCTTCAATAATACAATGAGCTGTAATACAATAAGCTGCAATAATACAATAAGCTGCAATAATACAATGGGCTGTGATAATACAATAAGCTGTAATAATACAATAAGCTTCAGTAGTACAATGAGCTGCAATTATACAAGAGCTGTAATAATACAATAAGCTGTAATAATATAATGAGCTTCAATAATACAATGAGCTGTAATACAATAAGCTGCAATAATACAATAAGCTGCAATAATACAATAAGCTTTAATAATAGAATGAGCTGTAATAATACAGTAAGCTGTAACAATACAATGAGCTGTGATAATACAATAAGCTGTAATAATACAATAAGCTGCAATAGTACAATGAGCTGCAATAATACAATGAGCTGTAATAATACAATAAGCTGTAATAATAGAATGAGCTTCAATAATACAATAAGCTGCAATAATACAATAAGCTTCAATAATACAATAAGCTGTGATAATACGATGAGCTGCAATAATATAATGAGCTGTAATAATACAATAACCTCTAATACAATAAACTGCAATAATACAATGAGCTGCAATAATACAATGAGCTGTACTAATACAATGAGCTGTAATAATACAATAAGCTGCAATAGTTTTGTAAGTTGTCTTGCTGATGACAATATAATATTTACTTTTATGTTGAAAATGCCACTACCTGGCCCGCAACCTTTAAACGCACGGTAGAAGTTGTCTCACAATACTAATTGTATTTCCTGGCCTGCTTCTGTGATCAAATGCGCTGGTCTACAAGATCAGATAAAACCAGCCCCTAACAACCGTACTAAAGCCCCTTACTCCTTACTACACCCCTAAAACCCCACTACAGCCCCCAACCCCAATCAATTCCTGGTACTCCTTACTACAGTCCCTTACTACTGCCGAGGAGCTCTGTTATACACTCAGACACGTTACTGGGAGTATAACTGCTGTGGAGCTCTGTTATACACTGAGACACATTACTGTGAGTATTATTGCTGTGGAGCTCTGTAATACACTAAGACACATTACTGGGAGTATTATTGCTGTGGAGCTCTGTGATACACTCAGACACATTACTGGGAGTATTATTGCTGTGGAGCTCTGTTATACACTCAGACACATTACTGGGAGTGTTATTGCTGTGGAGCTCTGTTATACACCGAGACACATTACTGTGAGTATTATTGCTGTGGAGCTCTGTAATACACTAAGACACATTACTGGGAGTACTATTGCTGTGGAGCGCTGTTATACACTCAGACACATTACTGGGAGTATTATTGCTGTGGAGCTCTGTGATACACTCAGACACATTACTGGGAGTATTATTGCTGTGGAGCTCTGTTATACACTCAGACACGTTACTGGGAGTATTACTGCCGAGGAGCTCTGTTATACACTCAGACACGTTACTGGGAGTATAACTGCTGTGGAGCTCTGTTATACACTGAGACACATTACTGTGAGTATTATTGCTGTGGAGCTCTGTAATACACTAAGACACATTACTGGGAGTATTATTGCTGTGGAGCTCTGTGATACACTCAGACACATTACTGGGAGTATTATTGCTGTGGAGCTCTGTTATACACTCAGACACACTACTGGGAGTATTATTGCTGGGGAGCTCTGTTATACACTCAGACACATTACTGGGAGTGTTATTGCTGTGTAATACACTAAGACACATTACTGGGAGTACTATTGCTGTGGAGCGCTGTTATACACTCAGACACATTACTGGGATTATTATTGCTGTGGAGCTCTGTTATACACTCAGACACATTACTGAGAGTATTACTGCTGAGGAGCTCTGTTATACACTCAGACACGTTACTGGGAGTATAACTGCTGTGGAGCTCTGTTATACACTGAGACACATTACTGTGAGTATTATTGCTGTGGAGCTCTGTAATACACTAAGACACATTACTGGGAGTATTATTGCTGTGGAGCTCTGTGATACACTCAGACACATTACTGGGAGTATTATTGCTGTGGAGCTCTGTTATACACTCAGACACACTACTGGGAGTATTATTGCTGGGGAGCTCTGTTATACACTCAGACACATTACTGGGAGTGTTATTGCTGTGTAATACACTAAGACACATTACTGGGAGTACTATTGCTGTGGAGCGCTGTTATACACTCAGACACATTACTGGGAGTATTATTGCTGTGGAGCTCTGTTATACACTCAGACACATTACTGAGAGTATTACTGCTGAGGAGCTCTGTTATACACTCAGACACGTTACTGGGAGTATAACTGCTGTGGAGCTCTGTTATACACTCAGACACATTACTGGGAGTATTATTGCTGTGGAACTCTGTTATACACTCAGACACATTACTGGGAGTATTATTGCTGTGGAGCTCTGTTATACACTCAGACACATTACTGGGAGTATTATTGCTGTGGAGTTCTGTTATACACTCAGACACGTTACTGGGAGTATAACTGCTGTGGAGCTCTGTTATACACTCAGACGCATTACTGGGAGTGTTATTGCTGTGGAGTTCTGTTATACACTGAGACACATTACTGTGAGTATTATTGCTGTGGAGCTCTGTAATACACTAAGACACATTACTGGGAGTACTATTGCTGTGGAGCGCTGTTATACACTCAGACACATTACTGGGAGTATTATTGCTGTGGAGCTCTGTGATACACTCAGACACATTACTGGGAGTATTATTGCTGTGGAGTTCTGTTATACACTCAGACACATTACTGGGAGTATTATTACTGTGGAGCTCTGTTATACACTCAGACACATTACTGGGAGTATTATTGCTGTGGAGCTCTGTTATACACTCAGACATTACTGGGAGTATTATTGCTGTGGAGCTCTGTTATACACACAGACCTATTACTGGGAGTATTATTACTGTGGAGCTCTGTCATACACTCAGACACATTACTGGCAGTATTATTACTGTGGAGCTCTGTTATACACTCAGACACATTACTGGGAGTGTTATTGCTGTGGAGCTCTGTTATACACTCAGACACATTACTGGGAGTATTATTACTGTGGAGCTCTGTTATACACTCAGACACATTACTGGGAGTATTATTGCTGTGGAGCTCTGTTATACACTCAGACACATTACTTGGAGTATTATTGCTGTGGAGCTCTGTTATACACTCAGACACATTACTGGGAGTATTATTGCTGTGGAGCTCTGTTATACACTCAGACACATTACTGGGAGTATTATTGCTGTGGGGCTCTGTTATACACGCAGACACATTACTGGGAGTATTATTGCTATGGAGCTCTGTTATACAGTCAGACACATTACTGGGAGTATTATTGCTGTGGAGTTCTGTTATACACTCAGACACATTACTGGGAGTATTATTGCTTTGGAGCTCTGTTATACACTCAGACACATTACTGGGAGTATTATTGCTGTGGAGCTCTGTTATACACTCAGACACATTACTGGGAGTATTATTGCTGTGGAGCTCTGTTATACACTCAGACACATTACTGGGAGTATTATTGCTGTGGAGTTCTGTTATACACTCAGACACATTACTGGGAGTATTATTGCTGTGGAGTTCTGTTATACACTCAGACACATTACTGGGAGTATTATTGCTTTGGAGCTCTGTTATACACTCAGACACATTACTGGGAGTATTATTGCTGTGGAGCTCTGTTATACACTCAGACACATTACTGGGAGTATTATTGCTGTGGAGTTCTGTTATACACACAGACACGTTACTGGGAGTATAACTGCTGTGGAGCTCTGTTATACACTCAGACGCATTACTGGGAGTGTTATTGCTGTGGAGTTCTGTTATACACTGAGACACATTACTGTGAGTATTATTGCTGTGGAGCTCTGTAATACACTAAGACACATTACTGGGAGTACTATTGCTGTGGAGCGCTGTTATACACTCAGACACATTACTGGGAGTATTATTGCTGTGGAGCTCTGTGATACACTCAGACACATTACTGGGAGTATTATTGCTGTGGAGTTCTGTTATACACTCAGACACATTACTGGGAGTATTATTACTGTGGAGCTCTGTTATACACTCAGACACATTACTGGGAGTATTATTGCTGTGGAGCTCTGTTATACACTCAGACATTACTGGGAGTATTATTGCTGTGGAGCTCTGTTATACACACAGACCTATTACTGGGAGTATTATTACTGTGGAGCTCTGTCATACACTCAGACACATTACTGGCAGTATTATTACTGTGGAGCTCTGTTATACACTCAGACACATTACTGGGAGTGTTATTGCTGTGGAGCTCTGTTATACACTCAGACACATTACTGGGAGTATTATTACTGTGGAGCTCTGTTATACACTCAGACACATTACTGGGAGTATTATTGCTGTGGAGCTCTGTTATACACTCAGACACATTACTTGGAGTATTATTGCTGTGGAGCTCTGTTATACACTCAGACACATTACTGGGAGTATTATTGCTGTGGAGCTCTGTTATACACTCAGACACATTACTGGGAGTATTATTGCTGTGGGGCTCTGTTATACACGCAGACACATTACTGGGAGTATTATTGCTATGGAGCTCTGTTATACAGTCAGACACATTACTGGGAGTATTATTGCTGTGGAGTTCTGTTATACACTCAGACACATTACTGGGAGTATTATTGCTTTGGAGCTCTGTTATACACTCAGACACATTACTGGGAGTATTATTGCTGTGGAGCTCTGTTATACACTCAGACACATTACTGGGAGTATTATTGCTGTGGAGCTCTGTTATACACTCAGACACATTACTGGGAGTATTATTGCTGTGGAGTTCTGTTATACACTCAGACACATTACTGGGAGTATTATTGCTGTGGAGTTCTGTTATACACTCAGACACATTACTGGGAGTATTATTGCTTTGGAGCTCTGTTATACACTCAGACACATTACTGCGAGTATTATTGCTGTGGAGCTCTGTTATACACTCAGACACATTACTGGGAGTATTATTGCTGTGGAGCTCTGTTATACACTCAGACACATTACTGGGAGTATTATTACTGTGGAGCTCTGTTATACACTCAGACACATTACTGGGAGTATTATTGCTGTGGAGCTCTGTTATACACTCAGACACATTACTGGGAGTATTATTACTGTGGAGCTCCGTTATACACTCAGACACATTACTGGGAGTATTATTGCTGTGGAGCTCTGTTATACACTCAGACACATTACTGGGAGTATTATTGCTGTGGAGCTCTGTTATACACTCAGACACATTACTGGGAGTATTATTGCTGTGGAGCTCTGTTATACACTCAGACACATTACTGGGAGTATTATTGCTGTGGAGCTCTGTTATACACTCAGACACATTACTGGGAGTATTATTGCTGTGGAGCTCTGTTATACACTCAGACACATTACTGGGAGTATTATTGCTGTGGAGCTCTGTTATACACTCAGACACATTACTGGGAGTATTATTGCTGTGGAGCTCTGTTATACACTCAGACACATTACTGGGAGTATTATTGCTGTGGAGCTCTGTTATACACTCAGACACATTACTGGGAGTATTATTACTATGGAGCTCTGTTATACACTCAGACATATTACTGGGAGTATTATTGCTGTGGGACTCTGTTATACACTCAGACACATTACTGGGAGTATTATTACTGTGGAGCTCTGTTATACACTCAGACACATTACTGGGAGTATTATTGCTGTGGAGCTCTGTTATACACTCAGACACATTACTGGGAGTATTATTACTGTGGAGCTCTGTTATACACTCAGACACATTACTGGGAGTATTATTGCTGTGGGACTCTGTTATACACTCAGACACATTACTGGGAGTATTATTACTGTGGAGCTCTGTTATACACTCAGACACATTACTGGGAGTATTATTGCTGTGGGACTCTGTTATACACTCAGACACATTACTGGGAGTATTATTACTGTGGAGCTCTGTTATACACTCAGACACATTACTGGGAGTATTATTGCTGTGGAGCTCTGTTATACACTCAGGCACATTACTGGGAGTATTATTGCTGTGGAGCTCTGTTATACACTCAGACACATTACTGAGAGTATTATTGCTGTGGAGCTCTGTTATACACTCAGACACATTACTAGGAGTATTATTACTGTGGAGCTCTGTTATACACTCAGACACATTACTGGGAGTATTATTGCTGTGGGGCTCTGTTATACACTCAGACACATTACTGGGAGTATTATTACTGTGGAGCTCTGTTATACACTCAGGCACATTACTGGGAGTATTATTGCTGTGGAGCTCTGTTATACACCCAGACACATTACTGGGAGTATTATTACTGTGGAGCTCTGTTATACACTCAGACACATTACTGGGAGTATTATTGCTGTGGAGCTCTGTTATACACTCAGACACATTACTGGGAGTATTATTACTGTGGAGCTCTGTTATACACTCAGGCACATTACTGGGAGTATTATTGCTGTGGAGCTCTGTTATACACCCAGGCACATTACTGGGAGTATTATTACTGTGGAGCTCTGTTATACAATCAGACACATTACTGGGAGTATTATTGCTGTGGGGCTCTGTTATACACTCAGACACATTACTACGAGTATTATTGCTGTGGGGCTCTGTTATACAATCAGACACATTACTGGGAGTATTATTGCTGTGGGGCTCTGTTATACACTCAGACACATTACTGGGAGTATTATTGCTGTGGGGCTCTGTTATACACTCAGACACATTACTGGGAGTATTACTGCTGTGGAGCTCTGTTATACACTCAGACACATTACTGGGAGTATTATTACTGTGGAGCTCTGTTATACACTCAGGCACATTACTGCGAGTATTATTGCTGTGGAGCTCTGTTATACACTCAGACACATTACTGGGAGTATTATTGCTGTGGAGCTCTGTTATACACTCAGTCACATTACTGGGAGTATTATTGCTGTGGAGCTCTGTTATACACTCAGTCACATTACTGGGAGTATTATTGCTGTGGAGCTCTGTTATACACTCAGACACATTACTGGGAGTATTATTGCTGTGGAGCTCTGTTATACACTCAGACACATTACTGGGAGTATTATTGCTGTGGAGCTCTGTTATACACTCTGACACATTACTGGGAGTATTATTGCTGTGGAGCTCTGTTATACCATCAGACACATTACTGGGAGTATTATTGCTGTGGAGCTCTGTTATACACTCAGACACATTACTGGGAGTATTATTGCTGTGGAGCTCTGTTATACCATCAGACACATTACTGGGAGTATTATTGCTGTGGAGCTCTGTTATACACTCAGACACATTACTGGGAGTATTATTGCTGTGGAGCTCTGTTATACACTCAGACACATTACTGGGAGTATTATTGCTGTGGGGCTCTGTTATACACTCAGACACATTACTGGGAGTATTATTGCTGTGGAGCTCTGTTATACACTCAGTCACATTACTGGGAGTATTATTGTTGTGGAGCTCTGTTATACACTCAGACACATTACTGGGAGTATTATTGCTGTGGGGCTCTGTTATACACTCAGACACATTACTGGGAGTGTTATTGCTGTGGAGCTCTGTTATACACTCAGACACATTACTGGGAGTATTATTGCTGTGGAGCTCTGTGATACACTCAGACACATTACTGGGAGTATTATTGCTGTGGAGTTCTGTTATACACTCAGACACATTACTGGGAGTATTATTACTGTGGAGCTCTGTTATACACTCAGACACATTACTGGGAGTATTATTGCTGTGGAGCTCTGTTATACACTCAGACATTACTGGGAGTATTATTGCTGTGGAGCTCTGTTATACACACAGACCTATTACTGGGAGTATTATTACTGTGGAGCTCTGTCATACACTCAGACACATTACTGGCAGTATTATTACTGTGGAGCTCTGTTATACACTCAGACACATTACTGGGAGTGTTATTGCTGTGGAGCTCTGTTATACACTCAGACACATTACTGGGAGTATTATTACTGTGGAGCTCTGTTATACACTCAGACACATTACTGGGAGTATTATTGCTGTGGAGCTCTGTTATACACTCAGACACATTACTTGGAGTATTATTGCTGTGGAGCTCTGTTATACACTCAGACACATTACTGGGAGTATTATTGCTGTGGAGCTCTGTTATACACTCAGACACATTACTGGGAGTATTATTGCTGTGGGGCTCTGTTATACACGCAGACACATTACTGGGAGTATTATTGCTATGGAGCTCTGTTATACAGTCAGACACATTACTGGGAGTATTATTGCTGTGGAGTTCTGTTATACACTCAGACACATTACTGGGAGTATTATTGCTTTGGAGCTCTGTTATACACTCAGACACATTACTGGGAGTATTATTGCTGTGGAGCTCTGTTATACACTCAGACACATTACTGGGAGTATTATTGCTGTGGAGCTCTGTTATACACTCAGACACATTACTGGGAGTATTATTGCTGTGGAGTTCTGTTATACACTCAGACACATTACTGGGAGTATTATTGCTGTGGAGTTCTGTTATACACTCAGACACATTACTGGGAGTATTATTGCTTTGGAGCTCTGTTATACACTCAGACACATTACTGCGAGTATTATTGCTGTGGAGCTCTGTTATACACTCAGACACATTACTGGGAGTATTATTGCTGTGGAGCTCTGTTATACACTCAGACACATTACTGGGAGTATTATTACTGTGGAGCTCTGTTATACACTCAGACACATTACTGGGAGTATTATTGCTGTGGAGCTCTGTTATACACTCAGACACATTACTGGGAGTATTATTACTGTGGAGCTCCGTTATACACTCAGACACATTACTGGGAGTATTATTGCTGTGGAGCTCTGTTATACACTCAGACACATTACTGGGAGTATTATTGCTGTGGAGCTCTGTTATACACTCAGACACATTACTGGGAGTATTATTGCTGTGGAGCTCTGTTATACACTCAGACACATTACTGGGAGTATTATTGCTGTGGAGCTCTGTTATACACTCAGACACATTACTGGGAGTATTATTGCTGTGGAGCTCTGTTATACACTCAGACACATTACTGGGAGTATTATTGCTGTGGAGCTCTGTTATACACTCAGACACATTACTGGGAGTATTATTGCTGTGGAGCTCTGTTATACACTCAGACACATTACTGGGAGTATTATTGCTGTGGAGCTCTGTTATACACTCAGACACATTACTGGGAGTATTATTACTATGGAGCTCTGTTATACACTCAGACATATTACTGGGAGTATTATTGCTGTGGGACTCTGTTATACACTCAGACACATTACTGGGAGTATTATTACTGTGGAGCTCTGTTATACACTCAGACACATTACTGGGAGTATTATTGCTGTGGAGCTCTGTTATACACTCAGACACATTACTGGGAGTATTATTACTGTGGAGCTCTGTTATACACTCAGACACATTACTGGGAGTATTATTGCTGTGGGACTCTGTTATACACTCAGACACATTACTGGGAGTATTATTACTGTGGAGCTCTGTTATACACTCAGACACATTACTGGGAGTATTATTGCTGTGGGACTCTGTTATACACTCAGACACATTACTGGGAGTATTATTACTGTGGAGCTCTGTTATACACTCAGACACATTACTGGGAGTATTATTGCTGTGGAGCTCTGTTATACACTCAGACACATTACTGGGAGTATTATTGCTATGGAGCTCTGTTATACACTCAGACACATTACTGGGAGTATTATTACTATGGAGCTCTGTTATACACTCAGACATATTACTGGGAGTATTATTGCTGTGGGACTCTGTTATACACTCAGACACATTACTGGGAGTATTATTACTGTGGAGCTCTGTTATACACTCAGACACATTACTGGGAGTATTATTGCTGTGGAGCTCTGTTATACACTCAGACACATTACTGGGAGTATTATTACTGTGGAGCTCTGTTATACACTCAGACACATTACTGGGAGTATTATTGCTGTGGGACTCTGTTATACACTCAGACACATTACTGGGAGTATTATTACTGTGGAGCTCTGTTATACACTCAGACACATTACTGGGAGTATTATTGCTGTGGAGCTCTGTTATACACTCAGGCACATTACTGGGAGTATTATTGCTGTGGAGCTCTGTTATACACTCAGACACATTACTGAGAGTATTATTGCTGTGGAGCTCTGTTATACACTCAGACACATTACTAGGAGTATTATTACTGTGGAGCTCTGTTATACACTCAGACACATTACTGGGAGTATTATTGCTGTGGGGCTCTGTTATACACTCAGACACATTACTGGGAGTATTATTACTGTGGAGCTCTGTTATACACTCAGGCACATTACTGGGAGTATTATTGCTGTGGAGCTCTGTTATACACCCAGACACATTACTGGGAGTATTATTACTGTGGAGCTCTGTTATACACTCAGACACATTACTGGGAGTATTATTGCTGTGGAGCTCTGTTATACACTCAGACACATTACTGGGAGTATTATTACTGTGGAGCTCTGTTATACACTCAGGCACATTACTGGGAGTATTATTGCTGTGGAGCTCTGTTATACACCCAGGCACATTACTGGGAGTATTATTACTGTGGAGCTCTGTTATACAATCAGACACATTACTGGGAGTATTATTGCTGTGGGGCTCTGTTATACACTCAGACACATTACTACGAGTATTATTGCTGTGGGGCTCTGTTATACAATCAGACACATTACTGGGAGTATTATTGCTGTGGGGCTCTGTTATACACTCAGACACATTACTGGGAGTATTATTGCTGTGGGGCTCTGTTATACACTCAGACACATTACTGGGAGTATTACTGCTGTGGAGCTCTGTTATACACTCAGACACATTACTGGGAGTATTATTACTGTGGAGCTCTGTTATACACTCAGGCACATTACTGCGAGTATTATTGCTGTGGAGCTCTGTTATACACTCAGACACATTACTGGGAGTATTATTGCTGTGGAGCTCTGTTATACACTCAGTCACATTACTGGGAGTATTATTGCTGTGGAGCTCTGTTATACACTCAGTCACATTACTGGGAGTATTATTGCTGTGGAGCTCTGTTATACACTCAGACACATTACTGGGAGTATTATTGCTGTGGAGCTCTGTTATACACTCAGACACATTACTGGGAGTATTATTGCTGTGGAGCTCTGTTATACACTCTGACACATTACTGGGAGTATTATTGCTGTGGAGCTCTGTTATACCATCAGACACATTACTGGGAGTATTATTGCTGTGGAGCTCTGTTATACACTCAGACACATTACTGGGAGTATTATTGCTGTGGAGCTCTGTTATACCATCAGACACATTACTGGGAGTATTATTGCTGTGGAGCTCTGTTATACACTCAGACACATTACTGGGAGTATTATTGCTGTGGAGCTCTGTTATACACTCAGACACATTACTGGGAGTATTATTGCTGTGGGGCTCTGTTATACACTCAGACACATTACTGGGAGTATTATTGCTGTGGAGCTCTGTTATACACTCAGTCACATTACTGGGAGTATTATTGTTGTGGAGCTCTGTTATACACTCAGACACATTACTGGGAGTATTATTGCTGTGGGGCTCTGTTATACACTCAGACACATTACTGGGAGTGTTATTGCTGTGGAGCTCTGTTATACACTCAGACACATTACTGGGAGTATTATTGCTGTGGAGCTCTGTGATACACTCAGACACATTACTGGGAGTATTATTGCTGTGGAGTTCTGTTATACACTCAGACACATTACTGGGAGTATTATTACTGTGGAGCTCTGTTATACACTCAGACACATTACTGGGAGTATTATTGCTGTGGAGCTCTGTTATACACTCAGACATTACTGGGAGTATTATTGCTGTGGAGCTCTGTTATACACACAGACCTATTACTGGGAGTATTATTACTGTGGAGCTCTGTCATACACTCAGACACATTACTGGCAGTATTATTACTGTGGAGCTCTGTTATACACTCAGACACATTACTGGGAGTGTTATTGCTGTGGAGCTCTGTTATACACTCAGACACATTACTGGGAGTATTATTGCTGTGGAGCTCTGTTATACACTCTGACACATTACTGGGAGTATTATTGCTGTGGAGCTCTGTTATACCATCAGACACATTACTGGGAGTATTATTGCTGTGGAGCTCTGTTATACACTCAGACACATTACTGGGAGTATTATTGCTGTGGAGCTCTGTTATACACTCAGACACATTACTGGGAGTATTATTGCTGTGGAGCTCTGTTATACACTCTGACACATTACTGGGAGTATTATTGCTGTGGAGCTCTGTTATACCATCAGACACATTACTGGGAGTATTATTGCTGTGGAGCTCTGTTATACACTCAGACACATTACTGGGAGTATTATTGCTGTGGAGCTCTGTTATACCATCAGACACATTACTGGGAGTATTATTGCTGTTGAGCTCTGTTATACACTCAGACACATTACTGGGAGTATTATTGCTGTGGAGCTCTGTTATACACTCAGACACATTACTGGGAGTATTATTGCTGTGGGGCTCTGTTATACACTCAGACACATTACTGGGAGTATTATTGCTGTGGAGCTCTGTTATACACTCAGTCACATTACTGGGAGTATTATTGTTGTGGAGCTCTGTTATACACTCAGACACATTACTGGGAGTATTATTGCTGTGGGGCTCTGTTATACACTCAGACACATTACTGGGAGTGTTATTGCTGTGGAGCTCTGTTATACACTCAGACACATTACTGGGAGTATTATTGCTGTGGAGCTCTGTGATACACTCAGACACATTACTGGGAGTATTATTGCTGTGGAGTTCTGTTATACACTCAGACACATTACTGGGAGTATTATTACTGTGGAGCTCTGTTATACACTCAGACACATTACTGGGAGTATTATTGCTGTGGAGCTCTGTTATACACTCAGACATTACTGGGAGTATTATTGCTGTGGAGCTCTGTTATACACACAGACCTATTACTGGGAGTATTATTACTGTGGAGCTCTGTCATACACTCAGACACATTACTGGCAGTATTATTACTGTGGAGCTCTGTTATACACTCAGACACATTACTGGGAGTGTTATTGCTGTGGAGCTCTGTTATACACTCAGACACATTACTGGGAGTATTATTACTGTGGAGCTCTGTTATACACTCAGACACATTACTGGGAGTATTATTGCTGTGGAGCTCTGTTATACACTCAGACACATTACTTGGAGTATTATTGCTGTGGAGCTCTGTTATACACTCAGACACATTACTGGGAGTATTATTGCTGTGGAGCTCTGTTATACACTCAGACACATTACTGGGAGTATTATTGCTGTGGGGCTCTGTTATACACGCAGACACATTACTGGGAGTATTATTGCTATGGAGCTCTGTTATACAGTCAGACACATTACTGGGAGTATTATTGCTGTGGAGTTCTGTTATACACTCAGACACATTACTGGGAGTATTATTGCTTTGGAGCTCTGTTATACACTCAGACACATTACTGGGAGTATTATTGCTGTGGAGCTCTGTTATACACTCAGACACATTACTGGGAGTATTATTGCTGTGGAGCTCTGTTATACACTCAGACACATTACTGGGAGTATTATTGCTGTGGAGTTCTGTTATACACTCAGACACATTACTGGGAGTATTATTGCTGTGGAGTTCTGTTATACACTCAGACACATTACTGGGAGTATTATTGCTTTGGAGCTCTGTTATACACTCAGACACATTACTGCGAGTATTATTGCTGTGGAGCTCTGTTATACACTCAGACACATTACTGGGAGTATTATTGCTGTGGAGCTCTGTTATACACTCAGACACATTACTGGGAGTATTATTACTGTGGAGCTCTGTTATACACTCAGACACATTACTGGGAGTATTATTGCTGTGGAGCTCTGTTATACACTCAGACACATTACTGGGAGTATTATTACTGTGGAGCTCCGTTATACACTCAGACACATTACTGGGAGTATTATTGCTGTGGAGCTCTGTTATACACTCAGACACATTACTGGGAGTATTATTGCTGTGGAGCTCTGTTATACACTCAGACACATTACTGGGAGTATTATTGCTGTGGAGCTCTGTTATACACTCAGACACATTACTGGGAGTATTATTGCTGTGGAGCTCTGTTATACACTCAGACACATTACTGGGAGTATTATTGCTGTGGAGCTCTGTTATACACTCAGACACATTACTGGGAGTATTATTGCTGTGGAGCTCTGTTATACACTCAGACACATTACTGGGAGTATTATTGCTGTGGAGCTCTGTTATACACTCAGACACATTACTGGGAGTATTATTGCTGTGGAGCTCTGTTATACACTCAGACACATTACTGGGAGTATTATTACTATGGAGCTCTGTTATACACTCAGACATATTACTGGGAGTATTATTGCTGTGGGACTCTGTTATACACTCAGACACATTACTGGGAGTATTATTACTGTGGAGCTCTGTTATACACTCAGACACATTACTGGGAGTATTATTGCTGTGGAGCTCTGTTATACACTCAGACACATTACTGGGAGTATTATTACTGTGGAGCTCTGTTATACACTCAGACACATTACTGGGAGTATTATTGCTGTGGGACTCTGTTATACACTCAGACACATTACTGGGAGTATTATTACTGTGGAGCTCTGTTATACACTCAGACACATTACTGGGAGTATTATTGCTGTGGGACTCTGTTATACACTCAGACACATTACTGGGAGTATTATTACTGTGGAGCTCTGTTATACACTCAGACACATTACTGGGAGTATTATTGCTGTGGAGCTCTGTTATACACTCAGACACATTACTGGGAGTATTATTGCTATGGAGCTCTGTTATACACTCAGACACATTACTGGGAGTATTATTACTATGGAGCTCTGTTATACACTCAGACATATTACTGGGAGTATTATTGCTGTGGGACTCTGTTATACACTCAGACACATTACTGGGAGTATTATTACTGTGGAGCTCTGTTATACACTCAGACACATTACTGGGAGTATTATTGCTGTGGAGCTCTGTTATACACTCAGACACATTACTGGGAGTATTATTACTGTGGAGCTCTGTTATACACTCAGACACATTACTGGGAGTATTATTGCTGTGGGACTCTGTTATACACTCAGACACATTACTGGGAGTATTATTACTGTGGAGCTCTGTTATACACTCAGACACATTACTGGGAGTATTATTGCTGTGGAGCTCTGTTATACACTCAGGCACATTACTGGGAGTATTATTGCTGTGGAGCTCTGTTATACACTCAGACACATTACTGAGAGTATTATTGCTGTGGAGCTCTGTTATACACTCAGACACATTACTAGGAGTATTATTACTGTGGAGCTCTGTTATACACTCAGACACATTACTGGGAGTATTATTGCTGTGGGGCTCTGTTATACACTCAGACACATTACTGGGAGTATTATTACTGTGGAGCTCTGTTATACACTCAGGCACATTACTGGGAGTATTATTGCTGTGGAGCTCTGTTATACACCCAGACACATTACTGGGAGTATTATTACTGTGGAGCTCTGTTATACACTCAGACACATTACTGGGAGTATTATTGCTGTGGAGCTCTGTTATACACTCAGACACATTACTGGGAGTATTATTACTGTGGAGCTCTGTTATACACTCAGGCACATTACTGGGAGTATTATTGCTGTGGAGCTCTGTTATACACCCAGGCACATTACTGGGAGTATTATTACTGTGGAGCTCTGTTATACAATCAGACACATTACTGGGAGTATTATTGCTGTGGGGCTCTGTTATACACTCAGACACATTACTACGAGTATTATTGCTGTGGGGCTCTGTTATACAATCAGACACATTACTGGGAGTATTATTGCTGTGGGGCTCTGTTATACACTCAGACACATTACTGGGAGTATTATTGCTGTGGGGCTCTGTTATACACTCAGACACATTACTGGGAGTATTACTGCTGTGGAGCTCTGTTATACACTCAGACACATTACTGGGAGTATTATTACTGTGGAGCTCTGTTATACACTCAGGCACATTACTGCGAGTATTATTGCTGTGGAGCTCTGTTATACACTCAGACACATTACTGGGAGTATTATTGCTGTGGAGCTCTGTTATACACTCAGTCACATTACTGGGAGTATTATTGCTGTGGAGCTCTGTTATACACTCAGTCACATTACTGGGAGTATTATTGCTGTGGAGCTCTGTTATACACTCAGACACATTACTGGGAGTATTATTGCTGTGGAGCTCTGTTATACACTCAGACACATTACTGGGAGTATTATTGCTGTGGAGCTCTGTTATACACTCTGACACATTACTGGGAGTATTATTGCTGTGGAGCTCTGTTATACCATCAGACACATTACTGGGAGTATTATTGCTGTGGAGCTCTGTTATACACTCAGACACATTACTGGGAGTATTATTGCTGTGGAGCTCTGTTATACCATCAGACACATTACTGGGAGTATTATTGCTGTGGAGCTCTGTTATACACTCAGACACATTACTGGGAGTATTATTGCTGTGGAGCTCTGTTATACACTCAGACACATTACTGGGAGTATTATTGCTGTGGGGCTCTGTTATACACTCAGACACATTACTGGGAGTATTATTGCTGTGGAGCTCTGTTATACACTCAGTCACATTACTGGGAGTATTATTGTTGTGGAGCTCTGTTATACACTCAGACACATTACTGGGAGTATTATTGCTGTGGGGCTCTGTTATACACTCAGACACATTACTGGGAGTGTTATTGCTGTGGAGCTCTGTTATACACTCAGACACATTACTGGGAGTATTATTGCTGTGGAGCTCTGTGATACACTCAGACACATTACTGGGAGTATTATTGCTGTGGAGTTCTGTTATACACTCAGACACATTACTGGGAGTATTATTACTGTGGAGCTCTGTTATACACTCAGACACATTACTGGGAGTATTATTGCTGTGGAGCTCTGTTATACACTCAGACATTACTGGGAGTATTATTGCTGTGGAGCTCTGTTATACACACAGACCTATTACTGGGAGTATTATTACTGTGGAGCTCTGTCATACACTCAGACACATTACTGGCAGTATTATTACTGTGGAGCTCTGTTATACACTCAGACACATTACTGGGAGTGTTATTGCTGTGGAGCTCTGTTATACACTCAGACACATTACTGGGAGTATTATTACTGTGGAGCTCTGTTATACACTCAGACACATTACTGGGAGTATTATTGCTGTGGAGCTCTGTTATACACTCAGACACATTACTTGGAGTATTATTGCTGTGGAGCTCTGTTATACACTCAGACACATTACTGGGAGTATTATTGCTGTGGAGCTCTGTTATACACTCAGACACATTACTGGGAGTATTATTGCTGTGGGGCTCTGTTATACACGCAGACACATTACTGGGAGTATTATTGCTATGGAGCTCTGTTATACAGTCAGACACATTACTGGGAGTATTATTGCTGTGGAGTTCTGTTATACACTCAGACACATTACTGGGAGTATTATTGCTTTGGAGCTCTGTTATACACTCAGACACATTACTGGGAGTATTATTGCTGTGGAGCTCTGTTATACACTCAGACACATTACTGGGAGTATTATTGCTGTGGAGCTCTGTTATACACTCAGACACATTACTGGGAGTATTATTGCTGTGGAGTTCTGTTATACACTCAGACACATTACTGGGAGTATTATTGCTGTGGAGTTCTGTTATACACTCAGACACATTACTGGGAGTATTATTGCTTTGGAGCTCTGTTATACACTCAGACACATTACTGCGAGTATTATTGCTGTGGAGCTCTGTTATACACTCAGACACATTACTGGGAGTATTATTGCTGTGGAGCTCTGTTATACACTCAGACACATTACTGGGAGTATTATTACTGTGGAGCTCTGTTATACACTCAGACACATTACTGGGAGTATTATTGCTGTGGAGCTCTGTTATACACTCAGACACATTACTGGGAGTATTATTACTGTGGAGCTCCGTTATACACTCAGACACATTACTGGGAGTATTATTGCTGTGGAGCTCTGTTATACACTCAGACACATTACTGGGAGTATTATTGCTGTGGAGCTCTGTTATACACTCAGACACATTACTGGGAGTATTATTGCTGTGGAGCTCTGTTATACACTCAGACACATTACTGGGAGTATTATTGCTGTGGAGCTCTGTTATACACTCAGACACATTACTGGGAGTATTATTGCTGTGGAGCTCTGTTATACACTCAGACACATTACTGGGAGTATTATTGCTGTGGAGCTCTGTTATACACTCAGACACATTACTGGGAGTATTATTGCTGTGGAGCTCTGGTATACACTCAGACACATTACTGGGAGTATTATTGCTGTGGAGCTCTGTTATACACTCAGACACATTACTGGGAGTATTATTACTGTGGAGCTCTGTTATACACTCAGACACATTACTGGGAGTATTATTGCTGTGGGACTCTGTTATACACTCAGACACATTACTGGGAGTATTATTACTGTGGAGCTCTGTTATACACTCAGACACATTACTGGGAGTATTATTGCTGTGGGACTCTGTTATACACTCAGACACATTACTGGGAGTATTATTACTGTGGAGCTCTGTTATACACTCAGACACATTACTGGGAGTATTATTGCTGTGGAGCTCTGTTATACACTCAGGCACATTACTGGGAGTATTATTGCTGTGGAGCTCTGTTATACACTCAGACACATTACTGAGAGTATTATTGCTGTGGAGCTCTGTTATACACTCAGACACATTACTAGGAGTATTATTACTGTGGAGCTCTGTTATACACTCAGACACATTACTGGGAGTATTATTGCTGTGGGGCTCTGTTATACACTCAGACACATTACTGGGAGTATTATTACTGTGGAGCTCTGTTATACACTCAGGCACATTACTGGGAGTATTATTGCTGTGGAGCTCTGTTATACACCCAGACACATTACTGGGAGTATTATTACTGTGGAGCTCTGTTATACACTCAGACACATTACTGGGAGTATTATTGCTGTGGAGCTCTGTTATACACTCAGACACATTACTGGGAGTATTATTACTGTGGAGCTCTGTTATACACTCAGGCACATTACTGGGAGTATTATTGCTGTGGAGCTCTGTTATACACCCAGGCACATTACTGGGAGTATTATTACTGTGGAGCTCTGTTATACAATCAGACACATTACTGGGAGTATTATTGCTGTGGGGCTCTGTTATACACTCAGACACATTACTACGAGTATTATTGCTGTGGGGCTCTGTTATACAATCAGACACATTACTGGGAGTATTATTGCTGTGGGGCTCTGTTATACACTCAGACACATTACTGGGAGTATTATTGCTGTGGGGCTCTGTTATACACTCAGACACATTACTGGGAGTATTACTGCTGTGGAGCTCTGTTATACACTCAGACACATTACTGGGAGTATTATTACTGTGGAGCTCTGTTATACACTCAGGCACATTACTGCGAGTATTATTGCTGTGGAGCTCTGTTATACACTCAGACACATTACTGGGAGTATTATTGCTGTGGAGCTCTGTTATACACTCAGTCACATTACTGGGAGTATTATTGCTGTGGAGCTCTGTTATACACTCAGTCACATTACTGGGAGTATTATTGCTGTGGAGCTCTGTTATACACTCAGACACATTACTGGGAGTATTATTGCTGTGGAGCTCTGTTATACACTCAGACACATTACTGGGAGTATTATTGCTGTGGAGCTCTGTTATACACTCTGACACATTACTGGGAGTATTATTGCTGTGGAGCTCTGTTATACCATCAGACACATTACTGGGAGTATTATTGCTGTGGAGCTCTGTTATACACTCAGACACATTACTGGGAGTATTATTGCTGTGGAGCTCTGTTATACCATCAGACACATTACTGGGAGTATTATTGCTGTGGAGCTCTGTTATACACTCAGACACATTACTGGGAGTATTATTGCTGTGGAGCTCTGTTATACACTCAGACACATTACTGGGAGTATTATTGCTGTGGGGCTCTGTTATACACTCAGACACATTACTGGGAGTATTATTGCTGTGGAGCTCTGTTATACACTCAGGCACATTACTGGGAGTATTATTGCTGTGGAGCTCTGTTATACACCCAGACACATTACTGGGAGTATTATTACTGTGGAGCTCTGTTATACACTCAGACACATTACTGGGAGTATTATTGCTGTGGAGCTCTGTTATACACTCAGACACATTACTGGGAGTATTATTACTGTGGAGCTCTGTTATACACTCAGGCACATTACTGGGAGTATTATTGCTGTGGAGCTCTGTTATACACCCAGGCACATTACTGGGAGTATTATTACTGTGGAGCTCTGTTATACAATCAGACACATTACTGGGAGTATTATTGCTGTGGGGCTCTGTTATACACTCAGACACATTACTACGAGTATTATTGCTGTGGGGCTCTGTTATACAATCAGACACATTACTGGGAGTATTATTGCTGTGGGGCTCTGTTATACACTCAGACACATTACTGGGAGTATTATTGCTGTGGGGCTCTGTTATACACTCAGACACATTACTGGGAGTATTACTGCTGTGGAGCTCTGTTATACACTCAGACACATTACTGGGAGTATTATTACTGTGGAGCTCTGTTATACACTCAGGCACATTACTGCGAGTATTATTGCTGTGGAGCTCTGTTATACACTCAGACACATTACTGGGAGTATTATTGCTGTGGAGCTCTGTTATACACTCAGTCACATTACTGGGAGTATTATTGCTGTGGAGCTCTGTTATACACTCAGTCACATTACTGGGAGTATTATTGCTGTGGAGCTCTGTTATACACTCAGACACATTACTGGGAGTATTATTGCTGTGGAGCTCTGTTATACACTCAGACACATTACTGGGAGTATTATTGCTGTGGAGCTCTGTTATACACTCTGACACATTACTGGGAGTATTATTGCTGTGGAGCTCTGTTATACCATCAGACACATTACTGGGAGTATTATTGCTGTGGAGCTCTGTTATACACTCAGACACATTACTGGGAGTATTATTGCTGTGGAGCTCTGTTATACCATCAGACACATTACTGGGAGTATTATTGCTGTGGAGCTCTGTTATACACTCAGACACATTACTGGGAGTATTATTGCTGTGGAGCTCTGTTATACACTCAGACACATTACTGGGAGTATTATTGCTGTGGGGCTCTGTTATACACTCAGACACATTACTGGGAGTATTATTGCTGTGGAGCTCTGTTATACACTCAGTCACATTACTGGGAGTATTATTACTGTGGAGCTCTGTTATACACTCAGACACATTACTGGGAGTATTATTGCTGTGGAGCTCTGTTATACAATCAGACACATTACTGGGAGTATTATTGCTGTGGGGCTCTGTTATACACTCAGACACATTACTGGGAGTATTATTGCTGTGGGGCTCTGTTATACACTCAGACACATTACTGGGAGTATTACTGCTGTGGAGCTCTGTTATACACTCAGACACATTACTGGGAGTATTATTACTGTGGAGCTCTGTTATACACTCAGGCACATTACTGCGAGTATTATTGCTGTGGAGCTCTGTTATACACTCAGACACATTACTGGGAGTATTATTGCTGTGGAGCTCTGTTATACACTCAGTCACATTACTGGGAGTATTATTGCTGTGGAGCTCTGTTATACACTCAGTCACATTACTGGGAGTATTATTGCTGTGGAGCTCTGTTATACACTCAGACACATTACTGGGAGTATTATTGCTGTGGAGCTCTGTTATACACTCAGACACATTACTGGGAGTATTATTGCTGTGGAGCTCTGTTATACACTCTGACACATTACTGGGAGTATTATTGCTGTGGAGCTCTGTTATACCATCAGACACATTACTGGGAGTATTATTGCTGTGGAGCTCTGTTATACACTCAGACACATTACTGGGAGTATTATTGCTGTGGAGCTCTGTTATACCATCAGACACATTACTGGGAGTATTATTGCTGTGGAGCTCTGTTATACACTCAGACACATTACTGGGAGTATTATTGCTGTGGAGCTCTGTTATACACTCAGACACATTACTGGGAGTATTATTGCTGTGGGGCTCTGTTATACACTCAGACACATTACTGGGAGTATTATTGCTGTGGAGCTCTGTTATACACTCAGTCACATTACTGGGAGTATTATTGTTGTGGAGCTCTGTTATACACTCAGACACATTACTGGGAGTATTATTGCTGTGGGGCTCTGTTATACACTCAGACACATTACTGGGAGTGTTATTGCTGTGGAGCTCTGTTATACACTCAGACACATTACTGGGAGTATTATTGCTGTGGAGCTCTGTGATACACTCAGACACATTACTGGGAGTATTATTGCTGTGGAGTTCTGTTATACACTCAGACACATTACTGGGAGTATTATTACTGTGGAGCTCTGTTATACACTCAGACACATTACTGGGAGTATTATTGCTGTGGAGCTCTGTTATACACTCAGACATTACTGGGAGTATTATTGCTGTGGAGCTCTGTTATACACACAGACCTATTACTGGGAGTATTATTACTGTGGAGCTCTGTCATACACTCAGACACATTACTGGCAGTATTATTACTGTGGAGCTCTGTTATACACTCAGACACATTACTGGGAGTGTTATTGCTGTGGAGCTCTGTTATACACTCAGACACATTACTGGGAGTATTATTACTGTGGAGCTCTGTTATACACTCAGACACATTACTGGGAGTATTATTGCTGTGGAGCTCTGTTATACACTCAGACACATTACTTGGAGTATTATTGCTGTGGAGCTCTGTTATACACTCAGACACATTACTGGGAGTATTATTGCTGTGGAGCTCTGTTATACACTCAGACACATTACTGGGAGTATTATTGCTGTGGGGCTCTGTTATACACGCAGACACATTACTGGGAGTATTATTGCTATGGAGCTCTGTTATACAGTCAGACACATTACTGGGAGTATTATTGCTGTGGAGTTCTGTTATACACTCAGACACATTACTGGGAGTATTATTGCTTTGGAGCTCTGTTATACACTCAGACACATTACTGGGAGTATTATTGCTGTGGAGCTCTGTTATACACTCAGACACATTACTGGGAGTATTATTGCTGTGGAGCTCTGTTATACACTCAGACACATTACTGGGAGTATTATTGCTGTGGAGTTCTGTTATACACTCAGACACATTACTGGGAGTATTATTGCTGTGGAGTTCTGTTATACACTCAGACACATTACTGGGAGTATTATTGCTTTGGAGCTCTGTTATACACTCAGACACATTACTGCGAGTATTATTGCTGTGGAGCTCTGTTATACACTCAGACACATTACTGGGAGTATTATTGCTGTGGAGCTCTGTTATGCACTCAGACACATTACTGGGAGTATTATTACTGTGGAGCTCTGTTATACACTCAGACACATTACTGGGAGTATTATTGCTGTGGAGCTCTGTTATACACTCAGACACATTACTGGGAGTATTATTACTGTGGAGCTCCGTTATACACTCAGACACATTACTGGGAGTATTATTGCTGTGGAGCTCTGTTATACACTCAGACACATTACTGGGAGTATTATTGCTGTGGAGCTCTGTTATACACTCAGACACATTACTGGGAGTATTATTGCTGTGGAGCTCTGTTATACACTCAGACACATTACTGGGAGTATTATTGCTGTGGAGCTCTGTTATACACTCAGACACATTACTGGGAGTATTATTGCTGTGGAGCTCTGTTATACACTCAGACACATTACTGGGAGTATTATTGCTGTGGAGCTCTGTTATACACTCAGACACATTACTGGGAGTATTATTGCTGTGGAGCTCTGTTATACACTCAGACACATTACTGGGAGTATTATTGCTGTGGAGCTCTGTTATACACTCAGACACATTACTGGGAGTATTATTGCTGTGGAGCTCTGTTATACACTCAGACACATTACTGGGAGTATTATTACTATGGAGCTCTGTTATACACTCAGACATATTACTGGGAGTATTATTGCTGTGGGACTCTGTTATACACTCAGACACATTACTGGGAGTATTATTACTGTGGAGCTCTGTTATACACTCAGACACATTACTGGGAGTATTATTGCTGTGGAGCTCTGTTATACACTCAGACACATTACTGGGAGTATTATTACTGTGGAGCTCTGTTATACACTCAGACACATTACTGGGAGTATTATTGCTGTGGGACTCTGTTATACACTCAGACACATTACTGGGAGTATTATTACTGTGGAGCTCTGTTATACACTCAGACACATTACTGGGAGTATTATTGCTGTGGGACTCTGTTATACACTCAGACACATTACTGGGAGTATTATTACTGTGGAGCTCTGTTATACACTCAGACACATTACTGGGAGTATTATTGCTGTGGAGCTCTGTTATACACTCAGACACATTACTGGGAGTATTATTGCTATGGAGCTCTGTTATACACTCAGACACATTACTGGGAGTATTATTACTATGGAGCTCTGTTATACACTCAGACATATTACTGGGAGTATTATTGCTGTGGGACTCTGTTATACACTCAGACACATTACTGGGAGTATTATTACTGTGGAGCTCTGTTATACACTCAGACACATTACTGGGAGTATTATTGCTGTGGAGCTCTGTTATACACTCAGACACATTACTGGGAGTATTATTACTGTGGAGCTCTGTTATACACTCAGACACATTACTGGGAGTATTATTGCTGTGGGACTCTGTTATACACTCAGACACATTACTGGGAGTATTATTACTGTGGAGCTCTGTTATACACTCAGACACATTACTGGGAGTATTATTGCTGTGGGACTCTGTTATACACTCAGACACATTACTGGGAGTATTATTACTGTGGAGCTCTGTTATACACTCAGACACATTACTGGGAGTATTATTGCTGTGGAGCTCTGTTATACACTCAGGCACATTACTGGGAGTATTATTGCTGTGGAGCTCTGTTATACACTCAGACACATTACTGAGAGTATTATTGCTGTGGAGCTCTGTTATACACTCAGACACATTACTAGGAGTATTATTACTGTGGAGCTCTGTTATACACTCAGACACATTACTGGGAGTATTATTGCTGTGGGGCTCTGTTATACACTCAGACACATTACTGGGAGTATTATTACTGTGGAGCTCTGTTATACACTCAGGCACATTACTGGGAGTATTATTGCTGTGGAGCTCTGTTATACACCCAGACACATTACTGGGAGTATTATTACTGTGGAGCTCTGTTATACACTCAGACACATTACTGGGAGTATTATTGCTGTGGAGCTCTGTTATACACTCAGACACATTACTGGGAGTATTATTACTGTGGAGCTCTGTTATACACTCAGGCACATTACTGGGAGTATTATTGCTGTGGAGCTCTGTTATACACCCAGGCACATTACTGGGAGTATTATTACTGTGGAGCTCTGTTATACAATCAGACACATTACTGGGAGTATTATTGCTGTGGGGCTCTGTTATACACTCAGACACATTACTACGAGTATTATTGCTGTGGGGCTCTGTTATACAATCAGACACATTACTGGGAGTATTATTGCTGTGGGGCTCTGTTATACACTCAGACACATTACTGGGAGTATTATTGCTGTGGGGCTCTGTTATACACTCAGACACATTACTGGGAGTATTACTGCTGTGGAGCTCTGTTATACACTCAGACACATTACTGGGAGTATTATTACTGTGGAGCTCTGTTATACACTCAGGCACATTACTGCGAGTATTATTGCTGTGGAGCTCTGTTATACACTCAGACACATTACTGGGAGTATTATTGCTGTGGAGCTCTGTTATACACTCAGTCACATTACTGGGAGTATTATTGCTGTGGAGCTCTGTTATACACTCAGTCACATTACTGGGAGTATTATTGCTGTGGAGCTCTGTTATACACTCAGACACATTACTGGGAGTATTATTGCTGTGGAGCTCTGTTATACACTCAGACACATTACTGGGAGTATTATTGCTGTGGAGCTCTGTTATACACTCTGACACATTACTGGGAGTATTATTGCTGTGGAGCTCTGTTATACACTCAGACACATTACTGGGAGTATTATTGCTGTGGAGCTCTGTTATACACTCTGACACATTACTGGGAGTATTATTGCTGTGGAGCTCTGTTATACCATCAGACACATTACTGGGAGTATTATTGCTGTGGAGCTCTGTTATACACTCAGACACATTACTGGGAGTATTATTGCTGTGGAGCTCTGTTATACACTCAGACACATTACTGGGAGTATTATTGCTGTGGAGTTCTGTTATACACTCAGACACATTACTGGGAGTATTATTGCTGTGGAGTTCTGTTATACACTCAGACACATTACTGGGAGTATTATTGCTTTGGAGCTCTGTTATACACTCAGACACATTACTGCGAGTATTATTGCTGTGGAGCTCTGTTATACACTCAGACACATTACTGGGAGTATTATTGCTGTGGAGCTCTGTTATACACTCAGACACATTACTGGGAGTATTATTACTGTGGAGCTCTGTTATACACTCAGACACATTACTGGGAGTATTATTGCTGTGGAGCTCTGTTATACACTCAGACACATTACTGGGAGTATTATTACTGTGGAGCTCCGTTATACACTCAGACACATTACTGGGAGTATTATTGCTGTGGAGCTCTGTTATACACTCAGACACATTACTGGGAGTATTATTGCTGTGGAGCTCTGTTATACACTCAGACACATTACTGGGAGTATTATTGCTGTGGAGCTCTGTTATACACTCAGACACATTACTGGGAGTATTATTGCTGTGGAGCTCTGTTATACACTCAGACACATTACTGGGAGTATTATTGCTGTGGAGCTCTGTTATACACTCAGACACATTACTGGGAGTATTATTGCTGTGGAGCTCTGTTATACACTCAGACACATTACTGGGAGTATTATTGCTGTGGAGCTCTGGTATACACTCAGACACATTACTGGGAGTATTATTGCTGTGGAGCTCTGTTATACACTCAGACACATTACTGGGAGTATTATTACTGTGGAGCTCTGTTATACACTCAGACACATTACTGGGAGTATTATTGCTGTGGGACTCTGTTATACACTCAGACACATTACTGGGAGTATTATTACTGTGGAGCTCTGTTATACACTCAGACACATTACTGGGAGTATTATTGCTGTGGGACTCTGTTATACACTCAGACACATTACTGGGAGTATTATTACTGTGGAGCTCTGTTATACACTCAGACACATTACTGGGAGTATTATTGCTGTGGAGCTCTGTTATACACTCAGGCACATTACTGGGAGTATTATTGCTGTGGAGCTCTGTTATACACTCAGACACATTACTGAGAGTATTATTGCTGTGGAGCTCTGTTATACACTCAGACACATTACTAGGAGTATTATTACTGTGGAGCTCTGTTATACACTCAGACACATTACTGGGAGTATTATTGCTGTGGGGCTCTGTTATACACTCAGACACATTACTGGGAGTATTATTACTGTGGAGCTCTGTTATACACTCAGGCACATTACTGGGAGTATTATTGCTGTGGAGCTCTGTTATACACCCAGACACATTACTGGGAGTATTATTACTGTGGAGCTCTGTTATACACTCAGACACATTACTGGGAGTATTATTGCTGTGGAGCTCTGTTATACACTCAGACACATTACTGGGAGTATTATTACTGTGGAGCTCTGTTATACACTCAGGCACATTACTGGGAGTATTATTGCTGTGGAGCTCTGTTATACACCCAGGCACATTACTGGGAGTATTATTACTGTGGAGCTCTGTTATACAATCAGACACATTACTGGGAGTATTATTGCTGTGGGGCTCTGTTATACACTCAGACACATTACTACGAGTATTATTGCTGTGGGGCTCTGTTATACAATCAGACACATTACTGGGAGTATTATTGCTGTGGGGCTCTGTTATACACTCAGACACATTACTGGGAGTATTATTGCTGTGGGGCTCTGTTATACACTCAGACACATTACTGGGAGTATTACTGCTGTGGAGCTCTGTTATACACTCAGACACATTACTGGGAGTATTATTACTGTGGAGCTCTGTTATACACTCAGGCACATTACTGCGAGTATTATTGCTGTGGAGCTCTGTTATACACTCAGACACATTACTGGGAGTATTATTGCTGTGGAGCTCTGTTATACACTCAGTCACATTACTGGGAGTATTATTGCTGTGGAGCTCTGTTATACACTCAGTCACATTACTGGGAGTATTATTGCTGTGGAGCTCTGTTATACACTCAGACACATTACTGGGAGTATTATTGCTGTGGAGCTCTGTTATACACTCAGACACATTACTGGGAGTATTATTGCTGTGGAGCTCTGTTATACACTCTGACACATTACTGGGAGTATTATTGCTGTGGAGCTCTGTTATACCATCAGACACATTACTGGGAGTATTATTGCTGTGGAGCTCTGTTATACACTCAGACACATTACTGGGAGTATTATTGCTGTGGAGCTCTGTTATACCATCAGACACATTACTGGGAGTATTATTGCTGTGGAGCTCTGTTATACACTCAGACACATTACTGGGAGTATTATTGCTGTGGAGCTCTGTTATACACTCAGACACATTACTGGGAGTATTATTGCTGTGGGGCTCTGTTATACACTCAGACACATTACTGGGAGTATTATTGCTGTGGAGCTCTGTTATACACTCAGTCACATTACTGGGAGTATTATTACTGTGGAGCTCTGTTATACACTCAGACACATTACTGGGAGTATTATTGCTGTGGAGCTCTGTTATACAATCAGACACATTACTGGGAGTATTATTGCTGTGGGGCTCTGTTATACACTCAGACACATTACTGGGAGTATTATTGCTGTGGGGCTCTGTTATACACTCAGACACATTACTGGGAGTATTACTGCTGTGGAGCTCTGTTATACACTCAGACACATTACTGGGAGTATTATTACTGTGGAGCTCTGTTATACACTCAGGCACATTACTGCGAGTATTATTGCTGTGGAGCTCTGTTATACACTCAGACACATTACTGGGAGTATTATTGCTGTGGAGCTCTGTTATACACTCAGTCACATTACTGGGAGTATTATTGCTGTGGAGCTCTGTTATACACTCAGTCACATTACTGGGAGTATTATTGCTGTGGAGCTCTGTTATACACTCAGACACATTACTGGGAGTATTATTGCTGTGGAGCTCTGTTATACACTCAGACACATTACTGGGAGTATTATTGCTGTGGAGCTCTGTTATACACTCTGACACATTACTGGGAGTATTATTGCTGTGGAGCTCTGTTATACCATCAGACACATTACTGGGAGTATTATTGCTGTGGAGCTCTGTTATACACTCAGACACATTACTGGGAGTATTATTGCTGTGGAGCTCTGTTATACCATCAGACACATTACTGGGAGTATTATTGCTGTGGAGCTCTGTTATACACTCAGACACATTACTGGGAGTATTATTGCTGTGGAGCTCTGTTATACACTCAGACACATTACTGGGAGTATTATTGCTGTGGGGCTCTGTTATACACTCAGACACATTACTGGGAGTATTATTGCTGTGGAGCTCTGTTATACACTCAGTCACATTACTGGGAGTATTATTGTTGTGGAGCTCTGTTATACACTCAGACACATTACTGGGAGTATTATTGCTGTGGGGCTCTGTTATACACTCAGACACATTACTGGGAGTGTTATTGCTGTGGAGCTCTGTTATACACTCAGACACATTACTGGGAGTATTATTGCTGTGGAGCTCTGTGATACACTCAGACACATTACTGGGAGTATTATTGCTGTGGAGTTCTGTTATACACTCAGACACATTACTGGGAGTATTATTACTGTGGAGCTCTGTTATACACTCAGACACATTACTGGGAGTATTATTGCTGTGGAGCTCTGTTATACACTCAGACATTACTGGGAGTATTATTGCTGTGGAGCTCTGTTATACACACAGACCTATTACTGGGAGTATTATTACTGTGGAGCTCTGTCATACACTCAGACACATTACTGGCAGTATTATTACTGTGGAGCTCTGTTATACACTCAGACACATTACTGGGAGTGTTATTGCTGTGGAGCTCTGTTATACACTCAGACACATTACTGGGAGTATTATTACTGTGGAGCTCTGTTATACACTCAGACACATTACTGGGAGTATTATTGCTGTGGAGCTCTGTTATACACTCAGACACATTACTTGGAGTATTATTGCTGTGGAGCTCTGTTATACACTCAGACACATTACTGGGAGTATTATTGCTGTGGAGCTCTGTTATACACTCAGACACATTACTGGGAGTATTATTGCTGTGGGGCTCTGTTATACACGCAGACACATTACTGGGAGTATTATTGCTATGGAGCTCTGTTATACAGTCAGACACATTACTGGGAGTATTATTGCTGTGGAGTTCTGTTATACACTCAGACACATTACTGGGAGTATTATTGCTTTGGAGCTCTGTTATACACTCAGACACATTACTGGGAGTATTATTGCTGTGGAGCTCTGTTATACACTCAGACACATTACTGGGAGTATTATTGCTGTGGAGCTCTGTTATACACTCAGACACATTACTGGGAGTATTATTGCTGTGGAGTTCTGTTATACACTCAGACACATTACTGGGAGTATTATTGCTGTGGAGTTCTGTTATACACTCAGACACATTACTGGGAGTATTATTGCTTTGGAGCTCTGTTATACACTCAGACACATTACTGCGAGTATTATTGCTGTGGAGCTCTGTTATACACTCAGACACATTACTGGGAGTATTATTGCTGTGGAGCTCTGTTATACACTCAGACACATTACTGGGAGTATTATTACTGTGGAGCTCTGTTATACACTCAGACACATTACTGGGAGTATTATTGCTGTGGAGCTCTGTTATACACTCAGACACATTACTGGGAGTATTATTACTGTGGAGCTCCGTTATACACTCAGACACATTACTGGGAGTATTATTGCTGTGGAGCTCTGTTATACACTCAGACACATTACTGGGAGTATTATTGCTGTGGAGCTCTGTTATACACTCAGACACATTACTGGGAGTATTATTGCTGTGGAGCTCTGTTATACACTCAGACACATTACTGGGAGTATTATTGCTGTGGAGCTCTGTTATACACTCAGACACATTACTGGGAGTATTATTGCTGTGGAGCTCTGTTATACACTCAGACACATTACTGGGAGTATTATTGCTGTGGAGCTCTGTTATACACTCAGACACATTACTGGGAGTATTATTGCTGTGGAGCTCTGTTATACACTCAGACACATTACTGGGAGTATTATTGCTGTGGAGCTCTGTTATACACTCAGACACATTACTGGGAGTATTATTGCTGTGGAGCTCTGTTATACACTCAGACACATTACTGGGAGTATTATTACTATGGAGCTCTGTTATACACTCAGACATATTACTGGGAGTATTATTGCTGTGGGACTCTGTTATACACTCAGACACATTACTGGGAGTATTATTACTGTGGAGCTCTGTTATACACTCAGACACATTACTGGGAGTATTATTGCTGTGGAGCTCTGTTATACACTCAGACACATTACTGGGAGTATTATTACTGTGGAGCTCTGTTATACACTCAGACACATTACTGGGAGTATTATTGCTGTGGGACTCTGTTATACACTCAGACACATTACTGGGAGTATTATTACTGTGGAGCTCTGTTATACACTCAGACACATTACTGGGAGTATTATTGCTGTGGGACTCTGTTATACACTCAGACACATTACTGGGAGTATTATTACTGTGGAGCTCTGTTATACACTCAGACACATTACTGGGAGTATTATTGCTGTGGAGCTCTGTTATACACTCAGACACATTACTGGGAGTATTATTGCTATGGAGCTCTGTTATACACTCAGACACATTACTGGGAGTATTATTACTATGGAGCTCTGTTATACACTCAGACATATTACTGGGAGTATTATTGCTGTGGGACTCTGTTATACACTCAGACACATTACTGGGAGTATTATTACTGTGGAGCTCTGTTATACACTCAGACACATTACTGGGAGTATTATTGCTGTGGAGCTCTGTTATACACTCAGACACATTACTGGGAGTATTATTACTGTGGAGCTCTGTTATACACTCAGACACATTACTGGGAGTATTATTGCTGTGGGACTCTGTTATACACTCAGACACATTACTGGGAGTATTATTACTGTGGAGCTCTGTTATACACTCAGACACATTACTGGGAGTATTATTGCTGTGGGACTCTGTTATACACTCAGACACATTACTGGGAGTATTATTACTGTGGAGCTCTGTTATACACTCAGACACATTACTGGGAGTATTATTGCTGTGGAGCTCTGTTATACACTCAGGCACATTACTGGGAGTATTATTGCTGTGGAGCTCTGTTATACACTCAGACACATTACTGAGAGTATTATTGCTGTGGAGCTCTGTTATACACTCAGACACATTACTAGGAGTATTATTACTGTGGAGCTCTGTTATACACTCAGACACATTACTGGGAGTATTATTGCTGTGGGGCTCTGTTATACACTCAGACACATTACTGGGAGTATTATTACTGTGGAGCTCTGTTATACACTCAGGCACATTACTGGGAGTATTATTGCTGTGGAGCTCTGTTATACACCCAGACACATTACTGGGAGTATTATTACTGTGGAGCTCTGTTATACACTCAGACACATTACTGGGAGTATTATTGCTGTGGAGCTCTGTTATACACTCAGACACATTACTGGGAGTATTATTACTGTGGAGCTCTGTTATACACTCAGGCACATTACTGGGAGTATTATTGCTGTGGAGCTCTGTTATACACCCAGGCACATTACTGGGAGTATTATTACTGTGGAGCTCTGTTATACAATCAGACACATTACTGGGAGTATTATTGCTGTGGGGCTCTGTTATACACTCAGACACATTACTACGAGTATTATTGCTGTGGGGCTCTGTTATACAATCAGACACATTACTGGGAGTATTATTGCTGTGGGGCTCTGTTATACACTCAGACACATTACTGGGAGTATTATTGCTGTGGGGCTCTGTTATACACTCAGACACATTACTGGGAGTATTACTGCTGTGGAGCTCTGTTATACACTCAGACACATTACTGGGAGTATTATTACTGTGGAGCTCTGTTATACACTCAGGCACATTACTGCGAGTATTATTGCTGTGGAGCTCTGTTATACACTCAGACACATTACTGGGAGTATTATTGCTGTGGAGCTCTGTTATACACTCAGTCACATTACTGGGAGTATTATTGCTGTGGAGCTCTGTTATACACTCAGTCACATTACTGGGAGTATTATTGCTGTGGAGCTCTGTTATACACTCAGACACATTACTGGGAGTATTATTGCTGTGGAGCTCTGTTATACACTCAGACACATTACTGGGAGTATTATTGCTGTGGAGCTCTGTTATACACTCTGACACATTACTGGGAGTATTATTGCTGTGGAGCTCTGTTATACCATCAGACACATTACTGGGAGTATTATTGCTGTGGAGCTCTGTTATACACTCAGACACATTACTGGGAGTATTATTGCTGTGGAGCTCTGTTATACCATCAGACACATTACTGGGAGTATTATTGCTGTGGAGCTCTGTTATACACTCAGACACATTACTGGGAGTATTATTGCTGTGGAGCTCTGTTATACACTCAGACACATTACTGGGAGTATTATTGCTGTGGGGCTCTGTTATACACTCAGACACATTACTGGGAGTATTATTGCTGTGGAGCTCTGTTATACACTCAGTCACATTACTGGGAGTATTATTGTTGTGGAGCTCTGTTATACACTCAGACACATTACTGGGAGTATTATTGCTGTGGGGCTCTGTTATACACTCAGACACATTACTGGGAGTGTTATTGCTGTGGAGCTCTGTTATACACTCAGACACATTACTGGGAGTATTATTGCTGTGGAGCTCTGTGATACACTCAGACACATTACTGGGAGTATTATTGCTGTGGAGTTCTGTTATACACTCAGACACATTACTGGGAGTATTATTACTGTGGAGCTCTGTTATACACTCAGACACATTACTGGGAGTATTATTGCTGTGGAGCTCTGTTATACACTCAGACATTACTGGGAGTATTATTGCTGTGGAGCTCTGTTATACACACAGACCTATTACTGGGAGTATTATTACTGTGGAGCTCTGTCATACACTCAGACACATTACTGGCAGTATTATTACTGTGGAGCTCTGTTATACACTCAGACACATTACTGGGAGTGTTATTGCTGTGGAGCTCTGTTATACACTCAGACACATTACTGGGAGTATTATTACTGTGGAGCTCTGTTATACACTCAGACACATTACTGGGAGTATTATTGCTGTGGAGCTCTGTTATACACTCAGACACATTACTTGGAGTATTATTGCTGTGGAGCTCTGTTATACACTCAGACACATTACTGGGAGTATTATTGCTGTGGAGCTCTGTTATACACTCAGACACATTACTGGGAGTATTATTGCTGTGGGGCTCTGTTATACACGCAGACACATTACTGGGAGTATTATTGCTATGGAGCTCTGTTATACAGTCAGACACATTACTGGGAGTATTATTGCTGTGGAGTTCTGTTATACACTCAGACACATTACTGGGAGTATTATTGCTTTGGAGCTCTGTTATACACTCAGACACATTACTGGGAGTATTATTGCTGTGGAGCTCTGTTATACACTCAGACACATTACTGGGAGTATTATTGCTGTGGAGCTCTGTTATACACTCAGACACATTACTGGGAGTATTATTGCTGTGGAGTTCTGTTATACACTCAGACACATTACTGGGAGTATTATTGCTGTGGAGTTCTGTTATACACTCAGACACATTACTGGGAGTATTATTGCTTTGGAGCTCTGTTATACACTCAGACACATTACTGCGAGTATTATTGCTGTGGAGCTCTGTTATACACTCAGACACATTACTGGGAGTATTATTGCTGTGGAGCTCTGTTATACACTCAGACACATTACTGGGAGTATTATTACTGTGGAGCTCTGTTATACACTCAGACACATTACTGGGAGTATTATTGCTGTGGAGCTCTGTTATACACTCAGACACATTACTGGGAGTATTATTACTGTGGAGCTCCGTTATACACTCAGACACATTACTGGGAGTATTATTGCTGTGGAGCTCTGTTATACACTCAGACACATTACTGGGAGTATTATTGCTGTGGAGCTCTGTTATACACTCAGACACATTACTGGGAGTATTATTGCTGTGGAGCTCTGTTATACACTCAGACACATTACTGGGAGTATTATTGCTGTGGAGCTCTGTTATACACTCAGACACATTACTGGGAGTATTATTGCTGTGGAGCTCTGTTATACACTCAGACACATTACTGGGAGTATTATTGCTGTGGAGCTCTGTTATACACTCAGACACATTACTGGGAGTATTATTGCTGTGGAGCTCTGTTATACACTCAGACACATTACTGGGAGTATTATTGCTGTGGAGCTCTGTTATACACTCAGACACATTACTGGGAGTATTATTACTGTGGAGCTCTGTTATACACTCAGACACATTACTGGGAGTATTATTGCTGTGGGACTCTGTTATACACTCAGACACATTACTGGGAGTATTATTACTGTGGAGCTCTGTTATACACTCAGACACATTACTGGGAGTATTATTGCTGTGGGACTCTGTTATACACTCAGACACATTACTGGGAGTATTATTACTGTGGAGCTCTGTTATACACTCAGACACATTACTGGGAGTATTATTGCTGTGGAGCTCTGTTATACACTCAGGCACATTACTGGGAGTATTATTGCTGTGGAGCTCTGTTATACACTCAGACACATTACTGAGAGTATTATTGCTGTGGAGCTCTGTTATACACTCAGACACATTACTAGGAGTATTATTACTGTGGAGCTCTGTTATACACTCAGACACATTACTGGGAGTATTATTGCTGTGGGGCTCTGTTATACACTCAGACACATTACTGGGAGTATTATTACTGTGGAGCTCTGTTATACACTCAGGCACATTACTGGGAGTATTATTGCTGTGGAGCTCTGTTATACACCCAGACACATTACTGGGAGTATTATTACTGTGGAGCTCTGTTATACACTCAGACACATTACTGGGAGTATTATTGCTGTGGAGCTCTGTTATACACTCAGACACATTACTGGGAGTATTATTACTGTGGAGCTCTGTTATACACTCAGGCACATTACTGGGAGTATTATTGCTGTGGAGCTCTGTTATACACCCAGGCACATTACTGGGAGTATTATTACTGTGGAGCTCTGTTATACAATCAGACACATTACTGGGAGTATTATTGCTGTGGGGCTCTGTTATACACTCAGACACATTACTACGAGTATTATTGCTGTGGGGCTCTGTTATACAATCAGACACATTACTGGGAGTATTATTGCTGTGGGGCTCTGTTATACACTCAGACACATTACTGGGAGTATTATTGCTGTGGGGCTCTGTTATACACTCAGACACATTACTGGGAGTATTACTGCTGTGGAGCTCTGTTATACACTCAGACACATTACTGGGAGTATTATTACTGTGGAGCTCTGTTATACACTCAGGCACATTACTGCGAGTATTATTGCTGTGGAGCTCTGTTATACACTCAGACACATTACTGGGAGTATTATTGCTGTGGAGCTCTGTTATACACTCAGTCACATTACTGGGAGTATTATTGCTGTGGAGCTCTGTTATACACTCAGTCACATTACTGGGAGTATTATTGCTGTGGAGCTCTGTTATACACTCAGACACATTACTGGGAGTATTATTGCTGTGGAGCTCTGTTATACACTCAGACACATTACTGGGAGTATTATTGCTGTGGAGCTCTGTTATACACTCTGACACATTACTGGGAGTATTATTGCTGTGGAGCTCTGTTATACCATCAGACACATTACTGGGAGTATTATTGCTGTGGAGCTCTGTTATACACTCAGACACATTACTGGGAGTATTATTGCTGTGGAGCTCTGTTATACCATCAGACACATTACTGGGAGTATTATTGCTGTGGAGCTCTGTTATACACTCAGACACATTACTGGGAGTATTATTGCTGTGGAGCTCTGTTATACACTCAGACACATTACTGGGAGTATTATTGCTGTGGGGCTCTGTTATACACTCAGACACATTACTGGGAGTATTATTGCTGTGGAGCTCTGTTATACACTCAGTCACATTACTGGGAGTATTATTGTTGTGGAGCTCTGTTATACACTCAGACACATTACTGGGAGTATTATTGCTGTGGGGCTCTGTTATACACTCAGACACATTACTGGGAGTGTTATTGCTGTGGAGCTCTGTTATACACTCAGACACATTACTGGGAGTATTATTGCTGTGGAGCTCTGTTATACACTCAGACACATTACTGGGAGTATTATTGCTGTGGAGCTCTGTTATACACTCAGACACATTACTGGGAGTATTATTGCTGTGGAGCTCTGTTATACACTCAGACACATTACTGGGAGTATTATTCCTGTGGAGCTCTGTTATACACTCAGACACATTACTGGGAGTATTATTGCTGTGGAGCTCTGTTATACACTCAGACACATTACTGGGAGTATTATTGCTGTGGAGCTCTGTTATACATTCAGACACATTACTGGGAGTATTATTGCTGTGGAGCTCTGTTATACATTCAGACACATTACTGGGAGTATTATTGCTGTGGAGCTCTGTTATACACTCAGACACATTACTGGGAGTATTATTGCTGTGGAGCTCTGTTATACACTCAGACACATTACTGGGAGTATTATTGCTGTGGAGCTCTGTTATACACACAGACACATTACTGGGAGTATTATTGCTGTGGAGCTCTGTTATACACTCAGACACATTACTGGGAGTATTATTGCTGTGGAGCTCTGTTATACACTCAGACACATTACTGGGAGTATTATTGCTGCGGAGCTCTGTTATACACTCAGACACATTACTGGGAGTATTATTGCTGCGGAGCTCTGTTATACGCGCAGACACATTACTGGGAGTATTATTGCTGTGGGGCTCTGTTATACGCGCAGACACATTACTGAGAGTATTATTGCTGTGGAGCTCTGTTATACGCGCAGACACATTACTGAGAGTATTATTGCTGTGGAGCTCTGTTATACGCGCAGACACATTACTGAGAGTATTATTGCTGTGGAGCTCTGTTATACGCGCAGACACATTACTGAGAGTATTATTGCTGTGGAGCTCTGTTATACGCGCAGACACATTACTGGGAGTATTATTGCTGTGGGGCTCTGTTATACACTCAGACACATTACTGGGAGTATTATTGCTGTGGAGCTCTGTTATACGCGCAGACACATTACTGAGAGTATTATTGCTGTGGAGCTCTGTTATACGCGCAGACACATTACTGGGAGTATTATTGTTGTGGGGCTCTGTTATACACTCAGACACATTACTGGGAGTATTATTACTGTGGAGCTCTGTTATACACTCAGACACATTACTGGGAGTATTATTGCTGTGGAGCTCTGTTATACACTCAGTCACATTACTGGGAGTATTATTGCTGTGGAGCTCTGTTATACACTCAGACACATTACTGGGAGTATTATTGCTGTGGAGCTCTGTTATACACTCTGACACATTACTGGGAGTATTATTGCTGTGGAGCTCTGTTATACCATCAGACACATTACTGGGAGTATTATTGCTGTGGAGCTCTGTTATACACTCAGACACATTACTGGGAGTATTATTGCTGTGGAGCTCTGTTATACACTCAGACACATTACTGGGAGTATTATTACTGTGGAGCTCTGTTATACACTCAGACACATTACTGGGAGTATTATTGCTGTGGAGCTCTGTTATACACTCAGACACATTACTGGGAGTATTATTGCTGTGGGGCTCTGTTATACACTCAGACACATTACTGGGAGTATTATTGCTGTGGAGCTCTGTTATACACTCAGTCACATTACTGGGAGTATTATTGTTGTGGAGCTCTGTTATACACTCAGACACATTACTGGGAGTATTATTGCTGTGGGGCTCTGTTATACACTCAGACACATTACTGGGAGTGTTATTGCTGTGGAGCTCTGTTATACACTCAGACACATTACTGGGAGTATTATTGCTGTGGAGCTCTGTTATACACTCAGACACATTACTGGGAGTATTATTGCTGTGGAGCTCTGTTATACACTCAGACACATTACTGGGAGTATTATTGCTGTGGAGCTCTGTTATACACTCAGACACATTACTGGGAGTATTATTCCTGTGGAGCTCTGTTATACACTCAGACACATTACTGGGAGTATTATTGCTGTGGAGCTCTGTTATACACTCAGACACATTACTGGGAGTATTATTGCTGTGGAGCTCTGTTATACACTCAGACACATTACTGGGAGTATTATTGCTGCGGAGCTCTGTTATACACTCAGACACATTACTGGGAGTATTATTGTTGTGGGGCTCTGTTATACACTCAGACACATTACTGGGAGTATTATTACTGTGGAGCTCTGTTATACACTCAATCACATTACTGGGAGTATTATTGCTGTGGAGCTCTGTTATACACTCAGACACATTACTGGGAGTATTATTGCTGTGGAGCTCTGTTATACACTCAGACACATTACTGGGAGTATTATTGCTGCGGAGCTCTGTTATACACTCAGACACATTACTGGGAGTATTATTGTTGTGGGGCTCTGTTATACACTCAGACACATTACTGGGAGTATTATTACTGTGGAGCTCTGTTATACACTCAGACACATTACTGGGAGTATTATTGCTGTGGAGCTCTGTTATACACTCAGTCACATTACTGGGAGTATTATTGCTGTGGAGCTCTGTTATACACTCAGTCACATTACTGGGAGTATTATTGCTGTGGAGCTCTGTTATACACTCAGACACATTACTGGGAGTATTTTTGCTGTGGAGCTCTGTTATACACTCAGACACATTACTGGGAGTATTATTGCTGTGGAGCTCTGTTATACACTCTGACACATTACTGGGAGTATTATTGCTGTGGAGCTCTGTTATACCATCAGACACATTACTGGGAGTATTATTGCTGTGGAGCTCTGTTATACACTCAGACACATTACTGGGAGTATTATTGCTGTGGAGCTCTGTTATACACTCAGACACATTACTGGGAGTATTATTGCTGTGGAGCTCTGTTATACACTCAGACACATTACTGGGAGTATTATTACTGTGGAGCTCTGTTATACACTCAGACACATTACTGGGAGTATTATTGCTGTGGAGCTCTGTTATACACTCAGTCACATTACTGGGAGTATTATTGTTGTGGAGCTCTGTTATACACTCAGACACATTACTGGGAGTATTATTGCTGTGGGGCTCTGTTATACACTCAGACACATTACTGGGAGTGTTATTGCTGTGGAGCTCTGTTATACACTCAGACACATTACTGGGAGTATTATTGCTGTGGAGCTCTGTTATACACTCAGACACATTACTGGGAGTATTATTGCTGTGGAGCTCTGTTATACACTCAGACACATTACTGGGAGTATTATTGCTGTGGAGCTCTGTTATACACTCAGACACATTACTGGGAGTATTATTCCTGTGGAGCTCTGTTATACACTCAGACACATTACTGGGAGTATTATTGCTGTGGAGCTCTGTTATACACTCAGACACATTACTGGGAGTATTATTGCTGTGGAGCTCTGTTATACATTCAGACACATTACTGGGAGTATTATTGCTGTGGAGCTCTGTTATACATTCAGACACATTACTGGGAGTATTATTGCTGTGGAGCTCTGTTATACACTCAGACACATTACTGGGAGTATTATTGCTGTGGAGCTCTGTTATACACTCAGACACATTACTGGGAGTATTATTGCTGTGGAGCTCTGTTATACACACAGACACATTACTGGGAGTATTATTGCTGTGGAGCTCTGTTATACACTCAGACACATTACTGGGAGTATTATTGCTGTGGAGCTCTGTTATACACTCAGACACATTACTGGGAGTATTATTGCTGCGGAGCTCTGTTATACACTCAGACACATTACTGGGAGTATTATTGCTGCGGAGCTCTGTTATACGCGCAGACACATTACTGGGAGTATTATTGCTGTGGGGCTCTGTTATACGCGCAGACACATTACTGAGAGTATTATTGCTGTGGAGCTCTGTTATACGCGCAGACACATTACTGAGAGTATTATTGCTGTGGAGCTCTGTTATACGCGCAGACACATTACTGAGAGTATTATTGCTGTGGAGCTCTGTTATACGCGCAGACACATTACTGAGAGTATTATTGCTGTGGAGCTCTGTTATACGCGCAGACACATTACTGGGAGTATTATTGCTGTGGGGCTCTGTTATACACTCAGACACATTACTGGGAGTATTATTGCTGTGGAGCTCTGTTATACGCGCAGACACATTACTGAGAGTATTATTGCTGTGGAGCTCTGTTATACGCGCAGACACATTACTGGGAGTATTATTGTTGTGGGGCAATGTTATACACTCAGACACATTACTGGGAGTATTATTACTGTGGAGCTCTGTTATACACTCAGACACATTACTGGGAGTATTATTGCTGTGGAGCTCTGTTATACACTCAGTCACATTACTGGGAGTATTATTGCTGTGGAGCTCTGTTATACACTCAGACACATTACTGGGAGTATTATTGCTGTGGAGCTCTGTTATACACTCTGACACATTACTGGGAGTATTATTGCTGTGGAGCTCTGTTATACACTCAGACACATTACTGGGAGTATTATTGCTGTGGAGCTCTGTTATACACTCAGACACATTACTGGGAGTATTATTACTGTGGAGCTCTGTTATACACTCAGACACATTACTGGGAGTATTATTGCTGTGGAGCTCTGTTATACACTCAGACACATTACTGGGAGTATTATTGCTGTGGGGCTCTGTTATACACTCAGACACATTACTGGGAGTATTATTGCTGTGGAGCTCTGTTATACACTCAGTCACATTACTGGGAGTATTATTGTTGTGGAGCTCTGTTATACACTCAGACACATTACTGGGAGTATTATTGCTGTGGGGCTCTGTTATACACTCAGACACATTACTGGGAGTGTTATTGCTGTGGAGCTCTGTTATACACTCAGACACATTACTGGGAGTATTATTGCTGTGGAGCTCTGTTATACACTCAGACACATTACTGGGAGTATTATTGCTGTGGAGCTCTGTTATACACTCAGACACATTACTGGGAGTATTATTGCTGTGGAGCTCTGTTATACACTCAGACACATTACTGGGAGTATTATTCCTGTGGAGCTCTGTTATACACTCAGACACATTACTGGGAGTATTATTGCTGTGGAGCTCTGTTATACACTCAGACACATTACTGGGAGTATTATTGCTGTGGAGCTCTGTTATACACTCAGACACATTACTGGGAGTATTATTGCTGCGGAGCTCTGTTATACACTCAGACACATTACTGGGAGTATTATTGTTGTGGGGCTCTGTTATACACTCAGACACATTACTGGGAGTATTATTACTGTGGAGCTCTGTTATACACTCAATCACATTACTGGGAGTATTATTGCTGTGGAGCTCTGTTATACACTCAGACACATTACTGGGAGTATTATTGCTGTGGAGCTCTGTTATACACTCAGACACATTACTGGGAGTATTATTGCTGCGGAGCTCTGTTATACACTCAGACACATTACTGGGAGTATTATTGTTGTGGGGCTCTGTTATACACTCAGACACATTACTGGGAGTATTATTACTGTGGAGCTCTGTTATACACTCAGACACATTACTGGGAGTATTATTGCTGTGGAGCTCTGTTATACACTCAGTCACATTACTGGGAGTATTATTGCTGTGGAGCTCTGTTATACACTCAGTCACATTACTGGGAGTATTATTGCTGTGGAGCTCTGTTATACACTCAGACACATTACTGGGAGTATTTTTGCTGTGGAGCTCTGTTATACACTCAGACACATTACTGGGAGTATTATTGCTGTGGAGCTCTGTTATACACTCTGACACATTACTGGGAGTATTATTGCTGTGGAGCTCTGTTATACCATCAGACACATTACTGGGAGTATTATTGCTGTGGAGCTCTGTTATACACTCAGACACATTACTGGGAGTATTATTGCTGTGGAGCTCTGTTATACACTCAGACACATTACTGGGAGTATTATTGCTGTGGAGCTCTGTTATACACTCAGACACATTACTGGGAGTATTATTACTGTGGAGCTCTGTTATACACTCAGACACATTACTGGGAGTATTATTGCTGTGGAGCTCTGTTATACACTCAGTCACATTACTGGGAGTATTATTGTTGTGGAGCTCTGTTATACACTCAGACACATTACTGGGAGTATTATTGCTGTGGGGCTCTGTTATACACTCAGACACATTACTGGGAGTGTTATTGCTGTGGAGCTCTGTTATACACTCAGACACATTACTGGGAGTATTATTGCTGTGGAGCTCTGTTATACACTCAGACACATTACTGGGAGTATTATTGCTGTGGAGCTCTGTTATACACTCAGACACATTACTGGGAGTATTATTGCTGTGGAGCTCTGTTATACACTCAGACACATTACTGGGAGTATTATTCCTGTGGAGCTCTGTTATACACTCAGACACATTACTGGGAGTATTATTGCTGTGGAGCTCTGTTATACACTCAGACACATTACTGGGAGTATTATTGCTGTGGAGCTCTGTTATACATTCAGACACATTACTGGGAGTATTATTGCTGTGGAGCTCTGTTATACATTCAGACACATTACTGGGAGTATTATTGCTGTGGAGCTCTGTTATACACTCAGACACATTACTGGGAGTATTATTGCTGTGGAGCTCTGTTATACACTCAGACACATTACTGGGAGTATTATTGCTGTGGAGCTCTGTTATACACACAGACACATTACTGGGAGTATTATTGCTGTGGAGCTCTGTTATACACTCAGACACATTACTGGGAGTATTATTGCTGTGGAGCTCTGTTATACACTCAGACACATTACTGGGAGTATTATTGCTGCGGAGCTCTGTTATACACTCAGACACATTACTGGGAGTATTATTGCTGTGGAGCTCTGTTATACGCGCAGACACATTACTGGGAGTATTATTGCTGTGGGGCTCTGTTATACGCGCAGACACATTACTGAGAGTATTATTGCTGTGGAGCTCTGTTATACGCGCAGACACATTACTGAGAGTATTATTGCTGTGGAGCTCTGTTATACGCGCAGACACATTACTGAGAGTATTATTGCTGTGGAGCTCTGTTATACGCGCAGACACATTACTGAGAGTTTTATTGCTGTGGAGCTCTGTTATACGCGCAGACACATTACTGGGAGTATTATTGCTGTGGGGCTCTGTTATACACTCAGACACATTACTGGGAGTATTATTGCTGTGGAGCTCTGTTATACGCGCAGACACATTACTGAGAGTATTATTGCTGTGGAGCTCTGTTATACGCGCAGACACATTACTGGGAGTATTATTGTTGTGGGGCTCTGTTATACACTCAGACACATTACTGGGAGTATTATTACTGTGGAGCTCTGTTATACACTCAGACACATTACTGGGAGTATTATTGCTGTGGAGCTCTGTTATACACTCAGTCACATTACTGGGAGTATTATTGCTGTGGAGCTCTGTTATACACTCAGACACATTACTGGGAGTATTATTGCTGTGGAGCTCTGTTATACACTCTGACACATTACTGGGAGTATTATTGCTGTGGAGCTCTGTTATACACTCAGACACATTACTGGGAGTATTATTGCTGTGGAGCTCTGTTATACACTCAGACACATTACTGGGAGTATTATTACTGTGGAGCTCTGTTATACACTCAGACACATTACTGGGAGTATTATTGCTGTGGAGCTCTGTTATACACTCAGACACATTACTGGGAGTATTATTGCTGTGGGGCTCTGTTATACACTCAGACACATTACTGGGAGTATTATTGCTGTGGAGCTCTGTTATACACTCAGTCACATTACTGGGAGTATTATTGTTGTGGAGCTCTGTTATACACTCAGACACATTACTGGGAGTATTATTGCTGTGGGGCTCTGTTATACACTCAGACACATTACTGGGAGTGTTATTGCTGTGGAGCTCTGTTATACACTCAGACACATTACTGGGAGTATTATTGCTGTGGAGCTCTGTTATACACTCAGACACATTACTGAGAGTATTATTGCTGTGGAGCTCTGTTATACGCGCAGGCACATTACTGAGAGTTTTATTGCTGTGGAGCTCTGTTATACGCGCAGACACATTACTGGGAGTATTATTGCTGTGGGGCTCTGTTATACACTCAGACACATTACTGGGAGTATTATTGCTGTGGAGCTCTGTTATACGCGCAGACACATTACTGAGAGTATTATTGCTGTGGAGCTCTGTTATACGCGCAGACACATTACTGGGAGTATTATTGTTGTGGGGCTCTGTTATACACTCAGACACATTACTGGGAGTATTATTACTGTGGAGCTCTGTTATACACTCAGACACATTACTGGGAGTATTATTGCTGTGGAGCTCTGTTATACACTCAGTCACATTACTGGGAGTATTATTGCTGTGGAGCTCTGTTATACACTCAGACACATTACTGGGAGTATTATTGCTGTGGAGCTCTGTTATACACTCTGACACATTACTGGGAGTATTATTGCTGTGGAGCTCTGTTATACACTCAGACACATTACTGGGAGTATTATTGCTGTGGAGCTCTGTTATACACTCAGACACATTACTGGGAGTATTATTACTGTGGAGCTCTGTTATACACTCAGACACATTACTGGGAGTATTATTGCTGTGGAGCTCTGTTATACACTCAGACACATTACTGGGAGTATTATTGCTGTGGGGCTCTGTTATACACTCAGACACATTACTGGGAGTATTATTGCTGTGGAGCTCTGTTATACACTCAGTCACATTACTGGGAGTATTATTGTTGTGGAGCTCTGTTATACACTCAGACACATTACTGGGAGTATTATTGCTGTGGGGCTCTGTTATACACTCAGACACATTACTGGGAGTGTTATTGCTGTGGAGCTCTGTTATACACTCAGACACATTACTGGGAGTATTATTGCTGTGGAGCTCTGTTATACACTCAGACACATTACTGGGAGTATTATTGCTGTGGAGCTCTGTTATACACTCAGACACATTACTGGGAGTATTATTGCTGTGGAGCTCTGTTATACACTCAGACACATTACTGGGAGTATTATTCCTGTGGAGCTCTGTTATACACTCAGACACATTACTGGGAGTATTATTGCTGTGGAGCTCTGTTATACACTCAGACACATTACTGGGAGTATTATTGCTGTGGAGCTCTGTTATACACTCAGACACATTACTGGGAGTATTATTGCTGCGGAGCTCTGTTATACACTCAGACACATTACTGGGAGTATTATTGTTGTGGGGCTCTGTTATACACTCAGACACATTACTGGGAGTATTATTACTGTGGAGCTCTGTTATACACTCAATCACATTACTGGGAGTATTATTGCTGTGGAGCTCTGTTATACACTCAGACACATTACTGGGAGTATTATTGCTGTGGAGCTCTGTTATACACTCAGACACATTACTGGGAGTATTATTGCTGCGGAGCTCTGTTATACACTCAGACACATTACTGGGAGTATTATTGTTGTGGGGCTCTGTTATACACTCAGACACATTACTGGGAGTATTATTACTGTGGAGCTCTGTTATACACTCAGACACATTACTGGGAGCATTATTGCTGTGGAGCTCTGTTATACACTCAGTCACATTACTGGGAGTATTATTGCTGTGGAGCTCTGTTATACACTCAGTCACATTACTGGGAGTATTATTGCTGTGGAGCTCTGTTATACACTCAGACACATTACTGGGAGTATTTTTGCTGTGGAGCTCTGTTATACACTCAGACACATTACTGGGAGTATTATTGCTGTGGAGCTCTGTTATACACTCTGACACATTACTGGGAGTATTATTGCTGTGGAGCTCTGTTATACCATCAGACACATTACTGGGAGTATTATTGCTGTGGAGCTCTGTTATACACTCAGACACATTACTGGGAGTATTATTGCTGTGGAGCTCTGTTATACACTCAGACACATTACTGGGAGTATTATTGCTGTGGAGCTCTGTTATACACTCAGACACATTACTGGGAGTATTATTACTGTGGAGCTCTGTTATACACTCAGACACATTACTGGGAGTATTATTGCTGTGGAGCTCTGTTATACACTCAGTCACATTACTGGGAGTATTATTGTTGTGGAGCTCTGTTATACACTCAGACACATTACTGGGAGTATTATTGCTGTGGGGCTCTGTTATACACTCAGACACATTACTGGGAGTGTTATTGCTGTGGAGCTCTGTTATACACTCAGACACATTACTGGGAGTATTATTGCTGTGGAGCTCTGTTATACACTCAGACACATTACTGGGAGTATTATTGCTGTGGAGCTCTGTTATACACTCAGACACATTACTGGGAGTATTATTGCTGTGGAGCTCTGTTATACACTCAGACACATTACTGGGAGTATTATTCCTGTGGAGCTCTGTTATACACTCAGACACATTACTGGGAGTATTATTGCTGTGGAGCTCTGTTATACACTCAGACACATTACTGGGAGTATTATTGCTGTGGAGCTCTGTTATACATTCAGACACATTACTGGGAGTATTATTGCTGTGGAGCTCTGTTATACATTCAGACACATTACTGGGAGTATTATTGCTGTGGAGCTCTGTTATACACTCAGACACATTACTGGGAGTATTATTGCTGTGGAGCTCTGTTATACACTCAGACACATTACTGGGAGTATTATTGCTGTGGAGCTCTGTTATACACACAGACACATTACTGGGAGTATTATTGCTGTGGAGCTCTGTTATACACTCAGACACATTACTGGGAGTATTATTGCTGTGGAGCTCTGTTATACACTCAGACACATTACTGGGAGTATTATTGCTGCGGAGCTCTGTTATACACTCAGACACATTACTGGGAGTATTATTGCTGCGGAGCTCTGTTATACGCGCAGACACATTACTGGGAGTATTATTGCTGTGGGGCTCTGTTATACGCGCAGACACATTACTGAGAGTATTATTGCTGTGGAGCTCTGTTATACGCGCAGACACATTACTGAGAGTATTATTGCTGTGGAGCTCTGTTATACGCGCAGACACATTACTGAGAGTATTATTGCTGTGGAGCTCTGTTATACGCGCAGACACATTACTGAGAGTATTATTGCTGTGGAGCTCTGTTATACGCGCAGACACATTACTGGGAGTATTATTGCTGTGGGGCTCTGTTATACACTCAGACACATTACTGGGAGTATTATTGCTGTGGAGCTCTGTTATACGCGCAGACACATTACTGAGAGTATTATTGCTGTGGAGCTCTGTTATACGCGCAGACACATTACTGGGAGTATTATTGTTGTGGGGCTCTGTTATACACTCAGACACATTACTGGGAGTATTATTACTGTGGAGCTCTGTTATACACTCAGACACATTACTGGGAGTATTATTGCTGTGGAGCTCTGTTATACACTCAGTCACATTACTGGGAGTATTATTGCTGTGGAGCTCTGTTATACACTCAGACACATTACTGGGAGTATTATTGCTGTGGAGCTCTGTTATACACTCTGACACATTACTGGGAGTATTATTGCTGTGGAGCTCTGTTATACACTCAGACACATTACTGGGAGTATTATTGCTGTGGAGCTCTGTTATACACTCAGACACATTACTGGGAGTATTATTACTGTGGAGCTCTGTTATACACTCAGACACATTACTGGGAGTATTATTGCTGTGGAGCTCTGTTATACACTCAGACACATTACTGGGAGTATTATTGCTGTGGGGCTCTGTTATACACTCAGACACATTACTGGGAGTATTATTGCTGTGGAGCTCTGTTATACACTCAGTCACATTACTGGGAGTATTATTGTTGTGGAGCTCTGTTATACACTCAGACACATTACTGGGAGTATTATTGCTGTGGGGCTCTGTTATACACTCAGACACATTACTGGGAGTGTTATTGCTGTGGAGCTCTGTTATACACTCAGACACATTACTGGGAGTATTATTGCTGTGGAGCTCTGTTATACACTCAGACACATTACTGGGAGTATTATTGCTGTGGAGCTCTGTTATACACTCAGACACATTACTGGGAGTATTATTGCTGTGGAGCTCTGTTATACACTCAGACACATTACTGGGAGTATTATTCCTGTGGAGCTCTGTTATACACTCAGACACATTACTGGGAGTATTATTGCTGTGGAGCTCTGTTATACACTCAGACACATTACTGGGAGTATTATTGCTGTGGAGCTCTGTTATACACTCAGACACATTACTGGGAGTATTATTGCTGCGGAGCTCTGTTATACACTCAGACACATTACTGGGAGTATTATTGTTGTGGGGCTCTGTTATACACTCAGACACATTACTGGGAGTATTATTACTGTGGAGCTCTGTTATACACTCAATCACATTACTGGGAGTATTATTGCTGTGGAGCTCTGTTATACACTCAGACACATTACTGGGAGTATTATTGCTGTGGAGCTCTGTTATACACTCAGACACATTACTGGGAGTATTATTGCTGCGGAGCTCTGTTATACACTCAGACACATTACTGGGAGTATTATTGTTGTGGGGCTCTGTTATACACTCAGACACATTACTGGGAGTATTATTACTGTGGAGCTCTGTTATACACTCAGACACATTACTGGGAGTATTATTGCTGTGGAGCTCTGTTATACACTCAGTCACATTACTGGGAGTATTATTGCTGTGGAGCTCTGTTATACACTCAGTCACATTACTGGGAGTATTATTGCTGTGGAGCTCTGTTATACACTCAGACACATTACTGGGAGTATTTTTGCTGTGGAGCTCTGTTATACACTCAGACACATTACTGGGAGTATTATTGCTGTGGAGCTCTGTTATACACTCTGACACATTACTGGGAGTATTATTGCTGTGGAGCTCTGTTATACCATCAGACACATTACTGGGAGTATTATTGCTGTGGAGCTCTGTTATACACTCAGACACATTACTGGGAGTATTATTGCTGTGGAGCTCTGTTATACACTCAGACACATTACTGGGAGTATTATTGCTGTGGAGCTCTGTTATACACTCAGACACATTACTGGGAGTATTATTCCTGTGGAGCTCTGTTATACACTCAGACACATTACTGGGAGTATTATTGCTGTGGAGCTCTGTTATACACTCAGACACATTACTGGGAGTATTATTGCTGTGGAGCTCTGTTATACATTCAGACACATTACTGGGAGTATTATTGCTGTGGAGCTCTGTTATACATTCAGACACATTACTGGGAGTATTATTGCTGTGGAGCTCTGTTATACACTCAGACACATTACTGGGAGTATTATTGCTGTGGAGCTCTGTTATACACTCAGACACATTACTGGGAGTATTATTGCTGTGGAGCTCTGTTATACACACAGACACATTACTGGGAGTATTATTGCTGTGGAGCTCTGTTATACACTCAGACACATTACTGGGAGTATTATTGCTGTGGAGCTCTGTTATACACTCAGACACATTACTGGGAGTATTATTGCTGCGGAGCTCTGTTATACACTCAGACACATTACTGGGAGTATTATTGCTGCGGAGCTCTGTTATACGCGCAGACACATTACTGGGAGTATTATTGCTGTGGGGCTCTGTTATACGCGCAGACACATTACTGAGAGTATTATTGCTGTGGAGCTCTGTTATACGCGCAGACACATTACTGAGAGTATTATTGCTGTGGAGCTCTGTTATACGCGCAGACACATTACTGAGAGTATTATTGCTGTGGAGCTCTGTTATACGCGCAGACACATTACTGAGAGTATTATTGCTGTGGAGCTCTGTTATACGCGCAGACACATTACTGGGAGTATTATTGCTGTGGGGCTCTGTTATACACTCAGACACATTACTGGGAGTATTATTGCTGTGGAGCTCTGTTATACGCGCAGACACATTACTGAGAGTATTATTGCTGTGGAGCTCTGTTATACGCGCAGACACATTACTGGGAGTATTATTGTTGTGGGGCTCTGTTATACACTCAGACACATTACTGGGAGTATTATTACTGTGGAGCTCTGTTATACACTCAGACACATTACTGGGAGTATTATTGCTGTGGAGCTCTGTTATACACTCAGTCACATTACTGGGAGTATTATTGCTGTGGAGCTCTGTTATACACTCAGACACATTACTGGGAGTATTATTGCTGTGGAGCTCTGTTATACACTCTGACACATTACTGGGAGTATTATTGCTGTGGAGCTCTGTTATACCATCAGACACATTACTGGGAGTATTATTGCTGTGGAGCTCTGTTATACACTCAGACACATTACTGGGAGTATTATTGCTGTGGAGCTCTGTTATACACTCAGACACATTACTGGGAGTATTATTACTGTGGAGCTCTGTTATACACTCAGACACATTACTGGGAGTATTATTGCTGTGGAGCTCTGTTATACACTCAGACACATTACTGGGAGTATTATTGCTGTGGGGCTCTGTTATACACTCAGACACATTACTGGGAGTATTATTGCTGTGGAGCTCTGTTATACACTCAGTCACATTACTGGGAGTATTATTGTTGTGGAGCTCTGTTATACACTCAGACACATTACTGGGAGTATTATTGCTGTGGGGCTCTGTTATACACTCAGACACATTACTGGGAGTGTTATTGCTGTGGAGCTCTGTTATACACTCAGACACATTACTGGGAGTATTATTGCTGTGGAGCTCTGTTATACACTCAGACACATTACTGGGAGTATTATTGCTGTGGAGCTCTGTTATACACTCAGACACATTACTGGGAGTATTATTGCTGTGGAGCTCTGTTATACACTCAGACACATTACTGGGAGTATTATTCCTGTGGAGCTCTGTTATACACTCAGACACATTACTGGGAGTATTATTGCTGTGGAGCTCTGTTATACACTCAGACACATTACTGGGAGTATTATTGCTGTGGAGCTCTGTTATACACTCAGACACATTACTGGGAGTATTATTGCTGCGGAGCTCTGTTATACACTCAGACACATTACTGGGAGTATTATTGTTGTGGGGCTCTGTTATACACTCAGACACATTACTGGGAGTATTATTACTGTGGAGCTCTGTTATACACTCAATCACATTACTGGGAGTATTATTGCTGTGGAGCTCTGTTATACACTCAGACACATTACTGGGAGTATTATTGCTGTGGAGCTCTGTTATACACTCAGACACATTACTGGGAGTATTATTGCTGCGGAGCTCTGTTATACACTCAGACACATTACTGGGAGTATTATTGTTGTGGGGCTCTGTTATACACTCAGACACATTACTGGGAGTATTATTACTGTGGAGCTCTGTTATACACTCAGACACATTACTGGGAGTATTATTGCTGTGGAGCTCTGTTATACACTCAGTCACATTACTGGGAGTATTATTGCTGTGGAGCTCTGTTATACACTCAGTCACATTACTGGGAGTATTATTGCTGTGGAGCTCTGTTATACACTCAGACACATTACTGGGAGTATTTTTGCTGTGGAGCTCTGTTATACACTCAGACACATTACTGGGAGTATTATTGCTGTGGAGCTCTGTTATACACTCTGACACATTACTGGGAGTATTATTGCTGTGGAGCTCTGTTATACCATCAGACACATTACTGGGAGTATTATTGCTGTGGAGCTCTGTTATACACTCAGACACATTACTGGGAGTATTATTGCTGTGGAGCTCTGTTATACACTCAGACACATTACTGGGAGTATTATTGCTGTGGAGCTCTGTTATACACTCAGACACATTACTGGGAGTATTATTACTGTGGAGCTCTGTTATACACTCAGACACATTACTGGGAGTATTATTGCTGTGGAGCTCTGTTATACACTCAGACACATTACTGGGAGTATTATTGCTGTGGGGCTCTGTTATACACTCAGACACATTACTGGGAGTATTATTGCTGTGGAGCTCTGTTATACACTCAGTCACATTACTGGGAGTATTATTGTTGTGGAGCTCTGTTATACACTCAGACACATTACTGGGAGTATTATTGCTGTGGGGCTCTGTTATACACTCAGACACATTACTGGGAGTGTTATTGCTGTGGAGCTCTGTTATACACTCAGACACATTACTGGGAGTATTATTGCTGTGGAGCTCTGTTATACACTCAGACACATTACTGGGAGTATTATTGCTGTGGAGCTCTGTTATACACTCAGACACATTACTGGGAGTATTATTGCTGTGGAGCTCTGTTATACACTCAGACACATTACTGGGAGTATTATTCCTGTGGAGCTCTGTTATACACTCAGACACATTACTGGGAGTATTATTGCTGTGGAGCTCTGTTATACACTCAGACACATTACTGGGAGTATTATTGCTGTGGAGCTCTGTTATACATTCAGACACATTACTGGGAGTATTATTGCTGTGGAGCTCTGTTATACATTCAGACACATTACTGGGAGTATTATTGCTGTGGAGCTCTGTTATACACTCAGACACATTACTGGGAGTATTATTGCTGTGGAGCTCTGTTATACACTCAGACACATTACTGGGAGTATTATTGCTGTGGAGCTCTGTTATACACACAGACACATTACTGGGAGTATTATTGCTGTGGAGCTCTGTTATACACTCAGACACATTACTGGGAGTATTATTGCTATGGAGCTCTGTTATACACTCAGACACATTACTGGGAGTATTATTGCTGCGGAGCTCTGTTATACACTCAGACACATTACTGGGAGTATTATTGCTGCGGAGCTCTGTTATACGCGCAGACACATTACTGGGAGTATTATTGCTGTGGGGCTCTGTTATACGCGCAGACACATTACTGAGAGTATTATTGCTGTGGAGCTCTGTTATACGCGCAGACACATTACTGAGAGTATTATTGCTGTGGAGCTCTGTTATACGCGCAGACACATTACTGAGAGTATTATTGCTGTGGAGCTCTGTTATACGCGCAGACACATTACTGAGAGTATTATTGCTGTGGAGCTCTGTTATACGCGCAGACACATTACTGGGAGTATTATTGCTGTGGGGCTCTGTTATACACTCAGACACATTACTGGGAGTATTATTGCTGTGGAGCTCTGTTATACGCGCAGACACATTACTGAGAGTATTATTGCTGTGGAGCTCTGTTATACGCGCAGACACATTACTGGGAGTATTATTGCTGTGGGGCTCTGTTATACACTCAGACACATTACTGGGAGTATTATTGCTGTGGAGCTCTGTTATACACACAGACACATTACTGGGAGTATTATTGCTGTGGAGCTCTGTTATACACTCAGACACATTACTGGGAGTATTATTGCTGTGGAGCTCTGTTATACACTCAGACACATTACTGGGAGTATTATTGCTGCGGAGCTCTGTTATACACTCAGACACATTACTGGGAGTATTATTGTTGTGGGGCTCTGTTATACACTCAGACACATTACTGGGAGTATTATTACTGTGGAGCTCTGTTATACACTCAGACACATTACTGGGAGTAGTATTGCTGTGGAGCTCTGTTATACACTCAGACACATTACTGGGAGTATTATTGCTGTGGAGCTCTGTTATACACTCAGACACATTACTGGGAGTATTATTGCTGCGGAGCTCTGTTATACACTCAGACACATTACTGGGAGTATTATTGTTGTGGGGCTCTGTTATACACTCAGACACATTACTGGGAGTATTATTACTGTGGAGCTCTGTTATACACTCAGACACATTACTGGGAGTATTATTGCTGTGGAGCTCTGTTATACACTCAGTCACATTACTGGGAGTATTATTGCTGTGGAGCTCTGTTATACACTCAGTCACATTACTGGGAGTATTATTGCTGTGGAGCTCTGTTATACACTCAGACACATTACTGGGAGTATTATTGCTGTGGAGCTCTGTTATACACTCAGACACATTACTGGGAGTATTATTGCTGTGGAGCTCTGTTATACACTCTGACACATTACTGGGAGTATTATTGCTGTGGAGCTCTGTTATACCATCAGACACATTACTGGGAGTATTATTGCTGTGGAGCTCTGTTATACACTCAGACACATTACTGGGAGTATTATTGCTGTGGAGCTCTGTTATACACTCAGACACATTACTGGGAGTATTATTACTGTGGAGCTCTGTTATACACTCAGACACATTACTGGGAGTATTATTGCTGTGGAGCTCTGTTATACACTCAGACACATTACTGGGAGTATTATTGCTGTGGGGCTCTGTTATACACTCAGACACATTACTGGGAGTATTATTGCTGTGGAGCTCTGTTATACACTCAGTCACATTACTGGGAGTATTATTGTTGTGGAGCTCTGTTATACACTCAGACACATTACTGGGAGTATTATTGCTGTGGGGCTCTGTTATACACTCAGACACATTACTGGGAGTGTTATTGCTGTGGAGCTCTGTTATACACTCAGACACATTACTGGGAGTATTATTGCTGTGGAGCTCTGTTATACACTCAGACACATTACTGGGAGTATTATTGCTGTGGAGCTCTGTTATACACTCAGACACATTACTGGGAGTATTATTGCTGTGGAGCTCTGTTATACACTCAGACACATTACTGGGAGTATTATTCCTGTGGAGCTCTGTTATACACTCAGACACATTACTGGGAGTATTATTGCTGTGGAGCTCTGTTATACACTCAGACACATTACTGGGAGTATTATTGCTGTGGAGCTCTGTTATACATTCAGACACATTACTGGGAGTATTATTGCTGTGGAGCTCTGTTATACATTCAGACACATTACTGGGAGTATTATTGCTGTGGAGCTCTGTTATACACTCAGACACATTACTGGGAGTATTATTGCTGTGGAGCTCTGTTATACACTCAGACACATTACTGGGAGTATTATTGCTGTTTAGCTCTGTTATACATTCAGACACATTACTGGGAGTATTATTGCTGTGGAGCTCTGTTATACACTCAGACACATTACTGGGAGTATTATTGCTGTGGAGCTCTGTTATACATTCAGACACATTACTGGGAGTATTATTACTGTGGAGCTCTGTTATACACTCAGACACATTACTGGGAGTACTATTACTGTGGAGCTCTGTTATACACTCAGACACATTACTGGGAGTATTATTTCTGTGGAGCTCTGTTATACATTCAGACACATTACTGGGAGTATTATTGCTGTGGTGCTCTGTTATACACTCAGACACATTACTGGGAGTATTATTGCTGTGGAGCTCTGTTATACACTCTGATACATTACTGGGAGTATTATTGCTGTGGAGCTCTGTTATACACCCAGACACATTACTGGGAGTATTATTGCTGTGGGGCTCTGTTATACACTCAGACACATTACTGGGAGTATTATTGCTGTGGAGCTCTGTTATACACTCAGACACATTACTGGGAGTATTATTACTGTGGAGCTCTGTTATACACTCACACACATTACTGGGAGTATTATTGCTGTGGAGCTCTGTTATACACTCAGACACATTACTGGGAGTATTATTGCTGTGGGGCTCTGTTATACACTCAGACACATTACTGGGAGTATTATTGCTGTGGGGCTCTGTTATACACTCAGACACATTACTGGGAGTATTATTGCTGTGGAGCTCTGTTATACATTCAGACACATTACTGGGAGTATTATTACTGTGGAGCTCTGTTATACACTCACACACATTACTGGGAGTATTATTGCTGTGGAGCTCTGTTATACACTCAGACACATTACTGGGAGTATTATTGCTGTGGGGCTCTGTTATACACTCAGACACATTACTGGGAGTATTATTGCTGTGGGGCTCTGTTATACACTCAGACACATTACTGGGAGTATTATTGCTGTGGAGCTCTGTTATACACTCAGACACATTACTGGGAGTATTATTACTGTGGAGCTCTGTTATACACTCAGACACATTACTGGGAGTATTATTGCTGTGGAGTTCTGTTATACACACTCAGACACATTACTGGGAGTATTATTGCCGTGGGGCTCTGTTATACACTCAGACACATTACTGGGAGTATTATTGCCGTGGGGCTCTGTTATACACTCAGACACATTACTGGGAGTATTATTGCTGTGGAGCTCTGTTATACACTCAGACACATTACTGGGAGTATTATTACTGTGGAGCTCTGTTATACACTCAGACACATTACTGGGAGTATTATTGCCGTGGGGCTCTGTTATACACTCAGACACATTACTGGGAGTATTATTGCTGTGGGGCTCTGTTATACACTCAGACACATTACTGGGAGTATTATTGCTGTGGAGCTCTGTTATACACTCAGACACATTACTGGGAGTATTATTGCTATGGGGCTCTGTTATACACTCAGACACATTACTGGGAGTATTATTACTGTGGAGCTCTGTTATACACTCAGACACATTACTGGCAGTATTATTGCTGTGGAGCTCTGTTATACACTCAGACACATTACTGGGAGTATTATTGCTGTGGAGCTCTGTTATACACTCAGACACATTACTGGGAGTATTATTGCTGTGGAGCTCTGTTATACACTCAGACACATTACTGGGAGCATTATTGCTGTGGAGCTCTGTTATACATGCAGACACATTACTGGGAGTATTATTGCCGTGGGGCTCTGTTATACACTCAGACATATTACTGGGAGTATTATTACTGTGGAGCTCTGTTATACACTCAGACACCTTACTGGGAGTATTATTACTGTGGAGCTCTGTTATACACTCAGACACATTACTGGGAGTATTATTGCTGTGGAGCTCTGTTATACACTCAGACACATTACTGGGAGCATTATTGCTGTGGAGCTCTGTTATACACGCAGACACATTACTGGGAGTATTATTGCCGTGGGGCTCTGTTATACACTCAGACATATTACTGGGAGTATTATTGCTGTGGAGCTCTGTTATACACTCAGACACATTACTGGGAGTATTATTGCCGTGGGGCTCTGTTATACACTCAGACATATTACTGGGAGTATTATTGCTGTGGAGCTCTGTTATACACTCAGACACATTACTGGGAGTATTATTACTGTGGAGCTCTGTTATACACTAAGACACATTACTGGGAGTATTATTGCTGTGGAGCTCTGTTATACATTCAGACACATTACTGGGAGTATTATTACTGTGGAGTTCTGGTGTACACTCAGACACATTACTGGGAGTATTATTACTGTGGAGCTCTGTTATACACTCAGACACATTACTGGGAGTATTATTGCTGTGGAGCTCTGTTATACACTCAGACACATTACTGGGAGTATTATTGCTGTGGAGCTCTGTTATACACTCAGACACATTACTGGGAGTATTATTGCTGTGAAGCTCTGTTATACCCTCAGACACATTACTGGGAGGATTATTGCTGTGGAGCTCTGTTATACACTCAGACACATTACTGGGAGTATTATTGCTGTGGGGCTCTGTTATACACTCAGACACATTACTGGGAGTATTATTACTGTGGAGCTCTGTTATACACTCAGACACATTACTGGGAGTATTATTGCTGTGGAGCTTTTAGAAAAGAGGGACTTTCCCTCCTACATAGGGACACTTGGGAGATATGCTTATCAGATGGCTACAGATACTGCACACATTTCCAAATCACCAACCCTGTGTAATGGTATTTCTAGCTAAGTGCTGTCCTCTAGTGGCTCATGTTTGCAATTACATGTATTGAAATCTGTTGCTCTAAGTAAGAAGTAGTCACTGGTTTTTCATAACAGAGAAGCAAATTAAATAAATTTATGATCCTGCAAAAAATATTCACTTCTGTATCACGCAATACTTGAGACTGCAATCATGGTCTAAACACCTGGTTTTATACACTCACTTAGAGCGCACAGACAAGCTGGTATCCTGCGTTGGGATACTCGGGATTACATTGTCAATTCCTTTGCAATTGTCCACTAACTACTGGTTTAATTAATAACTCCGACACTAAATAAAACCCAAGAATTAGCAAAACTGGGATAATTTGAAAGAAATTTTTTTATCAAAATGAATTTGTTGTTTTTCCAGGAGATTCCTGCAGCTGGCTCTCTTTAAGGGGTTAAACCATTTGAGAGCAGTTTAACCGTGTGTTCCAGCTCTGAATCTCCCTGTCTCTGCCATTCCATTTTCTAAAAATCTCTAAACCGGAAGACTCGCTCAGACGCTCTCAGCCAATCAGTTAATCCCCATTCATAAAACTGACTTGGAAAATGTGCGTTTCTTTTTCATTCGAGAACAGTTTAGCCCCATATGGTGAGCCAGTGCTAGGGACTTCCTTGCACCATAACAACTTAATTTCAATAATACCTAAACTGTTCCTTTAAAAGAAAACTTTAGTGTCAGGAATACAAACCTGCATTCCTAAAAATATAGTGTGCCTCTGCCCCCATGACCCTATCCCCCACCGCAATGAAAGAGATAAAAACCCTTTAACCACTTACCTGTTTCCACCGGCGTGGTCGCTTGGCGCTAATTGCGTATAGTGATTGTCTGGAATACAGCAACTAAAGACAGTCTTAACCCTGCAATGTAAACATTGCAATTTCTCTAAAAATATTTGACGTTGCGGGGTTAAGGGGACAGGGACACTGCACCCAGAGATGGTCTGGGTGCCTATAGTCAGGGGTGTATTTACCACAAGGCAAACAAGGCATTTGCCTAGGGCGGCACTTTCAGGAGGGGTGCCAAAAATGCCACCCCAAGCTCCCAGACAAATGCCTTGTTTGCCTCGTGTTCTGGGGCTGTCCACCTTACAGTGTCTGTGAGTGAGAATGGGTGTGCCTGTGAGTGTGTGTCAGTGTGCGTATGTCATTTTATGTGTATCTGAGAGTGTGTGCCTGTCAGTGAGTGGGTGTGTCAGTGTGTGTCTGTCAGTGAAAGTGTGTGTTGGTTAAACAGTGTGTGCCATTGACTGTATGTGTGTTTGCCAATGACTGTGTATCTGTCAGTGAGTGTATATCAGTGCATTTATCAATGAGGGTATGTGTCTGTCAGTCAAAAAAATGGCAGTAACACAAATTGGGGGAGCAAATTTAGATTTTGGGGGTGCCCGAATTTAGTCTTGCCTAGGGCAGCACAAATCCAAAATACACCACTGCCTATAGTGTCGCTTTAAATTTGAAATTCAAGAGTGAAGATTCAAGAGAGACATTTGTCTCAACTAAAGCCTATTTCTTGCGTAAGTAACAAAATAAAAGCATGCTTTTCAGTGTTAGTTATTGTTTTGAATAAAGTATTTCAAGTTATCTGTTGGGTATTTTAGTTTACAACGTCTCAGACGGAAGAAGTGAGAGATCTTTTTAAAGATAAAAAAAAAATATTACAGCGGACCGACTTCTTCTTCCAGTCACGCTATCTGCAACGTGAAAGGAAACCGCAATAATTTGTTTTTTCTGCACCTCGAAATGTTCAAACTGGAGGAAAAAATAGGTGGAGTCCTCATTTATTAATGCTGCAATATATATATATATGTTTAAATTAGAGGGAGATGGTTAAATCATACCCCCCCACAGAAACCCAGATAGCCTGAAATGTCTCGCAGGGAATTCCGGCGAGAGTTCTACAAAAGCCCTACCACCTCGACTGTACTAGGGGTTAACAAGATATGTATAGCAGCTGTGAATATATTGCGCACTCAATATCTTATGCAGTCTCCTATTAACTAAAACTCTCTACCCTGGAACTTCTGACGTACACCAGTTATAAGATTGGTGAATTGTACTCATGACATGTTTTTGCTTGTTATTGTTGTAATACCTCTTGCTATGCTATCCAAAATAAAAAATAAAGATTGTCTAAAAAAAAAAAAAAAAAAAAAATCATACCCCCCATACCCCCCCTATGCCCCCCCTGCACAGCTGTACTGTGATTAAATTAATCAAGAACATCCTTAGATAAAGTAGTGGAGGGGGTATTGCAAAGAGTGGTAAAATACAAAACAATTTCATTGGCTAGCATTTTGTCCGGTCTTTTTTCGGCCCAGCTCTGTGACGTAGAGAAGGGTGTAGCTGCGCTGCCTATTTGCTGCCTTACATGACGATCACTAGTTAGAAACATCTTCAGTTTATGTTATTCACAAAAAGAATCTGGCACTCCTTCCAATCCAATTGATTGCCTGGTGCTTGTCAAGACAAAATACAAAAAAAAACAAAAAAAAAACACATCAGCATCGCACTCTCAGGACTTGTACAAAAAAAAACCCGTAACTTTTATTATCTTAACTTAAAAATCAACGTTTCAGTTTGATATACTCAAACTTTCATCAGGACTTGTTATATACTTATATATGTGTCTGTTACTTATTATCACTTAATATTTATTCTAATGGTTATTTACTAACATACGTAACGTGACTGAAAACATGATTCATTATTAACTGTTTTGGGAGGTTAGCAGCTAAGCAGATGGTAATCTTGAAGACAAGATACCGGGCAAACACATCCTTATTTTGGGCATATTAGAGGCAAACTAGCAGGGCCGGATAAATTGGAAGCAGCTGTGTGGAGCCGAGCTAGGATTGCTTTGTTAAACATTCTTTAAAACATTGTTTGTTAATTTAGCTACATTTTAATGCATAATCTAGCGTATCAAAGATGACAAATGGTCTAAGTTACTTTACCCGTAACAATTAGAATTCGAAAATATATCCAGGTGTTCTAGATCTTTATAGATCTTTAAATATGAATACAGCAATTCTAGCTTCTATCCAGGAGAGAATAATGTTAATTTATCCATTTTATCTGTATGTAAGCATGTAGATAGATAAGGGTGAATCGTGCATTCTGGGATAATTGTCTGGAGACATCGTAATAAAACACGTGACAAGAGGTCGAATCTCAAGAATCCTGAGATTTCAATATTTTCACCTGTTATGTGCCCTTGTGTTCTGTATCTTTTATATTACTTGTTTTTTAAGATTCCTTTAATCTCAACGGATAAACATGTCCCGGCCTGTCTGAGAGTGGTGGGAGTTACACTCCTGAGCAGCAGCTGCTATTTGAGAATATCACCATTAATTTAGCTCCTCTCTAAGAATGATATGCTGGCAGGGAAGTTGTAGAAGTGATATAACAATTGGGAAAAGGCATCATTAAAGAAACTTTGTAGGCACTATAACCACTTCATCTTATTGGAGCCGCTATAGTGCCTTTAGTCCTACCCCAAAATGTAATATTTTAATAGGTTAAAGGCTTGGAAGCACCTCCAAGCCCTTTGGGTAGCAGAGCCGGGGATTACATCCCGGCTCTCATAATATAGCATACCCTGACTGACGTCACTTGCACATGTGCAGTGCTGCCACAGTCTGTCAGTGATTCTCTATGATGGCATCATAGGCGCATCGCGGTGACTGTGTGCTTACGATCCTCAACAAACAGCATTCTGGAGGCATGGCTCTAGGAGGACATCTCTCAAGAAGGACCAGGTGGCAGTATAGAGGGGAGACTGGGCCCTGCAGAAAAAGTGTGTAAAATGATTTATTTTTATTTTTACAGTGCATGGTGGGGGGATTCATGAAACGAAATAGGGACAGGGATACCATAGCATTAGGTAAAACATATTTGTATTCCTAATGGTATATTGTTCCTTTAACCCCTTAAGGACCAAACTTCTGGAATAAAATGGAATCGTGACATGTCACACGTCATGTGTCCTTAAGGGGTTAATAGAGACAGCTGTGTCCTGTGCGTCCTAAGAGTGTAACTCCTATCAATTGTGGCAGATCAGTCATGTACCTCCCAGCACTACCATGAAATTAGGTTCCCCAAATAAAACGATAGCAGTAAGAGAGAAGACACCAATGAACTAATGTTTATAAGGGATTGTATGAGGGTGGATTTAATATTCTGCATGCCCCTATAGCTTTGTCACAGCAGCTCTATGAGAAGCCTCTGATTGGACACCGGCCCTGAATAGACTAAAAGTCTGGGGGAAATGCAGAGGGCCGTAGAGTGGTGAGAGTGGTGGGAGTTACACTCCTGAGCAGCAGCTGCTATTTGAGAATATCACCATTAATTTAGCTCCTCTCTAAGAATGATATGCTGGCAGGGAAGTTGTAGAAGTGATATAACAATTGGGAAAAGGCATCATTAAAGAAACTTTGTAGGCACTATAACCACTTCATCTTATTGGAGCCGCTATAGTGCCTTTAGTCCTACCCCAAAATGTAATATTTTAATAGGTTAAAGGCTTGGAAGCACCTCCAAGCCCTTTGGGTAGCAGAGCCGGGGATTACATCCCGGCTCTCATAATATAGCATACCCTGACTGACGTCACTTGCACATGTGCAGTGCTGCCACAGTCTGTCAGTGATTCTCTATGATGGCATCATAGGCGCATCGCGGTGACTGTGTGCTTACGATCCTCAACAAACAGCATTCTGGAGGCATGGCTCTAGGAGGACATCTCTCAAGAAGGACCAGGTGGCAGTATAGAGGGGAGACTGGGCCCTGCAGAAAAAGTGTGTAAAATGATTTATTTTTATTTTTACAGTGCATGGTGGGGGGATTCATGAAACGAAATAGGGACAGGGATACCATAGCATTAGGTAAAACATATTTGTATTCCTAATGGTATATTGTTCCTTTAACCCCTTAAGGACCAAACTTCTGGAATAAAATGGAATCGTGACATGTCACACGTCATGTGTCCTTAAGGGGTTAATAGAGACAGCTGTGTCCTGTGCGTCCTAAGAGTGTAACTCCTATCAATTGTGGCAGATCAGTCATGTACCTCCCAGCACTACCATGAAATTAGGTTCCCCAAATAAAACGATAGCAGTAAGAGAGAAGACACCAATGAACTAATGTTTATAAGGGATTGTATGAGGGTGGATTTAATATTCTGCATGCCCCTATAGCTTTGTCACAGCAGCTCTATGAGAAGCCTCTGATTGGACACCGGCCCTGAATAGACTAAAAGTCTGGGGGAAATGCAGAGGGCCGTAAAATGCTGCAGACACCAGATCTGCAGCTTTAGCAGGATATACCCATTAACCCCTGCTGGAGATGGGTTTACAGATTACAGAATGGATGTAGAAGTAAGTTACACTTGGCAAGTGATGCACAATATATTAGGAACTATAGAATATGAGTTTTTATTTCTGCATAATATTTTAATTCATTATCTACGAATTTTTTTAGAAACGCAGGTCAATTTTTTAATATTGTTTCCCTGAACTGAGCATTGACGTAGAAACAAAAGAAAGTATAATACTGTTATTCCAGACCCCATCACCAATCAATACTTTGATTTTAAACGTTTTGGATAAAGCTGCAAAAGCACACAATGAATCATTCAATGTTTCCATCATCTTTATTGAAGGAAAGAGCACAATAATGTTTTTATTACTTACTGAAACGGATACATGTCCATTCTAGAAAATTCATGTTTAACCCCTTAAGGACCAAACTTCTGGAATAAAAGGGGATCATGACGTGTCACACATGTCATGTGTCCTTAAGGGGTTAAAAAACTTTCCCAGACAAAACAAAAACGAAAAACAAGATCTTTGATTCTGGCCAGAAAGCATTGCAGGCACAACTTGGACAAAATCATCGCAGACAACCAGGAAGTGAGAGCTCCAGGAGCCTGATAGACATTTCTAAGTGGTTATCTTATGGACGTGTGATTTTTACAAACCTCTGCACTTATAAGTCAGTATCAGAGCTGTGAATGGGTGCCATGTACTCTCTGTAATTTAAACATTGCAAAGTAGTTATTATGCTTAGAGTGACCCTTTAACTCCACACACATTATATTAAATCAGCTGTGTACATACCTCCCAATTCCAGACACGTGGAATTGGGACCGGACCTCTCATATTTGGGGCAGAAAATGGCCTTAATGTCCCCAGAAAATGGACAAAGTGTTGGATGGAGAGATGTGGAACGGGACCAAAGAGGCAATATTTGTAATGTTCTCTAGCCAACTATGAGCAGAGAGACTTGATTAGCATCCAATCTGTGGTCCCTAACACAGTCCTCCAGGATTTTTACCAATTCTTTTCCACTGAGGTACTGAGAAATCCTGGAGCATCAGTGTGTCTTGAGGACTGGGATGGGAATCACTAATGAATATATAAATGATGTAGGTTTGCTCAGGTACCACGATGTTCAAGAAAAGTGAGATATCAGACTTTTTGTGTATCCTATATTGAGGGATGGGAGAGTGACAATGGCCTTCTAAACAATGCACATCAAAGAAATGGACATCTAACAAAGACCATATTGGCCAGTCAATACCTTCACAAACACAAACCTCTGAGTTTTAGTTTGAAAAATGTATGTAATTGTCAGCCCACGAGAAGAAACAGCAGACTCGAAATAAGCAATATGATAGTTCTCCAAGTCCCACCATTATTTATTGAAAAAGTGAAGAAAAAAGAAAAAAAAACAACCTAGGAAATAGAGTTCCAGGTGTCCTAAGATGTATTAAGAATATTCTTAAATACCCACGATGATCTCGCTGCAAGCCTTGGAATGGAAGATAAGATATTAAGACAATAAGCTCTCTGTGTAGTTTTAAGATGAGTAGGTGGGACGGATCACCACCATGTATGTGTTGGATCTTGAGGAGCATGGGAAGTTGGTGCCAGTGAGAGTAGCTGGGTCTAGCAACATTTGCTGCTTGAGCTCTTGTATTTCTGTGACGATTGTTCCACCACATTTCATCACTAGCATATTCTGATAGCGAATGTTAGGAGTGACATTGCTTGAGCTGAATCTGAAACCAGGAAGAGAATCGGCAGAACAAGAGAATCCATAGTTCCGGCAACTGTGTGTGTTGGTCAGATACATAACAGTCCACTGGGTCTGGGAAGATATGAACAGAGAACTGGGGTGTCTGGCTGTCCTGAAGGATCGATTACTTTGACTGTAGTACGAATTGGTTTGTGCACTTGAACTCCATGTAGAAGAGGTATAGATTCTAGGTGTGTAGGCATCTTTAGATAGGTTCATATAGCGGTTTAGGGCTTGGTAAGATAAAGTGTGGAACATTAAAGCCTGAACAAAGTGTTCCTGGAAAGTGAATTTATTCTTTTCATACATAGATACATTAAACTGGAGTTTGAGAAGCTCTTCTGGTGTCATCATTGGGAACCTTACTGTCTCAATAAGCTCTTTTGTGAGTTCTCCCTCCACTTGATTGGTAGTTATCCACTTTTGCACTGTTTCAAGTACTGCCCATTCACTCTTGATAACCAAATCTGACCTAGAAAGGATAGATCGCAGCTGGCTAAAAGTGACATCATTCCACACCTTCGACTGAGAAAACAACTCGAAATTCCAAGCAAAGTATCGTAGACACAAGTCCCGTAGTTTGGCATCAGAGCTGGACTCTGCATAGTTAAGAAGTTCAAGCTGTTTTTTGAAAGATGGATCTTCTGGGATTACGATGGAGAAGAACTGGGCAGTGTACTCCTTCAGACTGTTAACCTTGTAGGTGGAAGCTATCTGGTGGATACACTTTAAGGAGGACAATGTCACCTTAATTTTATGACTATAGAAATACCTAAATAACAGAGAAAGGACATGTTAGTACACCATAGGACTATGTAAAGAGTTACAGATAATATATAAACGGTTGTCAACCTGATTTTTATGGTACTATGGCATTTCTACACCTTAAAGGAACACTCCAAGTACCATAACCTCTACAGTGTGATGTAGTGGTTATGGTGCTAAGTGTCCATTTAAAGTTCCAAGCTGTGGAACTCCAATGCCTATGACTTTTAGAAGTGTTTTACAGTCACTAAAGTTATTGGACCCCTGCCAGAAGTCCTCACCTGATAAATATTTTTGCTTGCGATATACATTCGTTCTGAACGGTGAGCGTGAATTTGTTGCCCTCTCCTCCCAGAAGGAACTTTGCCTCCGGATTAAGTTGAAGGATGAGTCGATGAGCACAGATTTCTGTAGACACAGAAGGCTTATCTTTTCCAGCCACTGTGATAAAGTGATCACAGTTCTTCTGGCTCTCAAAAAGAACTGTCAGGGTCTCGCCGATTTCACAGGAGTTATCCAGGGTGTAAGCCGTGAAATTTCCTTCTACAAGACATTACAAAATATAACAATCAGAACAATCTTATCCTCAAAACAATTTATAATCAGTGGCAGTGTAAGTAATGCAGATTAGTAATAGTATCCAAGAATAAACTTAGGCTAGGTTCCACCAGAAATGGGTAGTTGATCATAATGTTATGCTAAGTATGGATACAGATTTATAAATAATAACTAGTATTTATATAATTCCTTTTCCCCAGTGAGACTCTAAGAACTTCTCAGTGCACTCTTTCAGAATTAACCTAATTGGCAGCTAAATAATAATAGATGTTGTTATTACCCAATTGATGGTACTCACTTATTGACCTCCGAAGGATGAAGGGCTGAGTTGAACCTGTGACTTTGTGTTTTTAATCAGGCTCTGTCAGCAAGGGATTTACAAATTGAGCTATCACACTGGTATGTGTTCTGCACCGCTGTACAATGGGTGGACTAACAAACACGAACTTGTAACCAGTCAAGATAGAGGCACAGGAACAGCGGAGTTGAGGGCCCTGCTCAATGAGCTTACATGCTAGAGGGAGTAGGGTATAGGGACACAAAAGGAGGTAAGGGGCACTGAGTCTCTGCAGTGGTGAAGCTACCCAGTGCAGAGACTCAGTTGAGTGCCCCTTACCCCTTTTTTTTCCTTCCAAAAACAGGCAGCCGGTGCACGATGGGATCACCAGCTTTTTTGGCAGCCGCTATGGCTTGTAAATAGATTGTGTTGTGTGTAAGGGAAGCTGTTTGTGTTCTTTGAGTGTTGTGTTTATAGTGAGGTTGTGTTTCATACGTGGGAGGTGACTGTGTATGACTATCTTCAGGGGGTGACTGTGATAGGGTGATTAAGGAGAGTACTGTGGCAGGGTGAGGGGGTAAGTGTGACAATGTAAGGGGTGTGATAAGGTTTGGGGGGTAAGTGCAGTAGTGGAACTATATAACTACTGTGGTCACAGGGGTCGCAACTGCGACCGGGCCCGTCACATGAGAGGGCCCAGCTGCCCTGTTTAACTCTGCTGATAAGTTCACACCCTCCCAGTAGCTCTCCAACATCTTGTGTCTGGGAAAGTTGGAGAGGAGTCCTCTATAGAGGGACGGGGTCTCAGTTCCCTCGTGCAGAAATCTCTCCAGGTTCCAGCTCACAGAGAAGTTCCTTCTCCGTTAGCTGGTTCATCACCACCTGCCGGACTCCATGCTGATGAGCGGTGGCTGGTAGAAGCACCTAAGTTCAGTGGCTGGGTGAATCTGCCCCTAGGGATTTCACTGACCTCGAGAGAGTGGTCAGTAATTTGATCAAAAGGAAGACCTGATCTGACCATACAACAGTCCTGACCTGACCATACGGAAGCCCTGATCTGACCATACGGAAGTCCTGATCTGACCATACGGAAACCCTGATCTGACCATACGGAGGCCCTGATCTGACTATACGGAAGCCCTGATCTGACCATACGGAAGTCTACAGTTGACCATGTGGAAGTCCTGATCTGACTATATGGAAGCCCTGATCTGACTATATGGAAGCCCTGATCTGACTATATGGAAGCCCTGATCTGACCATACGGAAGTACTGATCTGACTATACGGAAGCCCTAATCTGACCATATGGAAGCCATTAGAGCCAATTGTGTGTCAAACAGACAAGATGTAAAAGAAGGAAATAAGGATTTTGGAACTTACCCTCTTCTGCCGGAGAGCAAACCACACCAGCATCTTCAATGTGCTTACAGTCACTTAAACCCCAGGCTTTGAAAGCACAGTCGGCCAATGATGTCTCATTTCCAGTGCAAGCCAACTCATCGAGCATGATGGTACCCGATCCTGTGGGTAAAGCAAAGAGTGTTGGACATACCAACCCAACCTCAGCTTGGAAGAAAGGAAAGAGACTGTCCATAAATTACCTGGTGGGAACACTCCTCCCATTTCAGCTCTGATGGCCCCAGAGAACCCCAAAGCTCTGCAGACCACGGATGCCTCTTTAATGTCCCATCCATCATCGCAGACCGTTCCCCACTGTCCATCATGATACACCTCCACTCTGCCCTGGGCTGTACCGTTCCCTCCAGCCAACCTCACAGCTCCTTCGGTAATTGCTTGAAAAGAAACACAGTATTGTACTTTATATATTGTGTGTAAAAATGGGAAAAGGGGTCTGAAGGGAGTAAAAGTGTTAATAATTATTAATCAGTTACTGATTTGTTGAAGCCAAAAGGCCAAATTAATTCAGTAGGAAATGAGCCAGATAGCGGGGTAAAAAGTATTTTTGGTGTAGACAACTATCTACCAGCAGCTACATTTTAGTTACTGTTGTCCATAATGTTGTTTTTTTTTGTTATTTCAAAAAATGCCTATTTCCAATGACAATTTCTTGACAAAATAGGATTAACGCTGGCGACTGGAGCCGACATATTTCTTTTTTAACACATTTTATGGACTATACTTTTACAGTATATAAGCAAAAAACAGTAAATTCAAAATAAATACATAATTAACAAGACATTTTCAAATATCCAGTCAGCTTTGTTGCTCACTTAAAGGGACACTGAATTCCCCAATTCTTCACCTGGGATTTGTGTTTGAATGAAGGTGGTTGAAGACGAGCGCTTGCATTGTTATGTGTTTCAGCAATTGGCTAATTGTATTAACAAAATCAATCAACCCCCAAGCATTACAGAGGGCAAACGGTGGGTGTTTAGTTCTTCTTATTATTATTGGTATTTATATAGGACCAACTAATTCCGCAGCACTTTACAATATTATGAAAGGGGGGAGATTTACAATAAATGAGACAATTACACAGTGACACGGGAACAATAGATGAGGGCCCTGCTCAAACGAGCTTACAGTCTAGATTGACAGCCTGAGAATCATGGAATTTGTAGTTCTCTAAAGCTGAACTGCCAAGGGTTAACCTTGCCCCTGATCTAATGTATTAACCTAATTATTGTGAAATTCCACTTACCTGAAACCACTTTACATGTCAGAAGGGGTAAAACCAGAACGATCCATTGAAGAGGATGCATTTCTTGGGGGATTCTTGGGGGGGCAGAACCCAGACAGACGCAGATTATACAGGGGTTTAGGAATGGGTTCCAGAACCAAGACGTGCAGCAGTTACAAAGTATCTACAATGAATCTCTGTAACATCTGCATCCAGAGAGCAGGCTATTTAAAGCGAAGGATTAAAACGTATTACCCAATCAGGTACCAGCCTAATTCTCAGTTCCTCCCATCACTGGATGTTTGGTTTCGTTTCCTGAGAGTGATGAAAATGCATTATAGGCATTAGCGAAGATGCGGTTCTATGTTTATCTAAACAGAAACCTTGGTTTTACCAGGATGTCATGGTTACAGTGCCAAACTTATTCAAAGGAAGCGTGTTGGAATTTCATTGAGATTCCAGCCAAGTCAAGAGATATACTGAAACATGTATACTGAGTACGGAGTACTATGCCTTAGTATTTTTCCCAATCCTGCGGATTCTTGAGGTTCTCCATTGACCTAAGTGTTGACGTCGGCTGACATTGGCTCCTGGTGGATGACGGGCCAGGAGCTGAAAAGGATCAGCAGGAAGAAGATGGTGGCAGCAGTGAGGAACAGGTTTCAGGTAAGTATAAATTTTATTAGCCTTGGGGCTAACTGACATGCCGGTCGGGCGTGCGGCACTTCCGAGGGAGCACTTCCTCTGAGCACTCTGCTCAGCTCCCTCGCGCACCGCAGAGGGAGGCTGGGAACTGGAAGATTACGTCATATTCCGGGTCCCAGCCTCACTCTGCGGCATGTGAGGGAGCTGAGCAGAGTGCTCAGAGGAAGTGCTCCCTCGCCAGCCACCCGCCAGCACCCCCTGACCAACCAGCAGCTACTGGACCCCCAGGGAGAGAGGAAACCTCCCCCCCCCCCCATTCCCAAAGGTAAGGAGGCTGGGGCAGCACAAAACCAGGATATACCACTGCTTGGAGGTGTGTTTGGGGTCGTTATCATGTTGGAATACTGCCCTGAGGCCCAGTCTCTGAAGGGAGGGGATCATGCTCTGCTTCAGTATGTCACAGTAAATGTTGGCATTCATGGTTCCCTCAATGAACTGTAGCTCCCCAGTGCCAGCAGCACTCATGCAGGCCTAGACCATGACACTCCCATCACCATGCTTAACTGTAGGCAAGACATACTTGTATTTGTACTCCTCACCTGGTTGCCGCCACACAAGCTTGACCCCATCTTAACAAAATAATCAGTAATCCATGTCCTAAGTCTGCTTGTCTTCAGCAAACTGTTTATGGGCTTCCTTCTGGGACGACAGCCATGGAGACCAATTTGATACAGTGTGCGGCGTATGGTCTGAGCAATGCTGGCAGCAGCCATACGTCTATTTCCCAAAGACAACCTCTGGATATGATGCTGAGCACATGCACTCAACTTCTTTGGTCGACCATGGCGAGACCTGATCTGAGTGGAACCTGTCCTGTGAAACTGCTGTATGGTCTTGCCCACCGTGCTGCAGCTCAGTTTCAGGGTCTTGGCAATCTTCTTATAGCCTAGGTCATCTTTATGAAGAGCAGGGGAGGGCTGGCAGCCTTAGGCCTGGGGGGCAAAACCAGTCAAGTGGCCCATTGCGCCACCAAATCAGTTCACCATCCATGCCCACCTTTTCCTGGTTTTATAACGGATATTGATGTTATGCTAATCAGTAGCTCTTTGCCATACCCGCTCCTTCACGGCTCTGACTTTCAATGTTGTCAGAGCACAGGCTGAGAATCTCTGGGCCTGTGCTCTGACTCACTAACTGAGCGCCGGAACCACGAGGGAGAGGATATGATCTGACTGCACCTACTGCTGGTGCGCACCAGTGGACCACCAGCGAATCGTTTAAATTAAATATGCTGGTGTACCCAGCTTGTGAGCTGTGTTGGCCGCCGGGCGCCTCTTGTCAGGATCGGGACAGGGATCCAACACGCAGAGTACAAACAGTAGCCAGATACGTATACCGGACCTTAGAATGGCCGGACTAACGTAAGTAGTACTGTATAGAATGGTCAAAGACAAGCCGAGGTCGAGGGTAACAGAAGACAGGTAAGCGAGAGACAAGCCGAATCAAGGGTAACAGAGATAAGCAGAGTAAGGTAAACAAGCCGGGTCAAAACCAAAAGGGATAATAGAATACACAAGCACTGAGTGACTAGAACAAGCTAGAACCACGACAGGGCAATGAGCTAATGAAGGAAGCTCTGTTAAATACCCTGTTCAGAGCAGTAACCACACCTCCAAGACGTCCTGATTGGTCCTGCAGCAATTGACTGACAGGTCGATCCGGGGGAGTGTCCTGATGATGACTTCCTGCCTAGATGGTGTAAAAGGCAGTCACTCCCTCGCGGCCGGCCTTGCATGACCGGATAGGCCGCGGGGAAGGGAGTCATCAGACCGTCTGAATGGTGGAACAGCTAAGTCTCTACCTCTTTTGGAGGTAGAGACCACAGGTACCCTGACACCTCTGTTGTCATGGCACCCTGCGTGACCGCACAGCTTGCCCACCCCAACGGCTGGCCCTGCTGACACACACTGATGTTACTACTTAGACATCCCTCAATATTAATACAGAGATGAGAGTAAACACCAATAAACTGTGGAAACAGAGCTGATCCCTCACAAATTTATAAAGGTTTGCTTAGAGGATTTATTCAAGATTAAATCATGCCTCCTCCTCTCTCTCCCCCATGCGCTGCTCTGTAGGCTGGGAGGAAGTGAAGAGTAATCACAGTCTCCCAGCACAACGCCACCTGTGGCTGCATGGGGAACAGCTGTTTAATGTAATGCTTGTAGGACGGCCAGCTGCCGCAGAACCTCTTTGTTTCCGTCTCTGCAAAGGGCTCCAGGCACTGCTTGTTGTGAGTGTGAGCCACTGTAAATTAGGGGCAGAGGGCACTTGCACTGCGGTCAAGACGGGTCTGGGCAGGAGGAGAGTGCAGTGCAATCAGTGCACTCCCCTCCTGTGGGTCACCAGTAGACTGGTGCACCTGCCCAGGATCAGAGCCGGTGCAAGGATTTTTGCCGACCTAGACAAAATATAAATTTGCCGCCCCCCCATGTGATATCACAATGCCCCACTCATATGATCTGCCATATGAACTAACGCCAGTGCTGCACACAGTGTGTGTTTACATTAAAAGGCCTGCAGGGACCAGCTATAGACACCAGAACCACTTCATTAAGCTATAGTGTCCCTTTAATATGAGGTAAATTATAGATTAGTGTCACTAATAATATACTAGATTGCCTACTTAAAATTAGATGAGGATGATGATGGGCTGCAGTTTGGCTCCATTGGAATTATGGGTAAGTAGGATTGGCTATTTAAATGAGCAGCCATTTTAGGTGAGTCATTCTAACTTTCTACCTGGTTGAGTTTGTGTTCACCTCGGTGTGCGCGGGCTTTGCTTGGTCGGATTTCTTTTGTCTCCTCTGCAGGGCCAATGGACGACGTGGAGCATTTGCTGGAGGGGATCAGGTCGGCAGCACGGCATCAGGGTGCGGACTGGCTACGGGCCCAGCTAGGCCCTGCCCTGGCGGAGGCGGCGGATCGGGACGGTGATGGCGGTAGACCGGTTCGGGCCAGGAGGCCCCCGAGGAGGCTAAGCCCGGGCGCGGGGCCCGGTGAGGTGATCCCCGGAGGCAGTGGAGTTTCGGTTGCGGCCGGCAGCAGGCCCGGTAGCCGCGTGGTCGAGGCCTTGCCTCCCCGCGTGCGGCCGGAGCCTCGGATGAGCACTCGGAGGCGGAAGGATATCGTGGACGGGGGCGCTGCTGCTTTCGGGTCGGAGGTGACCGGGCGGCCCCCTGGTGGATCGGGAACCACAGAGGGGAGGTCCAGGAGGGCTTCCCCCCTATCGGAGAGTGATGATGATGATGATGAGTCTGGATCCGGGAGACCGCATGGCCGGCCTAGGAGGCAACAGGCAAGTGCAGAGGGCTCCGGCCGGGGCCCTCTTGGCGGGAAGGACGCTAGGGGGAGCTCTGCCACAGGGGGGGGCAGGAGTAGTCCGGTAGAGGGCGCCCGGGCCCTAGTCGCAAGGGGGGGGTCCTGGGGCCCCTAAGAGAAAGTGTGGTTTAAAAGGGGTGAGTTCCAAGGGCGGTGGGGGTTCTCGGGGTGCGGCCAGGTCAGTGAGCGGGTCCCCCAAGGGGGTGGATGGTAGGTCTGGGCTGGCAGGGTCTGGTAAAGGGGCTGTGGCAGTTGGTGCGGGGAGGGGGGTTCCGGAGGTAGATAGGCAGAGAAGTGGGGTAGACGGGGGATTGGGATCCTCTGTAGTGGGTGGGCGGCGGGGGGGCTGTGGCCTACAGGGGGGCCCAGGTTCTGGGAGTAGTAGTGGCAGCCCCTCGCCAGTTAGATCTCCGGGGTCCCGGGATACTCGGGGGAGGTCAGGTCGGCACTGCTCCCCCTCGGACAGCTCGGCAGGGGATTGTGAGGCAGCCCCTAGGTATGGTCGGTGGGGGCGGCCTACTGGTAGAGACGGGAGAAGTCGTAGTCCCGGGGGTTCCCAGGTGCCGCGGGGTAGTAGAGCTCAGCGGGAGGCTTCGGTGCAGAGCAGGCGCTCCCGGGGTCGTGACGGGAGGGGAATTGATGTTCGTTACACCCTACCCAGGACTTCTTCTCCTTGTTCTAGGTCTCGGAGCCGTTCCGCCTCCTCGCAGGCAGGACACCGGGTGGGCTCCCCGGTCGGCGAGACAGCGGCGGAAGTTCCTCTTCCTGGACGGCGGGCGATCAGCACTGCAGCCCCCACCGTTCAGGTGTCGGGGGGCTTGGCCGGTGAGTCCAGTGGGTCACTACACTCCAGCGCTTTAGTTACCACACTTCAGGCACTACTCCACTCATTGGGGGCGGGGGGTGACACTAGCGGCATTGGTCAGGTGTGGGCTCCAGGAGCTGTGGCTACGGGCTCTCGGGTCGGGAATTCCACAGGGCCTAGTTCGGGCGGGGACATGGTGGTGCCGCAGGAAGTAGGGGAGGCTGGGAGTGAGCGGGCTGAGTTGACCGGGGGTATCCCCGACGCGGCTAGGCAGCACGCGTATGTATCTTTTGCGGGTCCGCTGGGGGTTCACTTGAAACAGGACGTTAAGGATAAGATATGGAAGGGTGAGTTCTGTAAGATTTTCTCCCTCCTCCCATTAGAGGACTTTATTGACCTCAAAGAGGAGGATAAGAAGGATGAGAAAAAGGAGGAGGAGGAAAAGAGGAAGCGTTATCGCAAGATTCCGAAATCCTTTGGTAATTGGTTGAGGGCCTTTTGCGTGCTGGCTAGCGTACTCGGCGAGAAATCGCCGGGGTTATGCTCGTCTCTGTTTTGCTATCTGGATGGCATTTGGGAAGCGTACCGTACTTATGGGGGGTTGGCGTGGTGGCGGTATGACGAGCAGTTTAGGCAACGGCTGGCGGCTAATCCAGGTATGAGGTGGGATCAGATGGACCTGCCGCTCTGGATGAAGCTGATGATGGCGCAGAAGGAGCAGCCCTTTCAGAACTCGTCCGGCGCAAGGGGGCAGTCCGCCTCGTCGGCCACCTTACAAAAGGGCTTATGCTGGCTCTATAATGAGGGCCAATGCAAATGGGGGGCCACCTGTCGTTTCAAGCACGAGTGCTCCGGCTGCGGGGGCGCTCATGGGCTCAACCACTGCTTCAAGAAGGGTAAGTCCGGAGGCGCCGGTGCGGCTGTCGCGACCGGGGGAGGGGGTGCATCCGCTTCCCCGGGGCTTAACCCCAGTGAGGCTAAGCGCGATGGAGCCGTGGCTAAGCCGCTACGGTAACAGGGCGGATGCTGCTGTGCTCCTGGCGGGTTTTGCAACGGGGTTTTTGATTCCGTTCCAGGAGCGGGAGGGGGGATCGGGGAGGCTGCGCAACCTGAAGTCTGTTGCTGACTTCCCGGACGTGGTGAGGGAGAAGCTGGGCAAAGAAGTCGGGCTGGGCCGCATGGCGGGCCCGTTCGCAGTGCCTCCGATGGAGGGCCTGCGGATTTCCCCACTTGGGGTGGTTCCCAAGAAGGAGCCAGGTAAATTTAGACTCATTCACCATCTCTCATACCCGAGAGGGGAGTCGGTGAATGACGGTATTAGTAAGGACTTATGCTCGGTGTCGTATGCATCTTTCGACCGGGCGGTCGAACTGGTCAGGCGGGCCGGGCGTGGGGCTCTGATGGCTAAAGTGGACATTGAAGCAGCGTTTCGGCTGCTGCCGGTCCACCCGGACTGTCATCACCTACTGGGGTGTTTCTTCGAAGGGGCCTACTTCGTGGACTTGTGCCTGCCCATGGGTTGTTCCATTTCGTGCTCCTATTTTGAGAAGTTTAGCACTTTTCTCGAATGGGTGGTACGGGAGGAGGCGGGGAATCGTTCTATTGTGCATTATTTGGATGATTTTCTGTGTGTGGGGCCGGCTGATTCCTTGGAATGCCTGCGCCTGCTGCGGACGCTTGAGTGGGTGGCGGGCCACTTCGGGGTTCCGCTGGCGGCGGATAAAACTGAAGGCCCGACCACATGTCTGAGTTTCCTGAAACTGGAGATTGACTCAGGGCTGGGCGAATGTCGGCTGCCCCGGGATAAGCTGGACAGGCTTAGAGGGGCGGTGGCTGCTGTGGCTGGGGCGCGCAAGGTTACCCTGCGGCAGCTGCAGTCTTTGATTGGGCTGCTCAATTTTGCGTGCCGGGTCATACCAATGGGGAGGGTCTTCAGTCGCAGCTTGTCGGCTGCTACCGCGGGGGTTCGGTCCCCGCACCATTTCATCCGGGTGTCGGCGGCCATGAGAGCGGACTTGGGCATTTGGGATGCCTTCTTGCGGGATTTTAATGGGACGGTGTTTTTCCGGCAGGAGGGCCAGTCGTCGGCCGAGCTGGAGCTTTTCACGGATGCATCGGGCAGTGTGGGCTTTGGGGCATATTTTGGTGGCTGCTGGTGCGCGGAGAGGTGGCCGGAATCTTGGGGGTCGAGCCCTCTTATGCGCAACTTGGCTTTCCTTGAGTTGTTCCCGTTGGTCATCGCAATGGCACTGTGGGGCGACGGGCTGCGCGATCGGAAGGTGGTCTTTTTCTCGGACAACATGGCAGTGGTACACGCGGTGAATCGTCAGTCTGCGGCCTCAAAGCCGGTGGTTAAGCTGCTTAGGCGACTTGTATTGCTGTGTATGTCTCGGAATGTTGTTTTTCGCGCGCGCCATGTTCCAGGGTATTTGAATGAAGTGGCTGATGCTCTGTCTCGTTTTCAGTGGTCCCGATTCTGGCTGGCAGCGCCGGGGGCATCGAAGGAAGGGCAGGCTTGCCCGGACGAGATTTGGCAGCTGGGAGCATCCTGCTTGGAGGACTTGTGAAGGCTTCTCTGGCACCGGCCACTTGGGCCTCGTACAGTAAGGTTTGGGGCTCGTGGGAGCGGTCGCTGGACGGGTTGGCCATAGACAGCGGGGATGCCCTGCGGGATGCTTTCCTGTGGTACACCTGTCAGTTGCTGGCAAAAGGGCCGTCCCCGGCCGTGGTGGACAGGTCCATGGCGGCGATGGCGTTTTGGTTTAGGTGGCGGGGGAAGGAGGACTTTACCAAGACCTTCGTCATCAGGCAAGCCCTGAAGGGTTATCGCAAGGGACGCAGGTCGCCAGATACCAGGCGCCCGGTGTCGGTTAAGCTATTGGGGGATTTGGTGGGTCTGTTGCCTGAGGTCTGTTTCGATGGGTTCGAAGCTTCTCTGTTCAAGGTGGCGTTTATTTTGGCGTTTTTTGGGGCATTCCGAATAGGGGAATTGGTGAGTGCTAATAAGATGGTGCAAGGGGGTCTGCAATTTTCGGGGGTTCGTGTTTTGGATAGGAAGGTAGTAGTGCACCTTGCAAAAAATACCAAAACGGCAATCTACAATACAACAATAGAAATAGACATAGGGCAATATTGTTTGCAAAAATTATGGGTTAATGGATAAGAATGATTTGCACTCACAAACCCAATTTGATTGTAGGCATATCACTAGAATCAATGTAGCGACTTCAGGACTTTGGAACCTCAGTGGCATGCATAGGAAGAATAGAAAATAATAATAGTGCAGAGTATCTCAGTAAAAATCACACATTTTATTAAATGTCACACTTACAAAAACGAAGTGTCAGATAGGCACATCAGGTGGAAACACTTTTGATCCGAAATCCACAAGAGCAGGAAAGCCAGATAAAACAAAATAAATACAAAATACATAAAAAAATAAATAAATAACTAAATACTCTGTACACTAAAAAAGCCCTACGCGTTTCGTTCAAAGTTGAACTTCCTCAGGGGCAAATATCCAGATGCTGTCCTCATGCAAGCATAACATGAAATGCCAAACTTCTCCTTTTTAAATTCGTTTTCGGCGCGAAGTAATCAGCCGTGCGCCATACTTCCGGGTTCGGGCTCCGGTGCACTTCCGGTTACGCCTGCGTTGCGTTCCGGAATTGGTAACCAAGCCTCGTTTTGATTCTCATCAGTAAGGGCGGCCAGCCATGCGTTCCAAATGCGTTCCAATGCTCGAAAACGAGCAGAAAGTCCCCAAAGTAGAAAACCACAGTAAATATACACATTAAATAATCAATCAGGGAAAAGACATCCCAAAAGGTAAAATACCAGTATAAAAGAATGGATAGAAATGAAAATATAAGTAAAGACAAAATACAATTCTTCCTATGCATGCCACTGAGGTTCCAAAGTCCTGAAGTCGCTACATTGATTCTAATGATATGCCTACAATCAAATTGGGTTTGTGAGTGCAAATCATTCTTATCCATTAACCCATAATTTTTGCAAACAATATTGCCCCATGTCTATTTCTATTGTTGTATTGTAGATTGCCGTTTTGGTATTTTTTGTATTTGCTATGAGGACATGAGAGGAGTCCTTTCATCTACAATACTTTGTAACTAAGGGTAATTGTTGTGTGTTCTCCTTCACTCATTACCCACTGTGTGTGTTTTGATCTGCACACAGGTGTATTTGTACTTATCTGTTATTTTATATTCTTTCTGTTTTTCCTCTGCTGCACAAATACACTGCTTATATTTTTTTCTGGAAAAGCATCATGAGCATGTTCTCAGATCTAAGGGAGCTAAGGGAAGCTAAGCTCCAGTCCCTCTTTAATAATCCAAATACTAACTTAGAAAATAATACCTCCATAGATGACTATTTCATTAAATTAGAAAAACTCTCATTTAGAGAGACAAAAAAAATGGTGGGAGGTATCCTTTTTGGAGTCATACCTTAAGGAGGGATTGATTCCAAGAGGTTTAAGGTTGGATAAAAGACCTGCCAATGGATTAGAAAAATCTAAACATATTGAACGTTGGGACGTAGCATTGGAGAGATGCTCTATGACGCTTATGGAAATTATTATCGATTTTGAAAGAGACAACCTGAGTGTGGTTTCTGATGAAATGGGGAAATTAGCTGATATTAATATCTTTGACAAAGATACCTCTGATTTTAAGAGGAAAGAAAAAGTTCTGTTCGAAAGGATAGAGAAACTTGATGATAATATCGCACAAACTAAGAATAAGAAATATCTTAGAGACAAACGAGATAAAATCAATAATACCCATTCAACATTAAACAAAATTGATAGAAAATCTAGATTTAAGGATCATGGTAAATATAATCTAAATAGAGAAACATCTAATCAAAGAAAGGGTGACCATATGGGGGCTAAACCCAAGTGGACTACACCTTTAAGAAATCAAACCAATCCGAAAAAACGGAATGAAAGTTCATCTAGTTTGCATCTTTTTCCCAGACCACAAAGGGATACAGTTGCTAGTGTGATGAATACCACCCGATCTACTGCTCAAAACTCCAATTCTGATAGGAATTTTTTAGGGAAGGGGCAAGACCGAAGAAAGGGGGAAATCACAGAATTTTTTCCACCAAGGTCTCAAGAATTACCCCTAACCAATCGTTTTGTGCCCCTCAGTGAACAACATATCCCGGGGAAGAAGAGGAGATTGAGTGGAGAAAGGGTGGGAATTTAACTAAAAAACAAGAAGAGAGTTTAGGAGTTTTCAATTTATCTGGATTTAATTTGACATTACAAGAAACCCTCCTTCTGAGTAAGGGTTTGAAATTTGTCCCGGAAGAACCCCCGAATTGTTTTCAACTTTTTATTGACGCCCAGAAATTTATTAGGAAAATGTCGATTAAAAGATTTTTTATTAAGAAAACCAGCGAAGGTTTTTTGAATACCTCCTCCAATCCTACTAAAGATAGAGAGATTCAGAGATTTAAACCTAAATCTAAATTTTGTCCTAATGACCGAGGAAGTCAGATTGAAGCCTTCAACAAAATGATCATTAGGGATTTCGAAAAACTGGGAAGAGATCAGGCTAGGAGAGTTAAACATAAGAATCTTACTTCGAAAGAAAGTAATATCCTAATTAATTTAAGTAAAAGAAGTGAGTTGACTATTAAGAGTGCGGACAAGGGAGGAGGAGTGGTTATTATGTCGACAAAATATTATGTTGAAGAATCTTTAAGACTTCTAAATGATCATCTTACATACGCCAAACTCAACTCCAATCCCAATTATGAATTTAATCAAGATCTTAAAAGCATGTTATGCAGTGCTAGAACAGCAGGCACTATAGATGAATCCACCTATTCCTTCATTTTTACAGAATTTCCTAGGGTACCTACTTTTTATTTTCTCCCAAAGCTTCACAAATGTAAGGATAAGCCCCCAGGGAGGCCGATCATAAGTGGCATCGATTCTTTGACTTCAAAGCTCTCTGAGTATATTGATTTCCATCTGCAGAAATATGCTCAGGGTGCTTTGTCATATCTAAAGGACACGAAACATCTCATTCAGGAACTGGAAAGTATTGAATGGGGTGATGACTACGTTTGGGCCACTTTGGATGTGACTTCACTCTACACCGTAATTGATCACAATCTTGGTGTGGAGGCGGTCAAGAGTAACCTGATACAAGACACTGAATTAGAGCCTTCTTTTTTTTCTTTTTTGGAGGAGGCTATCCGTTTTATCCTTACACACAACTTTTTCAGTTTTGATGGGGAATACTTCCTCCAGATTAAGGGTACAGCCATGGGCACCAAGTTTGCACCGAGCTATGCTAACATTTTTATGGATTGTTGGGAAAGGTCGTTTATTTGGTCCAACAACCCGTTCGGTGCAAGCTTGGTGCTCTGGAGACGGTACAACGATGATGTCCTGATGATCTGGCGGGGCCCCTTGGATCTCTTATATGATTTCTTTGAGTATGTTAACTGCAACTCTTTGTCTTTGGTTTTTACCCCTAAAATAGGTGTCAATAGTATTGATTTTCTTGACCTTTCAATATATATTGAGGAGCAGGAGATCAAGACTAAAACATTCTTTAAGACTATTGATTCCAATAGCTTTATTGATACCACAAGCGGACACCATCCAAATTGGTTAAGAGGTGTCCCTAAAAGCCAATTTGTTAGGTTACGTAGGAATTGCAGTGATCTAGACTCTTTTTTTTGAACAATCTGAGATTCTCAAGAAATGTTTTTTGGAGAAGGGCTATTCCCCTGAATTTTTAGACACAGAGATTGATCGAGTTGGGAGGATTAGCCGTAGCAATTTACTTCAAGATAAGAAAAAAGATATAACTACTAGAAATCCAATTTTTGACTTTTCTTTTAACACTAAATATAATGGAACGGCTTTTGACATACAAAGGATTATTAAAAAACATTGGGGTTTACTCACCGAGGACGAATTTCTAGGTAGACAAATCCCACAAGCTCCTAAAGTTATTTTTAGAAAGGGCAATAATCTAAAACAAATTCTGGCCCCTAGTACTTTTCGATCTGGGAAAACTTCAATTGACCACATGGGAGGTTTTTTCACTTGTGGGAATTGCAAAAGTTGTAGTCACCAATTTAATACATTTAAAGATTTTGTTAGTACACAGACACAAGTTAAATTTAAAATTAAAAATAAGGTGTCCTGCTCCTCCACCCATGTGGTATATCTACTTACCTGTGGGTGTGGGATGCAGTACGTAGGAAGAACTGGGAAGAAATTAAAAGTAAGATTTCAAGAACATAGAAACAACATAAAAAATGGTTTGTTAACACACTCAGTGCCAGTGCACTGTAATAACTGCCCCTCTTTTAATTTTAATACCTTAAGATGTATAGGTATAGAACAGGTTACTTTAAATGAAAGAGGTGGTGACCTTATGATGGCTCTAAGGAAGAGAGAGGGATATTGGATCCACACGTTAAAAACTATGAAACCAAATGGGTTAAATGTAGATTTTGATTTGGTTTGTTTTTTGTGATTTTATTTATTGTATCTATTTTATTTTATTGTATTTTGTCTTTACTTATATTTTCATTTCTATCCATTCTTTTATACTGGTATTTTACCTTTTGGGATGTCTTTTCCCTGATTGATTATTTAATGTGTATATTTACTGTGGTTTTCTACTTTGGGACTTTCTGCTCGTTTTCGAGCATTGGAACGCATTTGGAACGCATGGCTGGCCGCCCTTACTGATGAGAATCAAAACGAGGCTTGGTTACCAATTCCGGAACGCAACGCAGGCGTAACCGGAAGTGCACCGGAGCCCGAACCCGGAAGTATGGCGCACGGCTGATTACTTCGCGCCGAAAACGAATTTAAAAAGGAGAAGTTTGGCATTTCATGTTATGCTTGCATGAGGACAGCATCTGGATATTTTCCCCTGAGGAAGTTCAACTTTGAACGAAACGCGTAGGGCTTTTTTAGTGTACAGAGTATTTAGTTATTTATTTATTTTTTATGTATTTTGTATTTATTTTGTTTTATCTGGCTTTCCTGCTCTTGTGGATTTCGGATCAAAAGTGTTTCCACCTGATGTGCCTATCTGACACTTCGTTTTTGTAAGTGTGACATTTAATAAAATGTGTGATTTTTACTGAGATACTCTGCACTATTATTATTTTCTATTCTTCCGATGCATGCCACTGAGGTTCCAAAGTCCTGAAGTCGCTACATTGATTCTAGTGATATGCCTACAATCAAATTGGGTTTGTGAGTCCAAATCATTCTTATCCATTAACCCATAATTTTTGCAAACAATATTGCCCTATGTCTATTTCTATTGTTGTATTGTAGATTGCCGTTTTGGTATTTTTTGTATTTGCTATGAGGACATGAGAGGAGTCCTTTCATCTACAATACTTTGTAACTAAGGGTAATTTTTGTGTGTTCTCCTTCACTCATTACCCACTGTGTGTGTTTTGATCTGCACACAGGTGTATTTGTACTTATCTGTTGTTTTATATTCAGTAGTGCGCCTTGGCAGATCCAAAACGGACGTCCGCGGCGTAGGCCGGGACGTGACACTGTGGGCCTTGCCGGGCTCGGCTTTGTGCCCGTTGGCTGCTACGGCGGAGTACCTGGCGCGGAGGCCGGCGATAGGGGCTTCCTTGTTGGTACATGCTGACGGATCGTCCCTTTCTCGGTTCCAGTTCACGAAAGTTTTTCGGTTGGGCCTAGGTAAGTTGGGGCTTCGGGCTGAACGATCTGGAACGCACTCGTTCCGTATTGGGGCGGCCACGGAGGCAGCACGGTTGGGATTGGGGGACGAGGTGGTGAAGCGGATAGGGAGGTGGGAATCGGTAAGATTCCGTTCCTATGTCCGGTTGGGTTTGTTGGAGTGATGGACTTGGGGACTGTATATAAAAAAAAAAAAAAAAAAAAAAAAGGATAACTAAATAAATTAAACAGGAACACTTCGATGTTTTGGGCTGGGGTGGGGGTCTCTGTTAGACTTCCCTCACCATTTGTTTTCTCCTCCCCAGGGCGTGTGGCATGGATCGTGGGCCATTCGTTTGTCTTCTGGGCCGAGAGGAGGGCCGCAGCTCGAGCACAAGGCCAGCAGCTGGGTTTTCCGAGAGGCCAGTTGGCAGTTCGTTGGTTTGGGTATCGGGGGTTTTGCTGGGGGGATGTTTGTGGTGCACTGTTTAGGATGCTAGCGGCTGGGTACGCGCCGGACTTGCTGGTCCTACATGTGGGGGGTAATGACCTGGGTCTTACGCCGCAACGCCGGCTGGTGAAGTGGATGAAGCAGGACATTAACAAGTTGAGGGGCCTGCTTCCGGGGGTCATGTTAGTTTGATCCGGTGGCTATGGATAGGTGCAGGAAGAAAGTGAACAGCTTGATGGCAAGCTTTGTCCGGAAGGTGGGGTGTGTGGTAGTGAGGCACCTTGAGCTGGAGGAAGGGTTGCCAGGATACTACCGCTCGGATGGTGTTCATCTCTCGGATGTGGGTTTGGACCTGCTCAACTTGGGTTGGTAGGATGGTATGCGGATGGCACTGTTTCTTCGGGGTGGCGGAGCTCAGACAGCTTAAGGGGTCAAGGTTTGAGCTTGTGGCGGGACGGGGAGCTGAAGGAGAGGAAATAGGCTCCCCAGGATGAACGTGAGGTGGAATAAACAAGTTGTGGTCATCGGTGGTTGAGAGGTTTCGAGTCCTGGAGGTGGCTCAGAACCTGGTGGGGCAGGGGTATCCGGGTATACCCCTGCCGTGGTTAATGGATGGTTGGCACTTTTACAATTGATAGATTGGAATAATGTTGGTGTATGTTATAAGTATGTATATGTGTTATTTATATGGGGGTCATTGCCTTTTGTATGGTAGCGGAAGGAACAGGATACGAGGGCGGAGTATGGGGGGCAATGACCCATGTTTATCTGTTAATTTGTGTAATGTGTTATCTAATATGTGTGCTTATGGTATGTAGTGTATAGGGATACCACTTTGTGCAGGTGATGCAGTGTGTTTGTGTGTAGTGGAAGCAGTGTGTATTTGTGTATAAGGGATGTATTATGTGTTTCTGGTTGTGTGTGAGGGATGCATTGTGTGAATCTGTGTTTGTATGCATAAGGGATGCAAGGTGTGTGTCTGTATGTGTGTGCATTGAGTGTAAGAGATGCATTGTGTTTCTGTGTGTATGTAAGAAAAACAATGTGTGTGTTTGCATGTGTGTGTAAGGGTTTGCATTGTATGTTTCTGTGTATGTGTGCAAATGATGCATTGTCCTTGTGTGTAAGGGTTGCATTGTGTGTGTGTGTGTGTGTGTGTGTAATGGATGCATTGTGTGTTTCTCTGTGTGTAAGGGAAGCATGTTCTGTTTCTGTGTATGTATAGGGATGCATTGTGTGTTTCTGTGTATGTATAGGGATGCATTGTGTGTTTCTGTGTATGTATAGGGATGCATTGTGTGTGTGTGTGTGTGTGTGCACGTAGTGTTAAAGAGCTCCCTGTCTTGCCCCCTGTCCTATAGAGCTTAGTGGTCTCTCCTCTCCCCCACCCTCCCCTAGCGGTCTCTTCTCACACTCACCCACCCTCCCTGTGCTCTTCTCATCCCCCCTCCACCCTCCCTGTGTTCTTCTCACTCCTCCCTCTGTGTGTTCTCACCCCCCCTGTGTTCTTCTGACCCCCCTCGTCCCGGTGTTCTTCTTACTTGCCCCCTTGTTCTTCTTACCCCCGTCTTCTTATTACTCTCCCCTTCTTACCTCCCTCTTCTTCTTCTTACTCCCCCCTTCTTCTTACTCCCCCCTCTTCTTATTGCTCCCCCTTCTTCTTCTTACCCCCTCTTCTTCTTACCCCCTTCTTCTAATTACTCCCCACTCTTGTTCTTACTCCCCCTTCTTCTTCTTAGCCCCTCTTTTTCTTATCTCCCCTCCTTCTTACTTCCTCCTTCTTCTTACTCCCCCCCTCTTATTACCCCCTCCCCTCTTCTTACTCCCTCTCTTCCCTCTTCTTACTCCCCCCTCTTCTTACTCCCCCCTCTTCTTACTCCCCCCTCTTCTTACTCCCCCTCCCCTCTTACTCCCCCCTCCCCTCTTCTTACTCCCCCTCCCCTCTTCTTACTGCCCCCTCCCCACTTCTTACTCCCCCTCCCCTCTTCTTACTCCCCCTCCCCCTCCCCTCTTCTTACTCCCCCTTCTTCTTACTCTCCCCCCTCTTCTTACTCCCCCTCCCCTCTTCTTACTCCCCCCTTCTTCTTACTCTCCCCCCCTCCCCTCTTCTTACTCTCCCCATCCCCTCTTCTTACTCTCCCCCCTCTTCTTACTCTCCCCTCCCCTCTTCTTACTCTCCCCCCCTCCCCTCTTCTTACTCTCCCCCCTCCCCTTACTCTCCCCCCCTTCCCTCTTCTTACTCCCCCTCCCCCTCCCCTCTTCTTACTCCCCCTTCTTCTTACTCTCCCCCCTCTTCTTACTCCCCCTCCCCTCTTCTTACTCCCCCCTTCTTCTTACTCTCCCCCCCTCCCCTCTTCTTACTCTCCCCCATCCCCTCTTCTTACTCTCCCCCCTCTTCTTACTCTCCCCCTCCCCACTTCTTACTCCCCCTCCCCTCTTCTTACTCCCCCTCCCCCTCCCCTCTTCTTACTCCCCCTTCTTCTTACTCTCCCCCCTCTTCTTACTCCCCCTCCCCTCTTCTTACTCCCCCCTTCTTCTTACTCTCCCCCCTCCCCTCTTCTTACTCTCCCCATCCCCTCTTCTTACTCTCCCCCCTCTTCTTACTTTCCCCCTCCCCTCTTCTTACTCTCCCCCCTCCCCTCCTTCTTACTTCCCCCTTCTTCTTACTCCCCCCCTCTTATTACCCCCTCCCCTCTTCTTACTCCCTCTCTTCCCTCTTCTTACTCCCCCCTCTTCTTACTCCCCCCTCTTCTTACTCCCCCTCCCCTCTTACTCCCCCCTCCCCTCTTCTTACTCCCCCTCCCCTCTTCTTTCTGCCCCCTCCCCACTTCTTACTCCCCCTCCCCTCTTCTTACTCCCCCTCCCCCTCCCCTCTTCTTACTCCCCCTTCTTCTTACTCTCCCCCCTCTTCTTACTCCCCCTCCCCTCTTCTTACTCCCCCCTTCTTCTTACTCTCCCCCCTCCCCTCTTCTTACTCTCCCCATCCCCTCTTCTTACTCTCCCCCTCCCCTCTTCTTACTCTCCCCCCTCCCCTCTTCTTACTCTCCCCCCTCCCCTTACTCTCCCCCCCTTCCCTCTTCTTACTGCCCCCTCCCCACTTCTTACTCCCCCTCCCCTCTTCTTACTCCCCCTCCCCCTCCCCTCTTCTTACTCCCCCTTCTTCTTACTCTCCCCCTCTTCTTACTCCCCCTCCCCTCTTCTTACTCCCCCCTTCTTCTTACTCTCCCCCCCTCCCCTCTTCTTACTCTCCCCCATCCCCTCTTCTTACTCTCCCCCCTCTTCTTACTCTCCCCCTCCCCTCTTCTTACTCTCCCCCCTCCCCTCTTCTTACTCTCCCACCTCCCCTTACTCTCCCCCCTCTTCTTACTCCCCCTCCCCTCTTCTTACTCCCCCCTTCTTCTTACTCTCCCCCCCTCCCCTCTTCTTACTCTCCCCCATCCCCTCTTCTTACTCTCCCCCCTCTTCTTACTCTCCCCCTCCCCTCTTCTTACTCTCCCCCCTCCCCTCTTCTTACTCTCCCCCCTCCCCTTACTCTCCCCCCTTCTTACTCTCCCCCCTCACCTCTTCTTACTCTCCCCCCTCCCATCTTTTTACTCTCCCCCCTCCCCTCTTCTTACTCTCCCCCCCTCCCCTCTTCTTACTCTCCCCCCTCCCCTCTTCTTACGCTCCCCCCTCCCCTCTTCTTACTCTCCCCCCTCCCCTTACTCTCCCCCCTCCCCTTACTCTCCCCCCTCCCCTCTTCTTACTCTCCCCCCCTCCCCTCTTCTTACTCTCCCCCCCTCCCCTCTTCTTACTCTCCCCCCTCCCCTTACTCTCCCCCTCCCCTCTTCTTACTCTCCCCCCTCCCCTCTTCTTACTCTCCCCCCCTCCCCTCTTCTTACTCTCCCCCCTCCCCTCTTCTTACTCCCTCCCCTGTAGTGTGGCTGAGCTGCTCTCTGGTCCGCGGTGCCGGCCGGAGTGATGGGAAGGTGCACGCTCAGTGTGCACTTCCTGTCAGTCCGGCCGGGTACATGAAACAGAAACTCCTGTTCTGCGCGGAACAGGAGTTTCTGTTTCCTGTAACCGGCCGGACTGACAGGAAGTGCACACTCAGTGTGCACCTTCCTATCACTCCGGCCGGGCACTGCGGACCGGAGAGCAGCTCGGCCACGCTACAGGGGAGGGGAGGGAGGGAAAAGCAGCTGCAGCCGTCTGAGCGCTCTTTACAGAGCGCTCGGCGGCTGCAGCATTTTTTTTTTTTAATTCTTTCTTTTTTTGTGCTTGGTAGAACATGGGTACAGAGTACAGTTCGGAGCATATTTGTAAAATGGGAGCAAGCAGGTACATGTTTTAGCGTTAGCGTTCATATTTCAAGTTTGTAAGCACATTTTCTCTTAACAAATAGGTATAGTGACATGCCCAGGGTGAGTAGTGTTGTGGTTGGTCTGGTAGGGTGTATTTACTTTCCCTAGGGGATACTCCAGGTGTGTGGGTGGTATGAGTGTAATCCAGGTTAGTGCAGGTATGTGGGTTTGGATGCTCGTGCGTGCTCGCTAGCGGAACATAGTAGATTTTCGTGGTCTGGCTAGTGTGGAAGTGGTTCCGGAGAGCGATGCACCCTGTGTGGCATCTTGTGTGTCCCCTGTAACCCTGGGGATGAGGGGGGGGGGGTTAGGCGGAGTGGCTAGATTCTACAATAAGCGCCTATAAAATCTCTATCGTGTGTTGCTGCAGTCTAGATGTGCCTCAGTGACATATGTGTAGAGGATGAATACGTGCTGAGCCAATACATATGGATTATCATTGCAAGGTAAAGAAAGAATAATTGCATGGGAGCACCGAGGCTCGTATACAGTACAGCAAAACATGAAAAACATTAAGATAAAGAGAGAACTTGGAAAAATAAGAAAAAATAAGGGGAAGAAAAAGAAAAAGAAAACCAGGGAGATGCAGCAGTGCCATTTATTTGGGGACAAAGTCACGGGTGTGAGTGTTCATTGGGGGATACCCCCTCTCTCTCACGGGTATCAGGTCTTCACACTGGCAGTCCCTGCTCTGTAGTGAACGTTACCCCTGGTTTCAGTCCCTGGTCGGGGTCAGGTGGTAGGTGTCGGTGACTCGGTGGTTGATTGGTCGTGTGTGGAGCCGTCGTCCTGTTCCCAGCTTTCTGGTTGGCTCGCGGTCATGGAGGTGAGTTGTGGGGATTGTAGTCCCAGTGTCCGCAGGAAGGTGGGCGCTCCGGTTGGGGTTGTGAGATGGTGTGCTGTCCCGTTGTGGTGGACAAGTAGTGCGCCTGTGTTTCCCCATCTGTAAGCGATGCCGGCCTTGCGCAGGGACGTTGTCACAGGTTCGAATGACTTTCTCCTTAACAATGTGGCTCTTGTGACATCCTGGAAAAAAGAGAGCTGAGAGCCCTCAAAGGCCAGAGGTGTTTTGCCTTTTATAGCGATCATTATTTGGATCTTGTCTGATGTTGTCGCCAGGCGCATGATAACATCCCTTGGCATGTCGGGTGGTATGCGGGTAGAGCTGGTCACTCTGTAAATCCCGTCCGGGGTTATCTTTTTAGCGGCTAGCAGTGTTGTAAGTAGCCGCCTTACATATTGCGGCAGTTCCTCTGTCGTGACAGCGTTTGGGATGCCCCGGATTTTGATATGATTCCGGCGTTGTTTGTCTTCCAATGACATAATTTGGCCGGCGAGTACATGTTGCTCTGCCTGTAGGCGTTGAATCGAGTCCTGGAGGGTGGACACGGTGTCCTGTACAGTGGTAATGTCAGCTTCCACTGTTGTCACTCTCTCTGTGACCGACTGTATGTCTTTTTTGACTATAGCGACATCAGCCGCCAGCAGCTGTTGTATGTTGGTCCAGAGGGTTTTCAAGTCGCCTTTAGTCGTGGGGGCCGAGTCGTCCTGGGCCTCTTGCGGCGGTGTGTGCTCCGCCAGGGGAGTCCTGTTTGTATTCGGCTCCTCGCGGTCAGGCTCGGATGGTTGCCCGGGAGGAGGGCGGTGTGTGGTGCGCGCCGTTTCGGTTTGCACCGGTCGGAGCCACATCTCGCCAATATCCCTGGCTTGTGTGGTCGCGCTTGTTGCAGGTTTGTTTGATCGGCGGCCCATACCCGTGGTGTCCGGGTTCAGGTTGGGTGCGTGGTACCCGAGTAGGCTTCCGTCTAGGTAGGCCTCCAGGCTCTGGATGGGCGATGCGCTGTAGGCCGCGGATTTGCGCCGTTGCCTGTGCTGCTTGGGTGGTTGGAAAAAAGGCATCAATCGATGCAGCAAGGAACGCTAGTGGCACCCCGTGCTAGTGGCATTAGTGGCACCCCGTGCAGACCGGGATAACCCCCCAGGGTCCAGAGGGGGGGGGGGGGTCAGACGCCGACCGGAGACCTGGGAGAGCGGCTGTCTCGTCCCAGCTCAAGCTCCAACACACTCCGGGCCCCTGTCAGGTTACTGTTGATGCCAGGCAGGGTCTTGAGAGGTATCCCCGCGTACCCCAGCAGCAGCAACTTGGGGATCAAGTTAATCACCGATATGAGTTGCTGTTTGGGTTTGGCCTCCAGTTAGCGCCGATTTTTTGGCCCTGAAGCGGAAGCTCAGACACAGCATGTCTGATCCCGTCGGCAGTCAGGCCCCGCCCGTTCAACAAACCATATAATAAATATAAACAATTTAAGAAAGTCCTTAAGAAGTCCTTTGACTTCATGGACAATTGTTAATAAAAAACAATCACACAAGGATTCTCTGAAAATGCAGAATTTTGAATTTACAGTAAAGCTGTCATAATTCTGTCATTATTTAACATAAAAGATATTATATATATTACAGCCTTTGCGTTTTGTATTCTGTAATGCATGCAAATGTTTAAATAGTACTCTTCAGTGTATCTCTTGACTTTATTGCCCCCACCATTATAGTGAGGTGGTATGGAGGACAATTTTATTGGGGGCTGAGGGAGGGGGGGTTAAGTTGCTAATGGTTTGGGGACACCTAGCCACTGAGAAGGTTGGCCTAAAATTCTGGGTGGTTGATAATGGCATCTCGTCTACCCTTTAATGTTTACTTGTTTGCTGTTATATTTATAATATATGTTTAATTTTATTAGCATAACAATGATGCATCTATTTTTCTCCCTACTGAACCATTTGGCCTTAATTTCATTGTTGATTATCCCTTTGAATTTCCTGTAGCAAACTAAAGATTATACAAGCAACCTGTTCGTTTTACAATATGGTTATGTCACTTTATGTGTCTGCAGGGGTTCTCACCTGCTGTAAAGTAGAATGTTATCGAACAAGGATAAGTGCAGATGATGACTATGAACTTAATTGAGGGAAAGACTAGAAAATCTCAACTTGTTTTTTTCAGACAATAAGTAGCCCACAAGACATATAAGCACATTACACAACTATACGTTTTTTAAAAATGTTGTTCCAAAAAAAAAAAGGAAATTTCATCGAACTAGGTTTTCACCCCCACCCCCACCCCATTAGATCAGTTGTTTTTTTACCATACGCTCCATGTTACTAATATGTGGCCTGTTTTAGTTCTTTAGTGTCCAAGCAGACTGTTTGTCATTCTATGATTTCTGCTGTTTGCAGCAAATTGTGAAGCGTGGTGCAATCGTTTTAGACAAGTTGAGACACTTGTGGTTTAAAAAAAAATAAAATAATGCATCATTCAGCACAATTCTATACACTATTCTTAAAGATGTCTTTTGAGTTTCGTTTACTGAGATTAGTGAAAATTCAAGAAACAAAACCTAATGTTTCAGAATAAGGAAGACTGGTGCTCATGAACATCTATCTGTAACTCTGTATGTTTTGATTTCCCCAGCAAAAAATTCAAATATTTTGCAGCATGTTTGTGGGCAGTTACTGTACCCTTCAATCAGTATCAAGGGTCTTTTGTTTTGTTTGTATCAGAAGGTGTTCTGATACCAACACGTTGTCTGTATTCCCTCTATTGTACTGTGCTCCAGAATACGTTGGCGCTATATAAATAACAAATAATAAAAATAATACTTTGACAATAGACTCCAATATCATCAATGCAAGCCACCTGGATTCTAAGAAAACAGAAAATGTGCAAGGAACATAGAGGGATATTTATCAAAGTGTTCTAGAAAGTGGTGGTTAAATTGCCGAATTGTTTTGACTTGATATTTGCTAAAGTGATATAAAAATTCCCCTTTTTTCTTTATAGCAAATTTGGCCAGTTTATACCACAAAATGTATTGTTCTGAGTAAGAAATGATGGTCCAGGCCCAGCTGGGTCGACTCGAATCATTGCTTTTTGTTTCTCCTCCAATGAACCTGTTTAATTTGTTTTCACATTGAGGGACTGAACCATCATTTTTTTGCTCAGAACTGTAAGGCGAGGTCTGGCCTACCTCAGGCCCGGTGCACCTTGGTGATCAGGAGTGTGCGGATACCTTAATTTTTTTTGCACAAAATTTATAGTAGCAGGAAAGATTCTGCCACTTATTGCTGAAAAAAAAAAATCATACATCGTTTGTATTGCTTAAAGAAAATGGCATGTATTCGAAAATGCAGCTTGGGCACCAAAAAGCAACAGATGACAAAATTGTGCCAAATGTTGCTGGAGATGTTATGTAAACTTGTTAGTGACACTCTCCTACAAGGTGTATCAAAATATATACAGTATCTCCCAAACGTGAATACACCCCTCACATTTTTGTAAATATTTTATTATCTCTTTTCATGTGACAACACTGAAGAAATGACAATGTAAAGTAGTAAGTGTACAGCCTGTATAACAGGGTAAATGTTCTGTCCCCTCAAAATAACTCAACACACAGCCATTAATGTCTAAACCATTGGCAACAAAAGTGAGTACACCCCTAAATGGAAATGTCCAAATTGGGCCCAATTAGCCATTTTCCCTCCCTGGTGTCATGTGACTCGTTAGTGTTACAAGGTCTCAGGTGTGAATGGGGAGCAGGTGTGTTAATTTTGGTTTTATCGCTCTCACACTCTCTCATACAGGTCACATTTCAACATGGCACCTCATGGCAAAGAACTCTCTGAGGATCTGAAAAAAAGAATTGTTGCTCTTCATCAGGGGCGAAAATTATTTTAGGACCGGCCGCGGCGGGCCGGCCCTTTAAATGCTGCAGCCGCCGGGGGCGGAGCCTGGCAGCCATCCTGTTCAGACGCCATCTAAACTTGCTCTCCCATAGCCAGAAACAATCCGTCGAATATCCCCTACACCAAGCACCATCAAGCAGCGAAAAATTTTGTTTCTTGAATTTTCACTAATCTCAGTAAACGAAACTCAAAAGACATCTTTAAGAATAGTGTATAGAATTGTGCTGAATGATGCATTATTTTTTTTTTTTTTAAACCACAAGTGTCTCAACTTGTCTAAAACGATTGGACCACGCTTCACAATTTGCTGCAAACAGCAGAAATCATAGAATGACAAACAGTCTGCTTGGACACTAAAGAACTAAAACAGGCCACATATTAGTAACATGGAGCGTATGGTAAAAAAACAACTGATCTAATGGGGTGGGGGTGGGGGTGAAAACCTAGTTCGATGAAATTTCCTTTTTTTTTTTTTAACAACATTTTAAAAAACGTATAGTTGTGTAATGTGCTTATATGTCTTGTGGGCTACTTATTGTCTGAAAAAAAGAAGTTGAGATTTTCTAGTCTTTCCCTCAATTAAGTTCATAGTCATCATCTGCACTTATCCTTGTTCGATAACATTCTACTTTACAGCAGGTGAGAACCCCTGCAGACACATAAAGTGACATAACCATATTGTAAAACGAACAGGTTGCTTGTATAATCTTTAGTTTGCTACAGGAAATTCAAAGGGATAATCAACAATGAAATTAAGGCCAAATGGTTCAGTAGGGAGAAAAATAGATGCATCATTGTTATGCTAATAAAATTAAACATATATTATAAATATAACAGCAAACAAGTAAACATTAAAGGGTAGACGAGATGCCATTATCAACCACCCAGAATTTTAGGCCAACCTTCTCAGTGGCTAGGTGTCCCCAAACCATTAGCAACTTAACCCCCCCTCCCTCAGCCCCCAATAAAATTGTCCTCCATACCACCTCACTATAATGGTGGGGGCAATAAAGTCAAGAGATACACTGAAGAGTACTATTTAAACATTTGCATGCATTACAGAATACAAAACGCAAAGGCTGTAATATATATAATATCTTTTATGTTAAATAATGACAGAATTATGACAGCTTTACTGTAAATTCAAAATTCTGCATTTTCAGAGAATCCTTGTGTGATTGTTTTTTATTAACAATTGTCCATGAAGTCAAAGGACTTCTTAAGGACTTTCTTAAATTGTTTATATTTATTATATGGTTTGTTGAAGGGGCGGGGCCTGACTGCCGACGGGATCAGACATGCTGTGTCTGAGCTTCCGCTTCAGGGCCAAAAAATCGGCGCTAACTGGAGGCCAAACCCAAACAGCAACTCATATCGGTGATTAACTTGATCCCCAGCTGCTGGGGTACGCGGGGATACCTCTCAAGACCCTGCCTGGCATCAACAGTAACCTGACAGGGGCCCGGAGTGTGTTGGAGCTTGAGCTGGGACGAGACAGCCGCTCTCCCAGGTCTCCGGTCGGCGTCTGACCCCCCCCCCCCTCTGGACCCTGGGGGGTTATCCCGGTCTGCACGGGGTGCCACTAATGTGCCAATCTGGGCCTAAAGAAACCACCCCGCAGTGGATCAACCATTGAGTATCACCCCCCAAGATGGCCGCCGTGCGCAAACCATGTGCGCAACCTGACGACCTGATCGCGGATGGGATAACCAGCTAGCTCAGGGCAAGTCCGGGGATGAAGGCACCTCTTACCACAGCTGGGGAGAGAGTGGAGCTAGAAGAGTTCCTGAACCCTCTGCCCAAAAGCACCATCACGGATGTTGCCCGGAGGAATCCACACAAGGCCACAACCTGAACCACAGACCGGAACCCTGAAAGCTACTAAAGAGCCAATCTGCCTGCCTGCGCTCAAGAGTATTACCACGCAGCCATCACGAACCTGGAGGAAAAAGCAACACACCTGCATGTTGAGGCGACTACCACTAAGACCTGGCATTAAGTCTTCCATATGACCCGCAACACTGAAGCCCCCCAGGACTCTGGTGGAGAGACCGGGCACATACCGATCATGGGAGTCGGCTGATCATCGCTACCTCCCCGAAGGGGACTTTCTGGACATCACCTTGCTAATTCCAATTAGAAGAATTGGTTGATCCGGGCTTCAGGACTTTACCTGCAATATGTGGCCACCCACATAGGCGGACTCCACCTTGGTTTCCACAGTATGTTGTGCACAGAGCTATGGTTATTATTGCTATTGTTTTTGTTAGTCATAGCTGATATTCTATCTCACTCTATAACTTAAAACAGGCTTAAGCTCCTACACATGTTTGGATTGATAATATGCTAGATTGAACCTACAGTTCATTACATACAAGTATGCTCATGTAGCCCATGGAGCAGCGTAGCTAAGGGGAGTGGGCCTTGACATTGCCAGGAGACAGGCCATCTAGGGGTCAGTAGTTAGGGATGGGCCTAAGGATATGGAGTGGGGTGGAGTTATAAGGGGAGTATAAGTAGTGGCCATTTTAGATCTAAGGATTACTTTTAATCTAAAGTTACACTTACCTGTTGTTGTAGCAGGATTTGTGTGGCTTTGTTTCTTCTTTTGTCTCCTCTGCAGGTTGTCAGCATGATGGAAGATTGGCTGGAAGGAGTCCGGGCTGCTGTGCAGGAGAGGGGTGTCAAGTGGCTGAGGGACAGTCTTGGAGAGGCTCTGCCATCCAGTTCAGGAAGCTCCCAGGGTCAGAGGCCGGTTAGGAGGACGAGGCCCCTACAGAGGTTGAGCCCCAGCCCAGTTCCGGGCTCCCGGCGTCCGAGGGGCCCTTCTGGAGGTCATCTGGGCGGCAGTGAGGCTGCTGGCGAGAAGGTCGCAAGTGGAGGAGGTCGCGGGCGCCATTGCAGTGTGGCCACACGAACCCGCCGTCAGGCGAGGCTGGAGATACTAGCTGCAGGTTTGGGAACCGAATCGGAGACTGCCGAACGTTCGGGGAGCTAACGTGGAGGTAGGAGTATCGGTGACCGGACGGAAACTGCCGAACGTTCGGGAGATGAATGTAGAGGTAGGAGATCTGGCGAATGGGCAGAAACTGCCGAACGTTCGGGAGACGAATGGGGAGGTAATACTACTGCCGATCGTTCGTTTCCCGGACGGGGAGGTAAAAATACTGCCGAACGTTCGGGAGTTGGACGGGGAGGTAGCCATACTGCCGGCCGTTCGGTTTTTGTGTCCTCTTTTACAGGAAGTGAAGGAGAAGTGGCTGCTGGTGACAGGAGTTTGGAAAAGGGGCCATTACAAGCGCGGGCCAGCGGAAGAAGGAGGAGCGGTAAGTGCTGTTGGCGGAACAGGAACAACTGCTGCGCATCGCCCGGGTGAGTCGCCCTCTGACGCTACTGCCCCTTCAGTTGCTAGCCCACGGGTTACCCCGGGGGTGGGTCCCGGTGCTGGCATGGTTGGTGACGACAGGGTGGCAGGTGGCAGGCAGGGGACTGCTAGGGCGCAGAGGTGACCGGAAGGGTTTAGCGCCTCGAGACGCCATAGAGTGTCCCCAGTCAGCGGGCGGGAGCGCAGCGCTTCGCCAGGGTCTCCCATACGACTAGGCTGGGGACGACGACAGGCTGTTCAGGAAGTCGGGGACGTATCCGAAGGGAGCGCCAGCGAGGGACAGCGCAGGAGGTCGGCACCCTCCAAAGGGATAGCGCGCAAGGCTATAGCAAAGGGTGCGCAAGGTGCTAGGAGACACAGGTCGCGGAGCAGCCACCGGAGGGGGACGGACGGAGATGACAGGGACCCCTGTGGGGTTGACCACACCCGGGGGCGGCGTAGGGTGCCCCCTGTCAGGACAAGGGGATGGAGGCAGCGGGACGATAGTTCCATGAGCGGGAGTTCCGCGGAGGGTATGCGGACTGCTGCGCAGGCTCTTGCCCCTCGAGGGCGGACGGCTAGAGGGGAGATGGGTTACAGTTCCCAGGACGAGAGGGGACAGGGCAGGGTTTCCCCGGCCAGCCTACCCAGGATGTCTTCTCCTTGCAGGTCTCGAAGACGGTCACCCTCCAGGAGGGAGCGATCCCACGCAGTAAGGACATCAGGACGGTCGCCGGCAGGCAAGGTGGACCTCAAGGAGGAGGATAAAAAGGACGCGAAAAAGGAGGAGGAAAAGAAACGGCGGTATAGGAAGATCCCCAAAACGTTTCGGAACTGGCTAAGGGCGTTCTGCATCTTGGCTAGCGTGATGGGCGAGAAGGTGGCGAAGCGCTGTTCACAGCTCTTCTGTTACCTGGACGGGGTTTGGGAAGCATATCGGACGTATGGGGGTCTAGCGTGGTGGCGGTACGACGAACAATTTCGTCAGCGACTGGCCGCTAATCTGGGAATGCGGTGGGACCAGATGGACCTACCGCTCTGGATAAAACTGATGATGGCGCAGAAAGCGTCTCCCTTTCAGACGGGGGCCGGCACGGGCGCTTCTACCGTCGTGTCGGCCAACCAGAAATGGGGCTACTGTTGGCTATACAATGAGGGGCAGTGCAAGTGGGGGGCCACCTGTCGCTTCAAGCACGAGTGCTCCGGGTGTGGAGGCAGTCACGGACTCCACAGGTGCTTTAAGAAGGGGAAGTCAGCCTCTGCAGCGGGGGGCCCGGAGGTTCGGCCGCGTCCCCTGCCACTGGGGGCAACGCCAGTGAAGGTCGGCGCGATGCTGCCTTGGCTAAACCACTACGCTAACCGGGAAGATGCTGGGTTGCTTGAGGAGGGGTTTTCCAAAGGGTTTATGATACCGTTTCGGGACCGGGAAGTGGCTCATCGACTTCGCAACCTGAAGTCGGCCGGGGAATTTCCAGGGGTGGTCAGGGAAAAGTTGCTTAAGGAGGTGCAGTTGGGCAGGGTGGCAGGGCCGTTTAGAGAGCCCCGCTTACCTAACTTGAGAGTATCAACGTTGGGGGCGGTACCTAAGAAGGAGCCCGGCAAGTACCGCCTGATACATCACCTGTCCTACCCCAAGGGGTCGTCTGTTAACGACGACATCGACAAGGCCCTTTGTTCGGTGTCGTACGCTTCGTTCGACCAGGCGGTGAGTCTGGTGCAGCGAGCAGGACGGGGGGCGTTGTTGGCTAAGGCGGACGTGGAGGCGGCTTTTCGCCTTTTACCAATTCACCCGAAGTGCCATCACCTACTGGGTTGTCACTTCGAGGCGGAATACTACGTGGATTTATGTTTGCCCATGGGGTGCTCTATATCGTGCGCATACTTCAAGAAGTTTAGAACATTTCTGGAATGGGTGGTGAAGCTGGAAGCAGGCACTAGGATGCTAGTCCATTAACTGAATGACTTCCTATGTGTCGGGCCTCCCGGATCGGAGGAATGCCGCAGGGGATTGAGGACATTGGAATGGGTGGCACACGTTATCGGAGTCCCCTGGCGGGTGACAAAATGGTGGGACCGACAACGTGCTTGAGTTTCTTGGGCTTGGAGATCGACTCGATCAAAGGGGAGTGTAGGCTGCCGCAGGATAAGTTGCTGGCTCTGCGGCAGGCAGTGGCGGAGGTACGAGGAGCTAAGAAGGTCACGCTCCGGGTGCTTCAGTCACTGCTAGGCCGGCTAAACTTCACCTGTCGGGTGATCCCAGTTGGCAGGGTCTTTAACAGGTTCCTAGCCAGGACGACGGGGGGGGGGGGGGTTCCCGCACCCCCTTATGCGGGTCACGGCGGCTATGAAGGCCGATTTGGACGTCTGGGGGGAATTCTTATGGGATTTTAACGGGAAGGTGTTCTTTCGGGAGCCGGCAGCTTCGTCACAGGAGCTGGAGCTGTTCACAGATGCTTCGGGTAGCGTTGGTTTCGGGGCTTACGGGTCAATGGTGCACGGGGACTTGGCCAGAGGAGTGGAGGGTCAGCCCACTGATCCGCAACTTGGCGTTCCTGGAGTTGTTCCCGTTAGTCATAGCACTGTCACTATGGGGTCCGCAGTTGAGGGATAAGAAGGTTGTATTCTTTTCGGACAATATGGCAGTAGTTGACGCAGTGAATGGGCTGTCAGCGTCCTCTATCCCGGTGGTTCGGCTCCTTTGCCGTTTTGTATTGTTCTGTATGCAATTTAATATTGTTTTTCGGGCCCACCACGTGCCTGGACTGTTGAATGTTATTGCCGATGCGTTCTCGTTCGCAGTGGGAGAGGTTTCGGCAAGCGGCACCTGGCGCGCGGGAGGAAGGGATGTCTTGCCCAGACGAGATGTGGCGGCTCGGGACATCATGCTTGGCGGACTGATCAGGGACTCCCTGGCGCCCGCTACATGGACGGCTTACAGTAAGGTGTGGGGGGAATGGGACTAGCTTGTGCAACAGTCGGGGGGTCAGCTCTCACGGGAGGCCCGGTTGGATACGCTGTTGTGGCTCGTGTGTAGGTCGGTTACCACAGGGGCTTCGGCCGCGGTGATAGGACGGAAGCTGGCAGCGCTAGCTTTCTTGTTCAAATTTAATGGATGGGAGGACGCCACAAAACACTTTCTGGTGAGGCAGGCGCTGAAAGGTCTAAGGAGGGGAAAAGTGTCAGTGGATTCCAGGAGGCCTGTGTCGTTTGCTACAGTGGGTAGTCAGGGTCCTGCCCATGGTGTGTTTTTCGGGATACAAAGTTAAGTTGTTCTCCGTGGTTTTTAGTTTCGCATTTTTAGGGGCATTTCGGGTCAGCGAGCTGGTCAGCAGCAACCGCCAAGGGGCGGGGGGGGGCTTCAGGCAGTGGATGTGGAGGTGTGGAGTGACAAGGTGGTGATCAACCTGAGGCGGTCCAAAACGGACACAATGGGGAAGGGGACCTTGGTTACATTGAGGGAGCTCCCAGACGGGGGCACGTGCCCAGTTAAATGCACCACGGCCTTCCAGGAAGTCTAGGCGACGGCCGGGGGTTCATATTTTCAGCACAAGGACGGCTCTTCACTATCAAAGTTCCAGTTCCTCAGGGTTCTGCGGAAGGCGTTGGTAAAGTTGGGAGTGGACCCAAGACAATTTGGGACTCATTCCTTTTGGATTGGCGCGGCTACGGAAGCGGGAGACTGGGTTTGGGTGATGATCGGGTAAAAAAGATCGGCAGGTGGGAATCCCTGAGGTTCAGGTCTTACGTTAGGCCAGACAAGTTGGTGTAAGGCCTATGGGTGGTTCAAGGGGAGTTGTTACTTTAATGTTGTGTTGTGGTTGACTATGTTGCTTTATGTTTTGCAGGTTGGACGGCATGGGTGGTCGGCCACTCATATATATATACTGAGCACATCGGAGAGATGCAGTTTGACATCGGGGTCTACAGCTGGGCTTTCCGAGTTCCATGGTGCAGCTCCGGTGGTTTGGATACCGGGGTTGGGGTTAGAGTGCTATCTGTCCGGAAATGTTTTGTAAAATTCTGTTGGATCAGGTTCCGGACATAGTGTTGCTTCATGCAGGAGGCAATGATGTGGGGTCATTTCCGCAGAAGGTATTGATCGAGAGTATGCAGAGGGATGTGGACAAGCTGGGGGAGTTAGTGCCAGGGGTTATGGTAGTGTGGTCGGAAATGGTTCCGAGGTTTTACTGGCGGCACGCGCGGAACCCCTCCGCGGTGGTGAAAATTAAGGGTAAGGTTAACAAAGTCATGGCGGCGTATGTGAAGCGGTTGGGGGGCTTGTAATTAGGCACAGGGAGTTGGAAGACATGCTTCCGGGCTATTATAGGTGAGATGGGGTCCACCTCTCCAAAGTGGGCTTAGAATTTTTGTTGCTAGGTTTCCAGGAGGGCCTCCAGAGGGCAATCTTTTCCCTGGGGGGGGGGGGGGGGTCGCTCAGGAGCTCGAGGAGTCGAGCTCTGAGCTGTGGCGGGGGATGGAGAGTAAAGTTGGGAAAAGTTTGGAGTTCTTGGCTAATAGTTAGGCCTTTGGACTGGTTTGGTAGGTTCGAGCTCGTAGGTAGCTCCGAACCAGGGTGTGTAGGGGTGTCTCAGTATGCCCCTACACTTGTGGTGCCCTTTGGTGGCAATGGATTGTGCCCTTTGGTGGCAATGGTCACGTTAAGTTAAAATGTTACAATGTTTGGGTATTATGTTACGTGGGGGTGGGTCATTGTCAAGGGGTTAAATTGTAAACAACTGTGGTAATTGTGCAGGCCAACGTAGGCCTGATGTTGACAATGACCTTTATAATATATGATAATAATAAATAAAAGCTGTGATATACTTTTGCCAAAACCCTGGTGTCAGTGTCTTTTATTGTAATGGGTATTGGTGGGGTTTTTTGTGCATATGCCGACAAGGCGACTGTGCACATGTCATGTGTTTGCATAGGTCTGTTCTCTGCATAATAACAGCATTACTGTTAGCACCAGTAATATCAACTCTCCTGTTTTAATCTAATCTACAGCGTGAAATAGTCATTAGCCATAGCATGTATAAAAGTATAATATGTTAGTCTCGCTTAGCATTAACACTTTGTTTCTTCTGATCAGTTAACTAACGTTTTGGCTTGACTTTTAACCCAGACCTGAATTACTCATGCTATCAATAACTAAGCTTACACTCAGATTAAACTTATCTATAGCATAAATATATATATCTACAACTGTTATACTGTTGAGCATACATAGCTCATAAAAATGTGTTTGTGCTCTGACATAGCCCAACTATAATTTACACTTACGTTCCCAATCGAATGTTTAAACTAGATCATAATATAAAAATGTGCATGTTAACCTTGTACCCCGCATGTTAAGCGTGGAAATTGCTAGAGGATTGCTTTTGGGGGCACCTATCGCCTGCTTGTACTATCTTATGCACTACAAAAATACAAAATTTAATAATAATAATATGGTTTGTTGAAAATGATAGCGTCTGACCAGGCATCCGTCAAACTGACATGTTATGTCTGGTTAGATGAAGGTGCACTTGACATTAGCTGGATATATTTTTGTAAATTTTAAAAAAAAGTACCAGTTTTAACATACTACAATGCCTGATGGAGCAAAATGGCAGCTTAATAAGATTCACAGCGCAATCTGTCGCGATACAGTATGGCGCGTTTATATCATTAGGCAAACCCAGTCACTGCTACTTCCTCTGCCTTCAGTGTGGCGCATTGCTCCTCAATTCTCCTCCCTGTAGATTCTATCAATATATGATACCATACTGGAAACCATCAGCCTCCGATAATCCCAAAAGAAGGGATCGAAGAAAGGCGGTTTCATCTGTTTGCGCTTAGAAAGTGAATGCAGTATTTTATACAGTGCTCCTTCAAACCCCATTAAATGGCCAGAAGTGATCACGCCAGCTTCCCTGAAACATAAATCAAACCTTGAAAGCTTTCCGCCCTGACCGGTTATCAGAGACAGAACTGTCTGCCACATTGTTGGCACTCCTTATCACACACCGCTCTGTTTTATTAGATAAATATACCATTATTATTCAATTATTATATCACACACAAGGAGCATAGAAGAGAGATACACGACTAGATTGCAGAGGTTAAGTGGAATAATGGGGGTGTTGTATAGTCATTTAACACTCATTGGGGAGCATGCCCAATTACAAAGTATCCCAGTATTTTCTGCGTTGGGTTTGGGTGAGCATCATTGGAGAGTAGGTTTAACGGTAAGGTGACCTTACGTGGCTGCCTGGGACCATCAATCTGCTTGGCTGTATTCCCCATCTCTATGTGAAGTTTGAAGGAGCCCCAAGCCTTGGACCCTGTCAGATCTTAATCCTTCTCTGCATCACGGAGCCAAATGGAGCTGAGGTCATGCAACACTAGTACAACTAGGCCCCGTATATGGCTTGCATGAAGCCAACAGAGATTCAAATTATTTAGGGCTCTGCTTGGTTCAATACAGATACAGTAGTTGTGTGCTTAATGTTGGAGAATGAAAAAGGACCAGACGTCAGCAGATTTTAATCAGAAAGATATTTTAATACACATTTTTAATGCTTACAAAACACAGGTTGGTTAAATGTAGCAACACATAGACTCTACAAATCCATATTAACGTAACAAGTAGCAAGTTATTCATTAAGCCAGCCGTAAGTTACTGGCAATTCACCAGGGAATGTCACACCAAAAATTCTCCAAGCTGGACATCGGACATTTTTTATGTGGCTTAAAAATATATCATATAGATATATATATTTTTTAAAAATACCAAGTAATATCATGCTTCCTTTACACCCAATGAAAGAAGGAAACTCATACAGCACCAGTGTGTATTAAAAAAAAGGGTAACCAAAATGTAAATCCTTAATGCTCCTCAAAGCATCATGGGAGCTGTACATGTTTTTCACCCCTACTCTGAACTAATGCTGTTTTGATACCAGTGGCGATGACTCTACTTTTCAAAGAAGACAATAATAAGTCGAGGTAGACACTCAACACTCTATGAATTACTTTAGTTGAGTTTGTAAATGGGACGGATAACCGCAGAGTATGTGTTTGATCCCGAGGTACATGGGAAATTGGTGCCATTACTAGTGGCTGAGTCTGATGCCATGTCATTCTTAAATACTTCCATTCCCGTGACTGTGGTTCCACCACATTTCATTAGCAGTACATTCTGATAGACAATGTACTGGTAAATATTACCCGTATTGAGTCTGAATAAAGGTAGTGAATCAGACGTACAAGGAATTCCATAATTATAGCACGTCTGTATGTTTGATGCATAAATAACATTCCACTGGGTCAACTGGGATGTAAGTAGGGCACTGAAATGTCTTGGGGTATTGAAATATTGAATATTGTAACCATAGTATTGATTTGCATAAACAGTTGAGCTCCATGTAGTAGATGTATAGATTCTGGGTATGTACACATCTTTAGAAAGGTCCACGTAGCTGTTTAGGACCTCGTAGGACACAGCGTGGAACATTAAAGCCTGAATGATCTTGTCTTGGAAAATTATTTTATTCTTTTCATACATGGAAACATTCACCTGAACTTGGAGAAGCTCCTCTGGAGACATCATGGGGAACCTTACTGTCTCAATCAGCTCTTTCAAGAGATCTCCCTCCACTTGATTGGTAGTTACCCAATTCTCCACAGTTTCAAGTACTGCCCACTCATTCTTAATAACCAAATCTGACCTGGAGAGAAGAGACTGAAACTGACTAAATACTAGATTTTTCCAAACCTTAGACTGAGAAAAGGACTCGAAATTCCAAGCAAAGTATCTTAGACACAAGTCCCTCAGGTTGGCGTCAGAGTTGGACTCTGCATAGTTAAGGAGTTCAAGCTGCTTTTTGAAAGATGGATCATCTGACATCAAGATGGAGAAGAACTGGGCAGTGTACTCCTTCAGACTGTTAACCTTGTAGGTCGAAGCCATCTGGTGGATACACTTTAAGGAAGACAATGCCACCTTGATTTTCTGAGTGTAGAAGTATCTAATGACAAAGATAAAGCCAAACACAGCCATTATTTTAGAAAATATTACTGAATATAGGGCCACTATGGGCCACCCACTTTAAAAAAAATTTAAAAAATAATGTTATTTCTTGGATGCCACAAATCCTCTAAGCTGAACTGTAATTCAATTTTGTAAGTACTTTAACCATCATAGACAGATAAGTTATCTGCTAACTAAAGCTCACCTCAAGACCTGACTGAGACAGCTAAACCCTTTAGAGTCATTACCTCTCATGGGTCAAAACCAGGAGAAAGATCGCTCAAATTCTTTCACTGAGTCTCAGTGGGTAAAATCCTGTATCTGAGCTCATTTCTACACACATCCGAGAATCCACACTTAATGTGTTTTGTGTACCAGTGTCCCAAAATGTAATTCACCCAAATTGAAAATAGTGGAAATGCTTGCAAGAGGGAGGAGGAGGGGTTATTATGCACATAAATGAACATGCCTGTTAATCCCTTCTTTCTGTTATAATATATACAAACATACCTACATACACACAAATCAATATATACATATACTTAAATTTCTGTCCTGGGGCCCCCCAAAAAAGAAGCTAACTCACTAAAGTCTGAATGGCCCATTACCAAACGTGATAAACCGTTTTGGCTGCGTATGGGACCATCCGAACTGCAAAATGCAGACATTGTTCATGCTATTTAACATGTGAGGATATTGTGATTTAAAAAAGATCTAAAGTATTTGCCACTGTGAGGGTTAATCACACGGGGGCTGGCCAGTGCTTGCTAGTCAGCTGTCACATGAAAAAAGTGAAAGAAAAAATAAAAACAATTTTAAAAAAATTAAAAAATATGGGGGATCATTAAGACTCCCATTTTAGGTCACTGATAGGGGCAAGGGAGTGGCCAGTGTTCTGTCCACCTACCATTATTTCATTTAAAGTTTAAACCCAACTCCTACAGGGAAGAGGTGGCCATGTAACACCCCTGTTATTTTACCTTTCAAGCAGATAGCCTGCAATCACTGCCCAGTTGCTGGTACTAAATATTTAGAAGATCTGTCCAGTGGGGAAACTACTGCCAGGCGGCGACACCAGGGCACGCACACTGTGGGTGCGTCGATTGGGTGGCCCGTGCACTTAGAGCCACCCAATGGGTATTTATGAACAGGGGCTGGGTTGGGCACAGTGGCCTTTTAACAGAGCCTGTGTCGGATCACTGATTCTGGGGGCAATGAATGCCCGTAAAAAAAAAAAAAAAAAAAAAAAGGTGACAGAAAAGACACATTTAGTAGAATTTGCAAAAGAGTGCAAATAGAAAAATATTTCATTCAAAACATTAATTTTAAATTTTTCTACTATCTTCAGTTTTTTGTCACATTCTACAGTGTTTTTTTTTTTTTTTTCGTTTGGTGGTAAACCGATTGGATTTACATTTGTTTGACAGAAAATCTATTCTATTCCTCACCTGATAAATATCTTCGCTTGTGGAATACATTCGTCCTGTATGGTGAGTGTGAATTTGTTGCCCTCTCCTCCCAAAAGGAAGTTTGCCTCTGGGTTTAGTGAGAGAATGAGTCTATGAGTGCAGATCTCCTTGGAGGCCACAAGTCCATCTTTTCCCACCACCGTGATAAAGTGATCACAGTTCTTCTGGCTCTCAAAAAGAACTCTCAGGGTATCGCCGATTCCACAGGAGTTATCCAGGGTGTAAGCCGTGAAATTTCCTTCTGCAAGAGATCGGTTGATGATTATTATGAAATCGTACAGCAACAAACACAAATACATTCATCTGTCCAATAGGTTTTATTTTACAGAACATTTGCTACTCTAGCAGGGAGTAAGGAAGCATAATGTTTTAGGACAGATATATTACACCTGCATTTCAGTTTTTCTCAGGTGTGAAATAGACTTGGATCGTATTGTGTGTTGTAGCAAATACCCATCAATGCATTCATTGTGGCAACAGTAAGCCTTGACTCTTAGAGTCTGTTATTACATAAACAGATTGATCCTTGGATGCAGAGTGCTACACATCAAAACTACCACTACTCTCAGCCGGGTGGAGGATCTTCATGTAACAATGGCACTTGACCAAATACTCACTCCCTTGTGAAACTTTCACATCCACTTGCCGTGTTTGTCGATGGCTATGGTTTATAAAAGAGGAATATGTGAATATTTCTTTATGTCCCCAGGTGGTGCTACGCAGGTTTGGTCTTGTCTAACAGACATTCCTCCACACTAGTTGATCTTGCTGAAAAAGCATTTTTTTGTTGACGTTACATTTTCATTAACATTGGAGACAATTTGACAACGATATTCAGGTGTTACATCTGGAGAGTTCTTGTAGATTCAGCACAGATGTATCTAACTAGTCAAAGTCTTCAGAGTCCCCACAGGATTAAATAACTATGGTAAACTTACAAACAACTTATCGCATACGCCTTGGTTTGAAAAAAACTTTTTATCATTAGTTGTTACTCCACCAGATGTGAGATCTCCAGTGGAAGAAGAAAGGTTCAGTTTCTACCACAGTTCTGAACAAAAAGCAGGTAGAACCTGCACTACGCTTTGTGTGTCAAGCAGACAAGGTGTGAAAGAGTAGGGAAAGGAGGATTTGGGAACTCACCCTCTTCTTCTGGAGAACAAACCACACCAGCATCTTCACTGTGCTTACAGTCACTTAAACCCCAGGCTTTGAAAGCACAGTCGGCCAACGATGTCTCATTTCCAGTGCAAGCCAACTCATCGAGCATGATGGTACCCGATCCTGTGGGTAAAGCAAAGAGTGTTGGACATACCAACCCAACCTCAGCTTGGAAGAAAGGAAAGAGACTGTCCATAAATTACCTGGTGGGAACACTCCTCCCATTTCAGCTCTGATGGCCCCAGAGAACCCCAAAGCTCTGCAGACCACGGACGCATCCTTAATGTCCCATTCATCATCGCAGATCGTTCCCCACTGTCCATCATGGTACACCTCCACTCTGCCCTGGGCTGTACCGTTCCCTCCAGCCAACCTCACAGCTCCTTCGGTAAATGCTTGAAAATAATAAACAAAAAGTATGAAATCATTTCAATAATGTATAATATAACGAAAGCAGATACTGGGGTGTTAATGTGAAGTGAAACCTTTCAAAATCTTAACATTAACACAGCATAATAATTTGCCTGTACTTTGTGTTAGCTTTTTAAATGGCTCAGACATTCAAGATATCATATATTATTATTATTATTATTAAATTAATTACATTTTGGGCTTTTCTCTAAACTCCTTGTATTTCCAGATTTTGCACAGATATTAAAGGACACATTCCGAGGGGACAGTTTAAAAAATGATGCTGTCGTGACTATTCGTTAAGGTCCAAACTTACTCCTAACAAACGGGGCAAAACCATTTGGTGCTGTATGGGGCCATTCAGACTGCAAAATCTATACATCGTTCACAGTATTTTAACAATGTCCGCATTTCGCAAAACAGGCTTTGAACGAGCCTGAAGTTGGGCTTGGTTTCAGTTGAACCAAATACTGCCAGACAGCTAGAATCCAGACCAGGATTGTTAAAATCCAAACTATTTGTCTAACAACCAGCAGGTAAATGGCTAAAAAAAAAAAGTAGTAGCTGCCCAGTGCTTGCTAGTCAGCTGCCCCAATAAAAATAAAATAAAAATAAAGCATATGGGGTCAGGGAGGTTCAATACATTGCAGCATGGTGGTAGGAGAGTGGAGGGCATATCTACTAAACAGTGAGCAGTCAGCTATAAGACGGACCCCATCGTCTGGGGATGGGACCAATCAACCACCAAGCTAGACGATGAGCATCGAGTGAGGGGTGAAATCCAATAAAGAGAATTGGACAGGTCACAGTCCATCCCCCGCCCCCTCCCATGGCCAGTGGGTGGAGGACATGTAATAAAACACGATGGGATGTCCTATTGACCCCCACGGAACAGCAGGTGGAGGCTCTAAAATATAAACCGAGAGGGAGCATCACACTGTCCCATTCCCACCACGGGCCATGGGTGGTGTCTATTAAATAGAAGCCAGAGGAGATGCCTGTGTCACCCCCACACACGGACGGGGGTTGGTAATTACTGAATAATAAAGGGTGGGATGGACATCCTATAGTCATCTCCAATCCCCCACCTATAGGCTTTGGGTGGGCGGTTCTTAGTGCAAGAAAAGTGGTGCAAATACTTTGAGGGCATAAAAACTTGTGCTGGCCACCTACTACAAAGGGTTACCCTTGCACCACCTAGGTCCTAGGGTTATTTAACTCTACTACAAATAGCACTGATACGTTATTATTTGCTCGTTAAAAGCAAATGCATGATAAATTGCAAATGTGTATTCAACCATTTCACATTCAGTCTTGGTGCTTTTTAAATATCTCCGATATTATTACGGTTTTATAGGGTTATGGGAAAAATGCACCTATTTTAAGCTAAACTCAGAAGAGCATCCAGCAGAATTTGGTCGCAGATGCGTTGAAGGAATTCCAACCAGAATTTATTTTAGTAAATAGGAGAAAGTACCATTGCAGTCAGATTTGAACCAGTTTCATCAAATGTTTTTTTCACCAAAAGTTGGACACGTTTGTGTTTAGCGAATAGCATGTATATTTATCTAAAGTGTGAGAAAAGATCTGCAGCCATCCTGTTTTTTAGATATATTTATTTACAGGTTTGTTTCCCTCTGTTTTTACAATATGTGCCTTTTAGCTCAATCCCTCCCCTGTCTCTCACTCCAGAGCAAATGATAGAAACATACAGGAGAGCGAAGATTAGCCGAGGGATCTCAGCCGGTTCCTGGTGGAGTGTGCCATTGCTGCAGAGGAATCCGGGGATTTTTTCCAAAAGTGGAATATTCAAAAATTAGTATTTACACAATATTGGGGGAAAGCATAAAATACATATTTTAGAATATATATATATAGAGAGAGAGTATATAAAATGAATTATATCCTTTGGATTCTCACACGTGGTGAGTTAGAGAGAACTCCCTAATGTATAAACACGTGAACCAGGGGGCGGCCCGCCTGTGTATGGGTTCTGTTTCAATAACTGGATATATATTTGGGAGTTGACATTAAGGTGCAGGGTTGTGTTGTTTAACCAGTTTGTCTTTTTTCTCTCTATTTTAATTAACATTAATAATGTCTCCACACTCCCTCCTTTCTATGACCTACTAGTTAAAGAATTTAGAGAGGGTTTTTTTGGCAGCAGTACACCCAATTTCCCAGTAAATGTATGTTTTTAACTTTTAATCAATAATCAATAATGGTTACATTTTGCATTGATGATAATTCATTCAATATTCCTCTTATTAATTTAAAAAAACCTGAACCATTCTATTACCGCTCTAAATTCGGCCCAAAAAGTCGACACTTTACGATAATTAAACCGTCAGAGGTAAGATTTGAGGGTGGTAGGGGATCCCTGTGTCTCTGGTCCCCATTTATTCCAAATTACAGCGATGTATTGAGATCAAGTGGGGGCTGTGAGGCTTAACATTGATAGCCACTTAGCCAGTGCCCAAGTCTTATATTTTTATTCCCAACTCTTTTCCATTTCTTTTTTTAATTTGTTTTTTATTCTATGTATTGGGGTTGATGAGCACTATAGTCATTGCTGCTGCCCAGGAGTTGCGGGAGTTTGAGTGCAGGGCTTAGTTCGTTTGTCTCTATTTTTCTAATGTACTAAGTATTGTATTACAGGACAATAGGTTAGCCTGGAGCGAATATCTCCATGGACAGATGGTTTGTTTGCGCACTTTGTCTTATCACAGTAAAACGATGAACAATAAGTGCAAAGTTTAAAGGTTGATTTACCGCAGATTCGGGAAGCCTTGAGAGAATTCAAAATTAAAAAAGCAATTCTATGATACAACAGGAGGATTTTATTTATCACAATTTAGATATACAACAGACATTTTGCTGATCTATAGTATAGAGCAGGGGTAGGCAACCTTAGGCACTCCAGATGTGAACGACATCTCCCCTGATGCTTTGCTAGCTCTATGGCTGTAAGGGGATTATGGGAGGTGTAGTCCATAACATCTGGAGTGCAGAAGGTTATCTAGCCCTGGTGTAGAGACATATCAATTCAAATTAAATTCCTGCCCTATTATTAAGGGACTCCGATATCATACAAAGTAGGGAAGTCATCACCTTCCCAAATCCCAACTCTAGACCCCCCACTATGTCTGAGGACCAACCAGTGAATGAAACATTGTTACAGTATACAGTAACCGCTCTGACACTGCCCTGACAACGGGTTTCTCCCATCCAGTGATGGAGACAATGTGGGATCCAGGTGTGGACTTTCACCCTCCCCACCCCCCTCACCACCACCCTGTGTATCCAGGTAAATACAGGTAATATCGGAAATAAAAACAGAAACAGCCTTAAAAATACACGTCTGGTCTATTTCTACTTCCTCTCAGTTTTTACCTACCTGAGGCCACTTCACATCCTGTGAGAAAGACAATCACAGAGATAACTTGCGAAAACAGCATTTCTTCAGCAGCTCAAAAGCCTTTGTTCATAAAAGCACCAACCGCTAATAGCAATAAAGGTGTTTTGGAGATATAATAATAATAATAAAGTATTTAACCAGGAAAGGCACATATGTTCTGGAGCCGTTGGTGCAGGGGCTGCGTAAAAACAAATGATACAGTGTCATTAACCTTCAGCTCTGAGACACTTATTCAAAGATCTGAGTTAATTACATCCAATCAGATCTCAGCTTACCCCCCCTTCACACTCCCCCCGCCCCCTCGCACTCCCCTGAATGCTTAGTTTCATTTCCTGAAGACAGAACAGTTCAATGAAAGTGAAAGTAATGATGAACAAAGAGATAGAAAGTACCCGCCCTACAACCATGACTCCCATCATCCTATGGATTAATACAGGGCGTAACGCGAGGCATGTGCCAGGTTAATGTAAATAGAAAGCTAGGCGTTAAATAATTACCAGCGTTTTGGGATTTAGTACCAGCTAGTAATTTGCCACACGCATCACGCATTCTTAGTAAATTACATAAACATTAATTCATTCACAAATTAGTGCTGTTTTAGCATGTTTGCTGATCTCGTGTTGGGTTTTCTATAAACTCGCAGTTTTCTGCAAGTGATAATAACAGTGATCATATTTATCCCGGTGCGCAGCTATATTCGCTATATTGATTGTTAGCAGTCAGAGAGCAAGTAAGGAAAATGTTGATGTATTGTGTCTGAGTGTATAACAGAGCTACACAGTAATAATACTCCCAGTAATGTGTCTGAGTGTATAACAGAGCTCCACAGCAATAATACTCCCAGTAATGTGTCTGAGTGTATAACAGAGCTCCACAGCAATAATACTCCCAGTAATGTGTCTGAGTGTATAACAGAGCTCCACAGCAATAATACTCCCAGTAATGTGTCTGAGTGTATAACAGAGCTTCACAGCAATAATACTCCCAGTAATGTGTCTAAGTGTATAACAGAGCTCCACAGCAATAATACTCCCAGTAATGTGTCTGTGTGTATAACAGAGCTCCACAGCAATAATACTCCATGTAATGTGTCTGAGTGTATCACAGAGCTCCACAGCAATAATACTCCCAGTAATGTGACTGAGTGTATAACAGAGCTCCACAGCAATAATACTCCCAGTAATGTGTCTGAGTGTATAACAGAGCTCCACAGCAATAATACTCCCAGTAATGTGTCTGAGTGTATAACAGAGCTTCACAGCAATAATACTCCCAGTAATGTGTCTAAGTGTATAACAGAGCTCCACAGCAATAATACTCCCAGTAATGTGTCTGTGTGTATCACAGAGCTCCACAGCAATAATACTCCCAGTAATGTGACTGAGTGTATAACAGAGCTCCACAGCAATAATACTCCCAGTAATGTATCTGAGTGTATAACAGAGCTCCACAGCAATAATACTCCCAGTAATGTGTCTGAGTGTATAACAGAGCTCCAGAGCAATAATACTCCCAGTAATGTGTCTGAGTGTATAACAGAGCTCCACAGCAATAATACTCCCAGTAATGTGTCTGAGTGTATAACAGAGCTCCACAGCAATAATACTCCCAGTAATGTGTCTGAGTGTATAACAGAGCTCCACAGCAATAATACTCCCAGTAATGTGTCTGAGTGTATAACAGAGCTCCACAGCAATAATACTCCAAGTAATGTGTCTGAGTGTATAACAGAGCTCCACAGCAATAATACTCCCAGTAATGTGTCTGATTGTATAACAGAGCTCCACAGCAATAATACTCCCAGTAATGTGTCTGAGTGTATAACAGAGCTCCACAGCAATAATACTCCCAGTAATGTGTCTGAGTGTATAACAGAGCTCCACAGCAATAATACTCCTAGTAATGTGTCTCTATAATATAATTAATGTGATTACAAAGCCAGTCTGTGTAAATACATTGTTTTTTTCTAAGTTACATTTTATAATCTTAGTAAGTCACCTACAATTTATCATGTGTGTAGGTAGCGGTTATCGTGTGGTGCGACACAATACATCCCCCCCATTCAAACCCTTAACCCAATCAAAACTAGGAAACATATGTGTGGTATAAAAAGGCCACAGCTTTTATTTATAATTGATCAAACATATTTATAAAACCAACCATAAATAAAACAAGGTATAAGCATTATTTAACTTGAACTAGTCCTTGCCAACCGTACCACCAACCCTCTAGGGTACACGCCCTACCGAGGCATCAGCCCTCCCCCCTCGTCCCCCCATGCGGCCCAGCGCTACTTCCTTCGCCAGTTTTTCCCTGACCACCCCCGGATATTCAGAAACAGATCTCAGGTTTCTGCAAAAACCGGAGACCTGCCGAGGCCGGTGAGGGATCCAAAACCCCTGCCCAAATCCCTCCAGTAATAAGGCAGCCGCCTTCTTATTCTTATAACGATTTAGCCATGGGCGCATCGCGTCGACGTCCACCGGCGTCTTCGCCCTTAGCGCCCACGGAGTCCCCTTTGTCGCCAGTTTTGGCTCGTTTGAAGCATTTTGAAGCGGGGTGGGACCCGCCGCACCCCGAACATTCATGCTTGAAGCGACAACTAGACCCGAATTTGCATTGGCCATCGTTATATTGCCAACAGCAGCCTGTTTTACGTTGACCGGCCGACGCTGCGGTTGAAGAACCCGCGCCGGCCCCCCCAAGAAAGGACGACAGGCCCCCTTGATGTGAGGCTGGGCGGGTCATGATAGCTAACCACAAGCCAATGTCCATTTGATCCCAGCCCATGGAAGGCCGAACCGCTAAACGTTGGCGGAACTGCTCATCATACCGCCACCACCCTAACCCGCCGTACACCCGACAAGCGTTCCATATCACGTCCTGGTAGCAAAATAGGGAAGAACATTTGGTGGGAGTCTTCTCACCTATCACGCTGGCTAAGATCGAAAAAGCTCGGATCCAGTTTCCGAAAGTTTTCGGAATCTTCCGATACCGAAACTTTTCTTTGTCCTTTTCAGATTCTTTAGCGTCAGCGTCCACCCGGGGAAGATCTTCCATAGGGAGGAGAGAAAAAATTTCAACAAATTCCCCCTTATCTATTTTCGCGCGCAATTCCGGCGTTAGATGGAGGCCCAGAGGACCTGACCAGCACATGTACGCCGCACCGTGTGCGGCCGGAGCAACCCCCAAACCCGAGAGAGCAGCGGCGTCCCCAGCCGTGCCCCCTGCAGTCTCCGGCGTCACCGTCAGTAACGCCGAGGTTGAGGGGCTGGGGGCCTGTGTCATATTAGCGGGCATTGACGCCGCAACTGCTGAAGGATCAGACCCTGCGGAACCTGCCCAACCCGCCCGAAGTTGGTTATCTAAAGCCACCGGGGGGGAGGCCCCGGGGCGATATCCCCGCTCAAGGGTTAGCAAAACCTGCTTCATAGCCTGGAGTACAGAACCCCATTCTTGCACTTCCCCTGCGCCAGCGCCCCCCAAACCCGACCCCGTTATACCGGAGTACTCACCTGCAGGAGCTGAATTGGAAGGTAGCAGCGGGACTTCAACATGCCCACCAGGCTGCAACGGCCCCAAGGGAACTGCGACCGCAGGAAGCACTGCACCAGTCACAGCATCAGGGAACCGACTTGTCAGCCGACCAGGGGTGACCTGTGAAGACAGGACAGGTGAAAAAGAACCCTGCCCACCCATCCCAGGTAATTGGGGACCCGCAGAAGTGGAAAAAACTGTGTGTGAATCTGGCATGGCAGAAAGAGCCCCAGAGGGGGCAGCATGGGCCGTAGTTAACGGTGGGGCAGATGCAGAGGGCATCAGACCCATAGGGAGGGGTCCAAGGGGGGTAGGATGGGCAGGAGAGAGTGTTGGGAGAGCTTGATGGGCGGCTGAGGTTGATGAGAGTGCAGGATGGACGGATGAGGTTGATGGAAGTGCATGCTGGCCGGATGAGGTTGATGGGAGTGCATGCTGGCCGGATGAGGCTGATGGGAGTGCCTGCTGAACGGATGAGGCTGATGGGAGTGTGGTAGTGGCCGGGCCAGGGGAGACAGAGCGGGGAGGATGAGAAGGGGGGGGGGCTGTGCCCACGATTAGCCGGACCTGGCTCTATACCCCGACCCCCCGAACCCCCCAACCCCCTACTGGTTGCCCTGCCGCCTCGCGGCCTACTCACCACTCCTGAAGAAGGGCCGGCCGCCGACCTAACTTGCTCGCGCTCCGCCTGAGATCCGCCATGAGCCGAGCGCCTGTTAGGTGCCCGGGTCGCCGCCAACGTTGTGCTGGAAAGTGATCTCGCGGCCGACCTCCTGGAGGCCCGCGAGATCACAGGAGCAGGAACCGGCGCGGGACGGCCATCACCTCCCCGAGAAGCGGCAGCCGCACGGGTAGCTCTAGACCGCCTCGGGGAGGAGGCGACAGACTGTAATGACTCGCTGCCGCCCGCGGCCGCGGGGGACCTGGCGCGCGGGCCGGCAACGGGGCTCCTGCTCCTACCCCTCACCCGACCCTCCCGCGAGTGGCTGTAACGGGTAGGGGGACGCGCCCGGTGGCGCGGAGTACTCTGGCTGCCGACAGAGGGAGCAGCTACCAAGGAGGCACCCTGCAGCCTTACCAGCTGGGCCTGCAGGTGCCGGCCACCGTCCTGGAGGGCCTCAGCCCGAAGAGCAGCAAGGATTCCATCGATATCCATGCTCCTGGCCGTGGGGTAAGCAAAAGCAACAATAAATGATAGGAAACAGGGGAGAAATTGTCACCTTGCCGTTATTTTTAAGATGGCTGAGGTGAAGGGGACAAAATGTCCGTTATTTATACAACCCCACCCAAACCCCTAACCTAAATGCCACACCCATTTTACACCCACACATGCCTCCTATCCGGCTAGCTTTCAGCCCGCCTCCTCTGGGCCTGAACAGACCCACTGCTGGTCACATCCCCTCTAACACACCTAAATTTAAAGTGTCCCTCTTTGTCCATTGTAAATATTGGGATGGGAGGTATGCGCATACATACATAGAGAGGGAGAGAGAGACTGAAAAAGAGAGGCATATACACACACAGAGAAAGAGAATGAGAAAAAGAAGAAGAGACGCACAGACGGAGACACACACACAGTTTCAGAGACAGGCGTAGTGCATTTTGAGGTTGAAAAATCCATTCTGCTTTGAATAACCTTTAAGATATTATTGTTTGGAGTGATATGTACAGCCATTAGTAAATGTTTCTTCCCGCATGGACTTGTGGGAGATTTTCAAAGAATGCTAAATGTTGGACAATAGGGCAAATATGAAGGTCACATAAACATGTCATTATCGTTAGGCACGGTGCTCCACCATAACCACTTCATTTCCCTCAGGGGCAAAAATACACAAATGTATTTTACCACAATAACACCCACTATGATTAAACAATTATAAATATTAATTTGAAAATGACTCATACAATTAAGGAATGTATTAGCCATATGATAAATAGACAATACTCATATTGGAAAAATACTATTTGGAGAATGAATTTTACTTAACACCCAGGACCTGTATATCACAAAGACCCAAGATACTAGACATGTTCTATGTGTCCAGTTCCAAATCAAATTTCGTCAGAATTCTGTTAAATTCAGCAGTTCAGACGAGTCAAAATTTTCAAATTGATTGAAATGAAGTGTAAAAGAATGAATTCTGAACCAATCAAAACAAATGATTTATCACCCATTGGTTTTTATAAAGAAAGCAAGTTAGGGCTTTTCTTTTTTTGCTCTTACAGCAATTTAGTAGATCCTTACGTGGGATTGCAATAATTAGGAATACCAAATTAGGGCGCTGTTTAGCAGATAGCTCCCTTTTTTGGTAATAGAGAGTTATGTACTAAACAGCTGAACGGGGATAATTAGGAAAAGGGCTTGTTTAGTAGATAACCCCCTAATTTGGTATCCTGTGTATATCACAAACATTCGATATACATGTAGCACATACATTATCTGCAGTTACACGTAGAGCTGGTATGGAAACTAGACGGAGATTCGTTTTGGGCTGAACTGCAATCCAGCCAAATAGAAACATAGAATGTGACAGCAGATAAGAACCATTCGGCCCATCTAGTCTGCCCAATTTTCTAAATACTTTCATTAGTCTCTGGCCTTATCTTATAGTTAGGATAGCCTTATGCCTATCCCACGCATGCTTAAACTCCAAACCCAGCATGATTGGGTGATAGGAAGCCAAAATGTAGATTTCCGAACGGCCACAAACCCAAACATGCTCATTGTGATTCAGAGTGCCACTCCTGTGGCCAGAAAAAAAAGAAAGAAAAATAAGAAACTTAGCTTGCCATGATGGACAAGACGTCTGCCCAATCATGTGGGCCCCTCCTGTCCAATAGAGGTAGAAAATTAGGACACAACCACTAAATGTTGATTTTATTCACAGATAAAGTGACAGCCAGAGGCGGACTGACAACTCACAGGAGATCAAGGGCCCCTCCTGGTGCAAGGTTTTGGCCACTTCTGCTCTTATCCCCTTCTTTTTGCGGTTCTCACACAGATATTATGGGCGCAGTGCCCAACACCCAGAATGGCTCTTAGAGCTACACTGTCATGGCCCCCAAACAGTGCACGATTTACTTTTATGGGGTTAATCCACCTCAAAACAGTGTTTTATTAAAACAATGTTTTTGGTTGGAATAACCCTTGCTGGCATGTCTCCCAGGCTATTGCCACACTTGCATTAGGATTTCCCCATAGGAAAGCATTAATCAATTCTTTCCTATAGGGATTCCAATGACACTGGAGATCCTCATCCAGAGCATGAGGACTTTCAGCGTTGTTTAGATGACCAAAAGTCATCCAAGTACCCGGAAGTTCCTCTAGTGGTTGTCTGGTAGGAGGAGTTAACACTAGCAGGTAATTATTGCAGTTTCTCAGAAACTGCAATAATAACCATTGTAGGGTTAAGGGACCTGGGACATTGCACCCAAACCACTTCAAAGAGCTAAAGTGGTTTGGGTGCCCATAGTGTCCTTTTACTTCAAGGTGTTTGGGCATTTTAGAGGGTCTAAAATACCCAAACACCTTGATTTAATTTGTTTAATCAGCATCAGATATTAAATGATCAATCTGTTTAAAAAAACAAAAAACTTCAAATTCTTTATCTACAAAAATTTCCATAGACTTTAAAGGAACACTATAGCGATAGGAATACAAACATGTATTGCCAAGGCTGTGGTGTTCCCCTATTGAGTTTTACTTATCTTTCCTCCCTTGCTGACCTGGTCTCATCGCAGCCGTGCCATCTCCCTGACTCAGGCCCCATACAGTGACAATCCTGCTTTCCTTTCACTATTACCAGATTTACAGACAATGAATGAATTGATTTCATTATGGGATGTGTTTGTCTTTGTCCAAATACTAATAAAAAGTATGTGAACAAACGCATCAAATTACAAAAAGAAGTTGATTGTTGCCTTAATGCTAACTTGAAAATGTCATTTTGTAAGATATTATCGTCATATTCTAAATTTGTAAAATAGTTACATTGTGTAAATATCCAAAACATTTAACAATTGTTACACACTGTTTATATTTCTGTTCTCTCATTATACAGTTTTGGGTGACTAATGTTTCTACAGGAGAAAACTGCAATTTTACTCACAGTAAATTCCTTTTTCCTTAATATGGTGGCAGTACAATAGGGATGTACTCTTCCTTCGGGACAAGCATCTGAAATAAATAATTAACATAAAAGGTTCCTCCCCTTACCAGGTATAAGAGACCCCATCAGCCCTAGGACCTCAGTACGTACCAAGAACACCACAGTGGATCAATAGAACACCAAAAATGAATATATACATAAACGGAGGGAATGCTGTACTGCCACCATATTAAGGAAAAAGGAATTCACGGTGAGTAAAATTGCAGTTTTTCCTGACATATGGTGGCAGTACAATAGGGATATATCGAGATCCCAGACTAAGGGCGGGAATTTAGGCATTAACAGCTTGTAACACCTTATGCCCGAAATCAGTGTCAGAGGCAGAGAATACGTCTAGTCTGTAATGTTTGACAAAAGTGTTGAAAGAAGACCAGGTAGCTGCTTTGCATATATCTTCCGGAGAGGCACACGCTTTTTCGGCCCAAGAGGCAGCCATGGCTCTAGTAGAATGCGCTTTTAAGGAGGCAGGCAGAGGAAGGCTCAAGGAAGAATAAGCCATTTTTATAGCATCCACCAGCCATCTTGCCAAAGTGGCCTTGGAGGCAACATTGCCTTTAAATTTTCCAAAGAAATTCACGAATAGATGATCAGTCATCCTATATGCAGAGGAGCGGTCTAAGTAGATTTTCAGAGACCTACCCACATCTAGTAGGTTCCAATCAAATTCCCAATCTGGCTTAGATGGACCAATAAAGGAAGGAAGAAAAATAGGAAGGTTGATAGCCTTAGAGGAGATGACTTTAGGAAGAAAGGAAGGTTTAGGGAATATAACCACTTTCTCCGGATAACATTTTGTAAAGTCAGGAGAAGAAGAAAGGGCCTGGAGTTCCCCTATTCTCTTAGCTGAAGTGATGGCCACTAAAAACACGGTCTTCAGGGACAGATTCTTCAACAACGCTTTTTCCAAAGGTTCAAACGGCTGAGTACACAGAGATTTCAAAACTAAAGACAAATCCCAAGAGGGAAAACAGATTTTAAAAAAAATCTCCTAATGAGAGGATTAGAAGCCAAATTCTTTTTACCAAAAAATGACTTGGAGCAGAAACTTGGACCTTGAGGGTAGACAGACTAAAACCCTGATCAAGACCATCTTGTAAAAAATGAAGGATAGTATCAGTAGAAGGAGAGCATCTTATGCAACGGTTAGAAATGCACCAGTGAAGAAATCTCATCCAAATCTTCAAGTATATAGAAGAGGTAGAGCTCCTGGTAGAACTTAATAGTAATCGAAACCTCTCTTTCTTAATACCCTGATTATGCAGAATTAGCCTTGCAGCAGCCAAGCTGTCAATTTGAACATGTTCAAAATTCCCACCGGAATCCCCTCGTTTTCCAGAAGATCCGGTGTTACTTGAAGAATCCAGTACTTTAAAGCCATTATCTTCAAAACCGAGAACCAGCTGCGGTTCGGCCAGTACTGCATTATGGCTAGAAGACGTGCTTGATCTAATGTCACTTTTTGCAGAATTCTCGGGATTAGGCTTACTGGGGGAAAAATGTAAGCAAGGGAAAAATCCCATTGGATCGAAAGACCATCCATTATAAGAGGCCTGTCTACCTTGAAGAGGGAGGCAAACAAACTCACGTTTGCATTGGATCTTCTTGCCATAAGGTCTATGACTGGAAGACCGAATCTCTCCACCAGCTGAGTGAAAATTTCTTGATTGAGAGACCACTTTGATCTGCTCAAATCGTCTGCTACCACGTTGTCTATACCCCGAATGTGAACGGCTGAAATGTTGTCCAGATGACTTTGAGCCCAGGACATAATCCGTGAGCAAAGGAGATACAATTTCTTTACTCTTGTACCGCCTTGTTTGTTCAGGTAGGAGACAGTAGTCTGATTGTCTGATTTTTACAGCTTTCCCCAAAATGAAAACTTTGAACTGCTGAAGAGCGTAGAGTACTGCTAACAACTCCTTGAAATTTGAAGATTCCTTTGTTTCTTTTTTTGACCAAACACCTTGTCTTAAGTGGTATAAAAGGTGAGCTCCCCAACCTGTGTTTGAGGCGTCTGTTGAAAAAAAGGATCCAAGATTTTTGACGAAAGGACAGGCCTTCTGAAAGGAATTTTTCCGCCAGCCACCAAGATATTTTTTCTTTTGTGCGATGTGATATGCTCATTATTGCATCCAAGTCTTCTTCCTTCTTTGACCATTGGACAAGAATTTCCAACTGTAAAGGCCCTGATTCTGCTTTGGCCCATTTTACTGCCGGGATTGTAGAGGATGACCTAAAAGCTGCATAGCTGTTCTCACTGAACAGCTGACATCCGAAGAAGTTTCTTTATCCAAATCTTGATCTTTTTTCTCTTTCCTCTTGTCAGATGAATCGACAGCGTGTCTGACTTGATCAAAAAACCTAGAAACAGGATAGACCTTGTAGGGGTAAGGTGTGATTTTTCTAGGTTTATAATCCAACCATGTTCTTCCAGGATTTCCAGTGTATAGGCCACATCTGATTCTTGACAGGTCTATAGTCGCCATTTGGGCAGTCGGAATCCAGGACAAACCACCCCCATAACCTAACCCAATAATACACAGACACTAAGTAGTATGGGGAAATTTGTCCACAGCTTTATTAACCAATAATTATAATAATAATAATAATAATAATATCGATAATAAATTAACAGGTAAACATGGGTCATTGCCCCCCATACTCCGCCCCCTCGCATCCTGTTCCTTCGGCTACCATACAAAAGGCAATGACCCCCATATAATAACACATATATACATAATTATAACATACACCAACTTTATATCAAAGTGCCAACCACCATTAACCACGGCAGGGGTATACCCGGATACCCCTGCCCCACCAGGTTCTGAGCCACCTCCAGGACTCGAAACCTCTCAACCACCGATGACCACAATCTGTTTATTCCACCTCACGTTCATCCAGGGGAGCCTATTTCCTCTCCTTCAGCTCCCCGTCCCGCCGCTGTGAAAGAAACGGATTAAATAAACACAAAACAAACAAAGGGAGGGTGGGTGGGACAAACTCGACCAGGTAGGAAGTTAGAATGACTCACCTAAAATGGCTGCTCATTTAAATAGCCAATCCCACTTACCCATAATTCCAACCCTCGCTTACTTCCTCCTAAGCCCGCCTCCTAACCCCTGTCAAGGCCTTTTTCCGCTTAGCTGCGCTCTAGCTACATGGGGCTACATGACAGGTCTATAGTCGCCATTTGGGCAGTCGGAATCCAGGACAAACCACCCCCATAACCTAACCCAATAATACACAGACACTAAGTAGTATGGGGAAATTTGTCCACAGCTTTATTAACCAATAATTATAATAATAATAATAATAATAATAATATCGATAATAAATTAACAGGTAAACATGGGTCATTGCCCCCCATACTCCGCCCCCTCGCATCCTGTTCCTTCGGCTACCATACAAAAGGCAATGACCCCCATATAATAACACATATATACATAATTATAACATACACCAACTTTATATCAAAGTGCCAACCACCATTAACCACGGCAGGGGTATACCCGGATACCCCTGCCCCACCAGGTTCTGAGCCACCTCCAGGACTCGAAACCTCTCAACCACCGATGACCACAATCTGTTTATTCCACCTCACGTTCATCCAGGGGAGCCTATTTCCTCTCCTTCAGCTCCCCGTCCCGCCACAAGCTCAGACCTTGACCCCTTAAGCTGTCTGAGCTCCGCCACCCCGAAGAAACAGAGCCATCCTTATACCATCCTGCCAACCCAAGTTGAGCAGGTCCAAACCCACATCCGAGAGGTGAACACCATCCGAGCGGTAGTATCCTGGCAACCCTTCCTCCAACTCCAGGTGCCGTACCACTACACCCCCTATTTTCCGCACAAAGCTTGCCATCAAGCTATTCACCTTCTTCCTGCACCTCTCCATAGCCCCCGGGTCCCGAGCGTGCCGCCACCGGCGCCGCGGGACAATCTCAGACCAGACCAACATTACCCCCGGAAGCAGGCCCCTTAACTTATTAATGTCCTGCTTCATCCACTTCACCAGCCGGCGCTGCGGCGTAAGGCCCAGGTCATTTCCCCCCACATGTAATACCAGCACGTCTGGCGAGTACCCTGCTGCCAGCATCCCAAACAGTTTCCCACAAACATCCCCCCAGCAAAAACCCCGATACCCAAACCAACGAACTGCCAACTGGCCTCTCGGAAAACCCAGCTGCTGGCCTTGCGCTCGAGCTGCGGCCCTCCTCTCGGCCCAGAAGACAAACGAATGGCCCACGATCCATGCCACACGCCCTGGGGGGAGAAAACAAATGATGAGGGAAGTCCAACAGAGACCCCTACCCCATCCCCAACCAACACAGTGAAACATCCCAACATAGCCATTACCCCTCACATCATAACACAAAACCTTTCGAATTTGATGGTTCTACACATTTTTTTTTTTTTTTTTTTTTGAAATACGAAACAGTCCCCTGCCATTAATCCAATAGACCCAACCGGACATAGGAGCGGAATCTTACCGATTCCCACCTCCCGATCCTCTTCACCACCTCGTCCCCCAATCCCAACCGTGCGGCCTCCGTGGCCGCCCCAATACGGAACGAGTGCGTCCCAAATCGTGCAGCTTGAAGCCCCAACCTGCCCAAGCCCAACCGAAAAACTTTCGTGAACTGGAACCGAGAAAGGGACGATCCGTCAGCATGCACCAATAAGGAGCCCCCCACCGCTGGCCTCCGCGCCAGATACTCCACCGTAGCAGCCACCGGGCACAAAGCCGAGCCTGGCAAGGCCCCCAGTGTCACGTCCCGGCCCACGCCGCGGACGTCCGTTTTGGACCTGCCAAGGTGCACCACCACCTTCCTATCCAGGATACGGACCCCCGACAATTGCAGGCCCCCCTGCGCCAGTTTACTAGCACTCACCAATTCCCCTACTCGGAATGCCCCAAAAAACGCCAAAACAAACGCTACTTTGAACAGTAAAGCCTCAAACCCATCAAAACAAACCTCATGCAATATACCCACCAAGTCCCCCAGCAGCCGCACCGACACCGGTCGCCTGGTATCCGGCGCCCTGCGCCCCTTGCGATAACCCTTCAGGGCTTGCCTGATGACGAAGGTCTTGGTAAAGTCCTCCTTCCCATGCCACCGAAACCAAAACGCCATAGCCGCCATGGATCTGTCCACCACGGCAGGGGACGGCCCTTTTGTCAGCAACTGACAGGTGTACCACAAGAAAGCGTCCCGCAGGGCCTCCCCGCTGTCCATGGCCAACCCCTCCAGTGACCGTTCCCACAAGCCCCAAACCTTACTGTACGAGGCCCAAGTGGCCGGTGCCAGAGAAGCCTTCACGAGTCCTCCAAGCAGGACGCCCCCAGCTGCCAAATCTCGTCCGGGCAAGCCAGCCCTTCCTTCGATGCCCCCGGCGCCGCCAGCCAGAAACGGGACCACTGAAAACGAGATAGAGCATCAGCCACCTCATTCAAATAGCCGGGAACATGGCGCGCGCGAAAAACAACATTTCGGGGCATACACAGCAATACCAGTCGCCTAAGCAGCTGAACCACCGGCTTTGATGCCGCCGACTGGCGATTCACCGCGTGAACCACCGCCATGTTATCCGAGAAAAATACCACTTTCCGATCACGCAGCCTGTCACCCCATAACGCTACTGCAACGACCAACGGGAACAACTCCAAGAAAGCCAAGTTGCGCATAAGAGGGCTCGAACCCCAAGAGTCCGGCCACCGCTCCGCACACCAGGAGCCCCCGAAATATGCCCCAAAGCCTATACTGCCCGAAGCATCCGTAAAAAGCTCCAGCTCGGCCGACGACTGGCCCTCCTGCCGGAACAACACCGTCCCATTAAAATCCCGCAAGAAGGCATCCCAGATGCCCAAGTCCGCTCGCATGGCCGCCGACACCCGTACGAAATGGTGCGGGGATCTAACCCCCGCGGTAGCGGCCGACAAGCTGCGACTAAACACCCTTCCCATCGGGATGACCCGACACGCAAAATTGAGCAACCCAATCAAAGACTGTAGCTGCACCAGAGTCACCTTGCGTGCCCCAGCAACGGCAGCCACCGCCCCCCGAAGCCTTGCCAGCTTATCCTGGGGCAGCCGACATTCTCCCCTCCCAGAGTCAATCTCCAGACCTAGAAAACTCAGACACGTGGTCGGGCCCTCGGTCTTATCCGCCGCCAGCGGAACCCCGAATTGGCCCGCCACCCACTCAACCGTCCGCAGCAGGCGCAGGCAATCCAGGGAACCGGCCGGTCCCACACACAGAAAATCATCTAGATAATGTACAATAAGACGACTCCCCGCTTCCACCCGTATCACCCATTCGAGAAAAGTGCTGAATTTCTCAAAATAGGAGCACGAAATGGAACAGCCCATGGGCAGACACAAGTCCACGAAGTAGGCCCCTTCAAAGAAACACCCCAGCAGGTGATGACAGTCCCGGTGGACCGGTAGCAGCCGGAACGCGGCCTCGATGTCCACCTTAGCCATCAGGGCCCCATGCCCGGCCCGCCGGACCAAATCGACCGCCCGGTCGAAAGATGCATATGACACCGAGCACAATTCCTTATGAATACCGTCATTCACCGACTCCCCTTTCGGGTATGAGAGATGGTGAATGAGTCTAAATTTACCCGGCTCCTTCTTGGGGACCACCCCAAGTGGGGAAACCCGCAGGCCCTCCAGCGGAGGCACTACAAATGGGCCTGCCATGCGGCCCAGTCCGACTTCTTTGCCCAGCTTTTCCCTAACCACATCCGGGAAGTCCGCCACAGACTTCAGGTTGCGCAGCCTCCCTTGACCCCCTCGTCGCTCCTGAAACGGAATAAAGAACCCCACCGCAAAACCCCGCCAGGAGCACCGCAGCGTCCGCCCTGTTACCGTAGCGGCCTAGCCACGGCTCCATCGCGCTTAGCTTCACTGGGGTTAGGCCCAGGGGAAGCGGATGCACCCCCTCCCCCCGGCGCGACAGCCGCGCCGGCGCCTCCGGACTTACCCTTCTTAAAGCAGCGGTTGAGCCCATGAGCTCCCCCGCAGCCGGAGCACTCATGCTTGAAACGACAGGAGGCTCCCCATTTGCATTGGCCCTCGTTATAGAGCCAGCATAAGCCCTTTTGTAAGGTGGCCGACGAGGCGGACTGCCCCCTGGCGCCGGCCGAGCTCTGAAAGGGCTGCGCTTTTTGCGCCATCATTAGCTTCATCCAGAGCGGCAGGTCCATTTGGTCCCACCGCATACCCGGGTTAGCCGCCAGCCGCTGCCGAAACTGCTCGTCGTACCTCCACCATGCCAACCCCCCGTAGGTCCGGTACGCCTCCCAAATGCCATCCAAATAGCAGAACAAAGACGAGCACAACCCCGGCGATTTCTCGCCGAGCACGCTAGCCAGCACACAAAAAGCCCGCAACCAATTACCGAAGGACTTCGGTATCTTGCGGTACCGCTTCCTCTTCTCCTCCTCCTCTTTTTTTCTCATCCTTCTTATCCTCCTCCTTGAGGTCAATGAAGTCCTCTAACGGGAGGAGGGAGAAAATCTCACAGAACTCGCCCTTCCAAATCTTATCCTTCACGTCCTGTTTCAAATGGACCCCCAGTGGGCCCGCAAAAGATACGTACGCGTGCTGCCTAGCCGCGTCGGGGATACCCCCGGACAACTCAGCCCTTTCGCTCCCAACCTCCCCTACGTCCTGCGGCACCACCAAATCCCCGCCCGAACTAGGCCCCGCGGAATCCCGGATCCGAGAACCTGAAGCCACTGCACCCGGAGCCCACACCTGACCAACGCCGCTAGTGTCACCCCCCGCCCCCAATGAGTGGAGTAGTGCCTGAAGTGTGGTAACTAGTGCGCTAGAGTGTAGTGACCCACTGGACTCACCGGCCAAGCCCCCCGACACCGGAGCGGTGGGGGCTGCAGTACAGATCGCCTGACGTCCGGGAAGAGGAACTTCCGCCGCCATCTCGCCGACCGGGGAGCCCACCCGGTGCCCAGCCTGTGAGGAAGCAGAACGGCTCCGAAATCTAGGACAAGGAGAAGAAGTCCTGGGTAGGGGGTAACGAACATCCACTCCCCTCCCGTCCCGACCCCGGGAGCGCCTGCTCTGCACCGAAGCCTCCCGCTGACCTCTACCACCACGTGGCACCCGGGAACCCCTGGGGCTACGACTCCTCCCGTCTCTACCAGCAAGCCGCCCCTGCTGTCCATACCGAGGGGCTGCCGCACCTTCCCCTGCTGAGCTATCCGAGGGGGAGCAGTGCCGACCCGACCGCCCCCGAGCATCCCGGGACCCCAGAGATCTAACGGGCGAGGGACTGTCACTACTACTCCTGGAACCCGGGCCCCCCCTGCGCCCCTCCACTACGGAAAGACCCGACTCCCGGCCTACCCTACGCCCTTGCCTAGCTACCTCCGCAACCCCCTCCCCCACCCCCTTACCTCTGACCCCTTGCTTGCCAGACCCCGATGGCCCCGAACTACCCACCACCCCTACGGGAGACCCTCTGTCTGACCTGGCCCCCTCCCGGGAACCCCTACCACCCGTAGAACTTACTCCTTTAGAGCCACATTTTCTCTTCGGGGCCCCAGGGCCCTCCCCCTTTCCCACTAAGGCCTGTGTACCCCCAACCTGCTTACTCCCGCCCCCCCCAGTGGCAGAGCTCCCCCGAACAACCTTCCCGCCAAGAGGGCCCCGACCTGAGCCCTCTGCACTTGCCTGATGCCTGCCATGCGGTCTCCCGGATCCAGCCTCCTCATCGTCTCCGCTGTCCGAAGGGGGGGAAGCCCTCCTGGGCCTCCCCTCCGTGGGTCTCGAAGCACCGGGGGGCCGCCCGGCCGCCTCCGACCTGCTAGCAGCCGCGCCCCCGTCCACGATATCCCTTTGCCGCCTAGTGCACATCCGAGGCTCCGTCCGCACACGGGGAGGCAAGGCTTCGACCACGCGGCTCCCGGGCCTGCTGCCGGTCGTAACTGGAACTCCACTGCTACCGGGTACCACTTCACCGGGCCCCGCGCCCGGGCTTAGCCTCCTCGGGGGCCTCCGGGCCCGGACCGGTCTCCCGCCATCGCCGTCCCGATCCGCCGCCTCCGCCAGGGCAGGGCCAAGCTGTGCCCGTAGCCAGTCCACACCTTGATGCCGTGCTGCCGACCTGATCCCTTCCAGCAAACGCTCCACGTCGTCCATTGTTCCTGCAGAGGAGACAAAAGAAATCCGACCAAGCAAAGTCCGCGCACACCGAGGCGAACACAAACTCGACCAGGTAGGAAGTTAGAATGACTCACCTAAAATGGCTGCTCATTTAAATAGCCAATCCCACTTACCCATAATTCCAACCCTCGCTTACTTCCTCCTAAGCCCGCCTCCTAACCCCTGTCAAGGCCTTTTTCCGCTTAGCTGCGCTCTAGCTACATGGGGCTACAAGAGCGCTTCTTGAATCTGCCTTTATCAACCAGTCGTCCAAGTATGGTACTACTGTGATTCCTTGCAACCTTAAAAGAGCCGTGACCGGTGTGAGGATCTTTGTAAAAATCCTGGGTGCCGAAGCTAGCCCGAATGGAAGGGCTCTGAATTGGAAATGATGGATAGTATTCCCTTTCCTTATAGCAAACCTTAGGTATTTTCTTGAGCTCACATCCATAGGAACATGCAGATAGGCATCCTTTAGATCCTAAAGTAAAGTAGCCATGAAATCTCCTTTCCGAAGGATATGAGTGACAGACGCTATAGTCTCCATTCTGAAGTGTTGGTAAGGGATGAGCTTGTTCAGGATTTTTAGATCCAAGATTGGACGAAAAGACATGTCCGGTTTTGGTACTAGGAACAAACGGGAGTACACCCCTTGATAAACTTGGGAATTTGGAACCCTTTCTACAACACCTTTTCTTAATAGGGAGTGGCATAAAAAAGGGCTTGGTTTTTTAATTTCGACTGGTAGGAGGAGACAAGGAAACTTGGCCTTGGAACATCTAAGAATTTTATTCGGTATCCATTTTGCACCAGATTCAAAATCCATAGATTTGTAGTCGTCTCCCTCCATCTGTGAATAAAACCTTGCAACCTTCCGCCCACTCTGATGGCGTCAGAAACGTTTGTTTCTGTCAGACTTATTGTCTTTTTGTGTGTCAAATCTTGGATTTTTCCTTTGTTGACGAAAAAAAACCCTGGGTTTTTCTTGAAACCCCCTACGGTGTCTGAATTGGAAATTTCTGTACCCGGGTTTCCAGGAATATTTTCTGTCTTGAGGCAAGGCCTTCTTGGTTTCCGACATCTGTTGGATTAACTCTTCTAGAGGAGAACCAAAAATGTTTTCTTCTCCAAGGGAAGTTCACATAATGCAGATTTTAATGCAGTATCTGCTGTCCAGGCCTTAAGCCACAGTGCCCTTCGGGCCACAGATGTCAAACCCATTACACGAGCCGAAAGCTTAATAACCTCCGTGACAATATCCATAAGGTACTCATTAGACAACCTTACATTTTGGAACAGGAGGGACAGGTCTTTGTCTTGGTTATCACCCAGACCTTCTTCCAAAGAATTAAGCCAAAGATTCTGAGCTCTTACCACTGAAGCCCCGGCTAGAAACATAGAAACATAGAATGTGACGGCAGATAAGAACCATTCGGCCCATCTAGTCTGCCCAATTTTCTAAATACTTTCATTAGTCTCTGGCCTTATCTTATAGTTAGGATAGCCTTATGCCTATCCCACGCATGCTTAAACTCCTTTACTGTGTTAGGCCTGCTTTAGCCTGAAAACCTGCAGCCTGATAAGCCCTTCTGCTGGAAGTTTCTGCCCTCTTATCCATAGGGTCTTTCAGACCAGAAACTTCCCAAATAGGTAAGGTACTACCTGTAATTCTTCCCATTTATCTTCCTCCTGTATTTTAACAATACTCTTTTTTAGAAGCAGGAGTAGGAACTTTGTCTTTATCCATATTGTCAGTAGAAACAGGACTAGACATATCTGCAATACACAATCAAATAAACCAAATTTGTAGTTTAAACAAATAAAAAGAGTGTTTTAAAGATTAGAAACCTAAAGGATCATACCTCTAAAACCTCTGACCCGTGTGGGGGGGCTGGTGACATGGGAGAACTTTACTGCCTAGCATCCATGCTGACAGGAAGATCTGCACAGTATAAATAGGCAAAATCCATTCGAAACTGGCGCCATTTCGGGGAGTTCATACCGCGCATGCGCGATAGCGCGGTCGGAACTCCGGTGGAACGCATAACCACCCGGGCGTGCGTTCCACCGCTGTGCGCATGCGTCTCACATGGACAGTGATTTGACCGCACGTGGCATAAAAGCAGGCTTACATACCTGCTCCGTAAGACTGCAGGATGTGTTCCTGGCCATTCAGCTCTCCTCCCGGGAGGCTATCAGACCGGATCCCCCTGGCAGCAACCCATGTGCCTCACCATCCATTTTCCAGATGCCGTCCGTTCATGCTGGAACAAGAAAGAGAACTGAGGTCCTAGGGCTGATGGGGTCTCTTATACCTGGAAAGGGGAGGAACTTTTTATGTTAATTATTTATTTCAGATGCTTGTCCCGAGGGAAGAGTACATCCCTATTGTACTGCCACCATATGTCAGGAAAACAAAATTTTTGAAAATGTAAGACAATTTTCCAATATAAATTTATTAAATTATATAGAGATTAATCCTAATAGAATGAAATACATGGTTCTATGGAAGGTGCTACAAAGAGTGCAACAATAATCAGTTCCGCTGAGTTACATAATCACATGAGATTCACCAGATCTTGTGTGTCAGTAACATACTGATAACAAGTGTCAAAGCAAACTGTTATTTCCGGTACGCGAGGCGGACTGGGGTTCTGTGGGTAACATTCTGCACTTTATAAGTTACATACTAAAAAAAAAATAGCATTTATTTTTACTTGTTAAGATGTAGGTAGAAGGATCTATAGCAGGAGATATAAAATTATAGGAGCAGACAGTTACTACATGAGTCACAATGTTGATAAGGATCCACAGAGTGAGGAGAATACAAATCCAGTTAGCCAGATCCGGTTCCAATAACCAGAAATCAAATCTGAGAGTAAAAGAGGAAAGTCTTTTAACAAGTCTCCTCTGATAACAGGTAATCGTTAACATCCAGGGCTTAGATAGAAGCAAGTCTTTTAGCCAAGTCCAAGTCGTTACTAGAAAATACAAATCGAGGAATTAAGAGAAATGCAATCCTTAGATCACGCCAGAGTTTGTACACAAGTAATCTGCAATCACAGAATTGGTGGTACAAGAACAGAGACGCTGATAGGAAGCCAAAATATTGAGAAATCCGTAACCTGTAATAAATCCAAATGAGTTGAATAATTCCAGATGAGATTAGTATCGATGATTGGCGCTGGGGCTCATACTTGAACTAACTGCAATGAGAGAAATAAGAATAAACAAACTCTTGTGTATAATGTGAAGAGTTTGGGGTTTATTTAATTTTTTGCAACAAACACTGTTGAGACGCTGCCCTAAATTCTGCTATGGATCAATGAATGAAGCATTGCAGACACCAGTTCAGAGAATTTCATCTGACGGCACATTGAAAGAAACGTAATTAGAATGTCATGAATTTAAATAAATAGTCAGAACATGAAGACATCAAGGTTTTCTTAAAGGTCGATATATGTAGAAGACAACAAATTGCCATATATAAGAAAAGTAAACTCATAATAACAGTGAGGTAAAAAAAAAATTAAAGACTTCTGTTCATTTATAAAAAATATAATGTGTGGCTACCTATATTCCGGACTTACATTACAGAGCTAGATGGGTGTCAGACAAACATAACGCTTTAGTAATAGCTTACTATAACACTAAGCATGGAGATGGGATCAATGCTTTAAGGAGTTACTCCAGACACCATGACCACTGCAGTGATTTGAAGTGGTCGTGGTGCTTGACGCCTGTACCTGCAGTATTTCGCTATGAGACGCCGCACATACAGAGACTGACCCCTCTGCTGCCAGAAACTCCAAAATACAGTCATATCATAGACGTGTTATTAGCAAGATGGGAACAAGAGTTCTGAGCTCACCAATATATATGCTGTGCAAAATTGGCGTCTGATGCCAATACACACAGCATGCTGGCGCCAGACAGCCAATGGCAGCATGGCGCCCTTACATGCTGCCCCTGTCCTCCCCTCAGTCAGTTCTCCCTCCCTATCCGGCAAGGTGAGCGATGTCAGCAGACAAAGACTGGGCTGAGGAAAAAAATAAATAATAATAATTTAAGTTAAAGGTTTTGTTTTTGGCATTTGGGGGCAGAGGCGGACAACCACATAAAGTGTTACTCCAACCAAAAGCAGTGTTTTTGTGAAAAGATTGGATATTGGTTGGAGTAAGCCTTTATTAAATAAAAATTAAACATTTCTTACTGAAGAAAAGCCGTTAAAAGATAAACCAAATAAAGTGAAAAATAAAGTATGAAACCTTAAATCTCACAGATTGATGATAAGAGATGATATATAACGACCTACCTTTGTGCCGTCAGATGAAATTCTCTGAACTGCTGTCTGCAATGCTTCATTCATTGATCTTCAGCTAACTGCAATAGAGACTCATCCATAGCAGAACTTAGGGCAGCGTCTCAACAATGTTTGTTGCAAAAAAATTAAATAAACCCCAAACTCTTGGCAATGGAGAGGACTGAGATTTTTCATTCACTCTTTAAACTTCATTTGAGATTTTCAACAAAACAATATTAACAGGAAAAGGAAAAAAATTAAATAAAAAGATTTCCAGTGGAGTTTGGCTTAAACATTTTCATGAAATCCCCCCCCCCCCCCCCCCCCCCATAAACTAACACTTTAGAAAAGTGTGAGTTACAACTTTTTTTTGTATCTCTGGATAAGTTTTCCAGCTTCCCCTCCCCCTGGTTGATGACAGTCCAGACAAGCTGTAGAGACCAACTCAGGATGTCAAGATCTTGTCACAATTGCAAAATTTGCCCCTTCGGATTCTACACCTCAGATGTGCTCTATCTGCTCCTAGAAGGGCTTTCTGATGTCACCTATTCACTTTCCATTGGGACATCTGATCCTGGACACCCTGACAGAGAGACATGTACATTGCCTTCTCTTCTAGAGCTTTCATTGTCTCAGCATCAGGGAGCAGGGTTACAGTACCTGGACTTCTCACAAACAAGGAAGAGATCTTGGAAGTAAAGCTGGTGATTGTTGGTGCTGCTCTTGTAATCATATTATAATGCCTCCAATCCTCCATGACTGCTCCTGGACATCTATGGCATTGTGCGATTTGTTGGATAAGGAGGACCTTGGCAGGTGGCCAGGGAATGTGCTAATGGCCAGATACATAACCCCTGGCATCTTGGGGGAGGCACTTATCATGGTCTTCCCTAGCCAACAAACCGCACAGTGACTTCTCGGGTGGGGAGGCATTTGTTCTGATGCTACCCCCAGGTTCCGCCACTAGTGACCGCTTGCAGGACCGACTGCAGATTTGCACGGCGCGACAGCTAACTCCACCTGAACCACCGTGCACTCGCTATCCAGCAGGCAACAGGGAGAGCAAACAAAAACCCGCTTGAGCTTAGAAGATGCCAGCGGTGACTGCTATATGGTTACATAAAGAGGGAAGGTGTGAGGCCTTGTAATGATGTGACCATCACTATGAGAAATCACCACTTGGTATCTCCCCCTCCCATCACCCCACCTCCTTCGCACTTTATTATTAGTCATCACCTCCACCATTATTAGGAATCACCCCTCTCCCTTTAAAATCCACTAGTAAACCTACAGCATTCTCCTTGAGCCTAGCTCTCTCCTCCGCTGGCAGGGAGGGGGGTAATGCCCAATGTTGATGGGAGAGAGATCGAGTGATGCTTGATGTTAATGGGAGAAGGAGGGGGCAAACAACTAATGGTGATGGGAGAGGGAGTGAGATGATACCTAAAGGGCCCTCGCCCACCTGAACTAGGTATCACGCCCTCCCTCTAACACCACCATTAAGCGTAACCCCCTCTCCCATCACCATTAGGCATAAACCACTCCCCTTTACCATAACCATAAGGTGCCAACCCCCTCCCATTATTATCAGCCAATACTTCCCCTCTCCCATCACCATAAGGCCTCTTCATCTTCCACTGCCAGGATTAGTTTCTGTATCTTCCTCAGTATTCCTCTCCCACACATGGTAGATGGGAGACAGAGGGCTGAGTCTAATGGAGATGGGTGCCTTATGGTGATGGGAGATGAAGGGAGTAGTGATAAATGGTGATGGAAGAAGGGTTATCCTTCTTCCTCTCCCATCACCACTAAACACAGTTCATTTCCTCTCCCATTCATTAATCAGCACCCATCTCTCTCCCATCACCAAAAGGCATGTGGGTGTAGAGATCAGCAGCAACTATATGAAAAGCCAGGGGCTCTCAGGTAAATATTTGGGTTGACACCCCTGATATATAATGATGGAAATGGAAATATGACCAAAATCACCCAAATGTTTAATTTGATAAAAAAAATAACAAAAAAAATAAAAATAAAAACACACAATACTTACCATGAACGATCCCTTCAGGGGCTCGGTTTAGAGAGACTGACTGCAGTTACATGCAGCCCCTCTCTGAGCAGGAAAAGGCTCCGATCAGGTGCATCTCATTTTGGAATATAGCCAGCCTGGGTTTATGGGATAAGAACGTTAATCCCCCCGGCATAGTTCCAATCACCACATATGATGAGCAGAACGGCTCTGTATACCGATAGCAGCCATACCACGATTGCCATCAGTTTATACACAGTCCAGTTCACTTGGGCTGTGTGCAAAGCTTGGCAGAGGAGAGAGAGACCAGTCCCAGTTGTGCCTGTGGTATGGACTCCGTAGACACAAGTTGGACAGATCTGATCTTCCTTACCAGGATGTCAGACAGGTGGAGGAAGGCAGAGCTTCATGCTCCCAATCTCAAACAAGATCTGAAAATTCCCTGCACCAGAACCACTTCAACAAGATAAAAAAAATGTTTTGGTGCTTAGGGTGACTAAAGAAAAAAAAAATCCAGTTAAAATTGTATAAATATACAGTGTACATGTTAGGACATCTTTCTTCTCACCTCCGAACATTGTAGTGAGAGCTTAGTCCAAGTTGTGCATGCGGAGTGGGGGTGTATGCCGTATACACAATGTGGAGTAAATTGATATCAGACGGCCGGTGTTGAGTGTTTCACCTGCTGCAATTGACGGATCCGTTGGGCTGTCTTATGGCAGGTTAAAGCCACTCACAGCTGTACTCTATGCACCATCAATATTGAAATGATGCCAAGTTGTGATGGTGCTGAGATTGACACATTAACGATGGTGGGAGTAGGAGTTTGTGATGGCCAATATTGATGTGAGAAGGAGGGTGATGATGGCTAATGATGAGAGAAGCAGTCTAACAGTGGTGGGGGAGGGAGGGTTTGATGCATACGTTGATATCAACATTAGGCATCACCCCCACCCTTTGATATCATCCCTCCTTCCTCCCATCACCATCTGACATAAGTCTCTACCTTATATTTTAGTTAGACATCTCCAGAGATGCAGTAAGTGGGTGTATCTGTATGGATGTGTCTGGCTGTGTGCATTTGTGTATCTGGCAGTATTTATATGTGTGATGTGGCAGTATGTATGTATCTCTTAGTATGTATTTGTCACAGTTTGTATTTCTGTGACTCACATTATGTAACTGTACATGTGTGTCTGTGAATTTGTATGTACGCGTGTGTGGGAGGCTATATATCTACACATCAAGGAAGGTCCAGTCAGTGGTTCTTTATGTGTTCCAATAGCAGCCCTGATCACCCCATCACTCTCCCACCTGCATTAAAGGGAAAATCCAGTGCCAGGAAAACAATCCGTTTTCCTGGCACTGGAGGGTCCCTCTCCCTCCCACCCACCAATCCCCAGTTACTGAAGGAGTGAAAACCCCTTCAGTCACTTACCTGAGGCAGCGGCGATGTCCCTTGTCGCTGCCTCCTCCTCCGCGCCGCTCCTCCCTGTCATTCCGTCGGCCGGTGGGCGAGACTGATCCCGTCCACCGGCCGAGGAGACCTAATGCGCATGCGCATTAGCGCTCCCCATAGAAAAGCATTGAAAACAGATTTCAATGCTTTCCTATAGGGATTTGAGCGACGCTGGAGGTCCTCACACAGCGTGAGTTAGTCCAGCGACGCTCTAGCAAGGAAAATCCTTGCTACAAACCAGGAAGTGACCTCTAGTAGCTGTCTAGTAGACAGCCACTAGAGGTGGAGTTAACCCTGCAAGGTAATTATTGCAGTTTATAAAAAACTGCAATAATTACAGTTGCAGGGTTAGGAGTAGTGGGAGTTGGCACCCAGACCACTCCAATGAGCAGAAGTGGTCTGGGTGCCTGGAGTGTCCCTTTAAGATGCCGAGTGCAGCCATTGAGTCATGGTCAGTGCATGGCAAGTTGGCTCTCAATCTCTGGGAAGAAGACAGCTCAGTCCGAATTCTGAACATGATATAGGCATGCTACACACAACGTGGACAAACTTGATATCAGGCAGCTGGAACTAAGAGATCCTGCTGTTGATTGACAGCTCTGAGGGGCCAGTATATAACGGTGTGATTTTTACAAATCATTGCAGTTCTAAGCTACTCAAAGAGCTGAGAGCACGTTCAGGGTAATATATCAGTGATGCAAAGTTGTGATGGTGCTTAGACTGACCCTTTAATGTTGTTGGGAGAGGAAGTTGGTGATGGCCAAGTGATGTGAGAGGAAGGGTGGTGATGTCTAATGGTGGTGAGAGATTGCAGGGGTGATGCACATCATCCTTGCCACCATTAGACATCACCCCACTTTTCTCCCATCACCAATACATCACATTAGACATCTCCAGGGCTGCCATCAGGGGTGTATTTGTTGGCCTGGCAGTGTGGGTCTGCAAATAAACACAGACAAAAGTGACCACCAGGTAAGAATCCACCTGGCCTGTGAGTCTGTGCACAGGGGCTGTGAAGGGTTATAACTCCAAGTCGCAGTACAGGCAAGGACAAGCAGAAGAGTAGTCGTGGAAAGCCAAAGTGTGGGGAAGCCAGAGGTCAGAGAAAATGATGAGAAGAGCCAAGGTCAGGAGCCGGGAACAAACTGGAGAACACACGATCTGGATACCCAGAACCAAAAACGTGAAGCAGAGTCAATGAACTGACAAAGTTCCCAGGGTGAGGCAGTGCTTATATACCCAGCTAATTAGTGATCTGCTTCAGGTGGGCTAGATAGACAGGAGCAGCCACAGGTAAAGTCCAGCCCCATTGCTGGAGACAAGGTGAGGATAACCATTAGGACAAAAAATAAGTGAGGTGTGACAAGAGGCAAGACAGCAGGACTAAGGCAGAAAGAGTCCAGAGATGAAATCCCCTGTTGGGCACTTCTGGGACAACCACGTCTGGATGTCACGGTGAGGACCCTGACAGTTTGGCAGTGTATATATGTGCATCTGGCAGAGTTAATGTCTGTGTGTATCTGCAAGGTTATGTATGCATGAGTCCAGTCAGTGGTTCTGTATATGTTCTGATAGCAGACAGCCAGAACTGAGAGATCCAGCTGGTGACTGACATCTCTTAAGGACTGTCTTATAGCTGTCATTTTTACAAATCGCTGCAGTTCTAAGCACCTCACCGAGCTCTATGCACCATCAATGTTGTAAGTTTTGAAGGTGCTTAGACTGACCCTTAAATAGTGGTGGGAGTGGGTGATGGACAATATTGATGTGAGAGGGAGGGGTGTCGACACTGACAATGGGAGAGGGTTAAATCTAATGGTGACAGGTGGCATACTTATCTTGGTAATAGGCATCACCCCACCCTTTCCAATCCCCATTGGACATCACCCCTTCTTCTCTATCACCATCTGACCCTCTCTCTCATTTTTTCATTAGGCAGAGAGAGAGAGAGATTTAAATTCTTACTCAGTAAGTAGCTGTCAGATCACAAAGGTTATTCAGGTCACAGCTCCACATAAGTATTTGCATCTATCTTCAACCAGTTCCTGGATCCATCCATGGTCAGTCACCAGGCTGTATATCTTCACGCCCAGAAATCTATTGAGCACGATATATCTGCAATCAGGGCCGGACTGGCCCACCGGGAAATTCGGTGGACTTGGGGCCGGCAGTGCAGCATCTGACACATTTTTCCCTCCTGTGAGGTTTTGTTTGGAGGCTGGGGGCCTGGGGCAGACAATTACCGAGGTGGCTGCTACACATACAGAGGTGGCAGCCAGCTGCAGCAGGGAGGAGAGAGAGTCTCTCCCACATTGCCAGCTCTTCTGCACGGCCTGTCTGGTAAGGATCCAGCCCCCGCACTGGAGCTCCGTCCACCAGCCTCAGCCTGCTGAACTTCCACACAGGAAAAGGAAGTACAGGAAGAGGAAGCACCTCACGAAAAGAACCTCACACTGAACTTAGAATCCACACTGCCAGGGACAGGTAAATGTATGATTGATACTGAGAGAGAGGGTGAGAGGGTGAGAAGGAGAGAGTGTGAGAGAGGGAGAGAGGGTGAGAGAGAGAGAGAGAGAGAGAGAGGGTGAGAGAGAGAGAGGGAGGGTGAGAGAGAGTGAGAGTGTGTGTGAGAGTGTGTGTGAGAGAGGGTGAGAGAGAGAGAGGGTGAGAGAGAGAGGGTGGGAGAGTGAGAGTGTGTGTGAGAGTGTGTGTGAGAGTGTGTGTGAGAGAGAGAGAGGGAGAGAGAGGGTGAGAGAGGGAGAGGGTGAGAGAGTGAGAGGGAGGGTGTGAGAGAGAGTGAGAGAGTGAGAGAGGGCGAGGGTGAGAGAGGGCGAGGGTGAGAGAGAGGGCGAGAGAGAGGGTGAGAGAGAGGGTGAGAGAGAGAGAGGGAGAGAGATAGAGGGTGTGAGAGAGGGAGAGGGTGAGAGAGGGAGAGTGTGAGAGGGAGGGTGTGAGAGAGTGTGTGTGAGAGAGAGTGTGTGTATATCAGTGAGCGTGTGTGTGTATATCAGTGAGCTTGTGTGTGTATATCAGTGAGCTTGTGGTGTGCTTGTGTGTGTATATCAGTGAGCTTGTGTGTGTATATCAGTGAGCTTGTGGTGTGCTTGTGTATATCAGTGAGCTTGTAGTGTGCATCAGTGAGCTTGTAGTGTGCTTGTGTGTGTACCAGTGAGCTTGTAGTGTGCATCAGTGAGCTTGTAGTGTGCTTGTGTAAATCAGTGAGCTTGTGGTGTGCTTCAGTGAGCTTCTGGTGTGCATGTGTAGATCAGTGAGCTTGTGGTGTGTATCAGTGAGCTTGTAGTGTGCTTGTGTATATCAGTGAGCTTCTAGTGTGCATCAGTGAGCTTGTGGTGTGCTTGTGTATCAGTAAGCTTGTGTGTTTGTCAGTGAGCTTGTGGTGTGCTTGTGTGTTTGTCAGTGAGCTTGTAGTGTGCTTGTGTATATCAGTAAACGTCTAGTGTGCTTCAGTGAGCTTGTGGTGTGCTTGTAGTGTGCTTGTGTATCAGTAAGCTTGTGTGTTTGTCAGTGAGCTTGTGGTGTGCTTGTGTGTATCAGTGAGCTTGTAGTGTGCTTGTGTATATCAGTGAGCTTGTGGTGTGCTTGTGTGTTTGTCAGTGAGCTTGTAGTGTGCTTGTGTATCAGTGAGCTTGTAGTGTGCTTGTGTTTGTCAGTGAGCTTGTGTGTATATCTGTGAGCTTGTAGTGTGCTTGTGTGTGTATCAGTGAGCTTGTGGTGTGCATGTGTGTATCAGTGAGCTTGTAGTGTGCTTGTGTATATCAGTGAGCTTGTAGTGTGCATCAGTGAGCTTGTGGTGTGCTTGTGTGTTTGTCAGTGAGCTTGTAGTGTGCTTGTGTATCAGTGAGCTTGTAGAGTGCTTGTGTGTGTATCAGCTTCTGTGTGTCAGTAAGCTTGTGTGGGTCAGAGCACTTCTGTGTTTGTCATTATCAAGCTTGTGTTGGTCAGAGAGGTTGTGTGTGTGGTGAGCTTGTCTGTAGTTAGGTTGTGTTTGTCACTGAGTTTGTCTGTAGTGTGCTTGAGTGAATGTCAGTGAATTTGTGTACGGCAGTAAGCTTGTCTGTAGTGAGCTTGTGCATGTGTCAGAGCTTTTGTGTTTATCAGTGTGCTTGTCTGTAGTGAGCTCTTTTGTGTCAGTGAGCTTTTCTGTAGTCAGTGTGTGTGTGCGCCATTGAACTAGTGTGATTTATTAATGTGGGACATTCTTTTAATATATATATTTTCTGAAATTACACAATTGACACACTGATGCCGATCAGCTGATATTGGCATGGAGTGTTTCCCTGCTTATAGAATTGTCCCCAAGCAGAGGCAGTCACAACGGACAGGGAGCATCCTGGAGGGTGGTGGTTATAGCACTGTAACACCCATGGATCATCTAGAGCGATGGGCTGCAGGTAAGACAAAAGTCTTCTTCAAAGTACATACATATAAACAATACAAGCATACTATATGACACAATGAATTAGAGGGCTGAAATATTTTTTTTCCAGGGCTGCTTTCTGTTCCCAGTCCGGCCCTGTCTGCAATTCAAATATATTTACCATCACTGAGCATTACTCTGCCAATGTGTTCCATGGAATATTGAATTAATTCGCCCCAAACCCTAAAAGCTTAAAAATCTTACTCCGTAAGTAGGTGTCAGAACCTAAAGGTTGCTCAGGTCAGGGCTCCACATACGTGTCTTTTTCCATCTTCAACCGGTTCGTGGATCCATCCATGGGCAGTCTGCGGGCTGTGAATCATCTTTCACCCATGCAGAAGGCTCTACAGTGCTTAGTGAAACAAAGACTTATTTTTTCTTTTCTTCTGTCAGGTGATTATGTGGATGGACGGTCTCCGAATGTTTGCTGGGTGATGTGAGAATGAAGTTTCTCTTATTTTGCTTTCTTTGGATGATTTGGTGAACAGCCCAAATGTTACACAGGTGACGGCTCCACATTTGTATCTTCTTCTGGTTCCCTCGATGGCCATTCACCAGGCTGAGCATTCTTCTTATCACCATGTAGACCCACCGACAGAAGTTGGTTTCCATGGACTAAAAAATATGGAAAATTAAAGTGTCTTAAAGTGTGTTGTTTATAGGCTGTTCTAAAAAAAAAAAAAATGTTGATGCAAAATAAGTTTTTCAGACCCTAAATTATAGATTTATGCAAGATACTATTTTCAAAGTCTATGGAGGGGTTTTATACTATTACCATGCCTTCGTCAATAATGGAGTAAGCATAGTATCGTGCAAAGTGAAAAAACTGTGATCAGTTCTACAACAAAGCATTTTAATTAAGGTCATTAACATAGAAACATAGAATGTGATGGCAGATAAGAACCATTTGGTCCATCTAGTCTGCCCTATTTTTTTTTAAATATTTGCATTAGTCCCTGGCCTTATCTTATAGTTAGGATAGCCTTATGCCTATCCCACGCATGCTTAAATTCCTTTACTGTGTTAACCTCTACCACTTCAGCTGGAAGGCTATTCCATGCATCCACTACCCTCTCACTAAAGCAATACTTACTGATATTATTATTTAAACCTTTGCCCCTCTAATTTAAGACTATGTCCTCTGGTTGTGGTAGTCTTTCTTCTTTTAAATATAGTCTCCTCCTTTACTGTGTTGATTCCCTTTATGTATTTAAATGTTTCTATCATATCCCCCCTGTCTCGTCTTTCCTCCAAGATATACATGTTAAGATCCTTTAACCTTTCCTGGTAAGTTTTATCCTGCAATCCATGAACCAGTTTAGTAGCCCTTCTCTGAACTCTCTCTAAGGTATCAATATCCTTCTGGAGATACGGTCTCCAGTACTGCATACAATACTCCAAGTGAGGTCTCACCAGTGTTCTGTACAATGGCATGAGCACCTCCCTCTTTCTACTGCTAATACCTCTCCCTATACAACCAAGCATTCTGCTAGCATTTCCTGCTGCTCTATTACATTGTCTGCCTACCTTTAAGTCATCTGAAATAATCACCCCTAAATCCCTTTCCTCAGATGTTGGGGTTAGGACTCTATCAAATATTCTGTACTCTGCCCTTGGGTTTTTACGTCCAAGATGCATTATCTTGCACTTATCCACATTAAATGTCAGCTGCCACAACTCTGACCATTTTTCTAGTTTACCTAAATCATTTGCCATTTGGCTTATCCCTCCAGGAACATCAACCCTGTTACATATCATATCAACAAAACATGCATTGTGATTTGGCTTCTGCAAAAGCCTTTACTGTCATCTAACCACATCTATGTTTATGCAAGCAAAAAAAAAAAAAACTAGGACTTTGAGATTTAGGCAATTCCTGGTCCCAGCAAACACCACTGCAGAAGATTAATTCTAGGGATTTATCGCAAAACAAGGCACATTGCGATAGATAGAAATATATCAATATATTTTTTTGCCTTTTTCCTCCAATTTTTCATCAAAAATGAGGGATTATGGGGCTGGGTGACCCCACTCCAATGGAAAAACATTAAAATGTAGTCCAGAGACTCCAGGATTACAGCAGCAGTTTTAAGGGAAAATCAGGAAAATCACGCAACGTTTCTAGCTTGAAAAAGATCTCAGTTGAGATCAAAACGTTGCCTGGTTTTCCCTTAAAACTGCTGCATAAGTTATCCTGGGTGCCAGGACTACATTTATTGTTTAGCCAGGCAGCATAAAGTAGCGTAAGAGTGTGTTTTGCTGAAATGCTGACTGTTGGCCATTGAGATCTTTCAGCTGCAGAATTGCCTGCACATTTTAGGGAGGGAGAGCGAGATTGCTGCATGGGGCCACATCTCTCCTCCTTATATTCTACTGAGAATTCCTTACATCACCCAGAGAACAGGAAACGGCAGCAGCTAAAAGCTCATAAAACTCGCTTTGTGTTCTCCAAGCTAAAAAGGATCACTGGGAAATAACCAGAAACAGATCTGTCAGAGAAGCAGAAATGTAAGGAATTCTCCCCAAAACATGATAATGCACAGGGTAAATATAAAATATACAAATATTAAACAACTTCCAATCCATAAAAGGTAGAAGAGAAGAGCAAACAGTTTGCACAGTGGCTGCAAGATCCTAGGAAACACAGGGAAGAAAAGCCCAAAACATAATGGTGGAAGATTATAAATCAAGTCAGAGCAAAAGTTATACAGGAGCCGCAATGTGCCTGTCATCACACACCTAAAGGCCTGTTTAAACATTGTACAACATCACAAACTATGGAGGTCCTGATCAACTTATTGTTCCTTTAACATTTTGTAATTGTCTCGTTAACTGTTACATTTCCCCCCTCTATAGCATTGCAATAAGTTGGCGATACATAAATGCCAATAATGTAAATTAGTAATAACAGTAAATGGGGCTCGCAGTTTGATGTAGGTAGGAAATGGCTAAGGATGGATTTATGGAAGGTAGACAAGTTATCGGCGAGTTTCGGTCACTTGATGATTGAGGTCAAAGTACCAGAGTTTAGAGATTTTTATTTATTTATTTTTTTAAATCTGCTATTTGGTCTTCGGTTTCGAAAGCTGAATGTCAGCTTAATGTTTAGTGAGTGCGAGTTTAAAGCATATTAGTCCAGTTGGTCTGTGCAAATAAAATCCATCTAAATCCGGCTACATGTGCTTTATTACTTTTTTTAAATGTGAAAAAGCATTGGGAGGCCATAGCATGGCAAAACGCTGCACCGATCATCATCTCATAGAGATGCAATGCAGCTGAACGCCAATTGCTGCACACTGTGCAGCACTGACTCAGGAAGCATCTCTAGTGGCCATGTGAGTGTTACTAGGCAGTAATGTAACTTTTTGTTTTCTCTGACAAAGCAGTGTTTACATTAAAAATCCTGCAGGGACTGACTATACCCACCAGAACACATTACGCTGCCTTTAAATGTGTAATGGCAGGAGCTAGATAGAATCATGCCAACAGTTAGAGTTAGGTGACACATTGAGTTATGTTGAAAAGAAGGAGAGGAATTAAGAAAAGCAGACTACATATTGACTGAACATAATCTGCAGTTTTGAAAGACAGTGATTAGTAAATATGTCTCCGGTAAATTGTGACACTATGGAAATAGCGCAACACAGAGGGCTAAGTCAACTTCTTATATCTTAAAGGATCACTATAGTGTCAGGAAAACAAAGCGGTTTTCCTGACACTACAGTGCCCTAAGGGTGCCCCACCCTCAGGGTCCCCCTCCCTTGGCGCTGAAGAGGTTAACACCCCTTCAGCTACTTACCTTAATCCAGCGCCGGGTTCCCTTGGCGCTAGTGACCTCTCCTCCCCCGCTGACATCAGCTCCCGAGTGGAGCGTAATGCGCATGTGCGGCAAGTGCCGTGCGCGCATTCAAACAGTCCACAGGAAAGCATTTCTCAATGCTTTCCTATGGACGTTCTGCACGCTGGATGCGAATTCCGCATCCAGCGTCGCAGATGCGCCTCTAGCGGCTGTCAGGAAGACACCAACTAAAGGCTGGATTAACTCTGCAATGTAAATATAGCAGTTTCTCTGAAACTGCTATATTTACATCTAAAGGGTTAAAACCTGATGGACCTGGCACCCAGACCACTTAATTGAGCTGAAGTGGTCTGGGTGACTATAGTGTCCCTTTAATTTTGCCAGTTAAAGATGACAATTAGCCACTAACTAATATTGTAAAGCGCTGCGAAATCTGTTGGCGCTATATAAATGGCAATAATAATAATAATAATAATAACAACTATGTTGAAGTGATCACAAGCCCTATCATTCAGATGCTTTTTGAGAACACTTACAAATATAAAATCAGTTAATAAAAAAACACTCTACCTTACATTGGACATTTCCACTTTGATGATCTCAATCCTGAAGAAGAGTTAATGACACATAAACGGAAACCACTGGACACTTATCAAATACAACCACTAAAACGACTTGAAAAGTAATTGAAAACACTTTAACAATTAACAAATTCCTGAAAGTATTTCTAAGCATTGGCAAAGAATAAGAAAACCATCCCATAGCTCCTCTGCAACTTATAATGTTTACAAACAACATTAAAGAGTCAGTCTAGCCTCTACATGACGAGGTAGTAGTTATGGTTCCATTAGGCTGTGAGCACAACCTCTCTGATTCTTGGTCAAACCATTTCAAGCAGATTGACCAGAACTCAGTGGTCCTCAAGGCACCAACAACCTGAAACACAAGATTACTGATCCTGTCGAATAATCCAAAACTTTATGTGAAATGACCTTTCCTAAAAAAAAACAACACACAAACAGGGGTTTTAAAAACACAGTTTAATAAAAAGATTCCAGAGTCATCGACCTCAGACATATTGATTTGGGGTTACAAAGGCTCAAGGTATTGTGGAAGATCCGTAAAGTGTTTTTCTCCAATGATTTTCGTCCCCAAATATAAATATCATCAACGAATAAATAATATAATTCCCTTAACTAGGGGCATGTTACTGATTCAGTTTAGGTTTGAGGATTTAAGTAATTTATTACAAAATCTGATAAGAAAAGAATCCCCTTAATATTTAGCAACACCCCCCAAAAATGTCTGTGGACAAGAGAAGCAGCAGAATTAAAAGTCACAAAGATGATTTAGATAAATTCAATTCCTTCATATTTAACGCTTCCGATTTTAGTCTCCGGTAATAAGACTCGACCATCCAGGAAAAAGACCGTTATGTAAGTGGCCACCTTGCCACCGTCCTCCTCGGATTTGAGAGCCACGATGATCTGGTCATCTGTGCCTGGGATGAATTTAAAGGATGAAAAGCCATGAGTGGGGACCAGTGGCCCTACGTGGGACATAGAGACATCAGAAAAGTCCCGAGTGGCACGGAGTAAGATGTTTGAGCCTCTCTGCTCATCCTCTTTCTCGCTGTAACGCTCGTGGCTGGCTCGCCGTGGCAGGAAGAACCAGCTCTGCAAAGTGTCACTCCAAGCAGCAGACTCGTGGATAAGGTATCCTGCATTGGGATGGAGAAGACCGAAAAAAAGATCGTATCCAATGTTCGCATAATCAGCAATGTCATGACCACATTAAACTAAACATGTCATTTTCTATGAACTGTTACACCAGAAATACAACAAAACTTGGGGGGAGAGGGGAATAATAAAAAAAAAAGTTATATCTAACAGTGTAAAAATAAATAATATATCACTATGTCAACTATTACATTTATGTAAAGATCCCCAATAGAATCTTAGCATTCTTCTTGGTTACTCACAAACCCAGTAGTTGACATTGTTACATTTAGGTTTGTATATAGTCATTCTATACATGCGCTGGAAAAAATGCTGGTAAATATATAGTTTAACATAGAATTCCTTTTTAATTAATGCGGAGTTCTGAAATGGATGGACTCTGTCCCTAAATGGTGAAAGCATCATCCTGCACATTTTCTATATTTAGATGCGGCTGTGTGCACTAAATGCATAATCTCTACAGGTTTGTCAGCAGTGTAATGGTAGTATGCCTTAGAACAGGGATAGGCAACCTTCGGCACTCCAGATGTTGTGGACTACATCCCCCATAATGCTGGCAAAGCAACATGGGAGGTGTAGTCCAAAACATCTGGAGTGCCAAAGGTTGCCTATGCCTGATCATTATTATTTAACCATGAAATCTACAGTTAGTTTTCAGGGACAACTGGGGGTCTTGATGTTATTACTCAACAGACGCTCACCAATATTAAACATCTGTTCCACCCCAGTAACAATACGAAGTCACAGACGTATGCACAGAACTACTCTCTAACCTCTGTCAAACTTACTCACTAAAGTGTCTGCAATTTAAAGTGAAGTCCACATTTCAGGCCAAGATAGCTGAACTGACAGAATTGACTGACTGAACTGGAGAATTTTTCCAAGTCAGCTTTTTGAGCCTAAAATGGAAAATTTACTTAGAATTTCTTAACAATTCCCCCTTTAGTGAATAACCGGTGACAGACTCTGGCTGTAAAGGCAGGCGGTTGGGTGGAGAAAACGCCCAGCTTTACTACAGGTTAGAATTTCCCCCATAAGTACCGGTAGGGGCACAGGAGTGGCATTAGTTTACCATCTTTCACATGTTATCACAGTTTCCTGAACTCCACGCAGACTCACCTGGAGGCTGAATGCCAGCGGCAGCACGCAGTGTGTTGTAGTTGGACACCCAGCTGTAATGCTGGACATCACCCCGTGGCCCGATCACTTTCACCCACTCTGGATTTTCGTTCAGCACCTGTCCCGATGTGGTGGTCCACTCCTTCCCCAGCCCTCCAACATACAGCTGCTCGTCTCTCACCGCTAGCCACTCCGCCTTAAACCCTGCCGCAAAAGAGACACAAGATAATGTATAACTGGGATATTCTTCTAAACACCACCAACAACAAACAAAAACACAAACAAATGCACTGATGTACTTGGATAACCTTAAGATTGTGAAAACTTCCATTCATTCTCTAATTTCTAAATCAGCATAATTAGTCTTCCAACGTTTAACCCTTTTTAAGCATATAAGATATTTCCCGTCACGCAACTGGCCTATTTTCTGATCCTACTAATGTTAAACCAAGATCCCTTTAATGTTGGCTAACTTTGACAATGCAGAGGTTTGTTAGCAAGCTTTCCCACAATGCACTGCTAACCTGAACCACTATGCATCTTGAGAAATAAACACTGCTAAGGTAAGTCATCACTGCTTGGTATGTTTATATGGGTTATTTGAAAACTTGATGTATTCAAAGTTTTTCATAATTTGATCGGATCGGATATGAAAGGGTTCATGCCAGAAGAAATACCGCAATCTGACACAGACAGAATGGTGTCTATTAATCCAAATAGACCAGGGCTTGAAAAATCCCAGGACGCCATGGCGACTAGAAATTTTGCTCTGAATCCTGGGATTTGTCTGCCCCTTAGTGGCCGGCCTGCCTTCTGGGGAGCATCGCACTGTTTAATAATACTGGGAGCCGGAATATGACTTCTCCCACGCACGCAAAAAGAGAGAGCAGCCCCACTGGACCCCAGGGAAAGATCCAGCCAGCTCTCTCAAAGGTAGGGAGGCTGGGTGGACTACAATTTAAAATGTAAATGCGTGTGTGTATCAGTGTGTGTATGCCTCTGTCAGTATGTGTGTGTGCATGTCTCTGTCAGTGTTTGTGTGTGCGTCTGTTAAGGTATCTTCCCCGCTCCAATCACATTTATAGCTTGGACGAAAGACGAGACAGGGGGGATATGATAGAAACATTTAAATACATAAAGGGAATCAACACAGTAAAGGAGGAGACTATATTTAAAGGGACACTATAGTCACCTGAACAACTACAGCTTAATGTAGTTGTTCAGGTATTATCTATAGCTCCCTGCAGGCAATCTAATGTAAACACTGTATTTTCAGAGAAAATACAGTGTTTACATTAATTGATAAGAATACCGCCAGTGGCCGTCACTCAGACGGCCACTAGAGGGACTTCCTATCACGCAGGGCCCTAAAAAGGCCCTGTACACGTCAGACGTATTAAAATACGGCTGACGTGTTCAGGAGTGAGAAGGCACTGTGTGCGCGCCTTCTCTCTCTCCAGCCTGTCAGCGGAGGAGGGGGGCGGGCAAAGACCGCGAGCAGAGCTGTCACTCAGCTCAGCTCGCGGCCGCGCACACCGCGCGCATGCGCGGTAGTGCGCTAAGCACTTCAGAGAGCGGCATGAATGCCGCCCTCTGAAGTATGTGCGGCGAAGCCGCGCATGCGCACAAGGGAGCAATGACGCTTCCAAATGGAAGCGTCTGATTGCTCCCTGCTCGCGCCCGCCTATTTCGTCATTTTGACGAAATAGGGGGCGCGGCTTCACGAGGCTCCCGGCGCTGGAACGAGGTGAGTAAACTCTCCTCCCTGGAGAGTCCCTTTAAAAGAAGAAAAAAACTGCCACAACAAGAGGACATAGTGTTAAATTAGAGGGACAAAGGTTTAAAAATAATATCAGGAAGTATTACTTTACTGAGAGGGTAGTGGATGCATGGAAAAGTCCTTCCAGCTGAAGTGATAGAGGTAATACAGTGAAGGAGTTTAAGCATGCGTGAGATAGACATAAGGCTATCTTAGATATAAGAGACTGATGAAAGTATTTAGAAAATTGGGCAGACTAGATGGGCCGAATGGTTCTTATCTGCCGTCACATTCTATGTTTCTATGTTTTACTCACCTTTTTTCCCACGCCATGCCGGTTTCACCGCTGCTTGTTCCACCTTAACAGCGTTATGATCTCAGCTAAGCCAATGTATTCCCATAGGAAAGCACTGGGGGGATATTGCGCATGATTTGTACAGGTAACATTCAGAACAAAGGTGCGGCACACTGAGCAGCATTGACACAGGACTCTCTAGTGGCCATCTGAGTAACGGTCACTAGAGGCAGAAATGCAAACACTGCCTTTTATCTGAAAAGGCTACAGGCACCAGAACAACTACATTAATACGTAGTGGTTCTGGTGACTATAGTGTCAATCTGCAAGCCCCTCCTTAAGGATCAGAAGAGGATGGCTAGAGCAATGTTATCTGATGGACATTACTGGCCATTTTTTAGAGGCATGTATGGGCTTCCAAAAATTATCCAGCAGATTATCCGAGATCAATACTTGTTACTTTTATGTTCCTTTTAGGTCTGTCACTCAAAACGTAGCAAACCCCTTCAAAATGAGACATTGCTTTAGACATTATGAGAAACCCATGCTTTTATGATCGCACACGGATTGATACTGTGCTACAAAACACTCACCCTTATCCACACTTCCATCACCATCAGTCAGTATGACCCAAGGCACGGCCCTGTTGCCTTCCACTCTGTAAACAACTCCTGTTCGATCATCCACGGTGTACAACTTCCCGTTAAAAACGATCAACTCGGACAGTTCCATCCCACGTCCTTTCTCTGCCAGGTGAGTCTCCAACTTGATATCTTCTTTTTCCCATTCAACGGTCACTTGGTCCCCAGTATTAAACAACGTCAAATGACCCCTCTTCAGGTAGCTGAACCAAGTGTTGTCTTTGGAGCTTCGAGAATCTGTGTCCAAGTCTGCAATGAGAGCAATCTGGTAGCGGAGGCCTTCGGCAGTTTTCTGGGGAAGGGTCAGTGGGTAGGTGTCATTGTAGACCAGTCCAGTCATGGGCTCCACCATCCTCCAGTTGTGATTGTTTGGAGGTAGTGAGGCTCGTGGAGTCGAGGAGCGGTGAAAGCAGAGCAGCAAGAAGATCAGTGCCAGGCCAACACCAAACAGTACAATAGCACGCCATCGCGGTCGGAAACGGGGATCTGCTGTCTTTGTCATGGATGCCAGGACAGGGAGACCACCCACACTGATCCGCAGGGGGTTCATAGACTCTTTACATTCCAGCACCGCTTCATAAGACATTAGTGAGGACTGCCAGACCCTGGTAGAGAAACATAACAAACATGAGAAGCAGTAACAATATATCAGAAGGAATTATTGTGTGGCTTGTAATCACACACTCAGCCATTAGAGGGCACCAGGAGTCTATATTTCACCCTCCATATAACACAACCTTTTGACTATGCTCTACTTTTAAAGTCAGCTACTCAGCCAATGAAAGATGGAAACATCACCGTGATTTAGTCCTCCTACAGGGTTTTGATTTCTAATTCGTAACAAAGTAAAACACTCAATACCCATAAAGCAACAGGTCACAAACAGAAAAACGTTACTGATCAACTATATAAAGATCACACAACCGAATAGAAATCTTTTAAAAGGTTACGGTTACTTGGAAGGATTTTTAATATTTTATCCAATCCACCGCATTTACCTCTATCCTGGAACTGGGTGCCTCCATCTTAACTCACTGTTAATCATTGTGTCATTGTAATATTCTCTGCATGCTCCTGTCATTCAGCATAGACAGGACCAAAACTGGATTGTGACCCAACTGCTTAAACTTTCATATGCATTTCAATGGAAACTAAGCATAATAAAAAGAAACATGAAACAAAAAGATCAACACATTCTATAGGTGATTTTTCACCTGTAGAATGTAAATGCACAAATATGTGTTCCTGACCCTATAGTGTTAAAAACACAATCTAGCCCCCCTAAATATAGTAAAATCTTACTTTTATTAAATTCTGCTGCTGCTGGCTCTGCATGCTTGGCTGACATCATCTGAAGTGATGATCTGAGCCAATCAAAATGCTTTCACATTCACATTGGATCGGCTGAGATTGTCAATTCTGATTATCTCAGCCAAGGAGGCGGGGCGTGGCAAACACCGCCCTGGCCAATCAGCATCTCCTCCTAGAGATGCATTGAATCAATGCATCTCTAGGAGAAAGTTCAGTGTCTGCATGCAGAGGGTGGAGACTCTGAATGGCAGTACTGCACAGTGTGCAGCACTGCCCAGAAAGCACCTTTAGCTTCCACCTGAGGAGTGGCAAGTGGAGTTTTCCCTAGGCTGTAAGGTAAACACTGCTTTTTCTCTGAAACAAACAGTGTTTACTGCAAAAAGCCTGCAGGGACTGACTATACTCACCAGAACAAATACATTGTTGTAATGCTGTAATTGCATTAAGTAATTCAGGGCCACATGCAAGGTGACATACAACACACGTATATACATCCTGGTATGTACTGTAGGACAGTTACAGTATACAGCTGCAATGGCTCACTAAGGGCAGACCCCATATTTAAGAACCACACTCCCCCGCCATTACTATGCAAGTTTAGTTTTATTTTTTGTTCTCATCACCTTCGGTTTAGAAAATACTGTCAAACATTGCTTTAAGAAATGTTTGTTTGTTTTTTAAATCTGTGTCTTTGAGAAATGCCAGTCATTTTTTTTTATCCAGAGCATTAATCTAAGGACTATATGAAGATGCACCTCAATCCGCAGCTCTATGCAGAAATTATCTGGGAAGCTGTGATTCTGGCTGAGACTCTGGCCATTTACATGAGACTTTCTCAAGAAGTGTCACTGCCCTCAAGCAGACGTTTCAGTAAAACTGGTTAAGCAAACAGGGATCAAGCAGGACAAAGCTTAGAGCCACGTCACATACATATGGGTGTGCCACCTTTTCATGTCCTTATCTTTATTCTATGCAGATTAACCCTTCAAAAACCCCTCAGCATGTAAAAAAAATAAATCTTGTCCTCACGCTGGCTGCAAAAGTAAATTTTACAAGGAACGATTAGCAAACACAGGACTTGTAAAATTGGTTTCAGGTCTCTCCATTGGTGGGTGACCACCATGAAACCTACCTTCCTGAGGAGTGGAAGGATGCCTATAGTATATCATATCGGCATACGTACATACATCAGACTCCTTTACTGTGTGGATTATTCTGCAAAACACAGGTTTCAACTGATTGTTGGGTTATTCCCAACAATGCTTTAAGCAGGAAATGTAAGGGAAAAGAAAAGTGAAATTGCAATAGGTAAAGGGAAACAACAGCAAAGATTGCCAATGTAACTGTAAAGATTGCTTTAAGTAAGGGTAAAAAAATGAAAATTTTGCTATAGGCAAGGGAAACACATAAACAATTGCCGCCAGGTGACGGCAGACCGAGGGAAGGATTGCCGCCAAGTGACGGCAGACCGAGGGAAGGATTGCCGCCAGGCAGACCGAGGGAAGGATTGCCGCCAGGTGACGGCAGACCGAGGGAAGGATTGCCGCCAGGTGACGGCAGACCGAGGGAAGGATTGCCACAGGTGACGGCAGACAGAGGGAAGGATTGCCACAGGTGACGGCAGACAGAGGGAAGGATTGCCGCCAGGTGACGGCAGACAGAGGGAAGGATTGCCGCCAGGTGACGGCAGACAGAGGGAAGGATTGCCACAGTTGACGGCAGACAGAGGGAAGGATTGCCACAGGTGACGGCAGACAGAGGGAAGGATTGCCACAGGTGACGGCAGACAGAGGGAAGGATTGCCACAGGTGACGGCAGACAGAGGGAAGGATTGCTATAGGTGATGACTGACCGTGTTGCACATGCCAGACATCCCATAGAGACAGACCATACATACACTGTTACAGTGTCACAGATTCCAGACAGACAGACATACCATACACACACTATAACAGGTTCACAGATGCCATAGCCGAAAGCTGACAGACCATACACACACTAACACAATGTCACAGATCGCATAGACACAGATTGACAGACCAAACACACACTATTACAGTGTCACAGATCCCATACAGACACCCCATACACACACTATTACAGTGTCACAGATCCCATACATACACTATTAGTGTCACAGATCGCATAGACAGAGACTGGCAAACTATACACACACTATTACAGTGTCACAGATCGCATAGACACAGACTGACACCCCATACATACACTATTAGTGTCACAGATCCCATACAGACTGACACCCCATATATACACTATTACAGTGTCACAGATTCCATACAGACTGACAAACCATACACACACTAATACAGTGTCACAGTTCACTTACAGGCTAACACAGCATATACACACTATTACAGTGTCACAGATTCCTTCAGACTGACAAACCATACACACACTATTACAGTGTCACAGTTCACTTACAGACTAACACAGCATATACACACTATTACAGTGTCACAGATTCCATACAGACTGACAAACCATACATACACTATTACAGTGTCAGATTCCATACAGACTGACAAACCATACACACACTATTACAGTGTCACAGTTCACATACAGACTAACACAGCATATACACACTATTACAGTGTCACAGTTCACTTACAGACTAACACAGCATATACACACTATTACAGTTCCACTGATGACAAGCACATGTTCAGAAAATAGAAACTCTTAATATATACTAAACATGGTTTTTGATTGTCGTCTAGCTGCAGAGGGGGATAATCTAAGGATTAATAGGGGTTCATGGGGAGCACAGTGACACCACCTTACAGCACTGACACATACATCGTCAGAACAATAAAACACAAGTTTTCAGTATCAGAATATCCATAAAATAGACACAATTAGAGTATTAGTTAAACATTTAGAAACATTTTGCCTTTCAGTACTAAGGCTGCAATAAAAGCCCACCTTTTCAGTACTGGGATAAAAGCACACACCTGTTCAGGAATAGCATGTATGGACACACCTACCTTTGCAGCATTAGCCCAGGAATGACTCACGCCTTTCCAAGTAACAATGAATATTGTAACTACCTACCATTCATTGTATAGTAACGGGGAGGAGGTATATCTATTTCTCCAGTCAGAGAAGTGTCATCAATGAGTGATTAAAGGGGGAACTATTAACACAGGGATTTAGGGAGACCCTGAGGCAGGGCTGTCATCTATGAGAGATTATTGGGTGGTCTGATAAAGCGGGGATTGGGGAGAAGGGACTGCTTTCAAAAAGTGATAAGAGGATGTGGTTAGATAATGCGGAGATATAGGGTCACTGTCAGTAATGGGGAGAGGTTTAGATAATGGGGGGGTTCCTGTCAGTAATGGGGAGGGGGTTAGATAATGGGGGGGTTCCTGTCAGTAATGGGGAAGGGGTTAGATAATGTGGGGGTTCCTGTCAGTAATGGGGAAGGGGTTAGATAATGTGGGGTTCCTGTCAGTAATGGGGAAGGGGTTAGATAATGTGGGGTTCCTGTCAGTAATGGGGAAGGGGTTAGATAATGTGGGGTTCCTGTCAGTAATGGGGAAGGGGTTAGATAATGTGGGGTTCCTGTCAGTAATGGGGAAGGGGTTAGATAATGTGGGGGTTCCTGTCAGTAATGGGGAAGGGGTTAGATAATGGGGGGTTCCTGCCAGTAATGGGGAAGGGGTTAGATAATGGGGGGTTCCTGTCAGTAATGGAGAGGGGGTTAGATAATGTGGGGTTCCTGTCAGTAATGGAGAGGGGGTTAGATAATTGGGGGGTTCCTGTCAGTAATGGGGAAGGGGTTAGATAATGGGGGGTTCCTGTCAGTAATGGGGGAGGTGTTAGATACTGGGGAGATGTCAGATACGGGGGAGGGGGTTAGATAATGGGGAGATCTGTCAGTAATGGGGGAGGGAGTTAGATAATGGGGAGATCTGTCCGTAATGGGGGAGGGAGTTAGATAATGGGGAGATCTGTCAGTAATGGGGGAGGGGGTTAGATAATGGGGAGATCTCTCAGTAATGGGGGAGGGGGTTAGATAATGGGGAGATCTGTCACTAATGGGGGAGGGGGTTAGATAATGGGGAGATCTGTCACTAATGGGGGAGGGGGTTAGATAATGGGGGGGTCACTGTCAGTAATGGGGGAGGGGTTAGATAATGGGGAGGTCTGTCAGTAATGGGGGAGGGGGTTAGATAATGGGGGTCACTGTCAGTAGTGGGGGAGGTTTTTTTTTTTTAATGGGGGTCACTGTCAGTAATAGGGAGGGGGTTAGATAATGGGGGGGTCACTGTCAGTAATGGGGAGGGGGTTAGATAATGGGGGGGTCACTGTCAGTAATGGGGAGGGGGTTAGATAATGGGGGGTTCCTGTCAGTAATGGGGAGGGGGTTAGATAATGGGGAGTTCCTGTCAGTAATGGGGAGGGGGGTTAGATAATGGGGGGATTTTGGGGTTTCCTGTCAGTAATTGGGGGTTCCTGTCAGTAATGGGGGAGGGGTTAGATAATGGGGGGTCACTGTCAGTAATGGGGAGGGGGTTAGATAATGGGGGGTTCCTGTCAGTAATGGGGGAGGGGGGTTAGATAATGGGGGGTTCCTGTCAGTAATGGGGGAGGGGGGTTAGATAATGGGGGGTCACTGTCAGTAATGGGGAAGGGGTTAGATAATGTGGGGTTCCTGTCGGTAATGGGGAAGGGGTTAGATAATGTGGGGGTTCCTGTCAGTAATGGGGAAGGGGTTAGATAATGGGGGGTTCCTGCCAGTAATGGGGAGGGGTTAGATAATGGGGGGGTTCCTGTCAGTAATGGGGAAGGGGTTAGATAATGGGGGGTTCCTGTCAGTAATGGAGAGGGGGTTAGATAATGTGGGGTTCCTGTCAGTAATGGAGAGGGGGTTAGATAATTGGGGGGTTCCTGTCAGTAATGGGGAAGGGGTTAGATAATGGGGGGTTCCTGTCAGTAATGGGGGAGGTGTTAGATACTGGGGAGATGTCAGATACGGGGGAGGGGGTTAGATAATGGGGAGATCTGTCAGTAATGGGGGAGGGAGTTAGATAATGGGGAGATCTGTCAGTAATGGGGGAGGGGGTTAGATAATGGGGAGATCTCTCAGTAATGGGGGAGGGGGTTAGATAATGGGGAGATCTGTCACTAATGGGGGAGGGGGTTAGATAATGGGGGGTCACTGTCAGTAATGGGGGAGGGGTTAGATAATGGGGAGGTCTGTCAGTAATGGGGGAGGGGGTTAGATAATGGGGGTCACTGTCAGTAGTGGGGGAGGTTTTTTTTTTTTAATGGGGGTCACTGTCAGTAATAGGGAGGGGGTTAGATAATGGGGGGGGGTCACTGTCAGTAATGGGGAGGGGGTTAGATAATGGGGGGGTCACTGTCAGTAATGGGGAGGGGGTTAGATAATGGGGGGTTCCTGTCAGTAATGGGGAGGGGGTTAGATAATGGGGAGTTCCTGTCAGTAATGGGGAGGGGGGTTAGATAATGGGGGGATTTTGGGGTTTCCTGTCAGTAATTGGGGGTTCCTGTCAGTAATGGGGGAGGGGTTAGATAATGGGGGGTCACTGTCAGTAATGGGGAGGGGGTTAGATAATGGGGGGTTCCTGTCAGTAATGGGGGAGGGGGGTTAGATAATGGGGGGTTCCTGTCAGTAATGGGGGAGGGGGGTTAGATAATGGGGGGTCACTGTCAGTAATGGGGGAGGGGGGTTAGATAATGGGGGTTCCTGTCAGTATTGTGGGGATTTGGGGGGTTCCTGTCAGTATTGAAGGGATGTTGGGGGTTCCTGTCAGTAATGGGGGAGGGTGTTAGATAATGGGGGTTCCTGTCAGTAATGGGGGAGGGGGTTAGATAATGGGGGTTCCTGTCAGTAATGGGGGAGGGGGGTTAGATAATGGGGGGTCACTGTCAGTAATGGGGGTGGGGGGTTAGATAATGGGGGTTCCTGTCAGTATTGTGGGGATTTGGGGGGTTCCTGTCAGTATTGAAGGGATGTTGGGGGTTCCTGTCAGTAATGGGGGAGGGTGTTAGATAATGGGGGTTCCTGTCAGTAATGGGGGAGGGGGTTAGATAATGGGGGTTCCTGTCAGTAATGGGGGAGGGGGGTTAGATAATGGGGGGTCACTGTCAGTAATGGGGGAGGGGGTTAGATAATGGGGGGTCACTGTCAGTAATGGGGGAGGGGGGTTAGATAATGGGGGGTCACTGTCAGTAATGGGGGTGGGGGTTAGATAATGGGGGTTCCTGTCAGTATTGTGGGGATTTGGGGGGTTCCTGTCAGTATTGAAGGGATGTTGGGGGTTCCTGTCAGTAATGGGGGAGGGTGTTAGATAATGGGGGTTCCTGTCAGTAATGGGGGAGGGGGTTAGATAATGGGGGTTCCTGTCAGTAATGGGGGAGGGGGTTAGATAATGGGGGGTCACTGTCAGTAATGGGGGAGGGGGTTAGATAATGGGGGGGTCACTGTCAGTAATGGGGGAGGGGGGTTAGATAATGGGGGGTCACTGTCAGTAATGGGGGAGGGGGGTTAGATAATGGGGGGTCACTGTCAGTAATGGGAGTGGGGGGTTAGATAATGGGGGTTCCTGTCAGTATTGTGGGGATTTGGGGGGTTACTGTCAGTATTGTGGGGATTTGGGGGGTTACTGTCAGTATTGAAGGGATGTTGGGGGTTCCTGTCAGTAATGGGGGAGGGGATTAGATAATGGGGGGTCACTGTCAGTAATGGGGGTGGGGGGTTAGATAATGGGGGTTCCTGTCAGTATTGTGGGGATTTGGGGGGTTACTGTCAGTATTGTGGGGATTTGGGGGGTTACTGACAGTATTGTGGGGATTTGGGGGGTTACTGTCAGTATTGAAGGGATGTTGGGGGTTCCTGTCAGTAATGGGGGAGGGGATTAGATAATGGGGGGTTCCTGTCTAACCGTAATTTCTTACCGGTACTCGGGTCCCTGGCTCCCGCCTGCTGCACACACTGAGCTCCGGTCACCCGCCCGGCTCCATCACCTCAAACTGGGGACAGAATTTCCGCCTTCCCCAACAAACTACAACTCCCGGCATTCCAGGCGGCGACTACAGCTCCCGGCATGCACTGCGACTGGCAGCCCGCGTCTGCGCATGGTGGGTGGGGCTATGCTAATTAGCTGCCAACACAGCACCTGCATAGAGCCCTGTATTACACCCCATATACCCTGCATTACACCCTTACTGTGTATTACACCCCATATACCCTGCATTACACCCTTACTGTGTATTACACCCCATATACCCTGTATTACACACTGTACTGTGTATTACACCCCATATACCATGTATTACACCCTGTACTGTGTATTACACCCCATATACCCTGTATTACACCCTGTACTGTGTATTACACCCCATATACCCTGTATTACACCCTTACTGTGTATTACACCCCATATACCCTGTATTACACCCTTACTGTGTATTACACCCCATATACCCTGTATTACACCCTGTACTGTGTATTACACCCCATATACCCTGTATTACACCCTGTACTGTGTATTACACCCCATATACCCTGTATTACACCCCGTACTCTGTATTACACCCCATATACCCTGTATTACACCCTGTACTGTGTATTACACCACATATACCCTGTATTACACCCTGTACTGTGTATTACACCCCATATACCCTGTATTACACAATGTACTGTGTATTATACCCCATATACCCTGTATTACACCCTGTACTGTGTATTACACCCCATATACCCTGTATTACACACATATACCCTGTATTACACCCTGTACTGTGTATTACGCCCCCTATACCCTGTATTACACCCTGTACTGTGTATTACACCCCATATACCCTGTATTACACCCTGTGCTGTGTATTACACCCCATATACCCTGTATTACACCCTGTACTGTGTATTACACCCCATATACCCTGTATTACACCCTGTACTGTGTATTACACCCCATATACCATGTATTACACCCTGTACTCTGTATTATACCCCATATACCCTGTATTACACAGTGTACTGTGTATTACACCCATATACCCTGTATTACACCCTGTACTGTGTATTACACCCCATATACCCTGTATTACACCCTGTACTGTGTATTACACCCCATATATCCTGTATAACACCCTGTACTGTGTATTACACCCCATATACCCTGTATTACACCCTGTACTGTGTATTACACCCCATATACTCTGTATTATACCCCATATACCCTATATTACACCCTGTACTGTGTATTATACCCCGTATACCCTGTATTACACCCTGTGCTGTGTATTAACCCCATATACCCTGTATTACACCCTGTACTCTGTATTATACCCCATATACCCTGTATTACACCCTGTACTGTGTATTACACCCCATATACCCTGTATTACACCCTGTACTGTGTATTACACCCCATATATCCTGTATAACACCCTGTACTGTGTATTACACCCCATATACCCTGTATTACACCCTGTACTGTGTATTACACCCCATATACTCTGTATTATACCCCATATACCCTATATTACACCCTGTACTGTGTATTATACCCCGTATACCCTGTATTACACCCTGTGCTGTGTATTAAACCCCATATACCCTGTATTACACCCTGTACTCTGTATTATACCCCATATACCCTGTATTACACCCTGTACTGTGTATTACACCCCATATACCCTGTATTACACCCTGTACTGTGTATTACACCCCATATATCCTGTATAACACCCTGTACTGTGTATTACACCACATATACCCTGTATTACACCCTGTACTGTGTATTACACCCCATATACCCTGTATTACACAATGTACTGTGTATTATACCCCATATACCCTGTATTACACCCTGTACTGTGTATTACACCCCATATACCCTGTATTACACACATATACCCTGTATTACACCCTGTACTGTGTATTACGCCCCCTATACCCTGTATTACACCCTGTACTCTGTATTATACCCCATATACCCTGTATTACACCCTGTACTGTGTATTACACCCCATATACCCTGTATTACACCCTGTACTGTGTATTACACCCCATATATCCTGTATAACACCCTGTACTGTGTATTACACCCCATATACCCTGTATTACACCCTGTACTGTGTATTACACCCCATATACTCTGTATTATACCCCATATACCCTATATTACACCCTGTACTGTGTATTATACCCCGTATACCCTGTATTACACCCTGTGCTGTGTATTAAACCCCATATACCCTGTATTACACCCTGTACTCTGTATTATACCCCATATACCCTGTATTACACCCTGTACTGTGTATTACACCCCATATACCCTGTATTACACCCTGTACTGTGTATTACACCCCATATATCCTGTATAACACCCTGTACTGTGTATTACACCACATATACCCTGTATTACACCCTGTACTGTGTATTACACCCCATATACCCTGTATTACACAATGTACTGTGTATTATACCCCATATACCCTGTATTACACCCTGTACTGTGTATTACACCCCATATACCCTGTATTACACACATATACCCTGTATTACACCCTGTACTGTGTATTACGCCCCCTATACCCTGTATTACACCCTGTACTGTGTATTACACCCCATATACCCTGTATTACACCCTGTGCTGTGTATTACACCCCATATACCCTGTATTACACCCTGTACTGTGTATTACACCCCATATACCCTGTATTACACCCTGTACTGTGTATTACACCCCATATACCATGTATTACACCCTGTACTCTGTATTATACCCCATATACCCTGTATTACACAGTGTACTGTGTATTACACCCATATACCCTGTATTACACCCTGTACTGTGTATTACACCCCATATACCCTGTATTACACCCTGTACTGTGTATTACACCCCATATATCCTGTATAACACCCTGTACTGTGTATTACACCCCATATACCCTGTATTACACCCTGTACTGTGTATTACACCCCATATACTCTGTATTATACCCCATATACCCTATATTACACCCTGTACTGTGTATTATACCCCGTATACCCTGTATTACACCCTGTGCTGTGTATTAAACCCCATATACCCTGTATTACACCCTGTACTCTGTATTATACCCCATATACCCTGTATTACACCCTGTACTGTGTATTACACCCCATATACCCTGTATTACACCCTGTACTGTGTATTACACCCCATATATCCTGTATAACACCCTGTACTGTGTATTACACCCCATATACCCTGTATTACACCCTGTACTGTGTATTACACCCCATATACCCTGTATTACACCCTGTACTGTGTATTACACCCCATATACTCTGTATTATACCCCCTATACCCTGTATTACACCCTGTACTGTGTATTACACCCCATATACCCTGTATTACACCCTGTACTGTGTATTACACCCCATATACTCTGTATTATACCCCATATACCCTATATTACACCCTGTACTGTGTATTATACCCTGTATTACACCCTGTGCTGTGTATTATACCCCATATATCCTGTATAACACCCTGTACTGTGTATTACACTCCATATACTCTGTATTATACCCCATATACCCTATATTACACCCTGTACTGTGTATTATACCCTGGGGATAATATACAGTACAGGGTGTAATACAGGGTATATGGGTATAATACAAGGTACAGGGTGTAATACAGGGTATATGGGGTATAATACAGAGTAAATGGGGTATAATACACAGTACAGGGTGTAATACAGGGTATATGGGTGTAATACACAGTACAGGGTGTAATACAGGGTATATGGGGTGTAATACACAGTACAGGGTGTTATACAGGGTATATGGGGTGTAATACACAGCACAGGGTGTAATACAGAGTATACGGGGTATAATACACAGTACAGGGTGTAATATAGGGTATATGGGGTATACTACAGAGTATATGGGGTGTAATACAGGGTATATGGGGTATAATACAGAGTATATGGGGTGTAATACACCCCATATAAATAAAGTATAGCTCAGTGGACAGATGGTTTGTGTACGTAGCCACACAGGGGGCCACATAATTCCTAATCACCACGGACGCTCTAAGCTAGGATTCAAGCTTGAAAAATACCTCTTAGGAGGTTGAAACGTTGCCGTTCCTTTTGTTTCATTAAATCTGCCTGCGGCTTTAACACCTTGATTGCCTGGGGATTGGGTATATTGGTGTGAATTTAGCAATTTAGGTTTCAAGATACAGCTGTTAACTGTTAGTTACGTTAGTGAATAAACCCTTTGTGTGTGCTTTTTAAAGCTTTTCTTGGAACCTGACCAGTTGCCCTGATATTGTGCTCTCCCTGCTTTAACACAGGTGGTTAATCAGTTGCTCAGTCGTTTTCATACGATGCCTTGGAAAAGCGGTTTCTGAATTTATAGTAGGTCCTGTAACTCCTGTGTTGCATTGCCTGTTAATGTCACGTGGGAGACAGGTCTTCCAAATAGGAGGCATGCCAGTCTGCCATACACGTGTGCCAATCAGCCAAATTGACCCGTCACTTTTAAGGTCGGCGGTCGCCCATGTGTGAGATGCAGCTGAAACGCTTTCTCAAGGGATGAAAATCCATGTGTTTATTTGTGCATCTAATGAGACATTTGCACTGCATTTATGCAAAACATAATCAGGACTGTCCCTCCAAATCTGAGGCAGTTGGCAGTATGCCAGTGCCCTGTATTTCATTTTTTTTTTTTTAGTCTGTGCTTGCTAATGGGGGTGGGGGAATATAATTATTTTAATCTCTGTATTCCTGCCCAATGCATGGTGTTAAAGGGACACTTTAGGCACCCAGACCACTTCTGCCCATTGGAGTGGTCTGGGTGCCAACCTTCACTACCCTTAACCCTGCAAGTGTAATTATTGCAGTTTTCATAAACTGCAATATTTACCTTGCAGGGTTAACTCCTCCTCTAGTGGCTGTCTACTAGACAGCCACTAGAGGGCACTTCCGTGTTTATAGCACACGAAAAGTGTGCTATAGCGTCGCTGGATGTCCTAACGCTATGTGAGGACCTCCAGCGTTGCTCATTTCCCCATAGGAAAGCATTGAAAGCATTTCTCAATGCTTTCCTATGGGGGGGTCTAATGCACGTGCGCGGCATTGCCGCGCATGCGCGTTAGGTCTCCTTCGGCAGCCGTGCATGCTCAATAGGTTTCCCCCGCTGGATGAAGTCGGCGGGGGAGGAGCGTGGGCGGACCCTGAACCAGCACCGAGGGACATCGGCACTGGATACAGGTAAGTCACTGAAGGGGTTTTAACCCCTTCAGCAATATGGGATGGAGGGTGGGAGGGAGAGGGGACCTGCAGTGCCAGGAAAACGGTTTGTTTTCCTGGCACTGGAGAGTCCCTTTAAAGAAGAATTGACGTGAGATTTCTGCATAACCTGATAGCGTGTTACAAGTTAGCTGGGCATTTTATTATTTATTACTGGTATTTATATAGCGCCAGCATATTCCGTAGAGTTTTACAATATTATCAGACGGGGAGGTTTAACAATAAATGCGGCAATTAAAAAACTTACAGTAACGATAGGATGAAGAGGACCCTGCTCAAATGAGCTTACTGTCTATATTTATCCTCATAGCTTGCAAGCTTTAATTCTGCACAATTAAATATCTAATATCTAATATATTCTAATATCCTCTCTCGATATTTGTAAAGCGCTGTGCATTGTGCAATATGTTGGCATTATATGCTAACTATAATAATGATAATTTTTGTTTATTTTAAGTTATAGTCTACCCCTGACTGTGCTGACACATCCAGAGCATGCCATGCAAAGTAATTAGGTCCACCCTGTACAAGTGCATGTACAGGGTGGTCCTAAATTCAGAGTAGGATTTGACAGGTCAATCATTTATTTGTTATTAGTTAAAAAAAATTTGGTGCAGGTACATAATATAATTGTGACGAAAGCACCTTTGTCACTGGGATTTGGAGAGGCCTGCTTGCCAGCCTCTTGCCCTGTGACTATGGCCCTAGGGATATATTGAGCTTGGTCCCCTACTGTTCTCCATCTATACTGCCTCCCTTGGTAAACTCATTAGCTCCTTTGGCTTCCAATATCATTTCTATGCAGATGACACGCAAATCTACCTGTCCTCTCCTGATCTCTCCCCGTCCCTCTTGATTAGTGTCTCTGACTGCCTCTCTGCTGTTTCTAACTGGATGGCTGCCCACTTCCTTAAACTAAACTTGACCAAAACTGAAATTCTGGTCTTTCCTCCCTCAAGTGTTGTTACTCCTGTGTCTCTCTCCCTCCAAGTCAATGGTGCTACCATCAGCTCCACCACGCAGGCTCGTGCCTAGGTGTTCTCTTTGACTCCGACCTATCCTTCAAGCCTCATGTTCACTCTATCGCTAAATCCTGTCATTTCCATCTTAAAAACATTGCGCGCATCCGCCCCTACTTAACGCCAGATGCGACTAAGGTGTTGGTCCATTCCACTGTACTTTCTCGCCTTGACTACTGTAATCCGCTTCTCAGTGGTCTTACGTGCTCCCAACTTGCGGTGTTACAGTCCATAATGAATGCGGCGGCGAGGCTCATCTTCCTGTCCGCCCGCACCTCCCATGCCTCACCCTTCTGTCAGTCCCTACATTGGCTTCCTATAAAATATAGAGCTCAATTTAAAATTCTGTTTCTTGCTTTCAAATGTCTACATAATGCTGCTCCCACCTATCTATCCTCCCTTATACACAAGTATGTCCTGTCTAGGCCCTTACGACCTGCTGAAGACTTTCGTCTATCTTCTGGCCGTACTCCCACCTCTGATGCTTGCCTTCAAGACTTCTCGAGGGCTGCACCGTTCCTGTGGAACTCGCTTCCCTCCTCCATTAGATGCTCACCCAGTCTCCACTCCTTCAAAAAATCATTAAAAACCCACTTCTTCATAAAAGCGTATCAATTAAACTCTTAATAGCTCCCAACTGATTCCTCTTCTGCAACTGTCACTAGTCTAATACTATCCTTACCTTTTACCCCACTCCCTCTAGCCCGTAAGCTCATTGAGCAGGGCCCTCAACCCCTCTGTTCCTGTGTGTCCAACTTGTCTGGTTACAACTACATGTCTGTTTGTCCACCCATTGTAAAGCGCTGCGGAATTTGACGGCGCTCTATAAATAATATAATAATAATAATTAATATATTGCCCTTTAAAAACACTATTTGGGCATATTGGATTTAAAAGGCACTGTTTCTGCCCCTTGGACTTTTAACTGGAACAGATTCAAACATGTGGCGGCGGCCATCTTAAATTGTCCCTCAGTGTTTTGCTGTTGAGTGTATGGAACTGTTTTGGGCATGGGACCATGTGCACGGTGGGGCAAAAATAAGACTTCCTGGAAATTCCTGAACCCCTGAACCGATCTGGGTGATTTTTGGATATGTTGTTCACCCAGATCGGGGCTATTTGTGGGGATATGTTGTATTTTGGGGTTAATTTTTGGGGTTTGTAAAAATGTTTTTTCTGCTTAGAGTTAATTGAGTTAGTCCATTGTCTTAGTTAATTGTATCACTAAGCTCTTGTAAGAGCTGGTCCTGGTTCCTGCTCTCTGGATTCTAAGAGAGGTCTGCCTACTGGAAGCTGGATCCTGGTCTTGGGTCCAGAGTGGGTGGAAGACGGCGAGACCCCAACCAAATGGCGGCGGATCGTGGGGTCTGCGGTGGTTATGGTGTCTAGTGGAGTGCAATAATGGAGTCTATTTCACGTAAAAATATTGGAATTTTATTTTCAAAAACCAAGAAAACTGTTCACCAAGCGGATAATTAAAAATAATTTACAGATTAATTGACCGCCAAGTTCGCCCGACCTTTCAAGTCCCGATTACTTCCTGCGTGGCAATCTGAAGGAGCGGATGTACATGAACAAACCGCGTACACCTGAGCAGCTCGGGGAGAATATTGGTGCAGAAATTCGGGCGCTCGAGCCTCAAATGTTAACTAACGTTATGAAAAATGCAATCGAAAGAGCCCGACTTTGCAAGGCGGCAAATGGAGCTGATTTAAAAGATGTCATCTTCCTTAACCTGTCAAACCGATCTCCATACGTTAGGCATTCATTGTATGTGATTTCACTGATAAAAAAAGGTTATTGGCTCCTCAAACCTCAAACCATACTCTATGGGCAATTTTTCCCCCACCTTATACATGACAGTATAAGGAAAGCCGGAGGACACTTTTTCTGTGCACGCACGTGAAAGCACGAAGCATCGCCCTGAACACAGAAATCCTGCGGCATTAAGTGTTCTTACTTATTTACTAACCTCAGTGAGCACTCAATTTAGTTTTCATTCGGTGTAGGATTGAGGAAGTGTCACTTACAAGGAAGGGTTAGTTCTGCTTTAATGCATTTTCTAGTAGTTTGCAAACATTGCAAATCCCGTATCCTTGGCTAAAATGTAACATTAAAGGGAACTGTCTTTTAGCTCATTTTAGCACGTTATACTATTGAACTTTGAAAATCACCAATAACGTGTTAAAGGGTTAACCGTCCCCAGAGCTGCAGAAGTCGATCCAATCGCCAATCAACGATTGAGAGCATCAGCTGACTACTCTCAGCCAATAAATGGCAGATTTGGCAAATATTTATGCACGGAATTGGCATTAGCCAGCTTGGAGCTCTTGGTCCGATCTGGCAACGAGTTAGGCTCAGTATGTGCAGCGTTTCATAGCGAGGCACCACAACCACTTCAAATCGCTGTTGTGGTCATAGTGCTTGGAGTAACCTTTAAGGCTTATTTTTTTTAAGACTTGCTGTGTTTTCTTTTACATTTATCTTAAAGATTTAGCAAATTACACTGTATTCCAGTTTAGGAAAGTCAAAGTCAGGTCTAACATTGCAAACATTTCTTTCTTCTATCTCTGTATTGCTTCTTTACGCCGCCCTCCCAATAGCATGTTTGTTTTATTTCGTACCTGATTCTCTGTCTGCATTTGAGATCCTGTCTGAAATATTGTAAGATAAAGAATGTCATCGAATATCTATTGCACTTCATTCCCACAATATTTCCGTAACGGATAAGAGAATAAAATAAAAAATAAAGATACGTACTTTTTTTCTAGGTATCCCTAGGTTTTAAATAAATTCTATGTTTTTGCTATATATATTTTTTTTTAATGCAAATAACTTGATACAGGAGAGTTCCGTTAACCCAACATTGTTTGGCGGTTTCTATAAGGTGTTTACTGTCCGGCTGATGTGGTGTTAATGTGTTAAGAGCTGTGTAAGATGCTTTGTTATGTATGTGAGGTGTGCTGTGTAGGACAGCTGTTGATACAGTGACAATGTGAGTGTTTCCTTTTTAAAGGGACTCTGTTCCAAAGAGGAGAAATGCAGAGTTGCCCCAGCTGTTTCTGAACATCTGTCTGAGCTTGCACAGCGCAGAGAGGGTGGGATGGGGGGAGAGAGAGCGTTTGGGACAGTTTTGCAGAGTTCTTCTTTGTCTCATGAATTTTTAAGCATTGTACGGGAGGAGCTGAGGGCTCAAACACAATACTTATACTGCTTCCAAGTTAGAGCCAGGATATACTCCGCTAATAAACACTCCATTTGATGTGGGTAAAGTCATTTATCCTGAGGATACACTTAACTCAAGCGCACGTAAATCTTAAAGAAGATCCTACATCCACTGGAAGTGTACAAACCACGGAATAGGTGAGTGTGACCATGAAAGGTTGCCTGTTATTGTGAACGATGGGTTAAGATTAATTAAACTTCTAATGTAAAGGGTTATCCACTAAACAGCAACTTGTAATGTACTGAAAACCAAATTGCAACATTGACATAAAATATCCACGCTCTGTGGGAACATTTACAATGTAACACAATATACTGTTTAGTGAATAAGTCCTGCCATATTTTATGCTTACAGCATTTCATGAGGTTTTATTCTGTTTGCAAATATATCACATATGGCTTGAAAATCGGAGGAGGTGAGAGGTAGGTGTCCTGATGTCTGTGTATTAGGAGGAGGTGAGAGGTAGGTGTCCTGATGTCTGTGTATTAGGAGGAGGTGAGAGGTAGGTGTCCTGATTTCTGTGTATTAGGAGGAGGTGAGAGGTAGGTGTCCTGATGTCTGTGTATTAGGAGGAGGTGAGAGGTAGGTATCCTGATGTCTGTGTATTAGGAGGAGGTGAGAGGTAGGTGTCCTGATGTCTGTGTATTAGGAGGAGGGGAGAGGTACATGTCCTGATGTCTGTGTATTAGGAGGAGGTGAGAGGTACGTATCCTGATGTCTGTGTATTAGGAGGAGGGGAGAGGTACGTGTCCTGATGTCTGTGTATTAGGAGGAGGTGAGAGGTAGGTGTCCTGATGTCTGTGTATTAGGAGGTGAGAGGTACGTGTCCTGATGTCTGTGTATTAGGAGGAGGTGAGAGGTAGGTGTCCTGATGTCTGTGTATTAGGAGGAGGTGAGAGGTAGGTGTCCTGATGTCTGTGTATTAGGAGGAGGTGAGAGGTAGGTGTCCTGATTTCTGTGTATTAGGAGGAGGTGAGAGGTAGGTGTCCTGATGTCTGTGTATTAGGAGGAGGTGAGAGGTAGGTATCCTGATGTCTGTGTATTAGGAGGAGGTGAGAGGTAGGTGTCCTGATGTCTGTGTATTAGGAGGAGGTGAGAGGTAGGTGTCCTGATGTCTGTGTATTAGAAGGAGGTGAGAGGTAGGTGTCCTGATGTCTGTGTATTAGGAGGAGGGGAGAGGTACGTGTCCTGATGTCTGTGTATTAGGAGGAGGTGAGAGGTACGTATCCTGATGTCTGTGTATTAGGAGGAGGGGAGAGGTACGTGTCCTGATGTCTGTGTATTAGGAGGAGGTGAGAGGTAGGTGTCCTGATGTCTGTGTATTAGGAGGTGAGAGGTAGGTGTCCTGATGTCTGTGTATTAGGAGGAGGTGAGAGGTAGGTGTCCTGATGTCTGTGTATTAGGAGGAGGTGAGAGGTACGTGTCCTGATGTCTGTGTATTAGGAGGAGGTGAGAGGTACGTGTCCTGATGTCTGTGTATTAGGAGGAGGTGAGAGGTAGGTGTCCTGATGTCTGTGTATTAGGAGGAGGTGAGAGGTAGGTGTCCTGATGTCTGTGTATTAGGAGGAGGGGAGAGGTACGTGTCCTGATGTCTGTGTATTAGGAGGAGGTGAGAGGTATGTATCCTGATGTCTGTGTATTAGGAGGAGGTGAGAGGTAGGTGTCCTGATGTCTGTGTATTAGGAGGAGGGGAGAGGCAAGTGTCCTGATGTCTGTGTATTAGGAGGAGGGGAGAGGTACGTGTCCTGATGTCTGTGTATTAGGAGGAGGTGAGAGGTAGGTGTCCTGATGTCTGTGTATTAGGAGGAGGTTAGAGGTAGGTGTCCTGATGTCTGTGTATTAGGAGGGGTGAGAGGTAGGTATCCTGATGTCTGTGTATTAGGAGGAGGTGAGAGGTAGGTGCCCTGATGTTTGTGTACTAGGAGGGGTTGAGAGGTACGTGTCCTGATGTCTGTGTATTGGAAGATTGAAAATGTGTGTCCAGATTTCTGCTCTCTGTATTAGGAGTTCATAATTATGCGGTTTCCATGGCAATACGTTTACATTTTCTCCCATCTGGGAATGCAGCAGTAAATGGATTTAAATAGCCGGGTTTGCTAGTACTGGGACTGATTCCAATCCTTCCCATGTGCATTTCATGTCACTTCTGATATAAATTGTCATAACTCCTGTTTGATTTCTATGGGTTTCCCACACTCTGAGAGCACTCTGTATTAACGCTTTACTGGAACTATGCTACCATAAAGAAGATCGCTTTCTTCTAGATTGTTAGCCTTGTTGCCAATAATGCTATGAGGTGCCCTTCTTCCTATCCATCATACAGCAGCTCCCAATCCTCCCCCCCCCCCCCCCCCTGAGGCCTGTAGAAGAACCTGCTGGGTGGTCAGTCAGAAAGGAGTTGGGGGTCTCCCTGTCCTTTATTTTTATTGACATTTTCAGCTAGAACTGCATCTCTTTTACCTACAGGTCACATGGGGGTACATCTACATGAGGGCCGCCAAAAACTATCTCAAGGGACCCAAAGCTCTGACCCCAAATATCAGTATTTAGAAAATAGAATTTCAGTTTTTATAAAATATAGGCTCAATTTCTCCTGGGTATGGCAAACCAATACAAAGCTATTAAGCCCCCAAAAAACCCAAAACAAAGCTCGGGGATATGCTGTCAGAGTCTCTCTTTATTCACGTCAGATGTAATACAGTATTTAGGAATTAAAGCCTTAATTATCCAACTCTCATCAAGCTCCATCAAGATGCCGGAAGGTGTGACCAACAGCAGTTGGAGACCGAAAGTTACCTGTCCCTTTTTTAGGAGCCTCTGTAGTGGAGAAATAAAATGAGGGCATTAACTGAATAGAAAGTAAAAGAAAATTGTTTAAAAAAAGCTTAAAGCGAGAAAAACACAGGATTTTGAAACGTGTAAGGAAGTGGTTGAATCCCAGGGTTTGGAAAAAGGTCAGAGAGGACTTGGCAGAAGAAAAGATTTGAAGAGAAGAATGTAACAGAACCTGTTTCCGGGGACGGAGACACTGAGAGACTGGTGGGGCTCGCCTGGCCTCGGGAGAGAAGCAATAATGGACTTAGTAACAAAAGGCCAAATTCTAGGGAACTGAAAATATAATGACACAATGTTCAGATACAATAGCCTAGCTGTGATTGTAGCGGAAAACATTGCCGCTTTGTAGGGTAGCTCAAAGTATTTGAGTACTTCAGAGTATTTGATTGGCACAGTGCTGCGATTTGCTGCCCTGCGCACTAGCCTCCCAATGAGATCTTCAGGCAGAGCATCAGCATTGAGACTAGCGTGCCGTGGGATACAAGGTAAGTTAAACCCCTGCAAGGGGCAGGGGTGATCACCTACATCCTGTTCTAAATGATTATGCAAATGATATTTTTCTCATTTACCAAAATAATTGATGTAAATAACAGTCAGCATAATTCTCATGTTATCAGCTATTAAGAGTACAATTCAAATTGTATTGAACAAACCTCCTAATGATAACAGTATTTTTTTTAAACATAAAAAACTTACAACGCACAGTAAGTTTCAAAATCTTTTTATAGGTTGTAAAGAACTGAAAATTGTCATTTGTTGTGTTTGCAGCATATTTACTGAAATCAAAAGCTATTTCAATCAAACTTATAACAACATTTTAACTTTTTAAACAAAACAGGTCACGTTACATTTTGACATAGGACCCCTTATTTGATAGCAGCTTCACAAGTCTTGCATCCATTGAACTTGTGAGTTTTTCTGCTTGAATTTGTTTGCAAGATGTCAAAATAGCCTCCCAGAGCTGCTGTTTGGATGTAAACTGCCTCCCACCCTCATAGATCTTTTGCTTGAGGATGCTCCAAAGGTACTCCATAGGATTGAGGTCAGGGGAGGATGGAGGCCACATCATGACTTTCTATCCTTTTATCCCCATAGCAGCCATTGATGCAGAGGTATTCTTTGCAGCATGAGATGGTGCATTGTCATGCATGAAGATGATTTTATTACGGAAAGCATAGTTCTTTCTTCTGTACCAGGGAAGAAAGTGGTCAGTCAGAAACTCCACATACTTTGCAGAGGTCATCTTTACACCTTCGGGGATCCTTAAGGGGCCGACCAGCTCTCTTCCCATGATTCCGGCCCAAAACATGACTCCACCACCGCCTTGCTGCCGTTGCAGCTTTGTTGGAACACGGTGGCCGTCCACCAACCATCCACTACTCCATCCATCTGGGCTATCCATGGCTGCTCGGCACTCATCAGTGAACAGGACTGTTTAAAAATTAGTCTTCATGTATTTTTCTGCCCAATGCAGCCGTTTCTGCTTGTGAGTATTGGTTAGTGGTGGCCAAATAGAAGGTTTATGCACAGTTGCAAGACTCAGGAGGACTCTACACCTTGATGTCTGTGGGACTCCAGAGGCACCAGCAGCTTCAAATATCTGTTTGCTGCTATGTAATGGAATTTTAGCAGCTGCTCTCTTGATCCGATGCATGGATCTGGCAGAAATCTTCCTCAATGTGCCTTTATCTGCACGAACCCGTCTGTGCTCTAAACCAGCCACAAATCTCTTAATAGTGCGATGATCACGCTTACGTTTTCGTGAAATATCTAATGTTTTCATACCTCGTCCAAGGCATTGAACTATTTCACTCTTTTCGGGAGCAGAGCGATCCCCTTTCTTCCCCATATTACATGAAAATGGTGCTCTGTTTAATAATGTGGAACACCCTACTTTAGTAGTTTTTCCTTAAATTGGGCTCACCTGGCAATCTAATTATCACAGGTGTTAGAGATTGTTTTCAGTGATCAAAAGACCCCTGAGACACAATGCCATCCATGAGTTAAACTAATAAACAAATTATTTAATCTTTGTGACACTTAAATAGAATTTGCATAATAATTTGGAACAGGGTGTACCCAGGTAGAGGAACACTATAGATGTTTGTACTCCTAACCCTATATTGTTCCTTTAATATAATTAGCCAGTAAGGGGGGGACTGCTAACGTTAGTCTTCCATCATGTTGACCATGGTCATTTGAGGTCACTTGACCTCGTATTAAAAAAATTAGTGAGTGGCGATCTCAGACCATAAAATCAGTGTAGAGTTAATAAGATCATATCTGGCTGGGATACTTTATCTGCGTGGCCAGAACTCTGCACATTGCACAGGGAAAGCTCTACATACTTCTATATATAAATATAATCCTTCAAGTGGCGCTATCTCCATGATTACTATGGAATGTTGTTATTTTATTATTTATATAGCGCCATCAGATTCCGTAGCACTGTACAATGCATGGACTAACAGACATGTAATTGTAATTGACTTACAGGAACAGAGAGGTGGAGGGCCCTGCTCCATGAGCTTACATTCTAGAGGGAGTGGGGTATAGTGACACAAAGGGTAAAAGTAGGGGAAGCAGTGTGTTATAAAAGTATTCACTGAGGGCTTACTAGGTAATTTTTGACAGTTGCAGGAGAGGAGTCATGGATGGTGCGGGATAAAAACCTGCTAACTGTTTAATTGATATGCTTTCTTGAAGAAGTGAGTTTTCAATGATTTTTTGAATGAGTGGACTGGGTGAAAGTCTTACGGAGAAGGGAAGGGAGTTCCACAGGAGAGGTGCAGCCCTGAAAAAGTCTTGGAGGCGAGCGTTCGAGGTGGGAGTTCGGACAGAGGATATACGTAGGTCTTTGGCAGAGCGCAGGGGCCTCAACGGAACATACTTGTGTATTAGGGAGGATAGGTAGGTTGGAGCAGCATTATGTAGGGACTTGTAAGCAAGCACCAGAATTTTGAATTGAGCCCTATATCTAACTGGAAGCCAATGCAGGGACTGACAGAGCGGGGAGGGGTGAGAGGTGCGAGCGGACAGGAAAATGAGCCTTGCTGCCGCATTCATTATAGATTGCAATGGTGCAATCTGGGAACACGTAAGACCACTGAGAAGAGTATTGCAGTAGTCCAGGCGAGAGAGAGCAAGAGCATGGACCAGCACCTTAGCCGCATCCGGGGTTAGATAGGGGCGGATGTGTGCTATGTTCTTGAGATGGAAGCGACAGGATTTGGCGATTGATTGGACATGAGGGGTGAAGAAGAGGTTGGAGTCAAAAGGAACACCCAGGCAGCGAGCCTGCAAGGTAGAGGTGATGGTAGCGCCGTTGACTTGGAGGGAGACAGACACGGGAGTAGTAACACTTGAGGGAGGAAAGACCAGAAGTTCTGTTTTGGACAGGTTGAGTTTAAGGAAGTGAGCAGCCATCCATTTGCAAATCGAAGAGAGGCAGTCGGAGATATGAGTCAAGATGGGGCGGAGAGAGATCAAGAGAGGACAGGTAGATTTGCGTGTCATCCGCATAGAAATGCTAACCAAAGGAGCTGATGAGTTTACCAATGGAGGCAGTGCAGATAGAAAACAGTAGGGAGACGAGGACAGAACCTTGGGGGACGCTGAATAGAATGTTCTTTTTCAAATGATCCTTCACAAATAGAACATTTACTTTTCCTTTAGCAACACGTTGACAAATCTCGCATTGATCAGACCATGGCGAGTCCTACGGTTTTCAGATTCCTTCTATGACTTTGAGAGGTGCCTGTATGAGATTGGTTAGTGCAGGGGTAACATCAATGTCTTAGTTCTAGGAAATTGGGGTTCCAATCCTGACCAGTCCACGTTACCTTATAATATATATCCACATACCTCAAATAGGTAGATTTGTAGAGCGTAGATTGTAAGCGTACATGTGCAGGGTCTTATTAGTAAATGTGGTCTTTCTGAAATTGTAACGCGCTGCGGAATGTGTTGGCGCTATATAAATGTAATAATAATATTCCGATGCGTGGCATTACTGAAATTATAATGGAAGGATCAGAGAGAAAATAAAAATTTTGGCACAGAATTAACAAACAAAGATGCCACTTGTATCCTAAGACAGCGAACATCATGTTGGGGTACAATACAAGGATGTGTCCTCACATCCGGAGAACTCCACTTTGAATTCTCATTTTGGTGAATAACCCTGTTAGTATATTAGTGAATAGGGATGGTATAGAGAGGTATTATGTAAGATACTGTATTATTATTCAGCACAAGAGGATCCGTTGCTGAAGATTGGAGCAACGCCAACCCAAACTTGAATATCAAATTGTCAAAATAATCCTCCCATTGAATTTTTCCTTTCTGGGATAGCTGTGTGTGGGAGCATCTTGTTTTACTTAAGAGTTTCCAGTTAAGGTCGTCCTGGCAGAGACCATAAAGTTACAAGGCGCTGGGTGGCCTTAGTGCTACCATCTTGGATTTTTTTTATTTTTTTTATCACGGGAAAGGGTGAGGTTGATTCTATCGTTACATTCTATATGTTATTTAAATTGTAAAATCATATTTCAAAAAAAGAATAGAATTTATTGTTTGCACTTTAGAGCACAAGGCGGCACGGCCTCTGTTGAATATCGACATTCATGCTATGTAAATAGTGGAGAAAGTCTTTACCATGCATGAGCTTGAAGAGACCGTCTGGCAGAGGCTCAGTGAATAGACCGTCTGGCATAGGCAGAGGTAGTGACAGGTGCCTGCTGAACCCTAGGTAAGAAACCATTAGCAAACAGTTTGATTACCTGCACTGGGGGCACCAGGGCACTCATGGTACCATAGCCAGTAGAGCATGTTGTAGTGGTTATGGTGCTTGGCGTATTCCTTTAATTTCCCTTATTTGCAGTAGATTCCCAAGATTTGTTCCATCTGCGTAGTCCGAACAATCCTACTCCTTCCATAGTAGGTGACTTCTATTAACTTACACAAGTAGTATCATTCATGTTTTTATGAATAAAAAAACTGCAAATATGTCCGCTGTGCATGCAAGAACACACAAGGCCCAGTAGCATAGGCACCCCTTGTGTTTTATTTTCATTGTAATATTTTAGCACACTCCCTTGATCTCGAGGGGATTTCGTCTGTTTCCTCTCTGGTGTACATCTTTCCTCCCGCAGACCCGTGTGCCCATTCCATCCGAAAAGGAGGACCTGGATCTGTAACATGGTGGGATGTTAAGGGGCCCCTTAAATATTTGTTTCCTGAAGCCCTGCAAACTGTAGGGTCACTGACTATCAGTGAAATTAATCTATCCCATAATATCCATCGGCATTGTGATATAGTGAGTATATTTGTACCACAATCACAGCATTGTGTGTGACACAATATAATACGTGTCGATCTTTATATTGTACACTGTGTGTGAGTGTATAGTGTGTAACACTGTGTGTATAGTGTCATGCATTGTATAGTGTGTAACACTGTGTGTATAGTGTCCGCGACAGTGTATATTGTCTCACGCTGTGTGTATATTGTATAACACTGCGTGTATAGTGTCATGCATTGTATAGTGTGTAACGCTGTGTATATTGTGTAACACTGTGTGAGTAGTGTATAACGCTGTGTGTATAGTGTCATGCATTGTATAGTGTGCAACACTGTGTGTATAGTGTCCATGACAGTGTATATTGTGTAACACTGTGTGAGTAGTGTATAACACTGTGTGTATAGAGTCATCAGGGCCGGATTAACATAGGGGCTGATGGAGCTGCAGCTCCAGGCCCAGGCCCATAGAATGGGCCCATTTTTAATTTTTTTTTTTTTCACACTACTCTTAGGTTTGCTACCTGACTTGTATTTTAAGGCCAGACGGTATTTAAGGCTACCTGGACGTGACGTTATTGCAGTAATACCGGCAATACAAATGCAAATATTTTTCTCAGTATAAACAGAGATTACTCTGCAATACCAGCACCGGCCAGTAGGGATCACAGTGTATGGAGAGAGGCAGGGATAGGAAGTTATAGCATCTCCCTGCCTCTCTCTACTCACTGATCCACGTGGGTGCAGCTACACAGCACAGACAGAGTCCAGACAGCAGCTCCCAGCCTGCAGAGAGAGACTACAGCTCAGGTAAGTGTAGGATGGAGGGAAAGGCAGCAAAGAGACTAGGGGACACTAGGGGACACTAGGAAACATGGGGATGCTGAGGCACATGGGGACGCTGTGAGACATAGGGAGACACCTGTCTCCCAGTGTCCCATGTCTCCCAGTCAGTGTCCCTAGTCTCCCAGTGTCTCCCATGTCTCTGTGTCCCCACGTCTACCAGTGTCTACATGTCTCCCAGTCATTGTCCCCATGTCTCAGCGCCCCAATGTCTTAGGGTCCCCATGTCTCCCAGTGTCCCCTGGTCTCCCAGTGTCCCTAGTGTCTTAGTTTCCCCAAATGTCTGTGTCTCCATGTCTCCCAGTGTCTGTGTCCCCGTGTCCCTAGTGTTTGTGACCCCATTTCTTCCAGTGTCCCCAAATGTCTGTGTCCCCTTGCCTCCTTGTCTCCCAGTGTCCAAGTGTCTCAGTGTCCCCATGTCTCTCAGTGTCCCCTAGTATCCTAGTGACCCGGGACACACTGAGACATGGGGACACTTGGAGAAATGGGGACACAGACACTGGGATACTAGGGGACTGGGCGGCATGGGGACACTGACACTGATACATAGGGACACTGATGCCAGGCTGGCCTTCCAATCCTTTGGACAGACATGCCCTTTTTTGGGGCATGTTCGCCCCTTTTGGCAGTTCTGGTCACGTGATTCGCGTCAGTGGTCCACCATTTTACCCAGCCCATCGACTTCCTGCTTCACTAGACACTGCTGTTGGGGGGTATGGATTTACTTGAAAGATGAAAGCATAAATTAGAGAGAGAGATTAAGAGTATGTGTTTTCTTATAGCTGCATCCTTTGAGTTTCCCTCCAACACCAACTCAGATACATGACGCTTGAGAGCTATGACTGTTTTAGTGTTTTTGATCGATAAGATTCTGTAATTAGGCCCCATCATAATTGTCAGCACCAAGCCCACTGGGCTCTTAATCTGGCCCTGAGTGTCATGCATTGTATAGTGTGCAACACTGTGTGTATAGTGTCCATGACAGTGTATATTGTGTAACGCTGTGTGTATAGTGTATAACGCTGTTTGTATAGTGTCATACATTGTATAGTGTCTAACGCTGTGTGTATAGTGTCATGAATTGTATAGTGTGTAACGCTGTGTGTATAGTGTATAAAGCTGTGTGTATAGTGTAACACATTGTATAGTGTCTAACACTGTGTGTATAGTTACACAGTAACAAAGTTACATAGCTGAAAAGAGACTTGTGTCCATCAAGTTCAGCCTTCCTCACATTTGTTTTTTGCTGTTGGTCCAAAAGAAGGCAAAAAAAACCCAGTTTGAAGCACTTCCAATTTTGCAACAAACTAGGAAAAAAAATCCTTTTTGACCCCAGAATGGCAGTCAGATTTATCCTTGGATCAAGCAGTTATTACCCTTCATTGAAAACTTATATCCTTGAATATTCTGTTTTTGCAAGTATGCATCTAGTAGCTGTTTGAACATCTGTATGGACTCTGATAAAACCACTTCTTCAGGCAGAGAATTCCACATCCTGATTGTTCTTACAGTAAAAAAACCTTTCCTTTGCCTTAGACAAAATCTTCTTTCTTCCAGTCTAAACGCATGGCCTCGTGTCCTATGTAAAATCCGGTTTGTGAATAGGTTTCCACACAATGGTTTGTATTGGCCCCGAATATATTTGTATAATGTTATCATATCCCCTCTCAGGCGACGTTTTTCTAAACTAAATAGGTTTAAATTTGTTAACCTTTCTTCATAGCTGATATCCAGCTTGAAAAGTTACCATTTGTACTCTTTTTTTTTAAGCCAATGTTCTACCCAAGAACAAGCATTTTCATGTAGACCGATTTCCTTGAGTTTGAACACTAATCTATATTGTGTTAACTGTATCAAATGCCTTGGCAAAATCCAAATAGATCACATCCACTGCAACACCCTGATCTATACTTCTACTTACTTCTTCATAGAACGCAATCAAGTTAGTTTGACATGACCTGTGCTTCATAAAACAGTGCTGATTTTTGCTGATAACCATGTTCTTCTCGAGGAATTTTTGAATATTATCCCTTAATAACCTTTCAAATATTTTCCCAGCCACAGAAGTTAAGCTCACAGGTCTATAATTTCCAGGCAAGGATTTTGAACCCTTTTTGAATATAGGAACCACATCTGCCTTCCTCCAATTCTCTGAAACACTTGCTGAAAGAAAAGAATCTTAAAAGATTAAAAACAGAAGTTCACTTATTTCTACACTTAGTTCCTTAAGTACTCATGGATGGATACCGTCAGGCCCTGGAGCTTTGGTTATATTAACTTTCTTTAGTTGCTGCAGCACCTTGCCTTGAGTTAACCAATTACAATTATTCTGCAAGTTTTTAGTAGCAATTCATTAACTACCACCCCCGTTTCAGTTTTTAGTGTACCTACACTTTCATTTTTGTTTTTTTTTAGAATTTATGTACTTAAAGAATGCTTTGGGGTTAGTTTTGCTCTCTTTAGCTATCATTCTTTCATTTTGAAGTTTAGCGAATCTAATCGCCTTTTGTTGCACGCGTTATTGGCTTCCTTATATCTTATATAGGATTCATCTGATTTATCTGATTTAAATGCTTTAAATGCCCTTTTCTTATTTTTAATCTCTTGTTTAACTTCTCCACTAAGCCACATTGGTTTTAATTTGTTTCTTTTATATTTATTACCCAATTGTACATACTGAGAAATGTACCTTTCTAATATTTGTTGGAACATGTTCCATTTATCCTCTGTGTTCTTTTCACTAAAGAGTTTATGCCAGTCAATATATTGTAAAGCTGCCCTTAACTTATTGAAATTGGCCTTTTTTTAAATTATCCGTTTTAGTATACCCTATGTGCTTTTGTTTTTTTGATTATTTCAAAGGACACTATATTGTGATCACTATTTCCCATGTGCTCACCTACTTGAATGTTGGTCAAAAGATCAACGTTGTTTGTTAAAACCAGGTCCAGACAAGCGTCCATTCTAGTTGGTGCTTGTACAAGTTGTGGCATGAAGGTGTCATTTAACAAGTTCAAAAATCGAATTCCCTTTGCTGAGCTACTAGCTCCTCTGTCCCAATTTATGTCCGGGTAATTGAAATCTCCAATAATTAAAGTGATACCCAGATTTGCAGCTTTCTCAATTTGCTCAAACAGCTGTTGTTCCTCGTCAATATTTAAATTAGGTGGTTTATAACATATCCCAACCACTAATTGATTTCCCTTCTTTTTCCCCAAGCATATATTTACCCATAAAGCTTCCACATTTTCCTCATCGCATTCCACATGCTTAAGATTTGGCTTTAATTCATGGTTGACATACAAGCATACCCCACCACCCTTCTTGTTTTTCCTATCCATCCTAAATAGTGTGTACCCATTTAAGTTAACTGACCAGTAATGTGTCTCATCCCACCATGTTTCTGTTATACCTAATAGATCATATTGTTTAGTGTATGATATTGCCTCTAGTTCCCCCATTTTGTTATTTAGGCTCCTTGCATTAGTAAGCATACATTTAATATCATGAGTCATATTCCGGCTTCCGGCATCAATAAAAGGTGGGCGAGGGAGCAGAGCAGAGAGATCAGAGCTCCCCCGCCGCCTCGGATAGTCGGATTTCAATTCAGCCACGCCAGGGATCCAGAAGGTGGCCTGGTAGGAGGGAGCACTTCCCTCCTGCCGGTCACTGGAATTTTGTGCCCCCGAGCCAGTGTGCCCTAAGGCCTGTGCCGCCTTATGGACGCGCCAGCACTGGGTGGAGTTACTGGGGTTAATTTCTGCTGTACAAAACCACCGCACACACAGACTCCAGGCACCATGACCACTTAAAAACACTGAACTGCTCATGATACCTGGCGTAACCTTTAAGTTTTAGTAACACACTGTGCCCCACAGACGCTCATGCACCCCACGCAGGGCACCTGTGGGTGTCATCTATTTCAAATGTCTTACAAATCTCTGAAATACTTAAAATATTGAATTTCTTTCATGTTTTATTGATGCATATTTTTAGTGACAGGGCCTTATTAATTTAACCATTCATAGATTGTGCATTCTATGAATTATCGTCTATTTATTTCCCTACTAGATAGAACCTAGCAACCCTCTGCTCTCTGGGACCAATTAAGACGCTATAATTGATTCAAGTTCTGTCCTGAAATAACATTCTGTTTATTTCTTTGAAGAAATCTATTTAAAGATGAACCACTTTGTGCCGTTTGAAAGATCATACTGAGTTTTGTCTGGTAATGATCCAATCTGTTTGATGCCTCTTTGTTGACGTCGTTTCGGTAAAGGAAAAATAATGATTTCGTTGCTCAATTTAGGTACAACATTTTTTGTCTAAATTCTGAAAATAATTATGTTGCTAAACTGGTCGACTACATTGTTTCCATGACTTAGTAACTGGGGTCAATGATAGGGATGGGCAGATGTTTTGTCAGAATGTGTGCTGGACATGTGTCCGATCAAATGTGACCAACGTGTTTTGTGTTCAGTGAATACAGCTAAGGGCTTGACCATTCCTGGTCAAGAAATTATCGCCAGCTCGAATTTTATGGCGCCGTTACTTGTAACTACAGGCCTGATTGAAAACAAGACTCGGAGAAAGGCTGAGACAAATATAAATTTGGGAGATTCCTACTCGTTTACTGAAAATAAAGTCTGCGGATTCTTGATTTATTTTTTTTCCACAACTGATTTTTGTTTGGAGGTAAAAAAAAAAAAGATATTGGGTGAAGCACGAGATGGAGAGGAATGTTAGCAATGCTCCGGTTTCCATGGTGATTGCTCCTCTATTGGAGCTGCTCCAGAGTTGCTCATTACGATTAATCCTCTCTAGGCTGTATTTATCATGGGAAAACAGTCTAGGGCAAAGAACAATCACCATTGAAGCGAAGGAAACTTAGTTCTTCGGCTCAGAATTGTACCGGTCTTGCTTTGATCAATATGGAACGTTGGGTTTTACATAAGACGAACACAGTCTATGGAGAACAAAACCCCAAAACTGGCTCCTAAAATGCATACGATGCTGTAATAAGGTTTATGAATAGCGTTTGCATGCTAATCTGATAGGCCAGTATAATAATAATATAATATAATAATAATAATAATAATATAACAATAATAATATAATGGGGGACGAGGACTGAGAGTGTCACGAAATTCCAGTTATTATACAGTCAGAGTAGTGATTACCTGGAGCAGTCTTTCAGCTGAAGCAGTAAGGACTGGCAATATAAATAAAATCAAATTGTGACTGAGATCTGCATGATGATATCCAGAAGAACAGTTCAGTAAAATATGAGATAAATTCATAAACTGGTAGAATAGATCAATTTGTTCATTGTTTTACTGGTTTCTATGGTAACTGGAGCTGCAATAATTCTGTTGCCTGGATATTGAGGCTAATACAAAGTCAGCATTTTAAATTGTGAAGTTATTATTTATTTATTTCTTGCAGGTGTTTTATGGACCTTGGACATCGTCCTATATAAAATATGTTTGTGTGTATGCAGATTTACAGACATGTTTTGTTTTACACAGGATGACGGCTAATTATGGTTGCGTGTTCCTGACCTTCTCCTGCGTTATAACGTTACTGGCACAGAACGTTCATTCCTTCTCTACCAAAATACTGGAAGATGAGGACGCCACAAACCAGGACAAGCCTAGAACGGAAAGGTTGTAACACTACTGAGATACATGTTTTGATGTTGTCCCCTATGTTTTTGGACTTTAATTCCCATGACCCTTCGCTAGCACGGATGTAGGAAACAGGGAGAGGATTTGGGTGATAAATCCCTCAGATAATCTAGTTGTTGGGATGAAAATGGAAGAGCCCCCACCCCCGTCACAACGGGAAGACTTGGAGATTTGTTTTGTTATGAATTACAATTTGTCCGAATGTGGGCCGATTCGGTGATAGTTTGAACTCACGAACTTTGATATTATGTAATGTAATATTATGTATATATTTTGCAGTACACTGATTGGACCATTTTAATGCCATTTTGGTTGGTCTGATTTGTTTTTCGGATCAGTTTTTCGTTACTGAAATTGTGCCAAGCTGAACCGCCATATGGCGAAATTAGTCCGTCCCGAAAAAAATTAAAATATTTTCTGAAAAAATGGCTCTGCCAAAACCAATTTTCTCGCTGTGCATAATGTGTGTTTTCCCATTTATGAAAGATTAGAAAAACAAAACATATTCTCAACATAAACTTTTAAACCAATCACAATTCAACAGGAAGATGCAAAAATATCAGTGGAAAGACTGTAATAGACTACATACATAGTTTTTTTAAAAAATGTTTTACTATAATTATTTTCTATGAGAAATTGCATATGTACATATTTATTAAAAATATATATGCTTAAATAGATTAAAAAGATTCTAGTAACAGTCTCTCAAGTGATGGTGTCACAGGTGCTGGAGAACCACACAGGAGTCCAGCTGGCTTATTGACCCAAGATGAGCCATAGTGCATGAGTGAATGCTATTAAATAATATATAATGATTAAATTATAATGTACGAGGAGGGGGTAGTTTTAAGGAAGAATATTCTTCTCCTTCTCTGGAGACAAAGAATTCTCCTGTGAATGCTAGTGTTCTGCAGAAAAAAACATCCAGAGAATATTGTTAAACATACTAACTTCACCCCAAGTACTGGCATGATGTCACCTTATTGATATATAACTGCTTGAGAACAGGTAAGCAATTTAACCTTTGTTTTTTCTGTCGTTTGCAGTGTTACACAGAGCACGGTCAGCGCCCCTACGGACACTCCATCACAATGTGTGCGATGCTGTGACCCACCGCCAGCATCCCCAGCGTATGTCATGTATCAGCCTATACCCCAGATCAATATCACCATTTTAAAAGGTAAACATTGTTTAATAGCAGTGTGCGGAAGACTGACAAGAAAAGAGTTTGGACAGTGGGGGCCCAAACAGTGTAAAATCTGTCCGAAGAGGGTGTCAAACTGTCTCACAGAGAATATATTCTGGTGTATCAGGGTCTCAAGGAGCATACAGTCAGGTCAATCAGGTTCTCAAGGAGTGTAGAACCTGGGTGTATAGTCTGGACAATCAGGGTCACTGTAGTTTATATACAATTTAATTTGGAAATTGATCATTTATGGTTATGGACCCATTGTGACAAATAGTTTTGTAGCAGTGAATTTTACACACATTTCTCTGGTACTAAAAAGGAAATCTGATCTGGTTTTCCAGTGTATCACCGCGCATGTCTTCTACTGTGCTGAAAGTTAGCTCAATGCGTCAACAAGGTGCATGTTACATTGTTGCATGCACAAGTGCTACTGACCTTCAAGGGCTCAATGCATATATTGCGAATGAATAATCTGCAAACATTGCAAACTGTGCAAAACTGGTAAGTTTCATTGAACATGTTGTGGGGGGGAAATCTTGGAGGTATTGGAACTATATTGTGAACATTAATTAATCAAAGTCCGAGACATAGAAATAGAAAAAATATCGAAAGAGATATTAGTGAGCCTGCCAACTGCGGGAAATGTAAATGCAGTTGGTAAATATTTACTTAACTAGATTTGGGGTAAAATGTCATCCTTCAAAAATATCAATTTTTGCCTTAAAGAGGAGAGCTTGTATAAGTAATATATATTATTTTTGTCCCATGCCGTAACGATTTTCCATTTCTAATGGCTGTCTTTGGTGTGAGTAATTAAATGTACTACATTTAATGTACAGAATGACAATGATTATTTTTTATCCATATTAGGAGACAGAGGTGATATCGGTCCCAAAGGACCTCCAGGAAAATCGGGCAAAGCAGGAAATGCAGGACAACGAGGCCCTGTCGGTCCCAGAGGCGCTAAAGGGGACATTGGGGCTCCCGGAAACTCTTGCAAGAGTTACTACTCTGCCTTTTCTGTTGGTCGAAAGAAGTCTCTCCATAGCAACGATTATTACCAACCTCTTATCTTTGATACGGAGCTTGTGAATCTGTACGGTCATTTTAACATGTTCAGTGGCAAGTTTTTCTGCTACGTCCCTGGAGTTTATTTCTTCAACCTGAACGTGCACACGTGGAACCAGAAAGAGACATACCTGCACGTCATGAAGAATGACAAGGAAGTGGTGATTCTATATGCCCAGCCCAGTGACCGGAGCATCATGCAGAGTCAGAGCCTGATGTTGGAACTGGAGGAACAAGATGAGGTCTGGGTTAGACTCTTTAAAGGAGAGCGTGAAAATGCTGTGTTCAGCGATGACTTTGACACTTATGTGACTTTCAATGGCTATCTTATCAAAGCAAAGGCAGAGACTTAAATCTAAAGACATCGACCAAAGAATAACAGATACTCAACTCCATGGTGTCATGATCACAATCCTTACCCTGTTCCAAACTGTTAATGTGCCCTCTTGGGTGCCATAGAACTAATTAGCTTTCATTAAGATGACTATACCACCCTTTTGCATCAATATGTTTCTGAAGACGAGTTTTGAAGACCCATTCTTCTTTTAAAGGATCTTGTGTCTCTTCTCCCCCATTTTTATAATTTATACCAAACACACTAAGCATTCTCCATATTGTGCTAGGTTTCCAGACATTCCTTCTGTTACATATTACGAACCATTCCTTCTATTTACTGCTCAAAAACACGCGTTCCAAATGGTACGATACATTCATACTAGACCTTTCTTTCTCTTTCCCCATCTCTTGTTTTGCTGTGTATTGTTTCTCTTATCAAGTTAACAATGTTTCCGGACTAGATGCCCATCAAACCTTTCATTACACCATTACTGGTCAATCAGAGTGTCTCACGAGATAAGAACTTTGCAAGATACAATTTGGGTAATCCTGGAGTGTGGTTAATGATATACATATATAATGGTTCTATTTCACTGCAAGATTACTGGATTTCATTGTATTTAAAATGTTTCCCCATATTATGGACAACTTGTAAGAAAGGAGAGGGTAGTGACTCAATATCCTTTAAGGATATAACGAAATATAAGATAGAAATATATTTAAAAGAAGGAGAGGAGGGGGAGGAGACATAGAATAGTTTTATATTTTAGACAGAACTTTAGCTTTTCAAGGAAGGCTGAGATGAAGAATGTTTAATAAACTGGCAGTAGTAAATCAATAACCAAGAATCTATAGACACATAGTTGGCAGATAGACCACTTTGCATTTATCCGATATCAGTGAAATAACTTTAAATTCTCCATCCTTTTAATTCTAAGGATTGTCTGATCAAACTCATTGAGGGTTGTTCTCTAGTTTAGTAGGTCCCAAGTTCTCAAGGCACATTGCAGGATTTAGGCATTTTCCAATCCTGATCATATTAGGAAACTGACAAAACTGGGCTGGGGACCTCTGTGTCACCATTCTAGCAGTAGTTCTGGAACACCAGGTAGCTCTCAATATTTTATTTTTCCATTGAAATGCTATAACATAATTAATTCCTGGAGTTTGTGAGTTAAAACAGGAATCACAGAATTGCACATTTTAGTACAAGATAGCTGGGCTGTAAATCTATCTCAACTTTGTTATTTAATCTCCCACTTTAAATCGTGCCACTCCCAGCAGTGTTCATCTTGTCAACTAACAATTTTAGTCAAAGTTTAGTTGACTAAACTTTTCGAGATTTAGTCGACTATAACTAGAATAAAAGTAACACAATTCAGGTGGCTAAAATACGACTAAAACTTAAAAAGATTTTTAGTCAAAAGACTAAAATTAAATTGAAATTTGCTGCCAAAAAAAAAGAAAAAGAAGAGAGGGGCTGTGGAAGGGGCAAAATAGACAGAGCAGGGATTGGGAGAGAGAGACACCTAGAGGGGCTGGGAGGACACAAAGAGACACAGGGGGGTTGGGAGGACACAAAGAGACACCTAGAGGGGCCGGGAGGACACAAAGAGACACAGAGGGGCTGTTGAAGGGGAAAAGGAGATTGGTAGCAATGGGTGTTGCCATGTTGTATTGTGCTGGGCGGTCATTGAAAATTCATAATTGGAAATAAAAAAAGTTAAATTAAAGAAACAAAAGATTATTAAATGCGTGGGATTCTTGGTTCTATCCTTACGAAAGTCAAGTACTGGTACTCCAGCTCTGTAAACTCTGGCTAAGCATCATTGGAATGGTTGTCCGCAGTAGCTGTTCTAGAGCTTGCTTAGCACTGGCCCCAAACCAGCTTCCTTCTGTCAGTATCACGGCAGTCCCATAATGCAGAGCCGCACATCTGTAAACCATCAGACTGCGGAATGATGATGTCACCTGGCTAATGTTCGGCTGGTTATTATAAGGTCAATCGGCGCAGTTTGAACTATTTGCAAAGTGCAAACATCCTCTCTGTCTATCTGCAGACGATTGTGCATCAAATCGTAAAAGTATTTTGTATAAATATATGTTTTTAATAAACTGCAATCCTTAAATACTTGTTGTTGCTAAGAAAGGTTATTTATTGAACTTGGGATGAAGAAGGAAGATGTGCCGAGAGTGATCCAAAAACGATTTTTAATGAGAATCTGCTCAGAAGTCAAAATTCCTAAAGAATGAAGCAAATGATGATCCTTGCCCTTTTACAGGCCTCTGTGGTGCATGAATTCACTGCCTCCTGGGATAGCTCTCTGTTCTGCGTATATGCCCTGAAATGGCCTTGACTGTGGCTCTTTAATGATACGCTGAACTTTTTGGGGACTTTCTCAGATCCCCCTCGATATAATGGTACCAGATGTAAAACCCAGGACAGCGGGACAGCGGTCACTAGATGAGGACTTGCTGAATTTACGGAGGTATGAGCTGTACATATCAATATTTACATATAAATGTATCTTCCTCATTCTCAGACTCCTTCCCACTCCCCTTAAACCCGTGGGTGTCTCGTAAACACCACATGTTGCATTGCTTTTTGGCATCTGGATTTATATTGGTCCGTGGAAGAAAAAAACAGCTGCTTTTAATTACTTAGATAAAAAAAGGGACATAAGCGGCACTAGGAAATTAAATTTAGGGACAGTCAATGCTGACAGTAAACCCATGAATTTCTGAAGCTTTATTTTTTTTCCACAATAAAATATTTCCTCTCCCACTGTTAACAAAAGCAACATCGGAAAACTCCAAATGTCATGTTTACAGAGGCCTGATACGGCTAATTGTGAATCTGTTTATCATGCTGGCTTGTGGAAGTTTAGGAATCATTAAAGCCACCCACATCTGGGTGCAGTGGCCCTGGGGTTTTAACCCCGACATGTAAAACTTTTTTTTTTTTTTTTTAGAAACTGCAATGTTTCCTTTGAAAGGTTAACACACAAACCCTGTTTTCAATCAATTTCTGCTTCTAGAGGAGAGCTTGACTATTGGTGCAACATGCCGCACATGCGCACAAGCCTCTTAATGTTTCTCTATGGGGAAGCAATGGATTGGCTGACATAATTAACATTGATGACCTCAGCCAAGGAGTTTGGGCTGCTACAGACATATCAGTGTAAGGATGGGGAAAATGTCAGTAAAACAGCATTTTTCATGCACTCGGAGAGCGGGGTTGGTGGCGGACACATAAACTGATACAGTACACGATAGTGTTAGTTAGGTGTACATGTTTGTAATACTGTTCCTTTAATGTGTTAATTCAGAGGGTGGGACGCCGTGAGGGTGGGTTAGCCATTTAATTCTTTGCCTTGGCCATCAGAATGTCTACACCCCACTATACGAAAAGAATATTGATAGAATTAAATGTCAGATACATTGTAGTTTATTCAATGAAGTCTGAAAGCCGAGGTCCAGATTGTGAAACGTACCCATGTCCCACCCAGGGGCATCAGACATTTGGACATCTGGACATCGATCACAAGATTTATCAGTGTTCAAATTTTTAACAACAGCTTCTGATTAAATAGTTTTTACCCTCTTTTATTTGCTTAAGGGACAATAATTATTTGGAACTGCGTCACTTCACAGTTAAAACACACTCTCTAATAACCCACAGGTGGAAACCACGACGGGACACTGACAAAAGGCAGTTTGGGGTTTACATAACCCCAGGAAGGCAATGATTGGTCAGAATTGACATGTGATCCCAAAGCATGCATACGCGTCGATGATTTGATAACACGCAAGTTCAAATCAGGTGATAATCCTTTGTGGAAGTGAAGCAGTCGGCGTCCTTCATAACACCATTCTGGCCAGGGACTGCAATGTGAACAGACCAGGTAGCGCCATTAGTCAGGTAAGTTTATTTTAGGTAGCCCTGCCGATTGGGCGCGGTCATGTGATCGTACCTGTCGGGTGTGGTTACAATTATTAATTGTACCTTATCAAAAGTGAATCTTATCAGACATAAAATAACATACTTTCTTGTATATAATTTCAAACTACTTGACATATAACATATACATATTATACGTTTTAACAAAAATATATACATATGACTTATTAGACAATATATTCTTCTTTAACAGTTTTTTCCCAAGAGTCCCATCTGTGAGCCAATTGTGCAGACGATTGTCTCATTACCAATATGTCACCCTTATTTTCAGCGATGAGAAATATAATGCATTTTTTCATCGAAATATTTGGAGATATCCAATGCCTTGGAGTAAACGAGGTAGTCGCAATTAATATATGAGATACTACAATTTTCTCACTCTTATACAATATCGCTGGAGTTAACTTAACTAGTCCCAACAGGGGGGAAATAGTCATAACATTAGGGTCAATAATTTGTAGTAAAGATAAAATATATTTCCATAGAATAGCTGGTACTCAAGAAAACAAAATAATTGTGCTTGTTTAATTGTGCTTAAAGGGACACTATAGTCACCTGAACAACTTTAGCTTAATGAAGCAGTTTTGGTGTATAGAACATGCCCCTGCAGCCTCACTGCTCAATCCTCTGCCATTTAGGAGTCAAATCCCTTTGTTTATGAACCCTAGTCACACCTCCCTGCATGTGACTTGCACAGCCTTCCATAAACACTTCCTGTAAAGAGAGCCCTATTTAGGCTTTCTTTATTGCAAGTTCTGTTTAATTAAGATTTTCTTATCCCCTGCTATGTTAATAGCTTGCTAGACCCTGCAAGAGCCTCCTGTATGTGATTAAAGTTCAATTTAGAGAATGAGATACAATTATTTATGGTAAATTACATCTGTTTGAAAGTGAAACCAGTTTTTTTTTCATGCAGGCTCTTTCAATCATAGCCAGGGGAGGTGTGGCTAGGGCTGCATAAACAGAAGCAAAGTGATTTAACTCCTAAATGACAGTGAATTGAGCAGTGAAATTGCAGGGGAACGATCTATACACTAAAACTGCTTTATTTAGCTAAAGTAATTTAGGTGACTATAGTGTTCCTTTAACTCTTAGCCGTTGTTTAATCCACCTGTGAGTGGCTGAATATCTGCATCATGTGCTTTTCTTTATAAAAACATAAAATAAAGAAGGTGGAAAAAAACATTTATTTTTTTTCAAAATATCTTCCTTGAAAGATATTTCTTACGTCACTTTTCCTCCAACATCTCTCAGACATGCATGGGAAAGCATTTAAAATCTTTGTCGGTACGAAGTACCACCTGTACAAAATCTTAAAATGGTTTTTGAAATGGTCTGCAGACTTAGTCATCACTTAAAATGCATTTGTAAAATTATACCATTCTGACATATTGAAGGATAACTGTATTTCTTTGTGTGGTTAATTCTAATTCAAAGTAATACATTAGAAAAATCTGTCATAAGTTCCATTTAGAAAACTTACTACTAGGGAGAAAGGGTTGACTCCATAGAGGGGCACATTATAACCCAATAATTAAAACATAATGTTTATATTATAAACAAAGGTACAAAGGTATCGATCAAAAGATAAAGTTACCAGCATGTTGTCTCGTGCTCCCAAAGGATGTGCATGTCATTCCACAATTTCTAAAACTCTAGATCAGGGGTGTCCACAAGGTAGATCCCCAGGTGTTGTAGAACTACAACTCCCATGATGCTTTGCACGCCTTACGAATGCTTTAGAATGACAAAGCATCATAGAAGCGGTAATTCTACGACGTCTGGGGATCAGCCTCTTAGGGGGACCCCTGCTCTGGATGCTTCTGAAGTTCCGATCTGTAAAAACCGACACGGTAACATAATGTAAACAAAATAACTTTACTATCTGTTTAATAACCAGTGCATTGAGTACTTTATTACACAGTAAGTAAATGTAAGTATTCCCTGCACATAATTTGAATGGCAACATTTTACATTAAATATTTTCTTCTTTTTTTTTTTTTTTAGTTGACATTCCACAGCAGAGCCCCCAGCAAAGATGTTTCCACTAATTCTGCGGGCCTCAGCAGCTGGGCGTGATTAAGAGCCCCTTGGGCCTTTTGCTGACAGTTACGATGGGCCGAATTATGGAATCTTATCGATAGAAAACACTATAACAGTCATATCACCCAAGGTCCTGTATCTGGTGCAGGAAAACTCACAGGATATAACTATAAGACTATACAGGCCCCCTATGCTAATCTCTCACTTTCGTCTTTCAACCAAACCCCCTAACAGCAGGGAATCACGACATTAGTGTGAGGGGTAAAAAGGGTGGGCCACTGTCGTGAATCACATAACCGGGACCACCAAGCGGGCAGACATGCCAAGATAGGGGGCGGGTCTGCCTAAAGAATTGGATGGTCAGCCTAGCGTTATTGCATGTCAGACTGCACGCCCATCATGAAGGCTGGCCTACTAAGGGCGTTCTATACAGACAGCGCTCTGCCTCTAACGATTCGCTCACTCTATGCTTTTTGGGGACTGTCCCCTAGCACTCACTTGTCCACTCCTCTCCTAACCTACGTACTAGCAGGCAGAAGCTCCTGTTATACTGTCGGGGACAGAGAAAAGGTGGGTGTAGTAAGTGTAGCAGAAAGGGGAAATGCTACACTGTTAGCGAGACCAAAGCAACAAGAGCATTAACACAGTGCGCAAATTCAGCTTAACCATAACTCATTTACAGTCAGCCAGTCCACGCACGGTTTGTTCCACTAAATCCCTCGTAAGTTTCCATACTTAATCCCTTCTACACAAAGCAAGAACATGTGAAGAATAATAGATCCATTAGCCCCTTTGGTAATCAGGCCTTGCCCCGCACTTTACATACAAATGCTGTGCTGTATCTTCCTCATTGTCAGACTCCTTGCCCCACACTTTGTGGAGTAAGTCTACCCAAAACCCAGAAACCAGGGAACAAAGTCAGGATGGTGGTGGACAAGATGAAATCAGGATTATTAGGAATCCTGGCTTGTAAATACCTTCAGAAAGGGCAAAAAACCCTATGATATAAATAATCTAAAGTTCAACAGGAAATGTTAGAGTGCTCTGATTGCATCCCCCCAGAGGGGCCCTCTTCCAATTCCAACTAATTATTCGCTGGGTTAAACTGAGATCAGGATAATTACTGCTCTACAAAACAAACACAATAATGTTACGTACTCGCTTTCACAATCATTTGGGTTTTTTGCCCCCTTTCCTTCCTGACAATTTTACTATTGACTTCATCCACAAAATAATACAAATTAATAATATCACTCAGGGGGAAAAAAGGTGAATTTGCAATTTGTAGGATTTATTAAAAGGAAGACTGTGAACCTATTACCAAACACCCACCACTCTCACGTGGCAAAAAAAAGGGTAAAAAAAAAAGTGCCCTATTGCGACTCTTTCATCACACATTGAGAATCACACATTTCTAAACACAAAAATAAAAATAAAATGATGCAATGAGCAGTTAGAAATATTTTACCCCAAAAAATGGAAAAAAAAATGGTACAAATAGTAACAGTGTCTTTATATAAATATACCAAAATGTGTCTATCTGTCCTCCTGACTTGGCCCCATGTGACCTGGATAATGCTAAATCTTTAATATAAATGAATATCAATTTAAGAAAAGAGAGGGTTTCATGTAAAAGGTTAACACAAGTTATTGGTGATGTGGAATATTATTCCCAGTTCAGCAGGAAGGGGTAGTTAGTGCTGTGTGCAGCAGCTCCAAGTCCTGGCTGGCTGAAGGTGATGGGAGTGGCAGTGAAAGCAATGCCAGGGACCCCCAGCCTCACAGTTAGAGGAAGAAGGGGCGGGGTTTACAGGGGAAGCGACACGTGACCCAGCAGGAGGAAGTGCAGAGCATGTGGTGGGAAGTGCTCTGGGCTGTGATCACTGACAGATCATGAACTGCAGGTAGACATCAATACACAGGAAGGGATACAATGTAGCAAGGGGAGATTACATGGGATACAATAAAACTAGGGGGAGATTATATGGGATACAATGTAACAGGGGGAGATTATATGGCATACACTGTAACTGGGGGGAGGTTATATGGCATACACTGTAACTGGGGGGAGGTTATATGGCATACACTGTAACTGGGGGGAGGTTATATGGCATACACTGTAACTGGGGGGAGATTATATGGGATACAATGTAACAGGGGGAGGTTATATGGGGTACAATGTAACAGGGGGAGGTTATATGGCATACACTGTAACTGGGGGGAGGTTATATGGGGTACAATGTAACTGGGGGGAGGTTATATGGGGTACAATGTAACAGGGGAGGTTATATGGCATACACTGTAACTGGGGGGAGGTTATATGGGATACAATGTAACAGGGGAGGTTATATGGCATACACTGTAACTGGGGGGAGGTTATATGGGGTACAATGTAACAGGGGAGGTTATATGGGATACAATGTAACAGGGGGAGGTTATATGGCGTACACTGTAACTGGGGGGAGGTTATATGGGGTACAATGTAACAGGGGAGGTTATATGGGATACAATGTAACAGGGGGAGATTATATGGCATACACTGTAACTGGGGGGAGGTTATATGGGGTACAATGTAATAGGGGAGGTTATATGGGATACAATGTAACAGGGGGAGGTTATATGGGATACACTGTAACTGGGGGGAGGTTATATGGGGTACAATGTAACAGGGGAGGTTATATGGGATACAATGTAACAAGGGGAGATTATATGGGATACACTGTAACTGGGGGGAGGTTATATGGGGTACAATGTAACAGGGGAGGTTATATGGGATACAATGTAACAGGGGGAGATTATATGGGATACACTGTAACTGGGGGGAGGTTATATGGGGTACACTGTAACAGGGGAGATTATATGGGGTACAATGTAACAGGGGAGATTATATGGGATACAATGTAACAGGGGGGGAGGTTATATGGGGTACACTGTAACTGGGGGGAGGTTATATGGGGTACAATGTAACTGGGGGGAGGTTATATGGGGTACAATGTAACTGGGGGGAGGTTATATGGGGTACAATGTAACTGGGGGGAGGTTATATGGGGTACAGTGTAACAGGGGAGATTATATGGGGTACAATGTAACAGGGGAGATTATATGGGGTACAATGTAACAGGGGAGATTATATGGGGTACAATGTAACAGGGGAGATTATATGGGATACAATGTAACAGGGGGGGAGGTTATATGGGGTACACTGTAACTGGGGGGAGGTTATATGGGGTACAATGTAACTGGGGGGAGGTTATATGGGGTACAATGTAACTGGGGGGAGGTTATATGGGGTACAATGTAACTGGGGGGAGGTTATATGGGGTACAATGTAACTGGGGGGAGGTTATATGGGGTACAATGTAACTGGGGGGAGGTTATATGGGGTACAATGTAACTGGGGGGAGGTTATATGGGGTACAATGTAACTGGGGGGAGGTTATATGGGGTACAATGTAACTGGGGGGAGGTTATATGGGGTACAATGTAACGGGGAGATTATATGGGATACAATGTAACAGGGGGGGAGGTTATATGGGGTACAATGTAACTGGGGGGAGGTTATATGGGGTACAATGTAACTGGGGGGAGGTTATATGGGGTACAATGTAACTGGGGGGAGGTTATATGGGGTACAATGTAACTGGGGGGAGGTTATATGGGGTACAATGTAACTGGGGGGAGGTTATATGGGGTACAATGTAACTGGGGGGAGGTTATATGGGATACAATGTAACAGGGGGGAAGGTTATATGGGATACAATGTAACAGGGGGAAGGTTATATGGGATACAATGTAACAGGGGGGGAAGGTTATATGGGATACAATGTAACAGGGGGGAAGGTTATATGGGATACAATGTAACAGGGGGGAAGGTTATATGGGATACAATGTAACAGGAGGGCGATTATATGGGATACAATGTAACTGGGGATGTTATATGGGATACAATGTAACTGGGGATGTTATATGGGATACAATGTAACCAGGGGGGGATTATATGGGATACAATGTAACCAGGGGGAGGTTATATACAACTGTAACCAGGGGGAGGTTATATGGGATACACTGTAACCGGGGGAGATTATATGGCATACAATGTAACAGGGGGGAGATTATATGGAATACAATGTAACTTGGGGGAGGTTATATGGGATACAATGTAACTGGGGGGGAGGTTATATGGGATACAATGTAACTGGGGGGAGGTTATATGGGATACAATGTAACTGGGGGAGGTTATATGGGATACAATGTAACTGGGGGAGGTTATATGGGATACAATGTAACTGGGGGAGGTTATATGGGATACAATGTAACAGGGGGAGGTTATATGGGATACAATGTAAAGGGGAGATTATATGGGGTACACTGTAACAGGGGGAGATTATATGGGGTACACTGTAACAGGGGGAGATTATATGGGGTACACTGTAACAGGGGGAGATTATATGGGGTACACTGTAACAGGGGGAGATTATATGGGGTACAATGTAACTGGGGGGGAGATTATATGGGGTACAATTTAACTGGGGGGAGTATCCCATATAATCTCCCCGTTACATTGTATCCCATATAATCCCCCCCCCCATTACAGTGTATCCCATATAATCTCCCCCTGTTACAGTGTATCCCATATAATTTCCCCCAGTTACATTGGATGAGATTATATGGGATACAATGTAACTGGGGGCAGAGATTATATGGGATACAATGTAACGGGGAGATTATATGGGATACACTGTAACTGGGGGAGAATATATGGGATACACTGTAACTGGGGGAGATTATATGGGATACAATTTAACAGGGGGCAGATTATATGGGATACACTGTAACTGTGGGTGGATTGTATGGGATACACTGTAACTGGGTGCAGATTCCACAGGATACACTGTAACTGGGGGCAGATTCCACGGGATACACTATAACTGGGTGCAGATTCCACAGGATACACTGTAACTGGGGGCAGATTCCACGGGATACACTGTAACTGGGGGTAGATTCCACGGGATACACTGTAACTGGGGGTAGATTCCACGGGATACACTGTAACTGGGGGTAGATTCCACGGGATACACTGTAACTGGGGGTAGATTCCACGGGATACACTGTAACTGGGGGTAGATTCCACGGGATACACTGTAACTGGGGGTAGATTCCACGGGATACACTGTAACTGGGGGTAGATTCCACGGGATACACTGTAACTGGGGGTAGATTCCACGGGATACACTGTAACTGGGGGTAGATTCCACGGGATACACTGTAACTGGGGGTAGATTCCACGGGATACACTGTAACTGGGGGTAGATTCCACGGGATACACTGTAACTGGGGGTAGATTCCACGGGATACACTGTAACTGGGGGTAGATTCCACGGGATACACTGTAACTGGGGGTAGATTCCACGTAATACACTGTAACTGGGGGTAGATTCCGCGGGATACACTGTAACTGGGGGTAGATTCCACGGGATACACTGTAACTGGGGGTAGATTCCACGGGATACACTGTAACTGGGGGTAGATTCCACGGGATACACTGTAACTGGGGGTAGATTCCACGGGATACACTGTAACTGGGGGTAGATTCCACGGGATACACTGTAACTGGGGGCAGATTCCACGGGATACACTGTAACTGGGGCAGATTCCACGGGATACACTGTAACTGGGGCAGATTCCACGGGATACACTGTAACTGGGGCAGATTCCATGGGATACACTGTAACTGGGGGCAGAATATATGGGATACACTGTAACTAGGGGGGGAGATTATATGGGATACACTGTAAATGGGGGGGGGGGAGATTATATGGGATACACTGTAACTGGGGGGAGATTATATGGGACACACTGTGACTGGGGAGCAGATTATATGGGATACACTATGGCTGGGGGGCAGATTATATGGGATACACTGTAACTAGGGGGGCAGATTATATGGGATACACTGTAACAGGGGCAGATTATATGGGATACACTGTAACTGGGGGGAGATTATATGGGATACACTGTAACTGGGGGGAGATTATATGGGATACACTGTAACTGGGGGGGGGGATTATATGGGATACACTGTAACTGGGGGGCAAATTATATGGGATACACTGTAACTGGGGGGCAGATTATATGGGATACACTGTAACTGGGGGAAGATTATATGGGATACACTGTAACTGGGGAAGATTATATGGGATACACTGTAACTGGGGGGCAGATTATATGGGATACACTGTAACTGGGGGGCAGATTATATGGGATACACTGACTGGGGGGGAGATTATATGGGATACACTGTAACTGGGGGGGAGATTATATGGGATACACTGTAACTGGGGGGGAGATTATATGGGATACACTGTAACTGGGGGGCAGATTATATGGGATACACTGTAACTGGGGGGCAGATTATATGGGATACACTGACTGGGAGGGAGATTATATGGGATACACTGTAACTGGGGGGCAGATTATATGGGATATACTGTAACTGCGGGGCAGATTATATGGGATACACTGTAACTGGGGGAAGATTATATGGGATACACTGTAACTGGGGAAGATTATATGGGATACACTGTAACTGGGGGGCAGATTATATGGGATACACTGTAACTGGGGGGCAGATTATATGGGATACACTGTAACTGGGGAAGATTATATGGGATACACTGTAACTGGGGGGCAGATTATATGGGATACACTGTAACTGGGGGGCAGATTATATGGGATACACTGTAACTGGGGGCAGATTATATGGGATACACTGTAACTGGGGGGCAGATTATATGGGATACACTGTAACTGGGGGAAGATTATATGGGATACACTGTAACCGTGGGAGATTATATGGGATACAATGTAACAGGGGGGCAGATTATATGGGATACACTGTAACTGGGGGGCAGATTATTTCAAATATATTGTGATCTGGTGACAGAGTTCATAGTCTGTAACAGACCCGTAACAGGGAGGGGGTGAAGGTGAGACAACGCTTAATGGATTCTTAATGGGAACTGCCTACAGGGAAAGCTTTTAGGATTGTGAGTGGGTAAATGTTACATTTAGGGGTTTATTCACTCAGCAGAGCCTTGTGAGTGACTAACGACCCGACTTGTGTCTGCTTAAATGGCTGTGTTGGAATTAATCTACAATTCAGCCCAAAACGTTCCAATCTCTGAGTAGTGAATAAACCCTTTGTGGATCTTTTTTCTTTTTATAACTGCAGTTTTATTTGTGATTTTTGGGGTAATTACTACGTTTCCGATGTCACCCCTTTTTAAAGTACTAATGGTTTCAACCAGGCCGGGATTCTGTTAATTGAGTATCGGCAAACTGTGAAATTGTGCATTTTCGTTCATTCTCACCTCTAAAATCTTCCCTTGAATCCCCCCTCTCACCCGTCTTCCCCCCACCCGATAGTCACATCATTCTCCTTCCCCTTTCTCTTTTGTACGTTACTTCCATTACATTTTCCACCCCTCTCTCCTTACTTTCGCTCCCTCCCACGCTCTTTCCTCCCCATTTCCTCTCTCCCACGCTCTGTCTGTTGGATTAAAAAAATCCTCTTACTGAAGGCATACCAGCGCAGAGAGAGAATGATAAAAACCCTTCGCGAGGAAGGAAAACCGAGCGAGCGAAACGCAGCTTCCATCGGATCGCTGACAAACTAACTCAGGTGTGAGCGTGCTACCTGTATTTACAGGTAAGATCTTCCCAGTTCAGCTTCTACAGCAGATATTGTTAAAATGACAGCTCGATCTTTACAGAACCATCAAAACTGTGCTTCCCCATTTCTGTCAGTCGGTAATTCACATCAAGTTGTGCCTGTGGGATTTATTCACTAACCAGTGAATCGCAGGGGAACTGCATATTTTAGTACAAAGTAGTTTTACTGGAAAACAATAAGAACTGGAGAGAGTTTTTTCAAAGTTTTTTTTTTTTCTGTTTAAAATATGGAATTAATTCTGATTCTTCACAAGCGTGTTTTGTGTATCCATGTATCGCATGTTTCTCTGTGTATCTGTGATTGTGTAAATGTGAAAGCAGGGGAAATGTACACTTTAAATCAGCTTATGCAAGATCCATTAATCTAAAATATTTATTTAGTTTTCTAAATCGGCCTGCTTTTAAGGACAATTGTATGTTTTACGTCTGTGGTTGTCAATTCATGTGTTGAATGTACCGTGAAGAAACCGCTGGAGAGAAGGGAAGTGACGTATTGGCCAAATTTCTTATGAATTCCAACTTTATTGGGCAAAATAAAAGTAAAAAAAAATCGACTGTCCAGCGAACAAAATTGCTGGCGAAAATGGAAAGAATTGAAGAGTACTAAGATATTTGTAACACTTTTCACGTCATTAAATGCGCCTAATTATACTCACTGCTTATAAGTAGCCCCTGTTTGTAGTGTTACACGTGTTAAATGCTGGCAAAATAACGTAAGTGTTCACGAAAATGGGAATTGTCAGGGTTTTTAAGTGAATTTAAAATTCTTAGTCAAATTAGCCAAACTGGACTTCTTCGGACTTTGTCAACAGCACCTGTCCAGCTGAACGATGTCTTTGTTCTGGAGACGAAGAATCTTCAGTAGCTGCTAATGTGGCTTCTGTTTCTGAGGTTTATAATATATGGACTAAAGGACATGGTGTCTTCCCATCTAGCATGACAGCGACACGTGTCTGAGTCCCCTATCCGTTTCATTTGCTATAATGTTCAGACCTCCTAAAAAAAATCCTTAGTGATGTGGAGTTTGTATGGCTGTACGTTGCTATATATCCATTAGATGTGCTAATCCCGTGCTTGGTAAACTGACTATAAACTATAATTCCTTTATACATCAGACATATTTACTCGGACTCTTCGGCTTTGAACTAAACAATAAAAAGTTAAAGAATAAAAAGGTGCGCATGCGCTAAATTCAGAATTCTAAGGGAAATTCCAATGTAAGACCAAAGAAGCCGAACTGAAAGCTGATCTAGAGGATTTTTGTCAGTTTGGCTATTGTGGCCTTAAATGTGTAATTTCCCTTCGAATTCTCACTTTTGTGCATAATCCTTGAAGTTGTTTGGATGCAGCGGTGAAAATGGCAAATACCGGACATAGGGCTAATCACTAAAAGTGCAAATTGTCAGAAATTCTACATTTAGGCCAAACTAGACCAATTGGAATAAATGATTTGTCTATTGTATTTGAAAACCTTGAATTGTCACTTTGTGTTTTACAGAACGTTGCACTAGATCTTACTGTGCACTGTTTGTAGTTTTTCAGTACATTTTGCTCATTGGTGTACAAAAACGATAAAAACTCCGCATGTCGTGGTATTAAGCATTCCTGTTTAAATGTGTTTTTGTGTTTAATGTATAGTTATTGGAACATGGGTGTACATTGATAGCATGTGGGACAGTATCATAATATGTGAGGTTTTAGGTTTTTATATTTGTGTGTTTTTTTGTAGTAGTTATTCTTGTGTATTTGAATTAAGTTAAAAAAAAATCTCAAGTCCAATAAGAACACTACAGGCCTCATTAACCCCTTAAGGACCAAACTTCTGGAATAAAAGGGAATCATGACGTGTCAGACACGTCATGTGTCCTTAAGGGGTTAATGGTTGTGGTGAGAGGAGTTCATTTGGAATGTTCCACCATAAGTAGTCAAACTGTTTACTATGGTTTAGCAACTTACCTGGGTCTCCTAGGTGCCCACGTTACGTGTCTTTAAAGAATAAAAGTCAGTGCTCGTAGGCATGGCTGTGGGATCCAGGTAAGTTGTCAAACCACAGTACTTACTGTGGGACAGAAACAATGACTCCTGGCAACAAATCACTATAACTGTCCTAAATAAGGGGAAGGCCTGGTACCACATGCACCTGAACTGTCCAAAATAAGGTAAAATGCCCAGATAATTAAATAATTGTAAAATCCATCAGGACTCCAAAATGGCAGTCAGATTTCTGTTAACATCCTGCATAGTATCTGTTTTAGCCTTGAATATCTATCTTTGCCAAAAACCAGTCCAAAATTTTACCAGAGATATCTACCGATTTGGACAAAATAAACCAACATAGAGGCGGTCTGTTCTCAGTCTGGATGTAGGAAGATGGGGTTTGTTTGCAGTCTGTTCTGTGTCTCTGTTGTTCAGCTCAGGTTGTATTTTTCCGTTCTGTTACCACAGGTTTACTTTACTAGCAAATATGAAGGTTTACAAGGAGATGATACGATATGAATCTGCCCCACTGTCAGGTAATTATCATTCATTACTTAAAGTGGCTGTCAGACCCCAAGGACGTGTTAAAACAGACCACAATTACAATCATCGTCATGTCTTCTCTAGTATTAACACCCGTATCTCCATTCTAGCGAGACACCATGACCGAGAAACCACCGAACCCATCAGTTTCTTTCTTTCCAACCTGGAAGAGGCGATCTCCTGGAAACCCACCAGACAGGACATGTTCAACGTTGCTGTGACTCCTCTCGCTAAGAGACACCCACCACTTGAAAGCCCGAGACCCAGGACTCTGATCTGTCATGATATGAAGGGAGGATACCAAGAAGACAGGTAATGTGTAGAGTCTTCAGGAGATATGACAAAGCAATGCTTGGATGATGTGTTTGTAGATAATCTTATTAAGCTTCGTTATTAAGGATCATAATTTACCTGCTGCATTGCCACAGGCTTGTGTCTCCTGGGTTTATAAATACTGTCTGTACTGTTGATATAAAGATGTCCATGGGGAAATGGATGTCCGCTCCTAGCTCGTTACTTGCTCTGTTATAGGTTTGTCCAGGGTTCCGACACAAGTGACCCCTACGTATTCTACCACTGGCAACATATCGATATATTCGTGTACTTCAGTCACCAAATGTTCACGCTGCCTCCTGTGTGTTGGACCAATGCTGCTCACAAAAATGGCGTGTGCGTCCTAGGTAAGATTCATGTAAAAAGCAAGCAGTAACCTTGTAGCACCAGAGAACTCTGTGCCAATGCGTTAATGGTCTGGCAACTAATAAAATGCAAGGAGATGGCCTTCCTGCTTTCTAACGGATTATAATACAGTCCAAGAAAACTGCAGCAAAGCCAAGCAGGCGATTGACTCCGCCAGAAAATCACTGGATGTGTTTAACTAGAACTGAAAATCCACAAGACCAAGATTTAAACAGCAGGTTTTTATTCATTTATTCAGGATATAATGGGTTAATGTGATATCAGGAGTGGCAGCTGTCCTGTCTGTTTGATTATGTAGGTTCTAGGATTTACCTTTCATGTCAGGTTTATAATCCATGTTTTAGTGGGAATTAAAGAGAAATGAAATATAGCACAATTCCTTTCCTTTAAGTACTATTATGTGGCAGTTTCGTGACTATGATATCCATAGTACCAGCACGCTTACGGTTTACCTGCCATTCATTTATATGGATCTGCACTCTTACACTTGTGATAACCTGGACCCAACTTTCTACCACGTGACACTGTTGCCACCCTAACCACCACCCACCTGGCACTTTTGCAGTCCTCTCTTACCCAGTTTACTTCTATGTAACCATTTTAATCTTGCTTTGATTATTTTATTTCCCCTCGATCCCTGTGCCGGGTACAGCTTAGTTATTATTATTATTATGGCCATTTATATAGCGCCAACAGATTCCGTAGTGCTTTTAGTTCACAGTTTTACCTTTAATTCTAGGTACGTTCATCACAGAGTGGGAGAACGGAGCAAAGGCCTGTGAGTTGTTTTTGGCTGGTGAGGAATCTGCATATCGAGCAGTCGCTGATCAGATGGTACGTCTGGCAGAGTATTTTCAGTTCGATGGGTGGTTGGTCAATATCGAGAATCTGCTGAGTGTGAGTATCGGGCTCTATGTCTGCATCCTTCATTTAAAACACTGTCTACCTGCTGCTTGTTTTATGTTTGTTTGTTCTGAGGCCCTTTTACTCACATATCCGCTTCTCACCCAGCCCTTGGCAGTGTCCCGTGCTCCCCTCTTTCTGCGCTATCTGACAGACCAGCTGCACCAGCGCGTACCGGGCGGCCTGATCCTGTGGTATGACAGCGTGATCCACAGCGGGGAGTTAAAATGGCAGAATGAGCTTAATGACAATAACAGGTGAGTTAATAACAATGGAGGAGAAGTCAGAACGTTGCTAAAATTATTACATTACCAGGAAAGTCATGGTATATATATATAGTAATTTAATGTGCTATTATATTCTTTTTTTTTTTTTTTTTTAATTCTTTTTTTTTGTTGTGCATGGTATAACAATAGGCTTGGTCAGCCACAATAGCAGTCGCAAGCAGTAATATAACAAACATTTGAAACATAACGTGGCATATGAGTATACTGCACATTTTTAGTTTTGTAAGAGAAAATATAAACAGTGGGTGAGCGTTGCTTGAGATTTACAAAGCGTTTGACCATGCCACAATGGAGAGTTAGAAGATGTAAACACAGCTTTTGTACATTAGTGACATGGAGATATCTGTGCATTTTTAAAAGTTAAGTTGAAGTTTGTATGCTAAGTTACGCTTTTATAGGCTTTAGTCTTGTGTGTCAGGTTAAAATAAAAGGAATAAAACAAGCTTGGGTCATGTAACTAGTATTTGCTGAACATATGATAGTGTTTTGAAAACGTGGGAAACACTTAAGCGAATCAGCCCCTTCACCATGATGCAGCACATCAGTCAAGCTAAGTTTACCGGTACAGTGTACTTCGGAGCACGATATATCATGCTGGGTATTCTCAGGTGTGTAGCAAGGCTGGTAGAGACTGTTTGTGCAAGTGCGCTCTAATTGTGGGGGGGGGGGAGCAAAGCGCCGTTCAGAGAACTGGGGGAGCGGCCGTCTCAAGCTTTACTAGGCCTCAGGCCTCAATCAGGTTACTTTGATGCCGGTCGGTATCCTGAAGGGTATCCCCGTGTTCACCGTCTGCTGGTGAGTATTTTAAGCACTGCTTTGGGGTTGTATCTGCTTGCAGCTCGCAGTTAGCTCCGATATTCCGGCTTAGATGCAGGAGCTCAGACGAGGCATGTCTGATCCGATCGGCGGTCAGGCCCCGCCCCCTGCATTATATTCTTTATACGCATCTCCATCAATACAGTGCTAAGTGCCAACAACAATGTGCAAATTGTTTCGATTTCTAGTGCAACTACAAATGGGCAGAACCTATAAAATTCTTCTGACATTAGAAAAACACAATATCCACAAAATAACACTAAGTTAATAGAATAGAATCCTTTCAAGAGCCAGTACCTAAAAATAAAAAAAAATACAAAATAGTGCAATCAAAACCCACACGGTCTGAATGGCTGAAGACTGTAATGCTCCAGAAGGATCAGACCCTTGCGGACAATGGATCCCATCTATGTTCGGCATGTAACCGCAGATCCGCAGCGCATTATTCATCAATCTGGGTCGTCTGACATCATGCCTCTTAGGGCTTTCTCACTCGTATCCGTCTTTGCCTTCAATTTATACTGTGTGTTTTTTCTCTGCTATAAATGTTTATTATTGTAGCCAAATGGCTACAGCATTAACTCCTTAGAAACGGTAACTCTTGTTGGAAGTTAATTTTTTACAAAATGGCAATGTGTTTTTACTTTTTCCCCACCTCCTGTCCAGTATATTAGAATGATGATTGATGGATGAAGTGTTGGTAAAGCCATTTCTTGACTCCTGATTGTTACTGGCCTCCAGACAAACGTTCTTCATAAACAAATTGTGGAGTGCGCTGCGAGCAGCGAGGCGGCTAAATTAGTGTAATTAAAGGATTGAATCATTCTCTTATTAAAGCAAACCTTGTGTACTTTATTTAGTGGAAAATTTGTAGCAAGCCTAGCTGTGCGCGAAGATGTATTTTGCTGTCATGGTAACAAAAAATAATCTTAATTTCATGGTTAAAGCAGTTCTGTCACGTGAGATTTATGCAACTCGATAGCTAGCTAAAAGGTAGATTGTGCCATTTCCTTTCTAAACATGTCATTCCTCTTCATATTGTAAGTTACACTGGCTGTCCTGGCACAACTAGAGCATATCATGCAAATTAATAAAAACCCCACAAGGCTATAGGGACAAGCTCATCTGCATATATAGTTTGTTAATATTGAGCTGAGAATTAAAGTTGATAAAAGCAAAATGTCCATCCATTTCTGTATTCAACCATTGATCTTTCTTCCTGTCCAGCGGCTGATATGGAACCTGTTTTGCCGGTATATGAATAACCTGTGTTTTCTATCTTTCGCAGGCAGTTTTTTGACGCCTGTGATGGAATTTTTACAAACTACAACTGGCGAGAGGGAAACTTGCAGGCTATGGCGGACGAGCCGCGTCGGACGGACGTGTATATCGGCGTAGATGTGTTTGCTCGGAGCGAGGTGGTGGGAGGGAAATTTGACACTTTCAAGGTAACTTCTAATTAAACATTCTTTTCTGCCTCTCTGACACTTTTCCTATTTTACGCACTCATTATTCTAGTCCTCGTTGCACTTCATCTGCATAAATTAAATGATGGCCTTTTTATATATTCATGGTTTACCTCACGTCAAGATTTGCTATCATTGTGCCCTTGGCCTCGCCTGTTTTCTTCAAGAATAATCTAGAGTTAAAGAGGTTTATATAGGCCTCTATTTGCATGCCGTATATAGGCAATTGATGGTATAGTTATATGATCCGGCAAACTCTTCACTCACCAGAAAGAGCCTCCACCAATCAGGAGCTTCTCATTCTGGTCCATGATGTCTGACCCAGCAGAGGATTATGGGATAAGTAGTATATACCCCAGGAGCAGTTCCACTCGTCGTAAAGGGTAAGGGGAACTGCTCTAAAAAGTGATTGCAGCCATGCCCCGGTTCTCTATTTATATACAGTCTAGTTCATCTGTGTGAACCAGACTGTGGTCATATAAATAACTTGGACTAAACTAATATAGACAACCTGGAAATAAGACTTATGGTGTCCTGCTTGACAGCTCTGAGGGGTGGGCTTAGAACTGATTTTTTATTTTTTTTTTATTTTACAAATGTCAATTCTAAGCCACTCTCAGAACTGATTGTGAGTATAGGGTACTCTGTCCACCACTAACATGACAATAATGCAAAGTTGTGATGGTTCTCAGACTGACCCTCTAAGCCATAGTGGAACGTGGCTACATGCGTTTACTTGTTATTTATAATGTATTTTCATTTAGTCGTTGCAGATGATCCGAACATATGGCCTGTCAGCTGCTCTGTTTGCTCCTGGCTGGGTTATGGAGTGCCTGGAAAAAGACGAATTCCTACAGAACCAGCACAAGTGAGTGAGTGCAGTGGGTTTGTCCAACTTTTGGACTTTTATTTTTCTAGTTTAGGTCCGTTCTGTATAATGGTACATTGCGTTATAATATTATTATAAAAAATTTGCTATATTAGTTCTTACTCCAACATATATTTGTTAGAATGGAAAAACAGAATGACTATTGGGATAAAACAGAGACAGTCTGCGGTAAAGTCATGGGTTATTTACATCTATATTGTAACGTACAACCTAACACGCAGCGTAAAAACACACCAGATAAAATAGAGACAGAAAGAATGTCCATAACCCGGTCCTGAATGGCCGGATAATAGAATAAACTTCAAGGAACGTCAGAAAAAAAACAAGGTCAAGGGGAGCCAGAAATACACAAGGACGAGTAACAATGCCGAGTCAGGGGAACCAGAAATCAGAATAGTCGAGAGCAAGCCGGGTCAAAACCAATAAATACCAAAAGGATAAAAAGAACGCGCTACAGGGACACTAGTGACACTAAGAGCCACAACAGGGCACTGTTCCTTGGGCAGACTGTTTTGTTTTTTTTATGGTTGGGGGCATGGTTAGATAATAGTATGCTGAGCTCTATTGTTTAGAGCTCCTCTGATGTCATGACTGCGGATCTCAGAGTCGGCGGATCGCCTGACCGCTAAGGTAAGTACAAGGGGGCTAACATATATATTGTAAACACTGTTGAAGTTCAAAGGGACCTGAGTTGGGGACCTAAATTAACATTCTTAAAAAAATCTCGATCTGGTACTTGATTATAAAGCCTAATGTCGGTGCCCATCTATCTCACTAGACACATGGAATGTTTTTGTTTCTAGTAATCTGCACTGTAGCCACATTCATTGGAATGTTTAATGTTCCACCAGTCTGCACTATAGCCACATTCATTGGAATGTTTAATGTTCCACCAGTCTGCACTGTAGCCACACTCATTGGAATGTTTAATGTTCCACCAGTCTGCACTGTAGCCACACTCATTGGAATGTTTAATGTTCCACCAGTCTGCACTGTAGCCACACTCATTGGAATGTTTAATGTTCCACCAGTCTGCACTATAGCCACATTCATTGGAATGTTTAATGTTCCACCAGTCTGCACTGTAGCCACACTCATTGGAATGTTTAATGTTCCACCAGTCTGCACCGTAGCCACATTTATTGGAATGTTTAATGTTCCACCAGTCTGCACCGTAGCCACACTCATTGGAATGTTTAATGTTACATCAGTCTGCACTGTAGCCACATTCATTGGAATGTTTAATGTTCCACCAGTCTGCACTGTAGCCACATTTATTGGAATGTTTAATGTTCCCCCAGTCTGCACTATGGCCACATTTATTAGAATGTTTAATGTTCCCCCAGTCTGCACTGTAGCCACATTCATTGGAATGTTTAATGCTCCACCAGTCTGCACTGTAGCCACATTCATTGGAATGTTTAATGCTCCACCAGTCTGCACTGTAGTCACATTCATTGGAATGTTTAATGCTCCACCAGTCTGCGTTTACATACATCTGTTAATTTCTCAGATCTCCTGTCTCTCCAGTATTTTGTTCAGTAAATAAAATGCACACTCTGTTGGATTTTGGTAAAATGACTTATTTGGCCAGTAAACTATTTAGTTGCTTGAACTGTATGTCTTAGTGAGGATGTATTTCAGTGTGTTCCTGTGCTATTCAGAATTCTTCTTTCTGCCATACTCCGCATTGTGGTGTATTACCAAACTCTATAAATGATGTACACATAAAGAAATAAACTCTGGTCCGTCTACTTAACCCCTTAAGGACAGAGCTTCAGAAGCTTGTCTTTCACTTAATGACAACGGCATTTTTTGCATTTTTTGCTATTTGCGTTCAACTGCAATTTGCATTTTACTAATTTATTGCACCGACACATATTATATACCGTTTTTTAAAGGACAGAAAGGGCTTTAATTTGATGTAACACATATATATATAAATGCTTATTTATTATAAAAAAATACAGAAATATGCAAAAAAATGAATTTTTGTGTGTTTTTTTTTACAGTTTTTGCAATAATAATGTGTACATAATTAGTGCAGGTTAAGGAAAGTAATTAAAAATAAATTCATTTAGTTGTTCTGAATTACAGAATATATAATGTGTCTGGGATTTTCAGTTTTTTTTGGTAGTTACAGGTCACAAAGCACAAGGAGTAAAATAAACTTTTTATGTGGAGCGATTTTAGAATTTGGTATGTTTGTCTTGTAAGCCTAATAGCCATAAAAGAAAACAAAATTGCCACACAAAAGTATATATTTATATAAAGTAGACACCACAGGCTATTTACCTAAGGTTGTTTTGACACTTTCTACGTAGCCATTTTACCGCCAACCTATGCTAAATATTGGAGTAAAATTGTGTTTTTTGGGGGTTTTCGCACACAAACTTATAACAAAGAACTTCTCATGTGTATTTTGTAAAGTTGGTGTGTGCTATTCCTGTACAAAGTTTTATTATGTGTTCAGTTACTTCTGCTGAGTACAACGGTACCCCCATTGTATGTCTTTGGCACTATTTCGTGAAGCTACAGTGCAGGGCCGGCGCCACATGTAAGGCGACCTAGGCAGCCGCCTAGGGCGCAACTTACCAGGGGGCGCCGGATCCCTGTCCCCGCTGCGCCTCCTCATGCTGCGCCACCTGAGCGCTTTAGCAAGCCCCAGGCGGCGCAGCACTGCTGCATGGAGGGCGGCCGGGTTTGTGACCGGCAGGAGGGAAGCGCAGATCGCTCCCTCCTGCCGGTCTCTCCATGTAGCGTGGCCGGGCGGCGCGGAACGGGGACAGGAACCTTTTGTTTCCTGTACCCGGCCGCCGACGGAATGACAGGAAGTGCTCACTCAGTGAGCATTTCCTGTCATTCCGCCGGCGGCCGGGTACAGGAAACAGAGGTTCCTGTCCCGCGTTCCGCGCCGCCCGGCCACGCTACATGGGCAGGAGGGGAGGGTAAGGACCACTAAGGGAGGGGGGGGTTAAGGACCACTAAGGGAGGGGGGGGGGGGTTTAAAGGACCACTAAGGGAGAGGGGGGTTAAGGACCACTAAGGGAGGGGGAGGGGGGGTTAAGGACCACTAAGGGAGAGGGGGGGGGGGGGGGTTTAAAGGACCACTAAGGGAGAGGGGGGGTATAAGGACCACTAAGGGAGGAGGGGTGGTTTAAGGACCACTAAGGGAGGGGGGGGGGTATAAGGACCACTAAGGGAGGGGGGTTAAGGACCACTAAGGGAGAGGGGGGGGGGGTTAAGGACCACTAAGGGAGAGGGGGGGGGGTTAAGGACCACTAAGGGAGAGGGGGGGGGGTTTAAAGGACCACTAAGGGAGAGGGGGGTATAAGGACCACTAAGGGAGGAGGGGTGGTTTAGGACCACTAAGGGAGGGGGGTATAAGGACCACTAAGGGAGGGGGGGGTATAAGGACCACTAAGGGAGGGGGGGGGGTATAAGGACCACTAAGGGAGGGGGGGGGTTAAGGACCACTAAGGGAGGGGGGGGGGTTAAGGACCACTAAGGGAGGGGGGGGGGTATAAGGACCACTAAGGGAGGGGGGTATAAGGACCACTAGGGGAGGGAGGGGGGGATAAGGACCACTAGGGGAGGGATGGGGGGATAAGGACCACTAGGGGAGGGATGGGGGGATAAGGACCACTAGGGGAGGGATGGGGGGATAAGGACCACTAGGGGAGGGATGGGGGGATAAGGACCACTAGGGGAGGGATGGGGGGATAAGGACCACTAGGGGAGGGATGGGGGGATAAGGACCACTATGGGAGGGATGGGGGGGGATAAGGACCACTATGGGAGGGATGGGGGGGGATAAGGACCACTATGGGAGGGATGGGGGGGATAAAGACCACTATGGGAGGGATGGGGGGGATAAGGACCACTATGGGAGGGATGGGGGGGATAAGGACCACTATGGGAGGGATGGGGGGGGATAAGGACCACTATGGGAGGGATGGGGGGGGATAAGGACCACTATGGGAGGGATGGGGGGGGATAAGGACCACTATGGGAGGGATGGGGGGGGATAAGGACCACTATGGGAGGTTGGGGGGGATAAGGACCACTATGGGAGGTTGGGGGGGATAAGGACCACTATGGGAGGTTGGGGGGGATAAGGACCACTATGGGAGGTTGGGGGGGATAAGGACCACTATGGGAGGTTGGGGGGGATAAGGACCACTATGGGAGGGGGATAAGGACCACTAGGGGAGGGAGGGGGGACAAGGACCACTAGGGGAGGGGGGGATAAGGACCACTAGGGGAGGGGGGATAAGGACCACTAAGGGGGGGAAGGACCACCAAAGGGGGGTAAGGAGGGAGGACTACTAAGGAGAGGGGAGGAGGGTGATTACCACTAAGGGGGTGGGGGGAGTAGGGGAAGGACCACTAAGGGGTTTGTGAGAGGGAGGACCACTAAGGGGGGAGGGGGGAGTGAGAAGACCACCAAGGGGGACTGCAGAGGGACAGGGGGCTAAGGGAGAGCACTAAGTGACAGAAGGGGAGAACACGGAGGGACAGAAGGGAAGGGGAAATCAATAATTGAGGGGAGAGCACTATGAATTTTTTTAAAAAAAAGAAAGAGCTGTTCCCATCTCAGTCCCTATCCTACCCCACAAACCCTCTCTTTTACACTACACACATACACAATGCATCCCCCCCCACACACACAGAAACATACAATGCATTCCTACTCACACACAGACACACCCGAAACACACAATTCATCCCTTACGTTCTCTTACATAATTAATGCACCCCTTACAGACACACACTGCATTCAATTACATACACAGAAACAAACCTTGCACCCCTTACACACACACACACACACACACAGAAACATACAATGCATTCCTTACACGCAAACACACTACATCCCCTATAAACACACTACATCCCTTACACAAATTGCACACATAAAACATCCCCAACTCATGGATGGGCCATGTAGGTGGATTTATGGGTGGGCATTGTAGGCGTATGCCCCCTGGGGGCCCAGACCTTGAGCTGTGTAAGGGGCCCTAAAAAATGGAGCTGCTTCCTGTTCGTTAATTGTTGTGAGCACTGTTAAAAACAGTCTCCAGAGAGCCTCTTCTACACCAGACCTGTGGAGCCAGACTGAGCCCATCATCAGCCTCTTGTCCTCATCTGGTGGTAAGTAGGCAATCCAATATATTATTAGTGGCACTAATCTCTAATTTACCTCACATTAAATGGATACTATAGTCACCAGAAGCACTACAGCATAATGTAGTGGTTCTGGTGTCTATAGCCTGTGCCTGTAGGCTTTTTAATGTAAACACACTGTCTTTTCAGATAAGACACTTTGTGAAGACTGGCGTTGGCCCATATGGCAGAGCATATGGGCGGGGCATTGTGATGTCACATGGTGGGCTGGACATATGGGGGGGGGGGGGGGGCGGCAAATTTTTTTTTGCCTAGGGCGGCAAAAATCCTTGCACCGGCCCTGCTACAGTGCCATATAGGAGACCTGTCCTTTTCAGTATTCACAGTAGAATTTTGAGAGACGGATTTAATGAGCCTATGCTTCCATTTGGGGTATTATAACAGTTTGACTGTTCAAAACACCCCACAAAGGCCTACCATTTGTAAAAGAAGACACTCCAGGGTATCTCATAAGGTGCATATTGTGCCTTAATATGCCCCCATTTTTTTACCATTACATGCCAAAGTATGTGGTAAAAAATAATTTTGTGCATATTTTACATACGGATTGCATTTTTGCTGGGCATTTTGTATATTTCATGTGTGCCACTAAGTTCAAACCCCCCAAATTATGCTCAGCTAAGTCTTCTGAGTAAAAGGACACCCCCATTGTATGTCTATGGCACTATTTTGTGAAGCTACAGTGCCATATAGGAGACCATGCCATATCAGTTTTGACCGAACTTTGAATTTTGACGCCGGGCCTATGTGCAATTTCCAAGCATCTTTGCAGGTTTTAAATTCAAACTACCCCACAAAGGCCTACCATTTCTTAAAGTAGACACCCCAGGGTATTTCAAAAGGCATATTTTGAACCTTAGCGTGGGATCATTTTTCCGCTAGCGTGTACCAGGTGTAGTGGTTATAAGCGTTTTTTTCTGCCTTTTTGACACACAAAGTGAGTTTGCACAGTATATTTTGCAAACCTTATGTGTACTACCACTGTATAATACTTCATATGTTGCTCAGCTATGTCTGCTGAGTACAAAAATACCCCCGTATGTACCTTTGCCAGGTATATGTGGACATCGGAGGGGCACATTTGGGACACAGCCATTGCATTTTTTTTCAAATTTTGAATTTTTACGCTGTGCCCATGTCCCATTTTAGAGTATTTTACCAGGCTATATAAACCAAATACCCCATAAAGCCATACCATTTCTTAAAGAAGACATCCCAGGGTATTTCAAAAGGCATATTTTGAACCTTAGCGTGGGATCATTTTTCCGCTAGCTTGTACCAGGTGTAGTGGTAATGAGCGTTATTAAATGTATTTTTTTACTTTTTAAAACTTTTTTTACTTTTTAAAACTATTTTTTAAACTTTTGTTTTGATTATTCATTTTTTTAAAGTTTCCTAAACTTTCGTAAAACTTTTTTTTACAGATTTAACATTTTTCTAAGCTTTTTTTTTACGTTAACCCCTAACTAGCAGTAAGCAGCACTAACAGTAAATTCCCCATTTTCCCATAACTCCCACCCACCCCAGCTAGCAAAATATTTAATTATACAATATTTAAATTAGTTAATTAAATAAATTTAACCCCTGAGGGTTAAAAAATAAATAAAAGTTAATCGTCAGGGGTTAAAAAAAAATTAGAACAGTATAATACTGTGATCTGTATTTTGATCACTGTAGGCAGTGATCGACTGGCAGGGAAGGGGTTAATTTTTATTTGGACTGGGTAAAGGGTTTATTTTTTTAAATTTTTTACTTAAATGTTATTAAAACTTTTTTTTTAACTTAATTTTTTAACTTTTTAAAGCTTATTTTTAAACTTTTTTTAACGTTAACCCCTAGTTAGCGTAATACTAAATCCCCCAATTCCCCACTAACTTCCACCCTCCCCAGCTAGCTAAATTTATAATTTTAAAATATTTAAATTAATTAATAAAATAAATTAAAAAAAAAAAAGAATTAACCCTCAGGGGTTAAAAAAAAAATCAGATCTTAGTAAAATGTAATCCCTGCCAATTGATCACTGTAGTCAGTGATCAATTGGCAGGGAAGGGGTTAATTTTTTATTAAAATGGGTAAAGGGGGGGGTAAAGGGGGGTGGGATTTTAATTTTACTATGTTTTCTTTCCACCAGGGGGCAGGATCACTGAAGATCCGTCTCCCTGCACTTCACACAGAACCAGGAAGTGCAGGGAGGCGGAGGTGAGTATACACAGCACATGTGCCCGCTCAGACATGCTGTCAGAGCGGGCACATGTACTGGGGCAGCCCGATCCGGTGCTCCCGGTCTGCCTCTAATGCAGAGGCAGACCGGAGCACCATTAACCCCGCGATCGCCGCGATTGCGGCGATCTGGGGTTAATTTTAACGGGTGACGGACAAGGTCCGTCACTCGTCATTAACGCATTCCCCTGAGTGACGGACCTCGTCCGTCACTCGTCGTTAAGGGGTTAAACAAATATTAATTCAGAGACAACACAACATACAAATAATGACCCACAATCTAACTAACTAAAACAACAACAACAGCAACCACAATCTGACTAACTCACTGTGGCAGCAGCAGCTATTTGTAAAACGGTATTTTCCTGTAACCTGTACGTACCACTTTAAGAACCAAGGGTACGCGGGTGTAATGTATTGCATGTCTATAGAGTTCGTATGCTGGCGGCATAAAAACCCGTCGGCATTCAGGTAATCGTTCCACGAACAGTGATTTCCATCTCTGTTCGTGAAACGAACAAACTGCCGGATGGAGACCACCCTCAGGAGGTCGTGTGGCTCTCGTTAAAGATTGCAACATTGTTGCAAACTGTAAATTAAGAGGATTCAGGGTGGCCGTCGTTCGGCTACCGACCACGCGGCGGTCGGCCATCTTGGATCCTTTGTTAGCCCAGCGGTATTTGGTCGTCGAGCGCCTGGAACTAAAATCGGCTGCTCGATGGCACGAATACCGCTGGACTTCCAAGCCGTTCGGGAGCCCTGGTCTTTCGGTATTAGGTTTCTATGGAATCCTTCGGTAGTTTGAGGGGAACTTAGAAAATAAGTGTATTTTGTGCGGCGTTCGGTTATTTAACCCCTTAAGGACACATGACGTGTGTAACATGTCATGATTCCCTTTTATTCCAAAAGTTTGGTCCTTAAGAGGTTAAGCTGGGATCGGAGCGGCACTTTCAGGGAATGTGCGCTCCGACCCCAGCTATCTGCCGAACACCCGTTCGTCCAAATTTGACGAACAATATTCCATTTATGTATTTTAATGTAAAATCTTGCTTCTGCTGCACGAGGGGATAATCCACTTAATAGTATATGCTGGTGGGAGTGTCCCTCTCATGCAGCAGTGTATTATGGGAGAAATGTCCCTCTTGTTCAGTCCCCACGTAGTCCCCTATTTCCTCACCCCTGAATTGTCTGTAGGGAAACCCCTTGCATGGGAAATTCCATAAATACTGTGAGTGTGTGAATAAAACGTCAGTTGACCTCCAAGCTATGTGTCGTCTAGTTCTTGGAGGGAAGGGATTGTAACTACGCTACCTGTCTTGTATCTGTCTTGGATTACCTTTCCTGTCTACCAGCGGAGATACCTTGGATAATACCTCTACTCCGCTACACTCACAAAACCAACTAAACCTTATAAAGTCATCAGATCCCACTCCCCGTTCACCATGATAAAAATTATCCCATGTCTGCTCACGTGTCTGCTCAGTAGCACAGCCAAGAAAGAACAGGGAGGAATGGAGATAGGGGGAAGTGATTATCTCTTTCCTGACTTGTAAAGGTATTGAATTCCCTAATTACCATATTAAATGGTAAATCTTATCCTCCTGTAAGAAAGGCATACATGACCCCTGGTCACCATATTAGTTTGATGACAAAATGTCACCACACGCATCCTGTCATTCATAAATCACCACTGGCAGCCATACATGTCCAGACCATGGTAGACCATCGACAGGTGCCACCTTTGGATCATGCACAATTTTTCTTTTTTGCCATATTTTCATATTGCCATCACTATATGCATCACATCAGTCTAATAAGAGTACTGTTAACTTGGCAATAGAGATCTACAACTAAGAACATGTTTGAAACCAGAAGAAATAAAACGTTTTCTGATATATTGTCCATTTCCTATGGCTTGTCTTTTTGTTGTTGCACTGTGTCAGTCAGTCTCTCATGATGGCGTCTTTTTCATTCCAGGTTCTGGTCTCTGCTGGAGAACTATCTATTTATACACAGCCTCTGCTCACTTCCTATCTGCTCCACTCTTTGCATTGGATGTGGAAAGAAGAGATTCTCTTTTGGAAAGGTGAGGTCCTCATTTTGTTTTTTTTATGATGTAAATCTTTGAACTAGTATGCCCTCCACCCCTATCAGCTGGGAATAGGGCCCCAGACCATGACCAAGTGATCAGTCTGCCCCGTATGCTTTCTTACATAAGAAGATGATCCCTGATCGGGCCCCGTGCTGTGTATCCTAGTACCCAAAGAGTGCTGCCATTTTTTGTCTTTAGGATGAAGAAGTTGGCCCATGGTTTAACTTGAGTGCCCAGGAGGTTCAGCCAATCTTCACAGAGGTCACGTCTCAAGACCAACAGAGTGGGTGGGTGAGGTCCCGGATCTGCCAGAAGGATGCGTGGCAAGGAGGCAACTCGCTGCTGATTGAGGGGAAGTTACCAGCAGATACAAATGGAGTCACACTGAGGTTAGTGCCTGGGTAGGGATTCAAGCGAGTTCACTAAGGAAGTGAAAGGCCAAAGACAAGTTCATTGGAAAATACATTTGTGTAATATTAGTAGTAAAAAAATAATTTATCATTTACATTGAAATGCGTTTTACGGTGGCATTCAGGTATGACAACGTTGGTCATGCTCTATCATCACATCAATAAAACTCTCAATCTACGTATGGTATGAAATGTGGTCCTGAAAGTTTCCCTGTACTTATTATGAAAGACGCAAATAAACCCCAATGATCACCTTCTAATTACCATCCCCATCTCTGTGTTTTATCGATACAATGAGCTAGAATCTGAGTGATTCAATGTCCAGTGATGGATAATGCTGTTTTTTTTAAGCTGGGGACCGCTGTAAAAAGCGTTATTAAAGTTGTACTGACATCAAAAAGTGACTAAATCTTCCCACTGTTTCCGTAAAATGTCACATGTACTGCTGTCCTATAACTACACACTGTAAAGAAAATATAACTTGCCCTAGACTAGACATGGCAACTGTAATAAAATTGTTTGCACGTCTCTCCCAGAATTCCTGGCAGACAGGGCTGTGACTTTTTTTTTTTTAGCATTGTTTGCAATGACTTTCTGCTTATAACATGTTTTTGAATCTCTACGCGTGGCCGATGGTCTGAATTATAACTAAACCCCAGTAAAGAATAGTGCTGTTCTTCCTTATTGGAGCTCTGTAATTAATGAATACCGGCGGCTCTCAAGTCACTGGTCCCATTTACAGCTAGAACCTAGTTAACCCCTTAAGGACCAAACTTCTGGAATAAAAGGGAATCATGACATGTCAGGCACGTCATGTGTCCTTAAGGGGTTAAACCAATAATGAGCACTGATGTTCAGCAACAGAAACTGATTTTGCCTGAAACCCATAACACCCCACCATGAGCAATACTTCAGAATCAGATGACCACGCTCCACCACTCTTGGCACCACCTGGCAAGTCTAGATTATCTTGGGAAATAATTGATATTATAAAGGATTTTAGACGTAACACTGCAGATCTTTATCATTGGGACCTGGAATTGAAATGTATGTTTCTAATCTTTTATGGTGTTTTTTGGTAATAATTCTAAAACTGTTAAATACGAGTCAGGTAATGGCTTTGACGTGCCTGTCAAATGTATCTTAAAAACAAAAATCCTGTAAGATATTGTTCGCTAAACTGGAAATTGAGGAGAATTAATCACAGATTTGGGAATTCTAGGCTGAAATAAACAAGTTAGGAAAATTCTCAATTTCAGCAATTTTCTATCTATGCCTTTTTTGGGCAAAAATGTGCAATTCCTTTGTCTGTTGGCTAACATTCTCTCTAAGATACCCAGTTCAGTGAATAGCGGCCTGCAGTAGAGGACTTTTCGTTGCCTTGATGGCCGGTCCGTTGTAAGATAGAAGGGGCACTTTTTAAAATGAAGAATTGGTCATCGCCATTAAGTCCCTTGTGTTGTGATTTAGGTTGTTGTCCCTGCATGTCGCGTCTCCACAGAATCTCTTGCTCCTCTTGGTGTACAAGTTGGAGGAACCATCCAAAGTGTCTGTGGCGCTGGAGCTGGGAACGCAGGACGTGACTTCCTGCCAGGTGGAGAGTATCACAGGAGTGAGTGGTGAGACAAGTATTATTTTATATTAAGTTTAGGCTCTCTGCCTGCCGGTAGCTGAGGATTATGGGACTTGTAGTGCACAAACAGGAGGTTACTTGATCAGAGAGTAAATAGTGGAAATTGGTTTAATATACAGCATATATCCACACTGTGTGTGAGGCAGTAGATGGGAGAGGAAGAGATCTGGTCTGAAAGAATAATTTAAAGTTTGGTGGGGGTAATGCCACTGTGCTTCTAGCTTCCAATGTCTAAGTCACTCTGTTATGTAATGTACTACATCTGGTGAGTCTGACAGTATTCCTCCCAGCTCCACTGATCATGTTCTCATTGTGTTCCGCAGAGCAGGTGGAGGCACGCAAACTGCAGACGCTCTCTGAGCCTCCCAGTCAATTTTCAGACATCCAGAAAGACAACAGACATGGCTGGGTGCAAAGGTGGGTGTTTGAAAACCACTGACAGACCTTCAACTGAGGATTTAATGTGCTTAAATCAGATCCTGAATAGCTTCACATCTACCCTAGAGGGAGTATGATCTTTATTCAAGCCAAGTATCTCTTGACCTAAACTTTCAAATTGGGCCCATGGAATAACCAGCATGTTCCCGTATCCCTAGACATTAAAGGATCACTATAGGGTCAGGAACACAAACGTGTATTCCTGATCCTATAGTGTTAAAACCACCATCTAGCCCCCCCCCCCCCCCCCCCCGGCCCCTCATGCCTCCATAAATATAGCAAAATCTTACTGTACTCAAGCCTGAAGCTGCTGGCTCAGCCCTGTCGGCCTCATTGATTAAAAAAACAAGCAGTCTGCTGACATCATCAGAAGTGGTAGCCTGATCCAATCACAATGCTTCCCCATTGACTGAGACTGACAAGGAGGCAGATCAGGGACAGAGTCAGCATGATTCAAACACAGCCCTGGCCAATCAGCATCTCCTCATAGAGATGAATTGAATCAATTAATCTCTATGAGGAAAGTTCAGTGTCTGCATGCAGAGGGAGGAGATACTGAATGTTTGGATGCATTTTAGGCAGCCATGACCCGGGAAGGATCTCTAACCGCCATCTGAGGAGTGGCCAGTGAAGTTATCACTAGGCTGTAATGTAAACATTGCATTATCTCTGAAAAGACAGTGTTTACAGCAAAAAGCCTAACGGTAATGATTCTACTCACCAGAACAAATTCAATAAGCTGTAGTTGTTTTGGTGACTATAGGGTCCCTTTACTTTATCTGTACTCTCTCTCTAGTGCATTGAACTATTCACATATGTATGTACATTCTCTAGTACATATAACTCTTTATATATTTGTATATTTTCTAGTGCATAAAACAGTTACTCTATCTGGCTTATTATGTGAAACTTTTCTTATCGCTGTACTCTCTATAGCTCACGTTGTGTATCCTAGAATTTGTGTAACTTGTGCAAAGACTTGGGAACAAAGGAGGGGCTGTTGGTAATTAAAATAGTAATTAATATAACTATTTCTTATTCTAGAGAAATTAGTCTTTTTTTTTCTGTTCTGTGAAAAAAAAATCTGGTGTAACATAGTGGCATGTGAGGGTAGGACATTCCTCGGAGGATAATTAAAGGTGAAGTATAAAATATGTCTCTGGTTCCTGATCCTCTCAAGGTATACCAGGCTCTAGACTCGCTGTCTGTGATTGCCTGTAAATGGTGTCCATTTAGTCTGAGTTTGTAATCACAGACCACGAATATCCACGGCTGACAATTTATCTCTTGGCAGGTACTATGAAGTGGAGCTCAATGACTGCTTCTTGACCAGTTTGTCCATCCACCTATCCCACCTAACAGACAGTCGGCAGGATGAATTCTTCACGTGTCGCATCGGAGAGATCAGGGTATCTTTCTTTATTCTGTGTGTGGTCCCCTCACACTTCCATTCTTCGTACGCTGCATTTTTAATGCTTTTAACGCTGTCAAAGATAAATATAAAATTAATATGGCTCATCAAAAGCTGAATAAGCATGAAATTCTGTGCCTGTCTGACATCTTCCAACCACCTGTATCATAAATGATTGCTGATTCACCTTCTTGTGTCACTGATCTGTCCAATTCCCGTCCTACAGATCTTGGATGTGTCCGAACCTCCATCTCTGCCTGCACAGCCCTCAGATCTCTCACTTTCCAACCTCCGTTGGCGCAGGAATCCAGAAACAGATCAGCTGTTGGTCAGCCTCACATTGCGCTGGGCGCATCCCAAGGGCAGCGCGCGTCACTTTCGCATTTACTGCAGAGGAGTCACCTGCCTTCTTTCATCCACCTCTGATGCTCATCTTCTAGGTCTGGCGCATGCTTGCGTCTATCGGGTGGTGGACCTGGCAGTGCCCAATGCCTGCCCTCCTATTTCAGGGCGGCTGGAATTCGCTGTCCAGCCAGTTAGTAAAGACGGACTTGAAACATTACCACTGGAATGGGGGCATCTGGCGCTAGAATACGCGGAGCAGACACACACAGAGGTTTGATGATGGTGGAGGTTCTCAGCCACAAACTCTGACAAAGAGATTGGCTAATTAACATATCCTCAACACAAAACCAAATTTTTGACCAATGAAGCCATTCTTTTCACCAACAGCCAAGATTCTACAGGTAACAGGATGACAAACGTCCACGCATTTCGTATAGTCCCTTTTCTCCTACCTTGGCATTTCCTGCACCTAAAGAATCTTCCTTGGGACTACAAGAACAGCAGTTATAGGCAGTGACAATCAAACCTCATCTATGCACACATCCATCCTAAAACTTAGGTCGGCATTGGAAGTTTTATGTCCTTATCGTATTCCTTCCATAAAACTGACTGAAAACTCTGTCCCTGTTCAATTCACAGCTTATTATGGCCGACGTATGGAAAGGTTTTGAAGGAGCTATAACTCACAATGACCATCTCTTGAACTTTGACCAGGAGCATCTGTTATTGATGAGTCCCCAGCAGATAGTTGGGTTGCTTTTTTGAAATCTTGTTCCAAACTCCAGGACAGATTCCTTCCGTGATCCATGTATCAGTAACTTCTGGTTGCGATCTTTTCCCTTCTTCCTGGAAGGCCATTAGTATTAAAAAGAAGAAAAAAAGCCATAGGGCATTGGCTGCCCAGGATTGTCTATCTCCTGTTTTCTCCACTTATGTGAAATGTGGGAAAGGGGTGGATAAAGGTTCATGGTAAAAGATTAGTTTTTTTGGGGGCTAAAGATCAGAAATAGAAGATGGGTCGGGTATTATACGCACATTGAGGGGGGTATACATAACTAAAACGTGCATATTTATTACAAAGAGGAAAGCAAGATCATATAAATCATCTTTCCTTAGTGAATTGCACATGGGAAAAACATATTTGGACAGAACTTAATAAAACGCGTTAATGTTGTGTTTTAGAAGACTTGGCCTTGCAGGGTGTCATGGCGTCCAAAAAAATAAAAACTACAGTCTTGGTAGACACGAGATTACTCGGGGCCGGAAGGATGGGGGAGGTAATATGTTAATAGTTACTCAGTCAGATACCCCACTTAGGCGAGAGTTTTAAACTTCCAATGTATGACTGAGCAAGATAAGACATTTCCACACATGGCTTCAGATGGCTGCCAACAAAACATGTATTCGGTGCAATAAATCAGTAGATGAGACAGAGGTCGTGGCACGGTTAAACGCCTGCCTGATGGGCCTGTTATCGTAAATACGGTACTCCTTTATATACACCTATCTGACATTACCCAGAACGCAGTATTGCTCCCAATCCCTGTGTTTTTCCTTTTTCTACATTACTCTTTCGAATTTTGCTCAAATCTCAGCCTTTGTGACACCTTCACCATGTGAACTACACTGATTCAGGGCAACAGTCACATCTGTGAAATTCTGTATAAGTTAACGCACGTAGAGGCATAACTTTTTTTTATATTAGTGACATGGGTATAGGTGTTTAATATATATTCTATATAATTATCCATTAACTAAGGCATCCTCTGTGTGAAGTTACGTCTCAATTTTCACCACAATCCCTTAAAGCTAGTGGACAGGATTCTGAATATTTTGGGGTATCGAGCGATGTTTGTTTCTGTATTATAATTGTATGTGTCTTCATGCTGCTAGTATTTGTGGATTTGGGCTCCACTGCAGCAATTTGAAAGACAAAATGTGAACTGCCAGATTTAGAAAATGAGCTTTAGGCTCTCGGCCATGACCTTCGTCGCATGGGTGGAATTGTACTTCACTCCTCAATCCTGACTCCCTCAGTCGATGGATCTACTCGGGGAAGGTTTTCTTTTCTTCACCAGGACATTAAGGACATAGATTCCTGAAGTGATCAAAATCAATCCATGATCAATCCATACTATCCTTGGTAAGACTCTGATTTACAGATGATCGTAATAATCATCAAATGGATTGCTAGGGAATATTACATTAGCAACGTTGGGAACGCCATAAAATGATTAAAAACATGTAGAAAAACACGTTTTCTTTATACTTTAAAACCATTCCTAAAATTATATAAAGAGACTGGCTATTAAAGTGTGTATTACTTGGGACAAGTAGGAAAACGAAAGTTTTTCTTTTTTTTGTTGTCATTTTAAACATGCTTACAGACTGACTTCACGATCATCCGATGAAAATGTTTACAGACGCCTCAGCGTGTGAAGATTATTCTGTTTTGCTACGTGTGTATCACTGAAAGAATAAAATGTAACTGAAATAAATGATGTTCTGTAATCTGTAAACATGGCTTGGAAAAGAAACCAGGAATTGTGTATCATTCATTTATACAACGTCAGCCATTTCCACCGCTCTAGAAACCATCGGTAAATATAGTCATTTATACAGTGTTTTACTTGCAGTCAAACACAAAGCTCTTTACTGTTGTACCAGCAGAAGTCATCTCAATGAAGTGATCTCGGTGCAGTGGTCCTGTTAACCCCATAATCTAAAACAATGCCTGTCACGGCAAGGGGGGCATAATTAATTACTGGAATAAACAAACTAATACAGAATAGGTGTGGCTAGAATGATGGCGCTTTGTGGTATTAAGTGAAATTATTTGGTTTAGCTGCTACATGCACTTAGTGGATACTCCAAGACACCACTACAATAGTCAGACCAAAGAGAAAAACAAATTACCATGTAGTGAGTCCGTATACACAAACTCCCACTACTTGATAAAAATGCAGCGCTAAATATAGTATTCTAATGGTGCAAATCATACACTTACCCCTTACCATACACTTGGGGTATACATGTAAAATAAAACAGAGAGCAAAAAACATTTTAGAGTAGTATTGTACAATAACACTTGATAAGTTTTAATTTGGTGAGTGAAGAAGAAAAAAATAAAATTTTAAGAGCCTTTTATGAGAATATAGACTCTAAACACATATGCCTCTGTGCCTTTAAGGTAGGCAACAGCACCTGGGGAGTAAGCCTTTTTCTTTCCTTCCCTCTGTCAGTAGGTGTATCTCCAAACAAAACACAGAAAACAGAAGAGGCCTCCTGGTGCAGATTATTTTAAAGCGCACAATATATATATATATATATATATATATATATGTAAGTGCTCACCTTTTATAGAGCCTTTTGATGACTGGCTCTAAGTATTGCTGGCTTTAGTGTCAACCGGATTTCCAATACAAGGTAGAGATGTATATAAGTAGCTTTAAAATTGACATTTATTTGAACAAAGAATATAAATAAAATGAGTCCAAATATATATATAGTGCACTATTTGCTTTAAGATAATCTGCACCAGGAGGCCTCTTCTGTTTTCTGTGTTTTGTTTGGAGATACACCTACTGACAGAGGGTAGGAAAGAAAAAGGCTTACTCCCCAGGTGCTGTTGCCTACCTTAAAGGCACAGAGGCATATGTGTTTAGAGCCTATATTCTCATAAAAGGCTCTTAAAAATTAGTTTGTTTTTTTTTTTCACTCACCAAATTAAAATTTATCAAGTGTTCTTGTACAATACTACTCTATATTGTTTTTCTCTGTGTGTTTACTTTACATGTATACCCCGAGTGTATTGTAAGGGGTAAGTGTATAATTCATTACTGCACTATGGAAAATTGACATTTAATTTGTGTAGTGCATTAATGATCTTCCTGCCTGGTAGAGATGGTATTGTCAATGTCAAAAGGGGTTAATTTGATTGTATGGTCATAAGTTTTTTTTTTTTTGCCTTAATTCTCTTTGAAGCTGGGACTCCCCCACTCTTTCCCCCCCCCCCCCCCACAGAGGTCATAGAACAGAAGGGGTAATGGAAATTGCATAGGAATGTGAAAAGGGTTTTACCATATGGATGGAGCCTGTGAATTAATCAAGGCTTTGTAAGGTGTGAAAAGTCGCACATAAGTAGTCTGAATGTCTCTTCAGCCATATGGCCTGTACTTCTGAATTGATGGGTCAATCTCTTTGATAGGTTAATGGAATAAGCCTTGTTCCAGTATCATATCCAAAAGGAAATTAACATTAATATTTACCCACAGAATAATAATTAAGACTCATTTTTGTCATATTTGGAATGTGACAAGTGCCATATTCTAAACATGAGTGGGATAACTTAACCATAGGTTAAGGAATTGTGATGTCCGCCATATTGGGTCGCAAGTAAGGTGTGTGACATGTATAGAATGGTAAAATAATAAATTCGTAGATGCAATTATTTCTGGGGCGGGTACATAAGAGAAGATAAAACCAACCATTCAATTTGGATTGATGTTGGTCTGGAACACAAGGGGGTGGTCACTCATTATCTCTATAGATACGCATTAACTCCACCTCTAGACCAGCTGTGGTAATCCACAGGGTATATATTCAATGGAACTGAAATCAAAGAAAAACAAGTTACCTGCGCGCTCTCCTTAAAGTCCTCACTCCCATCACTGGGCGGCTGCAATGACTACAGTACACATCAGCCCCAATATATAATAAAAACCAAAGAAAAACAAGTTACCTGCGCTCTCTCCTATATCCCTATGTATTTTTAAACAAATGGAGGTCTTTTAGTTACCTCCAATGGCCATGAGAGGATGAGCCCACCTGCCAACATCAAGGCAGACCCCCCTAGGTGGGTCCTAACTCTAACCATTCACCTTGCTTCCTTGAGCCTCTGGCAAAAATCTCTAATGAGACAGAAAGGGGTATTTTTTTATATACACCCCTATACATTATAAACCCTCAATAGGCAACACATGGGATGGGCGGCTGCATTTTAACAAGGCTGAGTAATACAAAAAATCGATACAAATGCAGAAAGAAAAGTCCTGCGCTCACTCCCATCACAACTGGGCGGCTGCAATGACTACAGTACACATCAGCCCCAATATATAGTAAAAACCAAAGAAAAACAAGTTACCTGCGCTCTCTCCTTAATCCCTATGTATTGTTAAACAAATTGAGTTTTTTTAGTTACCTCCAATGGCCATGAGAGGATGAGCCCACCTGCCAACGTCAAGGCAGACCCCCCTAGGTGGGTCCTAATTCTAACCATTCACCTTGCTTCCTTGAGCCTCTGGCAAAAATCTCTAATGAGACAGAAAGGGGTATTTTTTATATACACCCCTATACATTATTAACCCTCAATAGGGAACACATGGGATGGGCGGCTGCATTGTAACAAGGCTGAATAATACAAAAAATGGATACAAATGCATACTGTAGTCATTGCAGCCACCCAGTGATGGGAGTGAGCGCAGGACTTTTCTTTCTGCATTTGTATCCATTTTTTGTATTACTCAGCCTTGTTACAATGCAGCCGCCCATAACATTCATGGTTAAGTCCCGCTGAGGTGACCGGAAACCCACAAAGTCCTCATGCCAAATTTAGTTCCATAGTGGTAGCGGCTAAGTACCGCTGGGACTATTTGTGGGTTTGGTTCATGCGAACGCCGGCCAGAGAGCCAGCGTTCGGTTTTATTCGCATGAAGGTAAAGTGCCGAACCAGGGGAACCCAGGGAAAGCTGGCGGCTGGGCAGGGCAACTCCCAAATGATGTCGCAGACCTGAACCATAGTCGGTGGGCAGGAGGCCAGCTTCTACACTCCAAACGTACGTGTGAAGGAGCGTTTGTCACATATGCTATTCTGTGAGAAGCATTGGATGTGCATGTGGCTCTCTGCGCATGCTCATCTGGTCTCTAAGGGAGCATTGGATTGGATCAATGATAAAGGAAGCAATGCCTTCTCAATGATGTCACAGGAGGTAGAGAGGTTTTACATTGCAGGGTTAAATCCACCACTAGAGAAATCAAGTAAAGCTCAGTCATGTGACATGGTAGCCCCATAGGAAGGCATCGAGTCGATGCTTTCTTTTTGGAATGCTTGGATCAGACCATTACGGAGGGACAGGGACACAGTGTATTCATAATGCTTTAATGTTCCTTTAAATCAGTTTAGGATATTCAATTAAAACTTTCTAGCTAACCAATCATAACCCTAATTAATTGTGGGGCTAGTGGTGTGCCAGGCTACTCGGGATGCTGCATACATCACTGGGGGGCTGTCCTTCCCTATAATGCTGTGCATCTGACAGACAGCCAAGCTCAGTTTTGTTGAAGGGTTCTAAGGTGAGCTGATGGACAAATATCGTCTCTTAACATCACTGTCTCAAAACATGGGAACTCTGGTTTAAATCTCCATCAGAGCACATCACCAGTAAGTGTCCCTTGGCAAGACAAATAACTATATATATACCTACCTCAAATCCTCTAACCCCACCCCCTTTCTATAAGTGTAATGCGCTTTGGAATATGTCGTTGTTATATAAATACCAATAATAAAAAGTGATGCCCTGATTGTAGTTTGCTGTTCCATTCTAATGACTTTTTCCCTGGTGTCATCAGAAATAGGAAAACAGCAACAAAAAAGCAGGAGTTAGGGTAAGGATCCCAAAATCAGGACTGTCCCGCCAAACGCGGGACACTTGGGAGGCATGCTATGTCTTTTCACATTGCAGGCCCATAGCATGACCATAGAATATTCCTTTAGCAGCACCTTTCTCAGGGTAATTCAATAATGTGTAAATGGTTGAGAATTCAAAGCGAATTTAACATTTTAGGGAAAGTAAGAGTGGGGTGATGTTTGTGAATTTTTAAGTTTGTATTGTTTGCGCTAAATTTCTCTTCAAATTCCTGACCATTCACACTTTATCGAGTAACCCTGTCAGAGTTTGACAATTGTTACACAAGTCAAAGATGGCTGCGTTCACACCAAAAATAAATGGTCAGCTCAGCGGGCGGCAATCGCAGCTAAACCTACCAGAAAATTATATCAATATTTGGCAGTTTTAATAGAATTTGTGTAAATAATATTTTTCACGATTCTCTCTGTCTCTCTTGTTTCTATTCACCATAACGGATTTGGCATTTATTTTTTTATTTTTTTTCTATTTCACCATTGTACAGCTCCACTGAATATGTTGGCGCTACCTTCATTAAACAGAAATCATGCTGTGTAAAACCTTTAGCCTAGAGCTTGGCGCCATCTACTGGTAGCAATGCTCATTGACAATTTTCCCAGCAAGTAATAAGTGAACAGTAAATGTTGCCTATTGGATACACTTACTGTAGAAGTGGTTCTTAACACCTGCTGTGCCTGTTAGGTCTGTTGAGGACGTATACCTACTAGGCAGCCCTACCCCTGGCCACCCCCACTCACACCCCTAAAATTAAAGGGTCCCTCTTTGTCCATGTGAAATGTTGGGAGGTGTGTAGTAACTGAAACACAATGTGAAAGGGTTTCATTAATAAGCCTAAAGTAAATGTATTTTATACCCAAAACACCCTCAAACTCCCAGTGTCACTGCAGGCTCTCTTTAATTGCTAGTAACCCCATGAGGGCGGAATCTGTAACAGACTTTCACCAATTGACTCATACGCTAGGCAGCAACTAACACTGAGTCTATGGGGTACACAACTCCTACAATCCTTAGCCAGTCCATGGCCGACTAACGATGGACAGAGAGGAACTGCAAGCAAGGTAAGACATACATTTACCAAAATGTAATTGGACTGCACCTCCCATAATCCATTGCAATGGCTTGGACAACTATACAATAAAATGTCTTGGGGCAACAATTATAACCACATCCATATTAAACAATTATAATATTTATCATTATCAAGGCGCCAATCTACACACCAGGTTTTAACATAAACATTAAAATGATCTTTGTAAACAATATAAACAAGTCAGTGCTACCATCTAAGCTATAGTATGTTAGTTTAGTTGGAATTACCAAAGTCAATATTTCATATTGGAATAAACATCATTAAATTATAATTAGCAAATCCTTTGTACTTGGCTGCAGTGTCACTTTAAGAAGACTGGTGCTGTTAATGTTGCTGGGTGTGGTAATCCCTCCCTACAATAATATTTTATAGATAATATTGTTAGTACAAACATACAAAATTAAGCCCTGCACTCAAACCCCCACTACTCCTGGGCGGAGCAATGACTATAGGACACATCAGCCCAGATACATAGAATACAAACCAAAACGAGTCTCTGAGCACTTTCCCAAATCCTTATATTTAAATAACAGTTTTTTTAGTATCACTCCAATGGTCATTAAGTGCCGCGACAAGGTAAAACATCTTGTGTGAGTCCTACACAAGGATTTGGGATGGTGGGATAATGCACAGGTACCTTTTATTTTTAGGTCAGTGTCTGCACCGTCACTCACACACTAAGTACATCCGATACTGTGTCAGATGGCTCTGTTTGTATGTATATATTTTGCAGTACACTGATAGTGTAATATTATATAATGTATATATTTAGCAGTACACTGATAGTGTGATATTATATAATCTAATATTATGTATATATTTTGCAGTACACTGATAGTGTGATATGATCTAATATTATCTGTAACCCCAATTCTAAAGAAGCCCAATCTTGACCCTAACTCCCCATCCAACTATCGTCCTATCTCACTACTGCCTTTTGCATCCAAGATCCTTGAAAGAATTGTGTATGCGAGATTGACAGACTTCCTCGAATCAAACTCTCTGCTAGACCCGCTTCAGTCTGGTTTCCGCGCTAAGCACTCCGTGGAAACGGCACTGACCAAAGTATCCAATGATCTACTCACTGCAAAATCTCGTGGTCACTACTCTATCCTAATTCTCCTTGACCTGTCTGCGGCTTTTGACACTGTTGATCATCAACAGCTTCTTCTCATCCTTAGCAATATCGGTCTACAAGATATTGCTCTCTCCTGGTGCTCCTCCTACCTCTCCCAGCGCTCTTTCAGTGTTTCTTTCTCTGGCTCTGCTTCTTCTCCCCAACTCCTCTCTGTTGGTGTCCCTTAAGGTTCAGTCCTTGGTCCCCTACTGTTCTCTATCTATACTGCCTTCCAATATCATTTCTATGCAGATGACACGCAAATCTACCTGTCCTCTCCTGATCTCTCCCCGTCCCTCTTGACTAGTGTCTCTGACTGCCTCTCTGCTGTTTCTAACTGGATGGCTGCCTACTTCCTTAAACTAAACCTGACCAAAACTGAAATTCTGGTCTTTCCTCCCTCAAGTGTTGTTACTCCTGTGTCTGTCTCCCTCCAAGTCAACGGTGCTACCATCAGCTCCACCACGCAGGCTCGCTGCCTAGGTGTTCTCTTTGACTGCGACCTATCCTTCAAGCCTCATGTTCACTCTATCGCCAAATCCTGTCATTTCCATCTCAAAAACATTGCGCGCATCCGCCCCTACTTAACGCCAGATGCGACTAAGGTGTTGGTCCATTCCACTGTACTTTCTCGCCTTGACTACTGTAATCCGCTTCTCAGTGGTCTTACGTGCTCCCAACTTGCGCCTTTACAGTCCATAATGAATGCGGCGGCGAGGCTCATCTTCCTGTCCGCCTGCACCTCCCATGCCTCACCCTTCTGTCAGTCTCTACATTGGCTTCCTATAAAATATAGGGCTCAATTTAAAATTCTGGTTCTTGCTTTCAAATGTCTACATAATGCTGCTCCCACCTATCTATCCTCCCTTATACACAAGTATGTCCCGTCTAGGCCCTTACGATCTGCTGAAGACTTACGTCTATCTTCTGTCCGTACTCCCACCTCTGATGCTTGCCTTCAAGACTTCTCGAGGGCTGCACCGTTCCTGTGGAACTCTCTTCCCTCCTCCGTTAGATGCTCACCCAGTCTCCACTCCTTCAAAAAATCATTAAAAACCCACTTCTTCATAAAAGTGTATCAATTAAACTCTTATTAGCTCCCAACTGATTCCTCTTCTGCAACTGTCACTAATCTAATACTATCCTTACCTTTTGTGTCATTTTACCCCCTACTCCCTCTAGCATGTAAGATAATTGAGCAGGGCCCTCAACCCCTCTGTTCCTGTGTGTCTAACTTGTCTGGTTACAACTACATGTCTGTTCGTCCACCCATTGTAAAGCGCTGCGGAATTTGACGGCGCTCTATAAATAATATAATAATAATAATAATATAATGTATATATTTTGCAGTACACTGATAGCGTGATATTATATAATCTAATATTATGTATATATTTTGCAGTACACTGATAGTGTGATATGATATAATTCCCAGATTTTACTAGTAACATGACGTAAAGTCATGATTTTATTAAAGACACGGAGGCGAGTATTATGCATATCTCTTTCTTTATTTCCTCAGCAGCAAAGATAGAGGAATATAAATATTATCAAAAAATGAAAGAAAAAACTGTACAGGCATAACGGGTAGCCAATCACATAACAGAGGAAGTAGCTATATAAGTCCTGTGTCTCCCACAATCGCCCTCTTTCTTGCGAAACCGAAGACCAGGTAAGATAAACGATGTCCCACTTGATCCAAACAGGAAACGGGAAACAAAACGATAACTTCAAGCTAAAAAAGATAGAAAAATATGGTAATTTCCAAACTCAAAACTGTAGACTTACCAAACATAAACGTGAGGGATCTACATGAAACAGGATTCTGAAATAGAAAATATATATGATTAGAAATCAATATAAAACTGTCAAATCATCTAAGCATGATAAAAACTACACGATACAAAACATGAACTCAATACAGACCTAATTGCCAACGTACTTGTATAGCATCGAAGCATCTCCAATCCCAAATCCACACCGGGAGGGTGGGAGGGAATAATACTCGCCTCCGTGTCTTTAATAAAATCATGACTTTACGTCATGTTACTAGTAAAATCTGGGAATTTTATTAAAGACACGGAGGCTCCTATTATGCAAGTTCAAAGCTGTGCTATCACTTGAGATGCGACGTGTTCAATTGGTCTGAAATAGAAGTCTCTGAAGGTCGACTCTCGGGACCAGTCCGCTGCGCGCATGATGTCCTCCAGGCGGCAACCAACTGTGGATGCCTTCGAAGCCATAGCACCCCGTACAGAATGAGGCGTAAAGACAGACGTGTCTATACCCGCTAGGGATAAAAGCCAACGAATCCAACGCGCCAGCGTCGGAGTCGATACTGGGCGATGAGGAGCCTTAAACGAAATGAATAGGGGATGGCGTTCAGATGAGCGCACCGTACGTGTAGCCTCTAGATAGGCCTTCAAACAATCCACCGGACAGAGTGCCGGACACAACGGGAATCTAGGATATACGAAGGATTTGGACGCCGACTTAGTTCTCCTAGATATGGTGAAAGTAACGCCATCCGGCGTAAACACAAAGGCACCCCAATTCAAGAGCCCTAACATCGGAGACTCTCTTACAAGAGACCAGGCAAAACAGCATAACCATCTTGGAGGATAGTTGTTTAAGAGTCAAGTCCTGGTTAGGGTACCATTCCGACAGGAACCGCAACACAATGTTGACGTCCCAAAATGTCGAAAACCGCGACCTAGGCGGACGGACGAAGCGAATACCCTTGAGAAGACGGCATACAAAAGGATGTTTGCCGACGGGTACACCTTCCAAACCACCATGACCGGCCGATATGGCCGATCGAAAAACATTGATAGTCCTGTACGCCTTGCCTGAGTCGAACAGGGCTGTAAGAAACCCCAGGATCAAATGGAGAGGGGCAGATATGGGATCCACTGCCCGTTCCACGCACCAATCAGACCAAGACTTCCATGCAGCTCGGTAAGCTGATCGCGTGCCCGGAGCCCAGGCGTTATCGAGGAGCAAGAGAGTTGACTGTGGAACGTCAGGGACAAGCCAGCGTCCCCTGAAAGGAACCATGCTACTAGGGGCAACTGGTGCTGGAGCACCAATTCGTGCGAGTTCCCATCCGGATCCAGAAGGAGGTCCTGAAAGTTCGGCAACAGGCGAGGGAAGTCTATGGACAACTCCATCAAACGAGGGAACCACGGACGGGATCTCCACAGAGGGGTGATCAGAGCCAGACAACAGTCGTGACGAACCAGCTTCGAGATCGTACGAGCGATCATGTTGAATGGGGGAAAGGCATACAGGTGGCCTGGAGGCCATTCTTGAAGAAAGGCATCCGTCGCCACTGCCGCCGGGTCCGGTCTCCAACTGTAGAACTTCGGCACAGCCTGTTTAAGCTTTGGAAGACCGAGGCGTGCAAACGCCAGTCTCCCGAGTCTCTCAAATGTCTGGAGTTCCAATCCGCACCTGAATTGTCCAGACCCGGAATATGTTCCGCCGTCACCGAAACGTTGTTTAGAAGGCAGAATTGCCAAAAGTCCTTCGCCAGCAGAGCCAACATCTTGGACTTGGTGCCGCCCAAGTGATTTATGTATCGGACTGCCGATACGTTGTCCAACTTGAGGAGAACACAACAGTTCGCCCTTCCAGGGGTAAGGCTGCGAATCGCAAAGGCCCCCGCCAGAAGTTCTAGGCAGTTGATGTGTAACGACTTCTCTGCGTCGGACCATCTGCCCCTCGTGGAAATGTCGCCACAACGAGCCCCCCAGCCGTGCAAGCTGGCATCTGATTCTATGACCACGTCCGGAACGGAACCGAAAATTGCTTTTCCGTTCCAGGCTTCCATGTGTGCCAACCACCATACCAGCTCGTCTCTGGACTCCTCGTCCAGATAAAGTCGGGATTCGTACGATCGACCCGAACGTAGGTGTGACCCCTTGAGCCGCTGGAGAGCCCGGTAATGCAAGGGGCCTGGGAATATCGCCTGAATGGAGGAGGCCAGCAGGCCGATGATCCTCGCCAACTGCCGGACTGACAAGTCCGAAGCACGAAGAGCTCGACGGAGCTCCTTCTGGATGGCTTTTATCTTGGATTCTGGCAAGTACAGGAACTGCCGTACGGAATCCACCTGGAACCCCAAAAACTCCATAGACTGGGCGGGTTTCAGTACCGACTTGTCCCAGTTTACCAGAAAACCTAGGTTCTGTAAGAGGTTGATCGTCCAGTCTAAATGCAACTTCAGGCACTCCAACGACTGGGACATGATTAGGATGTCGTCCAGGTAAATAATCAGTCGAACCCCTCGGGTACGGAGGAACGACACCACCGGCTTCATAACCTTGGTGAAACACCAAGGGGCCGAGGAGAGACCGAACGGAAGGCATGTAAAACGCCAACGCCGTCCGTGCCAGGTGAAGTGCAAGAAGTCCCTGGACTCCATCGCTATTGGAACCGTGAAGTACGCATCCTTCAGGTCCAATTTGGCCATCCAATCCGACTGTCTCAGAAGGTCTCTGAGACAATGAATGCCTTCCATCTGGAAATGCTGGTAGCGTAGGAAGGCGTTGAGAGGGCGAAGGTTTATCACTGGGCGGACACCGCCCCCTTTCTTGGGTACAAGGAAGAGATTGCTCGTAAAGCCTGGAGTGGCGAACGGCAATTCCTCGATGGCGCCCTTCGAGAGCATCTTCGCGACTTCCGCGGAGATCATCGCGTCCTGCTCCTGTGGGAGGGACAATTCCCTGGGGGTATACGTTTGAACAGGCAGGGAGACAAAATCTAGTTGGTAACCCTTTACGCATTGCAGAACCCAAGCATCTGAGGTTATAACTGCCCACCTTGGGTAGAATAAGGCTAGCCTCCCCGCCACCCGAACCTGATCGAGAAGGGAAGAAGGGGTACTCACCATAAGGGCGTCTGCCCGAAGACCCACCACGGGGGTATCTAGAGCCCCACGATCTCCCTCTAGCCGGGAAGAAAGGAGGTGTTTTCGGGTCCTGGAACCCTCGAGAGGGGAAAAAGGAACCTCTGTTGGCACGGAATGAGCCTCGGAAACCACGGCCGGGTGGACGGTTCCTGCTACGCCCGGCCCCACCGAAAACCTTGGGCGCGAAGACGCGCTTCATATTTGCCTGCGCCTTGTCTATAGCCGTAAAAGTTTTGACATAGGACCCCATGTCCTTCACAAAGGATGTGCCGAACAACATCCCTTCATCGGCTGAGTCAGGCTCAGCTACGGTCATAGCAGCCAACTTAGGGTCTATTTTCAAAAGAATGGCCTTGCGTCTCTCGGAGGACATAGCCGTGTTGGCATTCCCCACAAGGCATATAGCTCGCTGGACCCACCCGATGGCCACGTCCATATCCAGAACTGAGTCACCATTACGAGCGGCCTCAAGGAGCTCGTACAGCTTAGACAGGGGGCCCAGCGTATCCAGAATTTTATCCTGGCACCCTTTTAGGGAGTGATCAAGACCCTTTTTAGGCTTCCACCCAGACTTATTTAGAAATTGGGCAATTTGAGGGTCAACGTCTGGGGTCTTACAGGCAGCGCCAGGGAGGGAAGGCCGTGGGCATTCGGCACGCAATTTATTGCGGCCTTCCTTGGACAGAGGCGTGCGAATTCTCTTAGCCACATACTGGGCGATATGGTCCGGAGGGACCCATTCGGCAGACCGCGGGTGACGCAGGTCGTCCGGGTCAAACAGGGGGTTCCCCTGTGGGTCTAAAAGCCCTTTTACATTATCCCCAGCGGGGTCTGGCACTTTTCCACGGGGAACGGCAGAGGACCCAGAAGGGGTTACACCCGTAAGGGGTTGATCCTCGCCTGACTCGTCCTCCCCATAGGAGTCATATTCCATAACATCGGAATCATTGTCCACACTCCGGTCGGTATCCAACCCATCATCCAGGGCTCTAGCCCGTTTCCACAATCTAGCCTTTTTAGCCCGGCCAGGGGCTCTTGTGCGCGTGGGATGCGCGCTATCTGCGACCGCCAGAGGCGTGTCAATCATGGCAGGCAAAGCCTGCATCGAGGAGTGGGATCCGATATGTCTAGACTTTGCCTTCGCCTTATGGGCACCCGGCACAGTTAGGGCAGGGGAAGGGGACCCCACACCCAGGGGGTTAGGGGCAGCCATAGAAGGCAAAAGCACAGACTGAAGTGACTGGGCAAAAGAGGATGAGACAGTCCCCATAGCGGAGGCAATAGCCTTTTCAAGGGAGGAAGCCATAGTAGCTTCTAATAAGGCCTGGAGTTCCTGAGAGGCCACAGCGCCCTCAGGATTATCTATTGGGAAATCCCCAGAGGGGACAGTAGGCCCATCCTTGCTATCCTGCATAATGAGGCACAATAGAAGCAAAACGGAATACTAGAAATGGGTTGATTAACCCAGCAGAACAGAAAAAGGCTAAACCTGATCGTTGGTGTAGCAAGGGGACCCGGAGCAAAGGGACCGACCGCACGGCACAGCAGGGTGAAACGAATGACCGCCCAAAATGGCCGCCGCACGTGTCAGGGTGTGCCCGTGGACCGGCTCCAGGCGGGGGAAGGGGCGCGTGCACCTACCCGCGTGGGCAGCCCGCGAGAGGGGAAAAAACGAGCACACTCAGCCGCGTTCACAGAGAAGGGCCACGCGGCTGAGATAGCGCCGAGAAGCGGCAACAGGGACGGTAGGAGGGGAAAAACAGCCCGCGGCGGCGGGCAAAGCCCCTAGGGGAACCCCCAAATACACCAACGATGTAGGTACCAGATAGTCATCAACAATGAATAAAAACGACAATAATGAAACAAAGCATAATCAAAACATGAAGCACAAGTAAACAAAATGCAATGAGTAGGAGAGCTCAAGTAAAATACTTAGCTGTCTGAGGAAGCAGCAAAGAAAGAGGGGGATTGTGGGAGACACAGGACTTATATAGCTACTTCCTCTGTTATGTGATTGGCTACCCGTTATGCCTGTACAGTTTTTTCTTTCATTTTTTGATAATATTTATATTCCTCTATCTTTGCTGCTGAGGAAATAAAGAAAGAGATATGCATAATAGGAGCCGTGTCTTTAATAAAATCTAATATTATGTATATATTTTGCATTACACTGATAGTGTGATATGATATAATCTAATATAATGTATGTATTTTGCAGTACACTGATAGTGTGATATGATATAATCTAATATTATGTATATATTTTGCAGTACACTGATAGTGTGATATGATATAATCTAATATAATGTATATATTTTGCAGTACACTGATAGTGTGATATGATATAATCTAATATAATGTATATATTTTGCAGTACACTGATAGTGTGATATGATATAATCTAATGTAATGTATATATTTAGCATTACACTGATAGTGTGATATGATATAATCTAATATAATGTATATATTTAGCAGTACTCTGATAGTGTGATATGATATAATCTAATATAATGTATATATTTTGCAGTACACTGATAGCGTGATATGATATAATCTAATATTATGTATATATTTTGCAGTACACTGATAGTGTGATATGATATAATCTAATATTATGTATATATTTAGCAGTACACTGATAGTGTGATATTATATAATCTAATATTATGTATATATTTTGCAGTACACTGATAGTGTGATATTATATAATCTAATATTATGTATATATTTTGCAGTACACTGATAGTGTGATATGATATAATCTAATATAATGTATATATTTAGCAGTACTCTGATAGTGTGATATGATATAATATAATATAATGTATGTATTTTGCAGTACACTGATAGTGTGATATGATATAATGTATATATTTAGCAGTACTCTGATAGTGTGATATGATATAATCTAATATTATGTATATATTTAGCAGTACTCTGATAGTGTGATATGATATAATCTAATATAATGTATATATTTAGCAGTACTCTGATAGCGTGATATTATATAATCTAATATTATGTATATATTTAGCAGTACACTGATAGTGTGATATGATATAATCTAATATAATGTATATATTTAGCAGTACACTGATAGTGTGATATGATATAATCTAATATAATGTATATATTTAGCAGTACACTGATAGTGTGATATGATATAATCTAATATAATGTATGTATTTTGCAGTACACTGATAGTGTGATATGATATAATGTATATATTTAGCAGTACACTGATAGTGTGATATTATATAATCTAATATTATGTACAGTATCTCACAAAAGTAAGTACACCCCTCACATTTTTGTAAATATTTTATTATCTCTTTTCATGTGACAATACTGAAGAAATGACTCTCTGCTACAATGTAAAGTACTAAGTGGTAGTAGTCCGGTAGACAGCCACTAGAGGAGGAATTAACCCTGCAAGAGTCCTACACACTAAGAAAATACACTATTTTTATTATCGAGGATTCTTTCGACACATTAAACAATCTCATGCTAATCTTGTTTCTATAATTTCTCCCCAGCGCAATCAACAAATAGATCTTTGGGGATAACAATTATTTATACGCAGTGATTGCAGCCAGCAGTGCAGACTGCAGTCTGCTGTCATATTTCAGCTGAGAATCCGCTATATAAAAAGGCAGCTTCATAAATTCTGTATGTAAACATCGGGGCCCATTGCAATGTGTCTGTATGATTCCACAGGGGGGAAAGGCTGGCCTAGCCCAGGGTCAATATTCTGAGCTAATCAATAAAAGCACAGGACATCAAACATATCATATGTATCCAAAGGTACCGGTGTGCTTTAATTTAGAAATAGTAATGAATATATACCTTACATAATGACTGTGAACCCTCCGGAGCAATGGACTCTCTGGCTAAGTGAACACAGTTTGTCCCCCCCCTTCCCTCCCCCCTTTTACAAAACAAAAGTAATTAATTTGTGGATAGTGGGTAGAACAAAAAGGGGAGGAAAAGTAGTTATTTTTTTGTAATTTTCTGAAGAAAATTATTAGTTTTCTAAGAGCTTGGAGTTCTGAGTGTTTTTACATACCAATACTACGTGGGCGTTTGGCAAGGGCTTCCTGTGATCTGAGTCCAACACGTGTATACACACTGTTATACGCTGTACGCATACAATGGGAATACGCATGGACACGCTCTCAACGCATCCCACATAATGCCGGGGTTCAAAATTACACCCCAGTAGGCGGCTTAGATGGGGGTTACTCGGTACACATATAGCAGTTTAGCTTCCTGGAGTGCTTCAGTTGTGCAGAGTGTGTTCTCTTATTTATTTTTTTCATTTTACCAAAACTGTAGATTTCAATATATAAATGAACCTGGTTACTCCCCCCTGGCTGTCAATCAGACAACAGGTAATGTTACTTCCTGGTTTCATTAGCTCAATGCAGCTGACCTCAAGAGGCAGCAATCTATAGACTGCAAGCTCATTTGAGCAGGGTCCTCTTCAAGCTATCGTTCCTGTAAGTCTTCTTGTAATTGTCCTATTTATAGTTATATCCCCCCTCTTATAATATTGTAAAGCGCTATGAAATCTGTTGGCGCTATATAAATGGCAATAATATTAATTGCCCCAAACACCTGCCTTTCAAAGACTTCTCATTGAGCTGCATTGAGAAGTCTGTGATTGGACAGCCACAGAAAGTCTGGGCGGGGTTACAAGGGGTGGGCTTGCAAAGGTTGCTGATAAGATAATTTTTTGAAAGCTGTTTTAGATCCACTGATCAACCACAACATTAAAAGCACCTGCCTAATATTGTGTGGGTTCCCCTCATGCTTCCAAAACAGCTCTGGTGCATTGAGGCATGGACTTCACAAGACATCTGAATGTGTCCTCTGATAACTGACACTCCAATGGGCAGAAATGGTCTGGGTGCCTGGAGTGTCCCTTTAAGTTCTACAAGTTGTGAGGTGGGGCCTCCATTGATAGAATTTGTTGTTTCAGCTCAATCAGATTTAGATCTGCAGATTTTGGAGGCCAAGGCAACACCTTGAATTCTTTGTCATGATTCAGTGAGTAGAGAGAGGCAGAGATAAGATGTAACTTCCTATCCATGCCTCTCTCCACACAGCGCGGACCCTACTGGCCGGCACTGGTATTGCAGTCTGATGTCAGTCACTAAAGAAAAATACTGGCATTTGTAATGCTGGTATTATTGCAATATCAGCATCAGACAGAAGTCTCAAATACTGGCTGTGCTGGTAAAATACCGGCCTGGTGGCAACCTTGTATACCTGGTCTGCAACAATCTCTAAGTAGGTGGTACCTGTCAAAGTAACATCCACATGAACCAGGACCCAAGGTTTCCCATCAGAACATTGGCCAGGGCATAACATGACCTCTGCCGGCCTGCCTTTTCCTCATCTTGCTCCTATCTCTTGCCACACAAACACGTAATAGAAAGAAAACATCATTCATCCGACCAGACAACCTTCTTCCATTGCTCTGTGGTCCAGTTCTGACGCTCCTGTCCCCACTGAACGCATTTTAGGCAGTGAACAGGAGTCATCGTGGGCACGGTGACTGGTCTGCTGCTACTTGGTTACATACATAGCAATTTCAGCTGTACTGTGTGTCCTCACAGCAATTTGTGATAGCACCAGAAAGACTCCCCACGTGCATCATTGAGCCTTGGGTGCTACTGACTCTGATTGCTTGACCTTCCTTGCACCACTTTTGGTAAGTACTAACTAATACATCCCACTCCTTGACAGGTGCCATTGTAACGATATAATCAATGTTATTCACTTCGCCTGTCAGTGGGTTTAATGTTGTGGCTGATCAGTGTAAACCCAAATGAAATAAATGCATAATTAAATGCATGCCTGTTTTCATTGGGATATATCTACTAAATAGTCATATTTATTTGTATTTGGGTAGCCCAGTGTTCCTTTAACGAAGGAGGGATCACAAAGATTGCTGCAGTGAGAGGGAGAGCTCAGAATACGGCAGCTAGCCCTATTCTAGGGTACTGGGATATCTAGGCCGGTAGCAGAGCCTGTTCAGGGATGTTCTGCTTAACACTAGACTCTTCATATCTCCTGAATATTCCACTCCAGTGTGCCCCCAGGCCAGCGCTATATTGTATAAGGCCGGGGTGGGTGGGCATGTTTTAGTGGGACTCTTTCTAAGCGATGTGATGGGTTTTGCTGATAATGTACATTCATAAATTTCTACAGCTGTATAATTAAACTGACCAATATTGGCTGTGAATCCGTCATAACAAGTCCTCTGACATGAAGGGGTTAAGCAGCCCTTCAATATGTTTATATATTTGCTTTTAATTGGAATTTGAACCTGTATCATTGTATAATTGAGTAATGCTTGAGGTTTACTTTGAGCGTGCCCCATGCTCACTCTGCCCAGGGGGTACCCGCTACCCTTCGCCGATGACACCTTTGAAAGCGCGTTTGTTGTTTATCACGCGGAGGGGCAGCTGATTTTTGGGATCTGAGAGCGGCTTCGATCTGATTTGCAGATGGTAAAGGTTCCCTCAGTTACAGCACAAGTGAGACTCTAATGGCGCTAACCAGAGGACTAAATAGGTCCATTATTGGACATTCTCTGTATTTTCCAATTTAACCCCTCATTTTGGAATAAATTTACTGGAAGGGTTTCATATTATTATTATTATTAATTATTATTATTTTATTTTTTTAAAGGCACTATTTCCCATTTAATGGCTTGTGGCCTTGTGTTGACTCTCTGTTGCCCTCTTGTGTCCATTTACAACACATTCATTTTGGACTTACAAAACCTTTCAGTTTTATCAAATCGTATTACTGGTGTGGAACCATCATTATTTAAGCTGTATACATTATGTAGTTGCTCACCCCAAATCTCCCCCCAACCCTCCCAAAAAAAAAAAAAAAATTCATAGTATAGTAAAAATATAGTCCATTAAATTGGCTGGCTAAACAAAATAATTAGAAAAACAAAAAAAAGTATTGGGAGTTGGCAAGGCCACTTTCCCTAGTAAATCCTAAAAGGATAAAAACCACTCGTGTAGAGTTTGGCATCCATTCTGTGTGTGTTTAGTGCGGCACCCGCCTCCCATATAGAGTGCATTGGGATGTGTTTCTGTAGGAGAAAAACGTGATTTGAGATCAGTGAGTATTTTCTTAATATTTTCACATAGCAAAACCATACATGTATTTTGTGTGCTCTGAGCTGTTCTTTAAACATTCCGTCCTTGAGAAATGTTTGACTTTAGCAAGGATGACTGATCTCCTGGGCTGTTGATACGCCAATTATTGTGTTTTACAGTACATCTTTATTATAGCTGTTTATTAATATTTATGGTACGGCACTGTATAATGTATCAAAAAGAATAATCTAAGGGAATAAACATTGCAGGACAATAGAGATGTAAAATGTATCATGCCCTTCTTCGGGGGAATTCATGGAAATGCGTTGGTAAGGAAAAAAACAAACAATTATAATAGCGATTCAATCCAGAATTAAGAGAATCATTTAATGGAAATATGTCTTTATACAAAACCAGGACATACACATGCCTTGCTTCTAACTCCACATTTAACAACTTCTCTGGTCTCAAAACCGGAGCCAATGAAAAGAGCGATTATAGAATAAGGCTACTACTATTAATGAGTATTGAATTATTATTGCACTCACTTAGGAACCTGGTGAATTCTCTTGCCCTCTAGTCAAACCATTAACATTTGTGGCAGAAATGTGTCTGCCACGTGTTCTTGGAGGGGCCTGCTTGCCAGCCTCCTGCCAAAAGACTATGGGCCCTTTAAAATCTTATGTGATTTATGTACTTTTGTACTCTATAAAGAGAGACCGACCGTTGGCCCTAATTCCCTGGAACTGTTTTGGGCATAGGACCCTGTGCACGGTCCATGGAAATCCAGAACCCCTGAACCGATCTGGGTGATTTTTGGATATGTTGGTCCCCCAGATCGGGGCCATCAGAGGATATGTCTTTTGTGGGGTTTCCATGTGTTTTAGGGGTACTTTTGGGGTGTTTGGGAAATGTGTTTTTTTGTACCTGGAGATAATTGAGTTTAGTATAGTCCCTGACTCAATTACCTCCCAGGCACAGGGGAGGGATTATCTTATTTTGTATGGGAGTGTCCTGAACCTGAGAGCCAATGTAATCGTATGTATGCTTTTACTGTAGTCTACTCTCAGGTCCAGGGGGAGTGCCCCTTGCACTGGGACTTGCATAAAAGGCCAGTTGTGGCTACCAATAAAGATCTACTTCAATCTCAGTACAGAGCCTCGTCTCATGATTGTAGGGAACAGCTATAGCAGCTATATCACTAGCTCTAGGAGGAGCTATCTTGTTATACTCTCTGGAGGAGGAGAGGTCCACCCACTGGAAACTGGATGCCTGACTTGGGTCCAGGCTGGGTGGAGGATGGCGAGACCCCAGCCAAGCTGTAAAGCTAGAAGTGGAGACTACGATGCTGATGGTGTCTGGTGGAGTGCTTGGAAGTACTCTGTGAGCACTAGGAAGCATCGATTGGCAGAGGCACCCAGTCGGGGGGCCATGCGGTCCGCCACAATATTTATGAACCGATTACCGTTCCTACATGCCTGTTTGCATCATCTGTATCGAAAGATTAATTTAACAAACTGAATTCAATAAATATTGTTTCTGTAGATGCAGTAAAATGCAAAAAGCATAAATCATTTTTAAATACTGTGCTTCTGCTATAAAGAGTTGGTGTACTCGATATGCGACAATCTCTCACTCGTTCAGCATTCCAAAACAATGTTCTCTTAGATACAAGATTTTTTAATTAATTATCCCAAAAAATCCTTTTTAGTTTATTCCCCAAACACCAAATTATGGTTTATTGAAAATTAAATTGCAAACTTTAGGCAACAATAGATTATCTGGACAAATTCTTCAACTTTGTTTATAGTCACAGAACAAATATTTTAACCTACATTTCGCAATTCAGTTTTCAATTTATTACAATTTGTAGCTTAGTGAAGAATCTCGCAGAATGCAGCAAATTTCAATCACAGTTGTTTAATCTATGTATTATCAGACTTTGCTGTAAATTAGTTATTTTTTCTTTCTTGTATTCCAATTCCCCCCTCTCTTTTTGAGAATACGTATTGGTAAAGTAATGATCTAACAAGGTCGTAGGGGTCGCTGTTGGAACTTGGCAGCTAAAACACGGACTATATAAATGTGAGCGCCATAGCTGTCTGTGCTTGTATTTAGCCGCTCTGTTTACTGCGTCATAAAAGAGAATCGCTCATTTAGACTCTGACAATTCTTTTCCTTCCCCAGAGTTTAATCTACATTCTACGATTCTCCAGTAATTTAGAGACCTCTTTGTATGTCAGCAATGAGGTACCTGAGGCGGGTACGGGGCTTAACCCAGAAGACTGGTCATAATACACACGCACACACAAAAGGGGGGCACTCATATCAATACACACTACAGACCGGAGTAGAAATATTTTTATTTATTTATTTTTGTTTGGTTTTTAATGAATTTTGCAGATAATTACTTAAAATATGCTAAACATCAAGCATCACCTGATGATTTATCCCCTTTAATGTTCTTTAAAGACAACCACAGTGTCCCTCTTGCCCCATGCCGGCAAATAAAGTGTTAATAACCCTTTTTACACTTACTCGGTTCCAGCGCCGATGTCCATGGGTGCTGGGTCGGGCGCCTTCTCTGCGGATGTCAGCCAGGGGAGGGGGGAACGGGACCTAATGTGCATTAAAAGGACGCTTTAGACACTCTGAGCATTTCAGCTCATTGAGGTGGCCATGGTGCAGTGCCCCTGTCCTCTTAACCCTGAAACTGCAATAATGTCTAGAGTCTGTCTGTGCCACTAGAAGTGCTTCTGGGTCTTTGGGCGACTTTTTTCCAGGTCGTTGGGCAACTGGACGTCCTCACACCCTGAATGAGGACATCCAGCATCAGCTAAAACCCCATAGGAAAGCATTGAGTCAGATCGAGTGGTATAAGGCACGCCGCCAATGGACTCTGTAGCCGTAGCGACGTGTTTTGTGTAACGAATCACGCTTCTCTGTTTGCCGGCATGATGGGTAAGTCTGGGTTTGGCAGATGCCAGGAAAACGTTACCTGCCTGACTGCATTGTGCAAACCGTAAAGTTTGGTGGAGGAGGGGTAACGGTATGGGGCTGGTTTTCAGGGGTTGGGCGAGCAGTCAGGTGTTGCAATACTTCTGTGCATTTAGTGTATCATTTATATAGTCAGTTGAAAAGTTAGAGGAAAAATGAATTCCTTCCCTTTTCTCTAGCCACAGCCGTGACAATTACACTGTCTACATCCACCCCTGCTTTGCTCCCCTCCTACCCTCAGCCCTGCGCTGGGATATGCCCTCAACCAAAGTAATCCTCCCCTATAAAGCTGGCGTCTCCGGCCTTCCCCGTCAGTCAGTTGTTAGCGTACAGGTCTAGGCTGACTTGAAGGACCACTCCCTTAAAGCTTGCTTGCTAAAGAGTTTTATTGTTGAGGAGTATCCTATTAAAAAGGCATTTTATAAAAGTGCAGATTTTTATGAGATTGTTATACTTTTATTATTAAATAATAGAACAAACAGCCATAGGGGGTTTCTTCCGGCTTCCGTTAGCTCTGCGAGATCACGCCTGCCTTTCCTTGCATAACTGTTCTCTGCCACCAGATCAGACCAGTGTGCTTTCTGAACTCTGTGCGTGTGATATGAGTCGACGCGCAAACGCGAAGAGAGCTTCAGAGGCTTCTCAATAAGAAGCCTCTGGTTACTTTCCACTGAAAAATCTCTTCCAGGGAGAGGCCTCGCAAGGGCTACAGTTCATAATAATTGCAGCTTTTGCAAGCTCTCAAGATATACCTTCAATGAATGCATGCATGAAACCTATAGAAAGTATAATTATGTATATTTAGTATATCTACTAAACAGTGATTGATTTTTGTTTCCCTGTGTTTTTGACTGTGGAGCGGTCCTTGAATGCAAATACACTGGTTTACTTGTGGGGAGGGACAGGGTTTTCTTCCAATCTACACATGTGCTGGCATTTAATATAATTTTATTTTGCTTTAACCTATGCATTTCATGAAAGGTACACTTTGATCGCGCACTAATCAATTTACCAAAAATGCAAATTGAACACAGCCAGCTCGATATCGATCAAACGGGGATAAATGAAAGCTCCACTCTACAATGGAAATGTGTCAAAACCTTTAAAATGCTTAGCCTGCTAAATAACATAAATGTTCCCCGCTTCCCACTGTTCATAACCTTATTCAGTTACATTCCTGGGGTTAAATCACAATACCCTTTAACTCGCTGCAATTCTCTCATTTCTTGGTAGATTAGTGAAATCTACATGTGAACGTCGGGACATGCGATCAATGTATGGCCAGCATGGGTTCTATGTGATCTACTGCCATCTAGAGTTCAGTCTGTGCAATCACAGAATTAACATTAGATGGGAATGGTCACTTCCATGATAATATCACATGGAATAAAACATTGAAAATCACCTATAACTTGTGTTAACCTTCTTTTAAACGTACATTAAACATTTATCAGATTGCCGTACAATCCAGTCCGGGTAAGGCACAGCCAAGGCACACATTATGAATGAGGAGGATGAATAGAAACATTGTTTCATTTCTCCTCCTCTCTGTATCCTTTCTCTATACTGACTGCCAGGTGTAAAGGGCGGAGCTTATAACAATGACTGACAGGGAGCTAAGATGGAGGCGGCTCTCTCTATACTGACTGCCAGGTGTAAAGGGCGGAGCTTATAACAATGATTGACAGGGAGCTAAGATGGAGGTGGCTCTCTCTATACTGACTGCCAGGTGTAAAGGGCGGAACTTATAACAATGATTGACAGGGAGCTAAGATGGAGGTGGCTCTCTCTATACTGACTGCCAGGTGTAAAGGGCGGAACTTATAACAATGATTGACAGGGAGCTAAGATGGAGGTGGCTCTCTCTATACTGACTGCCAGGTGTAAAGGGCGGAGCTTATAACAATGATTGACAGGGAGCTAAGATGGAGACGGCTCTCTCTATACTGACTGCCAGGTGTAAAGGGCGGAGCTTATAACAATGATTGACAGGGAGCTAAGATGGAGGTGTCTCTCTCTATACTGGCTGCCAGGTGTAGAGGGGGTGGAGCTATAACAATGATTGACAGGGAGCTAAGATGGAGGTGGCTGTCTCTATACGTACTGCCAGGTGTAAAGGGTGGATATTCCCTTCCAGATACACAGGCAACTACTCCATACACCAATCTCCAGAACTGGAAACCATACGAATGCTCCAACTCTTGAACCGGAACGATACGAACAGGGCCGGATTAACATAGGGGCTGATGGAGCTGCAGCTCCAGGCCCAGGCCCATGGAATAGGCCCATTGGTTTAAAAAAAAAAAAAAAAATTTTTTTTACATTTTTTTTTTTTTACACACTACTCTTAGGGTTGCCAGGTATTTCTCATGTATTTCTTAGGGTTGCCAGGTATTTCTCAGAAGTATTTCTCAGGCATTTGAAGCTGCCCAGCCGGTGCCGGTATTGCAGTAATACCGGCAATACAAATGTCTGTCTCAGTATAAACATAGATTATTCTGCAATACCAGCCACGGCCAGTAGGGGTCGCTGTTTGTGTGGAGAGAGGCAGTGATAAGAAGTTACGGCATCTCCCTCCCTGCCTCTCTCTACTCACTGATCCGCAGGGGGAGCAGCTCTACACAGAGAGTCCAGACAGCAGCTCCGAGACATGGGGACGCTGAGACATTGGGACACTGGGGAACATCCACAGGAATTTTTCCGGGGGGGCATAATTGTAATGACATCCATGCTTGGCCCCTTTTTGACAGTGTCATGAAAGGGAAGGAGCATAGTCATTTTCACATAAAGCAAGGATGAATAGCGTTTTCACAATTATGGTGTCAGGAATATATGTTTGTATTCCTGACACTATAGTGTTCCTTTCATCAAATTACAGGAACATTCTGGTCACCATAACAACTTTATCTAAATGAAAATGCTTTGATGCAAGAAGGCCCCTGGGTGCTCTTTCTTTGAAGGGGTGAAACCGCTCTCAAATGGTTTACCCCCAAACGCTTCCTTTAGCTCCAGATCTCCAGGTCGCTCAGTGGTATTCGACTTCTGAAACAGAGTGTCAGGAAGTGCAGATTGACGTTGCGCATGGGTGCCGCTGATTGGCTAGAGTGGTCAGCTGACCCTCTAAGCCAATCGCTAGTTCCCAATTCATAAAAATGTTTTACGTTTTTATGAATGGGGAGCTACTGATTGGCTTAGAGTGCTAGCTGACCCATCTAGCCAATCAGCGGCACCCCTACCCAGCGGCCCTCTGTGCTTCCTGACACTCAGTAAATAAAAGTGAACACATTAACACTGATATTGTTTGATTTTAACTGGGGAGATGAGAAGGTCCAAAGTTTCCCTGCCAGGCCCAGGTACCAACGCCTTATGATGTGGTGTCCAGAATGAAGTGCTCCAATCTCATTTTCTTCTCCTTCATTTGACACAGTCTTCTTTGTCTTCTGAGGCTCCTTCTGCTCCTTTACCTTTCTGCTACTTTCTGCTTATTTTGCGCCCTTCTGCTCCTTTCTCTTTCTGATCCGTTTCTGCTCCTTGATAGCTCTTCCTGCTTCTTTCTGCCCCTTCCAGCTTCTTGCAGCCCCTTGCTGATCCTTTCTGTTCCTTCTGATTCTTCCTGCCCCTTCCTGCTCCTTGCTGCCCCTTCCTGCTCCTTGCAGACCCTTCCTGCTTTTTGCAGACCCTTCCTACTCCTTTCTGCCCCTTCTTTCTCCTTGCTGCCCCTTCCTACTCCTAGCAGACCCTTACTACTCCTTGCTGACCCCTCCTGCCCCTTGCAGACCCTTTCTACGCCTTGCTGACCCCTCCTGCTCCTTGCTGACCCCTCCTGCTCCTTGCTGCCTCTTCCTACTCCATGCTGCCCCTTCCTACTCCATGCTGCCCCTTCCTGCTCCTTGCAGTCCCTTCCTGCTCCTTGCAGACCCTTCCTGCTCCCTCTTCCTACTCCTTGCTGCCTTTTCCTACTCCTTGCTGCGCCTTCCTACTCCTTGCTGCCCCTTCCTGCTCCTTGCTGCCTCTTCCTACTCCTTGCTGCCTCTTCCTACTCCTTGCTGACCCCTCTTGCTCCTTGCAGACCCTTCCTACTCCTTGGTGACCCCTCCTGCTCCTTGCAGACCATCCCTACTCCTTCCTGCTGCCCCTTCCTATTCCTTGCTGACCCCTCCTGCCTCTTGCAGACCCTTTCTACTCCTTGCTGACCCCTCCTGCTCCTTGCTGACCCCTCCTGCTCCTTGCTGCTCCTTCTACTTTACCCTCCTGCTCCTTGAAAACCTTTCGACCCCTTCCTGCTTCTTGCTGCCCCTTTCTATTCCTTGCTGACCCCTCCTTCCCCTTGCAGAACCTTTCTGCTCCTTCTACTTTACCTTCCTCTATGCGGTCTCCCCCACCCCACTGCTGTGTAGGCTGCCTCTGTGCTGCTCCCCTGCGGTTTCAGTCATGAGAGAGAGGCAGGGATAAGCTGTAGCTTCCTGCCTTTCTCCATTCACAGCGCCACCTACTGGCCAGCACTGGTATTGCACTGTATTCTCACACTAAAACGAAAAATAGCAGCACAAGCTGAAAAATCCAGGGGGGAGGGGGGCCAAGTACCCCCCTTTACCCCCCCATTCGGATGCCCATGACCCTAAGACACTAGGGACACAGTAGCCCCATGTCTCCCAGTGGCCCCTAGTCTGTGTCCCCATGTCTCCCAGCCACTGCCCCTAGTGTCTCAGTGGCCCCATGTCTCCCAGTGTCCCCATGTCTCTTAGTGTCCCCTAGTGTCCTAGTGACATCAGGACACTGGGAGACATGAGGACACAGACTCTAAGGGACACTGGGAGACATGGGGATACAAACACTAGGGGACACTGGGCGACATGGAGACACTGGGAGGCATGGAGACACAGGGAGACATGGGGACACTGGGCGACTTTGAGACATAGGAGACATGGCAGTGTCCCCATGTCTCCCAGCCAGTGTCCCTAGTATCTCAGTATCCCCATGTGTCCCTGGTGTCTCTCAGTGTCTGTAGTGTGCCAGTGTCCCTAGTGTCTCAGTGTTCCCTAGACTCCCAAAGTCCCCTAGTCTCCCAATGTCTCTGTGTCCCCATGTCTCCTAGTGTCTCAGTGTCCCCTAGTATAAAAGAAAAAATCTCAGGCACTCACTGTGATAGATTACGGCAGGTTTATTGGACACCGCAACGTTTCGACCTGTACCCAGGTCTTTATCAAGTCTCCAGTGTCCCCTATGTATCAGTGTCCCCTATGTATCAGTGTCTCAGTGCCCTATGTCTCTCAGTGCCCATAGTGTCTCTGTGCCCGTAGTGTCTCTGTGCCCGTAGTGTCTTTGTGCCCGTAGTGTCTCAGTGTCCCCTAGTATAAAAGAAAAAAATCTCAGGCACTCACTGTGATAGCTTTAAGCAGGTTTATTGGACACCGCAACATTTTGACCTGTACCCAGGTTTTTATCAAGTCTCCAGTGTCCCCTATATATCACAGTGTCTCAGTGCCCCATGTTTCCCCATGTCCCCTCGTGTCTGTCACCCAGTGTCCCCAAGAGTCTCAGATTTCCCAGGTCTCCCAGTGTTCCCTAGCATCTGTGTCCCCATGTCTCCCAGTGTCCCAATGTCTCTCAATGTCCCCTAGGGACATGGGGACACTGGGAGACATGAGGACACAAACACTAAGGGACTGGGAGACATAGGGACACAGACATTCCCCCTTTTAGTGTATGTTCTCCTTTCGGCCATTCTGGTTATGTGATTTGTGTCAGTAGCCCACCCTTTTACCGCATACATAGACTTGCATTAAACCTGCTTTACTGGACACTGCTGTTAGGGGGTATGGGTTTACTTGAAAGATGAAAGCATGAGATTAGCAAAGGGTATGTGTTTTCTCATAGTTGCATCCTATGAGTTTCCCTACAGCATCATCTCCATCAGATACATGATGCTTAGGAGGTAGGACTGTTTTATTTTTTTATTTTTTTTTAATTCTTTATTTTTGTAGTGCATATAAGTTGTACAGGCAGGCCTGAGGTGCCCCAAAAGCAGTCCTCAAACATTTTTGTCGCTTTACATGAGGGACATACGAGTAACATGCACAATTTTATAGTATAGGTAGGCTTAGGTAGTGGTAACAGTAGAGTATCAACTTTAAGAATAGGTTTATGCTGTGAGCTGGCTTGATCGCTACAGAAATGAGGCTATTGTCTACACAAGTATTGCAGATATATAATGTTAGATATGCAAACAGGCTAGTGCAGTTAGATCATAGAATAACATGCTTGCTAGGGCTAATAACATTGTTATAGAGAAGTTGTCACCCTGATATATTGGGGTTGCCTGTGCTGCACTAGTAAGGATGGGCCGTCAGCATGGCGGTCCTGAGACCTCGAGGTAGGACTGTTTTAGTGTTTTTGGTCAATAAGATTTTGTAATTAGGCCCATCATAATTATCAGCACCAGGCCCACTGGGCTCTTAATCTGGCCCTGGATACGAATGCTGTAAACAGCCGAACAGGAAAAACCATACGAAAGGTTTACACTCCTAGCAGTCGAACTGTAACAGCATACAATAAATCCCCCCCCCCCCCCCCAAGAACGAGACAAGGCTCCGTGTTGAGGGTCAAGCAGTGATCTGATTTAATGGGACTACCTGCCCGGTATTTATGCAGGTCTCCCACCAAGTGGACACTCACCTAGGAGACCTGGTGGAAAACTGGGACAAAATGTAGCATTGACCAATCACAGTAGTACATGGATAAACACTCCCATTCATTCCAGCAAAATCCTCCCCTCTGCCTGTGATATAATTACTGAACACAATGGGCTAAAATAATTATCACAGACAGGAAAATACACAGTTTTACCCTATATTCATAACTTTAAAAGTATACATCACATTCACATAATTTACATTTTTAGAATCAGCATACTCAAAAATCAGACAATTCCCTCAAGTGGTTTAAAAGTTAGGTCGAAGTCATTTGTGACCAACCGAAGCATGGCTTTTCTGCCCAAAACCAGTTCCACAGAGTCCTCTATCCTGGAGATAATTGGCTTAACTATCCCATCCCCAGATGGCTTGGATCTGAGCGCTCAATATATCCACACAGCGCTCAGATCCCACAAACACAGTCAAATCGCCATGTGGTTAAAGTTTAGCATGGGCTGATGAGAGGGGCCATAGTCATGAGCCAGGAGGCCGGCAATCAGGCTTCTCCATAACCCAGTGGCGAGGTTAGTTTTGCCACAATATATTTTTAAATGCAGGAGCTAAGTAAACATAATATTACAAATCCTGGGGACTGACAGTTCCCCTTAATGTCTGAAAAAAATGGAATCTAGTATCAAAGAAAACCCCCTTTTTTTTCCCCCTAAAATTACATTTTTGTTTTTTTAAAGGAATACTATAGTGCGCACGAGTGCATGACATCACACTATGACTGGGTATTATAGCCAAGTAGTAACATAAAGAAATAAATATACAGAAGGCCTAGAATCGGGGTTTAAAGTTGCACTTCCAAGCCTTCTAATTATTATTATTATTATTTTATTTTTTAAAGAAAACATTTTGTGGGGAAATTCAAGAGGGGATCTACTGTAGGCACTTCAATACGATGAAGCTGTTTATAGTAAGCTCGTTTGAGCAGGGTCCTAAACTACCCATTGTTCCTGTTACATTTTGTTATTGTCTCATTTGGTAAATTCCCCTCTTATTGTAAAGCGCTGCGTAATAATATTAATAATATTAATAATAATAATAGTGAATACAGTGTACCTTTAATATACCTTTATATAGTAAAGTTCTCATAGTTGGACTCAAAATGCTACTTAATTTCAGAGTTGTGGGGGTGGCAATTGCTAATATTCAATTGGGAACAATAATCATAAAAAATGAGTGGAATGTGTTTTGTTAATAATGAACGCTTCGGCTATTTTCTTTATTAATTCCTTAACTGTCCAAAATCCAGATAAAATAACTGCACTACTGTGATAAATGGTGAATAAAATGCACAAATTAAATGAAATAGAATGTTTAAAAAACATGTAAGGCTTAAAATAGTTCATATCAGAATATACTGTATTTGGAATTTTTAGGAAATTTAATAACTCACTTTAGTTGGTAAATTACTACGAATGCTAAATACAAGAAAAATTAAAATTATCGGTTTAATGTTTTCATATTTGTTTGTGTTTTACTCTGTCTTGTCTACATCTTCATCAACGCCTATGTAGGCTTTTACATAAGGAGGCGAACAGGAGGTACTCAAGAGCTCGAAGCAAGACATGGATTTAAAATATTTCCACCAGGAACATTTATAGCTGTGCGATTGCTGGCAGAATACGTGGATTGGAATCGCTTGCCTGTACTGAAAGTGCCAAATGTTGTTAAACCGCCTCCTGGTACCTTCAGATCAAAGGGATTTATTGGAAGTTTCGAAAACTAATACCTTCTCGTACTGACAGCCGGCCGAATCTGGGTTTACATTATCTATACTGCAAAAAATGAATAAACATGTTTCAAACATGGAAATTAACGGAATCACCGTTTCACAGCACTCCCTAGATTCCATGCAGTAATATCCAAATGTATGTATATTAAATTAATGCAAGTGATTATATATGCACACAAATCCCTTCGGTGCCATATATTGAACTGCGCTACGGAATAAATAATAATAAAATAATAATAAGATATAATAAATACAATGCTACCAAAAGTGTAGCTATGTGTCTGTGAGATAAATATATATATATATATGTGTGTGTGTGTGTGTGTGCGTTGTTTGCAATTATTTTCTGACTCTTGTTGCCATGGCGACGATCCTCCACCAAATTATACTTTGGGACATAGAATTTATTAGGCCTGCAGTCCGTCCCTCAAACTGTCCTGAGGAAGGTCATAAAGAGATGACCTAAAGGTCAGCCTATTGACAGAATTCTCACTGAAGTCCCCATAATGTGTGTGTCCTGTAAGTAAGATTTGTCTCCGGAGTGGACATTATCTGGTTCACCAGGTGGCCGCTGCTCATTTTGTGGCCGAGCAGAAGCTGCGCTGTCTCTCAATCGATACATGAACGAAGAGGGAGTTAGGGAGATATTGGCTGAAAGGTTAGAGATCCCTTTATCTCGAAATTCACTTCTTTATTCCGCAGGAGATAAAAAGCCTATCTGGAGTGTGACATCTGTGAGGAGTCCCCCCTTACATGTCTTCTCTTGAAATATAGGGGAGATGATAAATAGCCCTTGACGGTTGATATTGTACACTAGCAGTCAATACGATCCATTGGCCTTGATTTTGTTGTTGGACCATGTTTGTGGCTCTCTACCCATCGGCCTGACAACATGTCTGAGAGTTGACCAACTTATTTAGCAATGTCGTAGAGGATTATCCTTTCTAAGCTTCCGTTAGACTGGCGTGATGGCTTATATCATAGTTACATAGTTAAATAGCTGAAAAGAGACTTGCGTTCATCAAGTTCAGCCTTCCTCACATTTGTTTTTTGCTGTTAATCCAAAAGAAGGCAAAAAAAAAAAACAGTTTGAAGCACTTCCAATTTTGCAACAAACTAGGAAAAAAATTCCTTCTTGACCCCAGAATGGCAGTCAGATTTATCCTTGGATCAAGCAGTTATTACCCTACATTGAAAGATTATATCCTTGAATATTCTGTTTTTGCAAGTATGCATCTAGTAGCTGTTTGAACATCTGTATGGACTCTGATAAAACCACTTCTTCAGGCAGAGAATTCCACATCCTGATTGTTCGAACAGTAAAAAACCCTTTCCTTTGCCTTAGACCTCGCAACATGTCAAATGGACAAACAGGGACACTTTTTTTATTATTAGTGGTACGAGTGGGGGTGTAGCCGTGGGAGGGGCCATTCTTACGAATTTTAGGTGACTTACTAAAAACTATTTATGCAACTAAAATGTGATTTATAAGAAGAACAACGTATCTTATTTACACAGACTGATTTGTAAACATATTTATTGTAGTTTAGAGACAAATTACTGGGAGTATTATTGCTGTGGAGCTCTGTTATACACTCAGACACATTACTGGGAGTATTATTACTGTGGAGCTCTGTTATACACTCAGACACATTACTGGGAGTATTATTGCTGTGGGGCTCTGTTATACACTCAGACACATTACTGGGAGTATTATTGCTGTGGAGCTGTTATACACTCAGACACATTACTGGGAGTATTATTGCTGTGGAGCTCTGTTATACACTCAGACACATTACTGGGTGTATTATTGCTGTGGAGCTCTGTTATACACTCAGACACATCACTGGGAGTATTATTGCTGTGGAGCTCTGTTATGCACTCAGACACATTACTGGGAGTATTATTGCTGTGGAGCTCTGTTATACATTGAGACACATTACTGGGAGTATTATTGCTGTGGAGCTCTGTTATACACTCAGACACATTACTGGGAGTATTATTGCTGTGGAGCTCTGTTATACACTCAGACACATTACTGGGAGTATTATTGCTGTGGAGCTCTGTTATACACTCAGACACATTACTGGGAGTATTATTGCTGTGGAGCTCTGTTATACACTCAGACACATTACTGGGAGTATTATTGCTGTGGAGCTCTGTGATACACTCAGACACATTACTGGGAGTATTATTGCTGTGGAGCTCTGTTATACACTCAGACACATTACTGGGAGTATTATTGCTGTGGAGCTCCGTTATACACTCAGACACACCAACAATACGGAGCTCCTAGAAAAGAGGGACGTCAGGAGAGAAAAGTGGTACTGAAAGATTAGGGCCCTAAATAGGGATTATCCCTCCTGAATATGACACTCCGTGGTATGTTATCATGTGGTACAGTTAATGTCCTACATTGCTGTAGAAGCTCTACAGATGTTTTTGGGTAAGTATGCAAACAAAAAGACAACGAATAATGCAGATTTTTAAAAACCAGTAATACATTTGTATTTAAAAAAATAATAATTGGGCGGGGCCTGACCATCATGGACACCGGATGTGTTTGCCATGAGCTCCGTACAACAGCCGCGGACATCGGCAATATTAACGACAATACCATCCCCAAAACTCACCCAGACGGGTACCGCAATGCCTCTAACGACAGGGGAGAGCTCCGATCCGAGCCTGGAGACACACGCTCCGGACGGCGGCCAGACACAGCACCCGCAACCTGTACACCAGGCAAGTCCCACGGAGGGTGGAAACGGGCGTTCCTCCAGCCTGGGACCGCGGGTAAAGCACAAAATACCCGTTCCCCCCCCCCCCTCGGGACCGGTGTGGGATATCCCGGTCCATACAGAAAGCACGGCAACCTCACAATGCCGCCCAGACAGCCCAAGCAAGTACCACAAGGCTCACCTAAAATGGCTGCCGCCCAGGGAAAACTACAGCCACAAGCCGACCAGGGGGCACAGGAGTGGATGATTTCATTCTATGCCAGATTTGAGGCACTGTGTCAGGACTTTTGGGAGCGACTTGAACGCAGACCTCAGGTGAAACTGACCCCTGTTGCCTCAGAGCCCCAAAATGCACCTACAGCGGTTAAATTAATGCCTAATTCAGGACTCACCCCACAGCACGACACACTCCCACGCAGGAATCCATGCCCGCTCTTCTTCCAAGCTGGGGACCCCAGTGGTGGTGACCCCCCACAGCCGTCCATACACCCCGGGGCATGTCCGCAACCAGACAGACCCAGGGGCCCACGATCCTGGAGTAGGGATCAATGGAACACAGGCACAGGTGCCCGCACAGGTTTTGGGCCGAAGATGCAGGGAATCTGGACCCCGCAGACCCTCCAGCCGGCAGCAGGACAGTGCACATACCCCCTGCAGACGAGTCACCTGGAGAGACGAAGAGGGAACAGAGGTGCCATACAAGCCGTGGCGAGGTCTAAACATGAACACAAAGGGACTACCAATCCAGGGAGTCGGCTGAAAGCCACGTTCTCACAAAGAACTGCTGCCACATACAGCCACGACCCAATGGAAGATGCGCAAGCAACCCACCTAGCACCCCTTGTTATTACCCCTATGCAATATCTACACATGTTCATGTTACTAATCTGTCTGAAATCTCTTGCTCAGAAAAGCGGCTCTTACCATGACGCACTCTCAGCATATTTAGCATGACTGGGTAGCATAAAAGTTGTGAATGCCTTTACTAAGAAGCACTATATGTCTCGAGTTTTAAGCATGACAACCATATCGTAAAGCAACATATTAGATGTAACTAAATAGCCTGTATTAAGCTTGTCTTATAAACTAAATATTGTGCGTTACTATGCATGCCGTGCAAATGTTAACTACTATCTGTTTCCAAACTACAGGTGAATACTGATGTGACATTGCAGGCACGCGTATGTTATGTTCACAAATTACTTTACTCCCTTTAGCTACATGTCTAGGAACCAGCTTGTAATATGAGAAACGGAAGCCTACCCTTTATACCCCACCTAGCATGTTGGATATAGCTTGTACCTCACATCACTTAAAAAATTGTGCAGTATACTCGTTTGCCTTGACCTTTGTTATGCTTCCAGTTCTCTTTCTTGCCACCACTGTTGGGGCATGGTATGAATAATTGTTAATCTTATGCAAACAAAAATAAAGATTTATAAAAAAAAAATTTTTTTTTTAGATTGTGGACTTGTAGACAATGCATACACTGCCCGTTAATGTAAAGTCATTTATTCTAGATTGAGCCAATGCTATTTTTTTTTCCACAGACAAATTCTGTTCTCTGTTGCCCAAATATAGCAATTCATGTAATACACTTTTAGAATATTACAATTTCAGTCAAAGTTTAATTCTTAAATTCATGGATATTCTAAGTGACAGGTTATATAGGGCATATTGACCTATCATTGGCTTGAAGAGTAAGAAAATGTTTAATACATTTACATATTTCTAATAACATTTTAAATTAACCCAATATCATAAAGGAATTGTATTTCTAACATGTAGTTAACCAGATAGCCACAGGCAGTCCAATACCGGAACAGAATTAATATCCACTAATGATACAATACCTCAGCTACCGTACTTGGAAATCACTCCAACACTGTCCATCACGTCCGTATCACCATGTGAATAGCCATGTTCTGGACAGTATTGTAACATATGTCCTTGGTTTGGGCTATAGATTGCCCTCCAGTCAGGCTGGTTAATGTGATGTGTTAGGTCTCCAGTTCTGGTATATTTGTTGTTTAGTAAGGGACTTGCGTGTGATCCTCAGCACTGCACCTAAAATTGGTTTATGAGTGAGCCCGCTCTGTCTTGCTGTTTCTTCTTTAACAGAAATTTCGTTTGACTTATCAAGAATCTCGTTACTAAGCTCTTTCCCAACAGAGAGAGCGAGGGCCAACAGAACGCAGTAGCACCTTAATGAGATAGTGTTGGTATAAAACTAAATTTGGCTTACCGTATATCCGTGTCCACATTTTCCAAAAGTTGAGAATTAGAACACTTCCCCAAAGTGCGCAAACTACTACTCAATGGGGTGAAATCCCCCAACGTGCAAATTTTATATCTGTGAGGTTTTTATTTTATTTAGAAAGTCGTCTTCTGTGAGTTTTTTTCTTCTTATTTTCTAGAGTGGTTTCATACGTAGAACAGTTAAACGTTGAAAGAGAAAACAAACTTACATTCCTTTAGTAGAAAGATGGACTTTAATTAAAAGCCTTCCCTTGGTGGTGCTTGCAATATACTTTTGTCTTTATGCCCCTGCCATATATATATATATATTTACAAAAGTGCTGCTGCGGGTAATAGAATGGCAGTTCACGTTTTTGCCCACAAAATGAAAAGATTGATACCTTGTTGTCCTGCATTTTTTTTTCTTGGGTACGAGTGGTATAACTACCTATTCCCTTTGAAGATCTGTGGGCTATTGATCCACCAATGTTCTCAGCTATGGTCGTAGGTTGCCCCGCCCTGGACAGCCTGCTTATCTAGACAAAATAGTATCCATGTTATACAACTAATACAGTGATTAATGCAGTCAGGAAAAGGCCCCTCTCTGTGTCTGATCACGAGTTAATCTACTGTTGGTGTTTTAACCTCCACAGCCATGAAGGTTCCACCACGACCATTCTATCGGTGGAAAAACCTCGACTTTATTGGAGCTAATGTCCATATGCTTTGTGTGTTTGCAAGATGTGGACATTAGGTCAGTTTACAAATATTAGTTTATTTTTGTAGCGTTGATACGCTCGCTCCCTTTTATCAGCGTGCCTATCTTGGTCAATAGAGGAATAAATAACAGAATTTGAAGAGTCTGGAACAAAACCTTTTTAGATGCCCACTTTTTGATGCATTACTATTGCGATGCTTACATGATTATATATACCCAGATATTGGATTCCAGCACATTTGATGCTGTGTGCGCTTATTGATTAGCTCATTATATTGACTTCTCTCCTGCTGCTGATTCTGTTCCTTCCCCCTAATGAACAATTTATAACTTTTCAGCCTAGCAGAATAATATAGTGATATTCCAATGCTCTCTGATCTATTCACACACGCTTTACGAGCCTGCGGTTTATTTTCTAAAATACTGTGTATCCATGGTCTTCTCCTGGTGGCCCCCAATCAGACCGGAGGGGCTCTGGCATGAAATATGTCTGTGGATATGCTATAGTTTGTTACCCTGTTGGATATAATGACAGTGTGTAAATAATTGTTAGAGTGATCTATTGACTCATTGCCCATGGGAGAGCGCATGATATAAATGGTTGTAAGAGTCTGCATGAGCACATACACATATTTGTATGATAATGTCAAACACTTAAACAAATGGTGTAGTGTCTAGTCCCGTCTGTTCCACAAGCTAGAGTACTTTTTGTAATTTCTGCTAATTCTTTTTTCTTAACTCTGTTTTTTTCTTTTCTTTTGTTTTGGTAAATTGAGAACTGGAATGCTTATTGTGCTTCTACAGGTGTCTCGGGTATCGTCGCCGCAGGGCATAATACCCTAGATGCTACTGACTAAGAGATGTATAACAGTGGGGTGGTATTGTGGCCATATTACATGGTGGTCTGGACAGCAGTTGCTCTGACGCAGTTAAGTAGATGTTTTATCTAACAGAACTCTTGCAACGCACTAAGCCAGCAGTTGACATAGATGACGTCAATGGACGTGTACGACGGTCTTTTGGAACATAACATGGAGGCTGGATGATAGGACCAAGGAATCCTGTAGATAATAGAGCCTCAGTCAGGGTATCGCACCCTAATGTTTCGAGGTCACTAAGTTGTATGCTCCCCCAGGGTTTTTTTTATCCTAAGGATCAGTTTAAAGTCTATTGTTGGCAAGTCCCAAGCCACCATCTCCTATTTCCAACTGACTGAAGAAGGCCACCCTACACTCGTGCATCTATCGATGATGAAAGGTTTCCGGTTACATAAATTACATAATCATCCTGTTTGAGCTTTTACTTCTCCCATCAAAATCTTGTTTTAAGACTAGGTTGGGTGTCCATGATATTAGCAGTCAGATAACACAGACAGTGGGTTCACCGTGGGTTGTTATACTACTAATTTTAATTTTGCAAAGAAAGGATTGAGGTCGTAAGTACGATAGTGATCTATTTTTTTAGTTGGAGCAAGAACCTTTATTGTTGTTTTACTTGGATGATGTTAGCAGGCCAATATGGAGGTCTATGGAGTCTAGACTAGTGCGGCTAGGAGGATTAATCTAAACATTAAGAGCAGCTGGTGGGAATTACCCTAATTGTTCTAGAGGTGGATGTAATGCACCATTTGCAAATGTTGGACATGTGGCATGAATGGAGATCTGATGCATGACAAACGTTCTTGACTGTATAACCTTAAGGGAATTCTATAGTGCTAGGAATGCAAAACTGTCCCCTCCCCCCATACTGTAAGGGTTAAAAAACCCTTACTGTACTCACCCGATTCCAGCGCCAGACTCCTTCGGTGCTCCACCTCCTCCAAAGTCACCCGGGATGTGCGAAAGCGCATGTGTGGCGAGTCCATTAGGCCCTCTCCATAGGAAAGCATTGCTGAAATGCATTCCTGTGGGAATTTTACTGAAACTGAATGCCCTCATGCAGAGAGTGAAAATGTCCAGCGTCAGGCGTCCAAAGGTTGCCTAGCAAGCAGGAAGTGCCTCTAGTGGCTGTCTGATTGACAGCCACCAGAGGCAGTCTTAAACCTGCAATGTAATTATTGTAGTTAATCATAAACCATTGAGTGTTAAAGGGACAGGGACATTGCACCCAGACAACTACAAGCTGAAATGGTCTGGGTGCCTATAGTGTCCCTTTAACCATGTATTACAAAACTATGCTCCAATGTGACCTGTATTGATGTGGGTTTCTTTAGGGGTGTCTTAATGTTGTGTTAATGTTGAATGTATCAATACTGAGTTGTATAAGAAATATGACGTTATCGAAGGATTCCAATAATTCCACTAATATGTTGATATCCAAGTTGGAGTCTATTTTGATGTATGGGTACTGTCTTTCTCTCCCGACAAGTGATCGAATGTAAAACTATGAGACACAAGCTTTGTACTGAATTTTTCCCCCTTTCCTTTTTTTACCTCCTGTACCCTCCCTCCCTATCCATAAAACAATGAATAAAGTGCAAATGTTAAAATAAAAAAGATGGTTTCATTTTGGATATTCCCATCTTGTGATTCCTGCACTGAGAAGGATTTATCAGTAGGTCTGCCAGCGTGTATTGTGCTACACAGTAACTGATATGGCTGAATGGGGGCTCGGAGAAAGGCTTTATGGCTACCAATGCTGGCTTCGAGATAAATTACTGTGTTCTACAGCTTGTGTTCTAATTTAATGTAGCATTACAGCTTCACACAATTGTAGTTCACACAAGTATTTTGTCTGCATTCCCAAAAATAGGCTCAGATTATTTCCAAATGCACAGATACCCCCCCATCATAGGGATCTTCATAGCTTTCACTTTTTCAAACCCTCTTGATGTCCTGAACACGTCAATGCAAGCGCAAAGTCTTTATTCAGAATTGCGAGACAAGGTATATTGTAAAATCACCAATATTTTATGTCCCCTGACTCCCCCAAGACTTCAGCTGGAAATGAACAAATAATTGAAGCAATGCCGTCTAGGGACATAAAAAAGAAATTAAAATCAATTTACAGAAAAATCAATCTATACGTGTAATTGCTATTTTGTCTTTATGTTGTGTGTTATCTGTGCATCTTGTGTTTCAAGCAGTTTGTGCACAGATAACGTTGGTACCACCATGGCACCAACCCTCTGCTGTTCTGTATTTTAGCAAAGGGCTTTGAGTTTAAGATTTTGTGTTATCGCCCTTTCGTTCTGGTATTCTAAATGTGTAAAAGTGAACATTGTCCCCTTGATCCAATATAAAACAAGATGTTTATTATGTGGGAGTAGGAGAGGTCCATAGTGTAGCACACTCAGCCAGCTCCTGTCGTGGTTCTCAGGAGAATTTTATGATAGAACCATAGTGGGGCACACACAGTCTGTTTACTTATTACACTAGGAATTTTTATCTGTTTCTCCAGTAAAATCTGAAGATTAATTTTGGATGGATTTAATTAATACTCTCTCTGCAGTGGGTTACGTGTGTTTGTGTGTACACACTCTGCAATATCACCACGCTAGGAATCACCCCAAGGCTCAGGGGGTAATCCTAAACACACCAGGGGAAAATCTTCCACTGTGATTACCTACCTGAACGGTATGGTCTAAGATGCCAATAATTACTGCCTCCTACAGTATAATTCCCCAAGTTAGCCGATAATATTACTTCTAAAACATTTTCCACTGGGCCGTACAATGTGTTCACAAGACAAATACAAATAAGTTAAAGTTTGACTCCAACAAGAAGTAATGCTTTAAGGCCTTGCTCAAAGAGCTTACAATCAAAAAGAAAGATTGATAAAAAATGAGTACACATGTGACATTTATGAGGAAGCTAATGAAGGACAAATTATAAGAGGGGCAGCAGACCGCATCACTGTTATATTGTTACAGGGTGAGATATATTGTATACTGCATGTACAAGGTGTCTGTATATTCCCTTATTCTCTGGGCTTCGGTTGTGCTTAGTGTCTGTGTTCTCCATGGACCTGTCCCTTAATAAACATTCCTCCTGATATCACTGTATGGTCTGTCCAGGAATAGTCGATCTCGTTCAGTCATTCAGCCGCGCACTAACTCCTAGAACACTCAGCCAGCCCATACCTATTCAGCAATCCCCTCCTGCAATAAACTTGCTCAAATCTTCATTTTGTAATCTGCAAAAAAACGCCATTAATTTACATTGATTGGAAGCGTTTTGGGATAATTGACTATTATTCTCGTTACAGCTTGATTTTGTCTCTCTAGTTAATTTAAAGATACAAGTCAGGTCTTCTCGTCTCAGGAGTCTCACTGCAGTTCTCCCTTTACCTTCATTAACTAAAATACCCAGCTTCTTCCAACCCCGGGGCCCAAAACCGCCATGGACCATCACTTGAGTACATATCTTTCCATCCGTCTGTGTGCGGTTTTAATGAACAGCAACTTATATTAAGTTATCATTGACCCTTTTAATGTGAGTCAGTAAGGGAAACAAGCCTTTTGCATGACTCCTGATTGACTCACCTGAGAGGGAGCAGGGGTGTCATTAAATCCAAACGGTTAGGGGAACCCAGAGGTCTGTTTTCACACCACTGAACTAATCAATATGAGAATAGATAAAAGTAATAGAATTGATCCTGAGGGCACGGGTAATTTAGAAATATGTGCTGCATTACGAGTGCGTAACAGATGGGGTCTGGTGGAATGAGCGGCGGCCGGTCGCTGCCACCATTTGTTAGGGGAGAAAAATAACTCGTTATTGTGGAGAATGAGAGAAGTGGAGAATGATGTACCGAGGAGCTGAGCTTCTGTAACTTGTATTACAGGGGATACCTGCTGGGGGGACGGGGAGATCTGTGCCTCTGGTAGTCAGGTCTGTCTTCCCTGTCCATCTTTGTCGTATCCCGATGCTCGTCTCCAAAATATAACTAGAGCATAATGACGCAGAGAAGGAATAGCTCTGGAATGGCCACAGATTTCTTCAGTTTCTAAATATTTATTTATTGAACTGCAATTGGAATTCTCCCCCGAGCAGGGACTAATCAAAGGGCAAGTTATTGAGTTTCTCTGATCTTTTGACCATTCTCTGGGTTTATGTTTTTGTTATAACAGGACTAACTTTGCATTCTTTGCTGGGAATTAACAAATTCGGATCCTTTGAATTGATTCTCCAAGCACCATAACCACTCATGCTCCTTGCATAGGCTATTGTACAAGGACATCCCCTGCCCCAATCTCTCTCGGTCCTCTTTCTTCACAAAATGGGCCCTTCCTGCCAGCCCCCCATCCTTTCAGTGGCCTATTAGTCCCCCATCCCTTCCGTGACCTTTCAGGCTAAACGTTTCTCTACCCCACACAGCCGTGGGTGATAACTGTATAACACACAACTTCTTAGTGACTAGCACGGGCTCTCTCATGGCTTTCTATGAGAGCACCTGACAAGCTTGCATGTTTGAGGCCTAGCTCGATTCATTCGAGAGGGCTACTTGGTAAGGCAATGGAAGATTCATTGTGCGTGCTATTTTCTTGGCATTTCGTATCAGTTGTGGGATTTTTGTTTTTTATTTATATATAACTCACTTGCAGGATATGTATAGAGCTCCCCCTAATGCAATAATGGGCCTGAACTGGTATCTCCTTAATGCGTTAAAACGGGGCTTCGCCTGCAGCCACTGGGCTACGTCTCTAATCTCGCTGAACTTGGCGGCCGAATCGCCACTGTGCACTTATTGAAACCCTTGGATTTGATTGTATTTCCAGCAATCACTGGATGGTGATATGATTAACAATCTCACAGACATTAAACACAATGTGAAATCCACTTTGGATGTGTAGCACTTCCATCATCTTTTACAGATTCTGATCTCTTTATAAGAAAACTGCTTGACACTCTCCCATGTAAAGAAGATTAGACAGTAAACTGGTACATGTGAACCTTAGCTTAAAAGAGGTGGGGGGGGGGGGGAGCTGCAGTGAGTGGGTTATAGGAGGTGGGGGGAGCAGCAGTGAGTGGGTTATAGGAGGTGGGGGGGTGCAGCAGTGAGTGGGTTATAGGAGGTGGGGGGGATCTGCAGTGAGTGGGTTATAGGAGGTGGGTGTAGCAGCAGTGAGTGGGTTATAGGAGGTGGGGGGGGGACAGCAGTAAGTAGGTTATAGGAGGTGGGGGGGAGCAGCAGTGAGTGGGTTATAGGAGGTGGGGGGTGGAGCTGCAGTGAGTGGGTTATAGGAGGTGTGGGGAGCTGCAGTGAGTGCTGCTCAGGTAGTGTGTGTTATATGAGGTGTGGGGAGCTGCAGTGAGTGGGTTATAGGAGGTCGGGGGGAGCTGCAGTGAGCGGGTTATTGGAGGTGAGCTGCAGTGAGCGTGTTGCACAGGTAGTGTGTGTTCTAGGAGGTGTGGGGAGCTGCAGTGAGCGTGTTGCACAGGTAGTGTGTGTTATAGGAGGAGAGGGGAGCTGCAGTGAGTGGGTTATATGAGGTGGGGGAGCTGCAGTGAGTGGGTTGTAGGAGGTCAGGGGGGAGCTGCAGTGAGCGGGTTATAGGAGGTGGGGGGAGCTGCAGTGAGTGGGTTATATGAGGTGGGGGGAGCTGCAGTGAGTGTGTTATATGAGGTGAGAGGGAGCTGCATTGAGTGGGTTATATGAGGTGGGGGGGAGCTGCAGTGAGTGGGTTATATGAGGTGGGGGGGAGCTGCAGTGAGTGGGTTATATGAGGTGGGGGGAGCTGCAGTGAGTGGGTTATATGAGGTCGAGGGGGAGCTGCAGTGAGTGGGTTATATGAGGTCGGGGGAGCTGCAGTGAGTGGGTTATAGGAGGTGGGGGGAGCTGCAGTGAGTGGGTTATATGAGGTGGGGGGAGCTGCAGTGAGTGGGTTATATGAGGTGGGGGGAGCTGCAGTGAGTGGGTTATATGAGGTGGGGGGGGAGCTGCAGTGAGTGGGTTATATGAGGTGGGGGGAGCTGCAGTGAGTGGGTTATAGGAGGTCGGGGGGAGCTGCAGTGAGCGGGTTATAGGAGGTGAGCTGCAGTGAGCGTGTTGCACAGGTAGTGTGTGTTCTAGGAGGTGTGGGGTGCTGCAGTGAGCGGGTTATATGAGGTGGGGGGAGCTGCAGTGAGTGGGTTATATGAGGTGGGGGAGCTGCAGTGAGTGGGTTATATGAGGTATGGGGAGCTGCAGTGAGTGGGTTATATGAGGTGGGGGGGAGCTGCAGTGAGTGGGTTATATGAGGTGGGGGGAGCTGCAGTGAGTGGGTTATATGAGGTGGGGGGGAGCTGCAGTGAGTGGGTTATATGAGGTGGGGGAGCTGCAGTGAGTGGGTTATATGAGGTCGGGGGGGAGCTGCAGTGAGTGGGTTATATGAGGTCGGGGGAGCTGCAGTGAGTGGGTTATATGAGGTGGGGGGAGCTGCAGTGAGTGGGTTATATGAGGTGGGGGGAGCTGCAGTGAGTGGGTTATATGAGGTGGGGGGGGGGCTGCAGTGAGTGGGTTATATGAGGTGGGGGGAGCTGCAGTGAGTGGGTTATAGGAGGTCGGGGGGAGCTGCAGTGAGCGGGTTATAGGAGGTGAGCTGCAGTGAGCGTGTTGCACAGGTAGTGTGTGTTCTAGGAGGTGTAGGGTGCTGCAGTGAGCGGGTTATATGAGGTGGGGGGAGCTGCAGTGAGTGGGTTATATGAGGTGGGGGAGCTGCAGTGAGTGGGTTATATGAGGTATGGGGAGCTGCAGTGAGTGGGTTATATGAGGTGGGGGAGCTGCAGTGAGTGGGTTATATGAGGTGGGGGGAGCTGCAGTGAGTGGGTTATAGGAGGTCGGGGGGGAGCTGCAGTGATCGGGTTATAGGAGGTGAGCTGCAGTGAGCGTGTTGCACAGGTAGTGTGTGTTCTAGAAGGTGTGGGGAGCTGCAGTGAGCGGGTTATAGGAGGTGAGCTGCAGTGAGCGTGTTGCACAGGTAGTGTGTGTTATAGGAGGTGAGGGGAGCTGCAGTGAGTGGGTTATATGAGGTGGGGGAGCTGCAGTGAGTGGGTTATAGGAGGTCAGGGGGGAGCTGCATTGAGCGGGTTATAGGAGGTGAGGAGAGCTGCAGTGAGTGGGTTATATGAGGTGGGGGGAGCTGCAGTGAGTGGGTTATATGAGGTCGGGGGGAGCTGCAGTGAGCGGGTTATATGAGGTGGGGGGGAGCTGCAGTGAGTGGGTTATATGAGGTGGGGGGAGCTGCAGTGAGTGGGTTATATGAGGTGGGGGGAGCTGCAGTGAGTGGGTTATAGGAGGTCGGGGGGAGCTGCAGTGAGCGGGTTATAGGAGGTGAGCTGCAGTGAGCGTGTTGCACAGGTAGTGTGTGTTCTAGGAGATGTGGGGAGCTGCAGTGAGTGGGTTATATGAGGTGGGGGGAGCTGCAGTGAGTGGGTTATAGGAGGTGGGGGGAGCTGCAGTGAGTGGGTTATAGGAGGTGGGGGGAGCTGCAGTGAGTGTGTTCTAGGAGTTGTGGGGAGCTACAGTGAGTGGGTTATAGGAGGAGGGTGGAGCAGCAGTGAGTGGGTTATAGGAGGTGGGGGGAGCAGCAGTGAGTGGGTTATAGGAGGTGGGGGGAGCAGCAGTGAGTGGGTTATAGGAGGTGGGGGGAGCAGCAGTGAGTGGGTTATAGGAGGTGGGTGGAGCAGCAGTGAGTGGGTTATAGGAGGTGGGGGGAGCAGCAGTCAGTGGGTTATAGGAGGTGGGGGGAGCTGCAGTGTGGGTTATAGGAGGTGGGGGGACAGCAGTAAGTAGGTTATAGGAGGTGGGGGGGAGCAGCAGTGAGTGGGTTATAGGAGGTGGGGGGGAGCAGCAGTGAGTGGGTTATAGGAGGTGGGGGGAGCTGCAGTGAGTGGGTTATAGGAGGTGGGGTGGAGCAGCAGTGAGTGGGTTATAGGAGGTGGGGGGTGGAGCTGCAGTGAGTGGGTTATAGGAGGTGTGGGGAGCTGCAGTGGGTGCTGCTCAGGTAGTGTGTGTTATATGAGGTGGGGGGAGCTGCAGTGAGTGGGTTATAGGAGGTGGGGGGAGCTGCAGTGAGTGGGTTATATGAGGTGGGGGAGCTGCAGTGAGTGGGTTATATGAGGTGGGGGGGGGAGCTGCAGTGAGTGGGTTATATGAGGTGGGGGGAGCTGCAGTGAGTGGGTTATAGGAGGTTGGGGGGAGCTGCAGTGAGCGGGTTATAGGAGGTAAGCTGCAGTGAGCGTGTTGCACAGGTAGTGTGTGTTCTAGGAGGTGTGGGGTGCTGCAGTGAGTGGGTTATATGAGGTGGGGGGAGCTGCAGTGAGTGGGTTATATGAGGTGGGGGGAGCTGCAGTGAGTGGGTTATATGAGGTGGGGGGAGCTGCAGTGAGTGGGTTATATGAGGTATGGGGAGCTGCAGTGAGTGGGTTATAGGAGGTGGGTGTAGCAGCAGTGAGTGGGTTATAGGAGGTGGGGGGGGACAGCAGTAAGTAGGTTATAGGAGGTGGGGGGGAGCAGCAGTGAGTGGGTTATAGGAGGTGGGGGGTGGAGCTGCAGTGAGTGGGTTATAGGAGGTGTGGGGAGCTGCAGTGAGTGCTGCTCAGGTAGTGTGTGTTATATGAGGTGTGGGGAGCTGCAGTGAGTGGGTTATAGGAGGTCGCGGGGGAGCTGCAGTGAGCGGGTTATTGGAGGTGAGCTGCAGTGAGCGTGTTGCACAGGTAGTGTGTGTTCTAGGAGGTGTGGGGAACTGCAGTGAGCGTGTTGCACAGGTAGTGTGTGTTATAGGAGGAGAGGGGAGCTGCAGTGAGTGGGTTATATGAGGTGGGGGAGCTGCAGTGAGTGGGTTGTAGGAGGTCAGGGGGGAGCTGCAGTGAGCGGGTTATAGGAGGTGGGGGGAGCTGCATTGAGTGGGTTATATGAGGTGGGGGGGAGCTGCAGTGAGTGGGTTATATGAGGTGGGGGGGAGCTGCAGTGAGTGGGTTATATGAGGTGGGGGGAGCTGCAGTGAGTGGGTTATATGAGGTCGGGGGGGAGCTGCAGTGAGCGGGTTATATGAGGTGGGGGGAGCTGCAGTGAGTGGGTTATATGAGGTGGGGGGAGCTGCAGTGAGTGGGTTATATGAGGTGGGGGAGCTGCAGTGAGTGGGTTATATGAGGTGGGGGGGGGGGAGCTGCAGTGAGTGGGTTATATGAGGTGGGGGGAGCTGCAGTGAGTGGGTTATAGGAGGTCGGGGGGAGCTGCAGTGAGCGGGTTATAGGAGGTAAGCTGCAGTGAGCGTGTTGCACAGGTAGTGTGTGTTCTAGGAGGTGTGGGGTGCTGCAGTGAGTGGGTTATATGAGGTGGGGGGAGCTGCAGTGAGTGGGTTATATGAGGTGGGGGGAGCTGCAGTGAGTGGGTTATATGAGGTGGGGGGAGCTGCAGTGAGTGGGTTATATGAGGTATGGGGAGCTGCAGTGAGTGGGTTATATGAGGTGGGGGAGCTGCAGTGAGTGGGTTATATGAGGTGGGGGGAGCTGCAGTGAGTGGGTTATAGGAGGTCGGGGGGGAGCTGCAGTGATCGGGTTATGGGAGGTGAGCTGCAGTGAGCGTGTTGCACAGGTAGTGTGTGTTCTAGGAGGTGTGGGGAGCTGCAGTGAGCGGGTTATAGGAGGTGAGCTGCAGTGAGCGTGTTGCACAGGTAGTGTGTGTTATAGGAGGTGAGGGGAGCTGCAGTGAGTGGGTTATATGAGGTGGGGGAGCTGCAGTGAGTGGGTTATAGGAGGTCAGGGGGGAGCTGCAGTGAGCGGGTTATATGAGGTGGGGGGGAGCTGCAGTGAGTGGGTTATAGGAGGTGGGGAGAGCTGCAGTGAGTGGGTTATATGAGGTGGGGGGGGAGCTGCAGTGAGTGGGTTATATGAGGTGGGGGGAGCTGCAGTGAGTGGGTTATATGAGGTCGGGGGGAGCTGCAGTGAGCGGGTTATATGAGGTGGGGGGGAGCTGCAGTGAGTGGGTTATATGAGGTGGGGGGAGCTGCAGTGAGTGGGTTATATGAGGTGGGGGGAGCTGCAGTGAGTGGGTTATATGAGGTGGGGGGAGCTGCAGTGAGTGGGTTATATGAGGTGGGGGGAGCTGCAGTGAGTGGGTTATATGAGGTGGGGGAGCTGCAGTGAGTGGGTTATAGGAGGTGTGGGGAGCTGCAGTGAGTGGGTTATATGAGGTGGGGGGAGCTTCAGTGAGTGGGTTATATGAGGTGGGGGGAGCTGCAGTGAGTGGGTTATATGAGGTGGGGGGAGCTGCAGTGAGTGGGTTATAGGAGGTGTGGGGAGCTGCAGTGAGTGGGTTATATGAGGTGTGGGGAGCTGCAGTGAGTGGGTTATAGGACGTGAGGGGAGCTTCAGTGAGTGTGCTGCACAGGCAGTCCAGAAGCTCCCCATGTTATTGGTTGTGAACAACATCCGAAAGGTGAAGAACATATAAGGATTCTGGTATTAGCTAGTGTAAATCTTGTAACATTCAGAATGATGAGTATTATAATCACATTGCAGGACAGAACGGCATAATGAATTATACAGAGTGTTAAATTTACTGAGATTAATTTGTGGTTTATATCCTAATAAAATGAAATTACATTCTCCAGTCCCTCTCCCTATTAAACATTGTATCTCCGGCCACCTTCAGTCACCCAGCCTCTTCGTTCTGTCCAGAAGGTGCTCCGATCTTCTCCTCTCGTTACTCCCCTCCCTCCCCCACTTCCTCTAGGTTCTCTCCATTCTATCGATGGAATTCCTGCTCCGTTAGATTGTTCCCCACATTCTACAGCTTCATAGATTAGCCGAATTCTCACCAATTCAGAAAACCTACCACGTACACCCCCTGATTGCTCGTAATAAAATCATTTATTTGTTACAAATAATTACGAACATACCAAATGAAGTCCTGCCTTCAAACACCTGCTGCTCCTGGGTGGCAGCAATGACTATAGTACACAGGAGCCCCAATACATAGAATAAGAACAAAAGAGAGAAGTTACTGGCACACTTTCAATAAAACCCTTCTCACATTTCAATATCAGTTTTTCGTTTCACTCCAATGGCCATTTAAGTGTGAGCTCTCCTGTAAAAACCTGCTATGTGAGTCCTACACTAACAATTCACCTTGTAGTCTTCAACCAATAAGGCAAAATCTCTAACAAGACGAGAGGGTTTTTTTTCTAAACTGCTACACATACATATATAAAGCTAAAATATAATAACCTTCCTAAAAAATTCCACATATTGCAATAGGGTGCAGCCCATTTGGAAGACTGTGTAACCATAATTCGTAGCCCAGATGGACCCATAGTATATGGGTTGTATAGTTCTGTGTGATAGACTTGGGATCCAGCTGGATTTTGGGTGATTGGAGATTCGTCCGAATTTCATAACTCTGAAACGTTATGTGGCCAAACCTTAAAACAAAACAAACGGACAATGAATAGATTGTGTCATTTGTTTCTTGATGCGGAGTTCTGTCCGTGGCACCATAACAAATCAGTGATGGGATGGATATAAGATGATTGTCTGGGGAAAGACACTAAATGTTAATATTATTCACATAATCCAGAGACTGAGGGATAAAAGGAGGAGCGGTAACAGATTCGATTTGGAAGGACCGAATGTTTTCACCATGCACCATTTTTCTCTGTAGTGTGTCTCGCCTTCATAAAATAACTCTCTTGCTAATACTTAACCCTATCCGTTAAGATCATTCTCCCATACAACTCCCATTAATCTCAAGCACTCTGAAATGGGATCGTCCAACCATTGTTCATTATAACACAACGTGTATGATGTTTGGCTGTTATTTAGATTTCTGTTTGCGTTATTTTTTTGTCAGTGAAATTTTACATTTAAATAATGTTTTTTTTTTTTTTTTTTTTAAGTGCCACCCCTCCTTAAATCATTGTGCTGGTCTGGTCTGGTTTGTATCGAGCTGGTGGACTCCTCATCCAATTCCATATGGCCTTTTTCATTCTCTCGCCTATTGTTTATTGATCTGGGTTTGGAAGCTTGCAGTGCAGACCTGATGGCTCTGGCTGAAGTCTATTGTATGAGCTCTGATGGCTCGCCCTGACGGGAGTCGAAATTTGAGCTGTAGTCTGAAAGGGAAGCTGTGACACAGACATCTCTTTGCTTCAGTAGATCTTTTCATGGGACTGATATATTGATTTTCCAATGAGCTCTGTCCACCATTAAACTGAGGCCCAGCCTTGGGGTAGTGGTATAGCAAAATAAAGGGGGATGGTAAGTGGGAGTGTAAACGGTCGTTATAATAGGAAATTAAACAATAATTATAAGGGTGAGCGATATGAGTAACACACACATTGACCCTGAGCCGAGACAAGTCCATTTATCTCTATAGAGTTCAAGTGTGATGTTCCCTTTAATAACCATCTCCATATGTTTCCATTAGTGTTTAAATTCTGTTGGTTAACTCAGTATCTAATGGTGCCTTTGGCCACTATCTAATCACTATATGAAATGTGAGGGCCTGCCATAAGAATCAGACTAAATCTGTCTCATATTTTGAATTAAATGGCTGTTTTGTTTTTTCTTTTTGTTTAAGATATGTATAATATTAAGAAAGCAGATACTGGTGCATTTTATACAGTACAAGTCAAGTCCAAGTCTAAAAATATATAAAAAAAACAACAACCCATATAAATGAAGATAGGGTATAACGTGGACCAACAGGGGGCTACAAGAAAGGATGAAAGAGATTATCATTCATAAGGGTTTGCCTTGAGGAAGCTGGTGGGTTTCGGTATTGAAGGACTCCAGCCACGAACAAAGTGGTGGTTTTAAGAGTTTTCTTGAAATGGGATTGGCTGGAGGCATTTAGAAAAAGTATGTACAGTCCACAGGTTTAAAACAAATGTATGTGCTGCACTTTCTGATGTTCGTAAGGGATCTAACGACTCTACTTGTATGAGGAAGGAGCGTTTGTATTTAAATATCTGTAGATAGTGGAGAATAGTGTTTTTGGCCACTGCTACAAGTTTTTTTTGTTTTTTTTTTTACATTGTGTGTTTGTGTACACGGTATTCCCACTATGGCATGTTCAGGTGTTACAACAGTTTTTTTTGGAATAATTAAATTTCCCTAAAATTAATCTTTGGTCGCGGGAACAAAGAGTGGAGCAGATATGTGCTGGGGATGACGTTATTGGAGCCGCTCTATCGGTCTGAAATCAACAGCCTCCGGAGAAACTGGTGGGCAAATATACTCCTATAGATTCTTTCCTACCTAGTGTATGTTATTGTGGGTAATCATTTATATAGTTTTAGGGAAACCACTTTCTTCACGCTGGACATATCTCGCCAGTAGTTCATAAGACTGGAACTGACACTTGTAGTATCCATGCTATACTGGACAAGGTCCTCTGACATTCTCTCTCTAAACTCCATTAGGTGTAAGACTGGTTACACCTATAAAGAGAAGAATGTATTATGGAATCAATGTCAGAGGTGAGCAACACCGAGGGAGCCACATGTGTGGAAAACTTTATTTTTTTAATTTTATTTTATTGCATGAGCGAGGGGAGAAAAAACTCTGGAATACAAGTAGGGAGTGGGCCAATATAGTGTTAGGAATACTAATTGTATAGTGTACCTTTAAGTGAAAATGCCCCAATTTTTTTATTTTTTTTAACCAAAATGATTTCAATTGTATATATGAGTGTCCATGTTGGGTCAGATTCTACTGTTATCTCAACCCACTTTGCTGTGATTGATCTGTGCAAAACTCTGCGTGAAACTGAAGCAGAAGACTCCTAAATCATTTAAAAACTATCATGTTATCATCATCTCATATCATATCATCAGGTTTTATTCAATGTAATAAACATTTAAAAAACTAAAAGTGAAAATGTGATGACATCTGTCCTTTAACTTTAAGATTGCGAGGATTGACTGGAAGATTTCAATAACTACCTAATCTGGTGAGAAACCGCTTGAAAATAGTTAATCAGAAATCAAAGATGGCATCCAAAGACTCCCAGTACCATAACAACTACAGAAATATGCGAAAGTATGGCACTGGTCCCAATGCATTGTCCGTATCCATTCGATAATGTATTTTGTACTTTTTTTTATTTAAATATGATATTTTTGGATTGTGATCAATTCTTATCGCACGACCTTTTCCTGCTGGGGATGCTGTCTAAATGTAGTCATCAACGTTAGATCTCGAAACCAACGACAAACAAAATGAATCCTTCTTGGAATGATGTGACCTGCCTGTTTGACCATCATTATCTTACAAATTGACGTGTGTGTGTTTTTTTAGCCTACTCATTTTGGGAATCTGGGACAGTGTTTGTACTGACACACGGTGTATCACAAACAATGTATATAAGTAGGATAACAGAGAATTCTAGCCATAATACCCACTTAAATGCAGGGGTCTGGCTAATTTGAAGGACATAGGGTCAAGTGGGGCTCTACTTGTATGATGCTGTGGACTGTAACTCCCACTTTTGCTGGCTGAGAATGATGTATCACGAAGGCAGGGACCCTCTAATCCTCACACTAGTCGTAACAGTGCTGTTTTAACATCAGTGTTTAAAATATGGACCTTTTCTGAGCCGGAGTTACTTCAAGGGACCAAAGAAACTAGTAAAGAATTGTGCGATCAAATGGCATTATTTGTGGCATTCGTTGTTATCCACTAAAGTGTGAGTTCTTGGGAATTAAAAGGGAATTTCAACTTAAAGTGGAAAAATCCTTCGCTATGCTTCTAATGGGCTATTTTGTCCTAAATTTGCTTAAAATTCCCAACAATTCCCCCTTTTTAGTAAGTAACCCTGATCGCCTCCAACGTGGAGAATAGGGAGCCCACGCGATTAGCAGGAAGACACCCAGACCTTACAGGATACATGGTACATTAAGATAACCTACTCGTATATTGATTCATTCATTCTCGAAAAGCAATTTATCTCCCCTAGAGATTCTCCAATTCTGTCTTGGAATGGTTTTAATGGTGATTTTAGCTGGTTACTGTAGCTACAGCGGCCTGTGATAGGCTGGGTCAGTGTGAAGCTACATGAAGGTTAGTGTGACTAACAGAGCCGTATGGCGTATGCTGCCACTGGGAGATAATTCCCCGTTTCAGAAGGTCATACACTTTCTGATCTGTATTGGAATGTAATAACTCAGTTTTTCACTTTTTTTTGTGCATAATTATTTTACAAGTGATCTTGCATTTCCTATATCTGTTTTATAGACTCTATTCTCATGCGAAAATCTCTCTCTCGTTTGGGGTTCTATAAAGTTTCGTTGGTGAATACTTTGTTTGGCAATTAGTATCTTATACAATAATACAACAGAACTTGCACTTTCATTACAAACAATAGAATAAATTCTTAGAACAAATCCCTTTATCCTACGGCAGTTCTATTAATTGAACAAATCCGAGTTCATGCCGATAGACCCATTGGATGGCTGTTGACTGTTGTATTCTCAAATCTCTTTCTTCTGTGCAACCAACTATTAATACACACTCGCTGTTTGTGTTGGCATCTATTTAGTCTTAAGTTTGCTGGCTGGTACTCTGACACCGGACAGCTAGACAAGTGTTCCCGCTTTTGTCCTCATTGCCAAATCACGACTAAATGTTTCATCATGGTTAGCACTGGTAGCTTGTACAGACACAGTTTCTTTAGACCTGTTCTGGGCGAGATTGTTTGGTTCTGCAGAATATTATTTCCCGAAGTTTAAAATTTTGTTCGGGATGTCAGTCGACCGTTCGTGTGACGTTTGGGCCGAATAACTAACTATTTGGGTAAATATTCGGATATGGGCTAGTCAGTGTACTGCAAAATGTATACATAATAGAAATATTAATAATGTATATATTCTACTGTACAATGATAGGAGCATTTTCCCACCATTAAGCTCACAAATCAAGTGAGAAAAAGTAACCAACAGAGGGAAAATAAGGAGGAACAGTTAATAAATATATAAATCTATATTTATAAAAAATAATATTCAGAAATAATAGATATAGATTACATAAATATATAGTATTATTTTCACTGCTTTTTTTTGCACTATATATTTGTCACTTCTCTTAATTTGTGAATAAAAACAGTATTTAGTGTCCACTAACCATCAATCACCTCTTTTTTTTGGAACCACAAGCAAATTAATTGCTTAGCCATCGTCCGAATCGTTTGCTCGGTTATGACACATGACAAAAAGCTGAATCTGAATGCACGAGTCTACCATTTTGGGTCACTCTCAGCAATGGCGTCTGGATTTGTGTGCACTTTTGGTATGCGCATGTTCATAGTTTTGGCTTTTATATGATTCTGCCTTAGATATTGCAGTTATCTAGGGGTGAAACGTTACCAGTATGTATCCTATAGCCTTCTCTTGGCTTGTTACAATTCATACAGGCCTGAGCAGAACCGGAACGGGACTAAACGCTAGACTGTTAACGTGGTTTGATGACTGTGGGGGAAACCATTGGCCTTGAACTCTGTGTCACATTCACAATGGTTTCAAGTAATTAGTGGTCTGAATACCCATTATCTTCTTACTATTCTCCAGTCCTCACCCAAGAGGCTGGTCCCATCTACTGTCTGCTCTTTCTCATGTGCCTGTCTTCCTCTCCAGAATCTACTGTGTCACTAGTTTTGTTTGTAAACAGCAGTTCCTGCAATATCCGTATTCTTGTTTAGTGTGCTGGAAATCGTTCAAGGTACGTATAAATAAGTAATGACAATAATGGATCCACTGAGTGCGTCAGTCATTTTAGCAATAAGTCTTCCTGTTGTTCAATGTATTCAAATCACTTTCTGTTGTATCTTCCGTTGCCTCTGCAAAGCAGGACACGTACCGCGTGGCTCTGCAATAATCGTATGATCTCGATCAATGCATGCCACCCCGTTGAGCTGCTGCGCCCTTCTGGAGAGGACTGCCCAGTAGAATTTCTCAGATGATCTCTCGGAGCTTGGCACCTTACCCACCTGGTGCCAAGTCTATCTGCAGTCCATGCTATAGTGTGAAGATAGGCTTGTACTTGATTCAAACCCATTTAATTATCTTGCAAGAGCAATGTCAGAACAAAGCTGGCTTTGAGCAGCAAGTCCCAGGTGAGGTGGCTCATTATCCGCTAATGACTCGGAGTAAGAATGAAATTGTCCCTCCCTCAGGAAATGCAAAGTGACACACAGTATCACATATGGGTACAATAGAATTTCACCCACATCTTCCCCCCTGCTTAACAAATACTGCATTAGAACTGCAACAGCTTCCTTCCGTATAGCTATCTCAGCAATTTCAAGAATCAGCAATTTCAGGAAAAAAAAAAGACTCTATTTACTAGACGGTGAAATTCAATTAGTAGGTTTTTTTTGTTTCTTTTTTTGCCAGAGAAAGCACTGCAGACAAATTCCGATGTTCCAATTTAGTTTTTGTTTTATTTCTTTTGAAAGAATTCGTTATAACGTGTTTGGATTTAACAAGTGCTACATAGTATGCAACACGGTAAATACATTCACTATTGCCGTTACAAATACCCGGTATCATTTAGGTTTATAAGGGCGCTTTTTTCCTCCAATAGGCTCACGTTGAAAAAAAAAAACCAAAAATCTCTTCAATATAAATATACTTTATTGAATAGAAATAAATAATTTTAGAAGACCTGTCTGTGTGAGAGCCTGGGTTCACAGCATTTTACATTGGAAAAGACTAAAATCCAGCACGTTTTACAGCTTTAGATATCCAAAAGTGGGCACCCCCCACCCCATAATTCGAAGTGATTAACATTGTGCCTCAATAGGGGAAAACAAATCTTTCAGGATTCCTAAATGGCAATTGGATTTCTCCTTGGATCAATAAGCTATTCTTAATGTCGATGTTAACTAGTACAGCAATATGTATATTACGGGTGGTTTCACTTATGTCATGGGGTGAAGCTGTCCAGCCATAGACCCATAAGACACAACAGATGAGAGACCTGGTGCAGGGGTTCTGCAGACACCGAGCATCCTGGAGGTTTAAAGGCATAATCGCTGTAGTTTTAGACAAGCCTTTCTGCCGTTCAAGGTCACTAGTTAGGAAATGCAATAACACTGGCAAGGAACCAAATGCGTTTACAAACAGTGAAGATTTATTTCAACTGCTCCGGGGAAAAAAAAAAGGAAAAAAAAACAAAAAACAAAAATAAAATAACCCAGAACAAAATCAGCCAAAATTCATTGGAGACAAAAGTAACATGTCAAAGTGTATTAAAAGAACTCGGAGCTAGATTAGCTTGGCGGATAGCGCCGATAACCTGGAGAATTACAACTCACATATATAATCAGATCTAGTGTTCCGGAGCTCCAGGCCTGTGAGACTGATTTTCGGTTTCGGAAAAATTCTAAACTTTACTTTTAGGCTAGAGGACTGTTTAAGACATTTTTTTTTAGGACATTTTCCCCCCTTTATGATGAACCTCTATAATTTAACAATATGAACTGGTATGTCACTAAGTAGGGGATGGGTTAAACATCTATATGGTCTAGAAAAATCAAAGAACCAGTGATTTTTCTCTTGTTTCCTCATTATTCCGCCTTAAGCTGGTGCTGAGGGCCCTGCGTGCCATTTACAACCATCACTTACTAAGTATCATGCCAGGAATGTGTGAAATGTGTCTTCATTTAATGATGTTAGTGCTCAGATCGTCTAAAGTCCATGCTGATATATCTGCAGGGGGTCGTATGCCACGGGACCTCCTAAGGCTTCTTATGAGCACGGCGGTAATCTTTCTTCACGTTTTAATGACTGCAACATCAAAAAACTGCCTACCTGTACTGCTAAGTAAATGGAGTAAAATAATTATCAGAATGTAGTCACTTACCACAATGATGATATTTACTAACATTCAATGTGTGATATTATCTCCCTCTTTAGGTTCATACAAAAGTGGAGGGAAAGTCTCTTGATTGAAATGCCAACTCCAATCCCTGTTCTGGCCTATTGTTATTGAGTTACTGTATGTATATCCAACTATCCTATATTCATACTTGACTTGTGTTTCATTAAGGGTTTGATCCACCATCCACCTCCCGTTGCAATGTACTGGTTGACTATGTACTGGTCTTGTGAAGCTTATGCCTTCTTTCGTACCTAATGCATCATGTAGTACGTTAAATGCTTCTGCCTGTATGTACTTAATGTTGGTAAAGAGGCACCCAAAGCATCAGTAAAACTCATTCACTGTATTATTACAGCTCATTATAGTGGTTATGGTGGAAAGAGTATTTGGACACTGCCTCACCGCAGTTTGTATCATACAGCTCAAGCTGTTAGATACAAATCAGGCTTTTACCACACCTCAGCTGTGACTTAGATTATAAGGAGCGATCATCGGCTTGAGAACCAAAGAAAGTTGGGGTTGAAGTTGGGGGGGGGACAGGGAGCATAGGTTAAACTGAGCGTAGTCTGATGTATTTTTTCTTGGAAGTCTGTTTAATGGGATAACTAATTATTTTAACATATGTTTTGTTTTTATCTTAAAAACTATTTTTTTTTAAAAAACTACACCAGATTTCTTGTGGAGAAATTGCTTCCCCTCATCTGCCATGGTTCCTAGTCCTCATGGTGGCAATGACAGGCTGTGAGTGCTGGTGGAAGGTTAACCCAGAACTTTTTATCCATCTCTGAAGTTCAAGGCTGGATGAATATCGCAGAAGTTCCCTTCTCGGTGGCAGTAGACGAGCTGCGGCTTTAGGTGCCGGGAGAACAGTGGCTTCTGGTATGACGTTTGCTGCAAACCAGAGGTTCCCATTGTGGGGAGAGACTGTGTCTCAAATCGCATGGTAATCATTAACTCAATAGGTGAAAGTAGCTTATAAACTTCAGGCAACTAAAAAAGGCCTATTGTAACGTTAGCTGGATCAGCAACTTTGGGTTAAAATTGTTTAGAAGACATAAAAAAGGGGGAAGATATTGAAGCAGACAATGTAGCAAGGGTCAATGGTGGAGTAACATAGAAGGTTCTTAAAAACATTAACAGGGAAATGTATTCAGGAGGAAAGCAATAGATCGAGAGGAGAGCGAATATGACAACGTGAGAAGCAGAGCACAGTATTAGCTGGATGGTTTTGTTTTTCTTAAAACTTTTGGTAGATTTTGAATGTTTTTTCTGGAAGATTTGTGGAGTCGGTGTATAGACAAACACAGTGAAGCAGTAGAGAGGTTAGTGAAGTTAATGAATCTGGAAAAAAGCATTTAGAGCAAATTAGAGCAGACAAAGTCTTTTGAGGGAAAGATAATTAGTAAATAGTTGCAGTAATCAATGTACAACACAAGGGACTGAATTCAAATTTTATGGGAATATTACGTGAGAAATGTTTGTGAGTGAAATCAGATATAAGGATAAGCTGGTTATCTTAGAGCTGCATCCCCAGAATTATAAAGTTAAAGGTCACATTAGCTGCAGGTAAAACCGTTTACTAAGAATTGAATTCTGTAATATCTCATCAGACCGAGTTTTATGAAGACTCATTATTCTATGAAGTTTGAATCTGTAAAGCTAAAATCCAGCTGGTAATGTTTCCCCTCCAAGGCAAGGGATTAGGTAGATGTTGGTACATTGGGACAGTCCTGGCACAGCATCTACCATTAAGGGGTAAAGGAAGGAACCCCTATTTTACTGCTTTTCAGAACACTAGGCAACACATGCCACTGATGGAACGTGTGCGAATCAAGCTTTACTATGATAAGAACTAGTGATTTGTTGCTTGTGATTCCTCCCCCCCCCCTTTTATTTTAAATCTGTTAAGACATTTCCGGTTATATATTTACTTTCCAGACATATCGATGGCTGAACTAGTTATACAAAGTAGCTTGTCTTTATCGTAAAATAAATAAACCCATATTCTGTCTCATTAGCACTGAAGCACCACATTCTATGTTTAAATGCTCAATTCTTGAGGTGTTTCTTCTTAAAACATCTAATGCTACCAATTCTGGGTTTTAATGAAACCTAAAGGTATGCTTGCTAATTCCCAACGCGCCCTGAGTTACTCCCATAGTTGATAGCTGTAAGATGATGACGCTACAAATTATACATTTGATGACCCTAAATAAAAGTCTGTACTTTCTCCACAAATGCTATTTCGGCAGTGTTATTCTGCAGTTCTGAGCTGCCAAAATCAACATTAAATGAAACAATTCCTGCCGCACTCTTTATATGCCTCCCTTCAAATCTCTAGTTATGGTCACTGACTAGTCGATATCAACAGCATAGCTTTGTAGTCCTGGTCTGGGGTTTACAAATTTGCTGGATTAGGTCTGCCAAGCTCAGCCGAACTGGCTGCGTTATTAGAACAAAAATATTCAGCACTAAAAAACATGTAACGTTGTATATAACCCAGAACAATACGGTACTTGAAAACGAGAGAAATCTCAATGTATCCATCCTGGTTAAATATTTCATAAATAAATATCATGATGTTTTTAAAAAAATATCTCAGAACTGTCCCAAGGGTCTATTATTCTGGTGTACATCAGCAGTTCTTAACATTTTACCACTGAGCCAAATTGTGCACCATTAGCTTTTCATCGGGGGAATCGTCAAATGTGTCTCCTTTCCACATTCCAATGGAGAATGCAATACTAAATAACACCGTAAATATATATATTGTGGAAGTTTCCTGGGATTGATGAATATAATGTACCTTGTGCTACTAAAGGGGGGGGGGTCTATTTTCTGGATGTTAGCCAAGGGATTACCCACCGACCTGAATGTTGCAGGTGTATGAACTCCTTGATACTTTGTACTCGGTGAATAAACTTCTTCAGAGGCAGCGATTGTATCCAAGGACAGCGTGACATTTGTAAGATAACCAGAATTACCAAATTATTTGCAAAAATACTAAATATATAACTTAGCCAATGCACATGTGTAGCAAACAGGCATTCCTTAAATATACTCTGCAGAGATATTAGTGCAGAACTTTAAACTCAGTCAAATTTTACAACTGGTAGAATCGAGACTGACCAATTTTTCTTGCCTACAATCCAATTCTGGAATAATTACCGTACTACATGTCAAACGAAAGGAACAGGTTGACCCACATCATGACTGTTAAACAAGGTTTACTGTGATTTATTGTTACACAGGCCAAGTTTCCCAATTTGTTTCCTGATGTTTTCAGAGTTTATCTCTGTAGTTACCATAAAAATTGTGAGGGATGTTTCACATTATAGGTGAAGACTGGAACGTTGATCTACCTGTGTTGTAAATATAAATGCTTTGCATTAAACGAAGTAGACCCACGAAACCGGTGAGTTTCGATAATTGTGTACCTTATGTCGGAAAACAATTTACACTTTCATCACTGAACCTGTTAACTCTCTACAGTTATCCTGTGTGTCTATTTAATGTAATTCTGAATGGTTTCATTTTATTTATATAAATATAATCTCTTTGGGGTCCAGTATTTGTGTCTCCACTACTACTTGCCAAGGTGCTACAAACTCCAGCCAAAATGATAAAATAATACCATGAAGTACTCTTAATGGACTTATAGTGAGTTTGAGCAACAAATAAGATGTTTGTCATTCATATCAATGTTTCAGTCCCATAAATGGACTTTCATCAGGATAACCTGGACTATCCTGATGAAAGTCTGATTACGGGACTGGAATATTTATAAATTGGGTTGTTTGGCAACATTATAAGTCCATTGAGTGTTTTCCGTCATGATGTGTGTGTGTGTTTGTGTGTGTATATATATATATGTATCTCACTAACAGACACACTCACACACTAACACTCACACACTATATCTCTCTCTGACTGAATTAGGACTCTCTTTCAGAATGTGCTGTTACTGTGTTTTGCCCCTTTTCGTAAGACTTTCTAGTTCCACCTATTCATCATTAACTTCAACATCACACAAATGCTAAAACAACCCTAGTGACGTGCGGCAACACCTATATAGTCAGAGATTAACCTTTATTAAAGAGATGCTCTATTGTAAGCTGTGAATTCAAGAAATGATAAATATATATGAACATAAAAATGGCTATTACATAAGAGATGATTATCACCCATAGAACAATATATGCTCACCTTCTCCAACTTACCACTTCCTGTCCAAACAGGAAGTGTGAGATCTTCAGGAACCGGTCACCTATAGTGCACAGGTAATCATGGCTGAATTAGTGAAATATAATATCAGATTCATTTGCCTATTTCACCTTCTGCCTAAACCAACGACACGCAAGTTTGTTGAAGAAAGAAATCTTTATTTATCTGAATAATAATAATAATAATAATAATAATAATAATTATATACTGTTAATCTGAATAACACCTTTGAAGCATACAGAGTGAGAGAGGAGACTGGTGAGAAAGAACAGGAGGGACCTCTGAGCAAATTAATTCCATGTACAGCCGCAGGGCAGATCAGATGTGTGTATATTTTATTTTATATCTATATATAGTATATATACACACATATTCTATATAAATTTCATAATTTGTCTTTTTACACGTGTGTATAAGTGTGCGTGGGTATATATGCATATATACACATATACATACATATATGCACGCCCGTGTGTATATAAATATAATTACATGTACATATATATACACACACCTGGTATAAAAAAGTTTAGCAGTTTCCTTGGATTTGATTTCGGTGTACTTTCTCTATTAGTTTTCAATGGCACACATAATATAAAGTAAACATTTAATGGTGTATGGGAGAAGCCATATTGAGAGGCGGAGGGGTGTAATAACTGGTGTATAGATATTCTATATTATATATATATATATATATATATATGTACAGGAATCTCCTCTGCTTTTTCGCTGCAGGGGCAGAGTCCATTTAATTACCAGTCCCTCAATAAGATATAATATATTTTTTTAATATTATATATATATATCGAATATATATATAATATATAATTTTATTTTATGTTACTTTTTTTTCCCCTTCCCAATCCTTTTGTGGTATGCACAGCAAGGGAGTGGAGGGGAAGCTTTGAGACTTGCCCAAAGGAGCACGATTTACATGGTCCAAGTTTATACCTGCTACCGAAGTCGGTGGCAAGGCAAACAATCTGAGACATTCGGGCTGTTTTCGCCCCACTTCTCACGTCCATTCAGGATTTGTGTGTAAATTTGACCATCTGATTCCCCCAACGTGAGGTACTTCATAGATGTAGCTTGGACACTGGGGGAGGGAGGGAAAGGGGAGCTGTCCAGAGGGGCCTTGAATGGAACCAGTGTGCATGAAAGAAACCTCTTTCACCAAGTACATCTATGGAAACACTCCTTTTGGTTGCAAGATATCACTTACATATATCTCAGATTAGTGGTGTAGCAGCTGTTAACCCCTCGTCTGCTGGCAGAGCCAAGGAAACATATCTTATCTGACAGCACAGAGGTTAAATCTGGCACGTTACAACAACAAAGAAACAAAAACTCTATACCCCGGCATTCAGCACCATTGTAAAATCCCCCTTAGACCATCACGGATACAGTATGTCTCTAGGGAAGTCGGGTGTAGGGACAAGGAGAATTCCGTTGGTTTTCAATAAAGTGCTGTGGAAATCATTGTTTTCTTGATGTACGTATAAATATATAAAAGAGGAAGCCCTTTGGAAAAAAAGAAAAAGCTGCTTTAAGCAGGAAAAAGCTTCCAGCGGTGACTCCTCTTAACTTGACCAACATGACAGCTCTTCCAAGTCTAGAGCCTCCCCACTGGCCGGCGGCTGCCGTGGACCCTCCTCAAGGCTGCCACGAGCTGCCGAAGACCCGGAGAGTTCGGTCGCCTTCTTTGCAAGAGTCAGGCGCTCAGCGGGGGAGACTTATAAAAGGTTGGGTGCATAGTGACAATTGTTAAGACGCTGCAGAGTTGTGATCTGCGGACGTGCATCCTTCATAACCTGTCTCTGCCTCCTGCGTCTTTTAATGAGGTTCTCTCCGTACAGCAGGGAGGGTGGAAGCTCAATTTTGAAGAGATTGTGGAGCATGGTTTGTGGATGAGTGGGAGCTGTGAAACAAATGCTGCAACATATGAAGCTGCTGACCCGTTTTTTTTATTTTTTCAGCTTAATTCTGCGTAGTGTCCATCCCAGCTCCCTTTCCTTGGGTGGGGGAAGGTTTTGGTGTTCTGTCTCGGCTGGGGGTTGGTGAAGATATTTGTGACAGGTTTGCAGATGCCTCTTTACTCCTTGTAGAATTTGTTGTCTTTACTGAAGTCCATTTTATAGTTTTAGTTGTGTGTCTATGCAGAGGATCCACCAATGTTCTCACTACAGGAAAAAGAAAAAACACAAAAAAGCAAAAAAACGCAAAACACTGAACATTGCCATCAGTCACACACATACTATATATAGCGTAAACAGAAATACACTGATATATGCCAAGTAGTCACTCTAAAACCATTGAAACGGGCAAACTAGGCAAAGTCACTCACAGAAGTTAGTCACATTTCTGCCTCAACTTGAGACCTAATGAAGGTCGAGTGACAGAAACATTGTTTAATTGAGAGAAGTTGCAGTTAGCCCATAGTGTACATTTATACATTTATATCGGTGCAGAGTCAATATTTCAGGGTTTCTCCAATATTCACCATAATTTAAAAAAAAATAAAAAATACAATGTCAGATCTAAAAGGGAGCTATACAACTAAAATATATAGAAAAACGCTCACTTGGAACAGGCATGTTTGTGTTAAGAGAATTTTTGAATCTGAATCATAGAAATAGCTATTGATGTTGGCTTTTATTATCGTTGAAGATGATTTTAATAGAACTATGCAGTGACAACATGACTGCCTTCTGAAATAACAATCCACGCAACTTAACAAACGCTGTGATTAATGGGCATCTAAAGCCCCACAATAACTGCATTCCGATGGACAAGTCTCCCCTTTTGTGAGAGTTGCCCATAAGATGCTGTGATTGCTCTCCTATAATGTTCAAAGCATGGGAAGGCGCTTGTCGGAGGAATATTGACTATTTTCATTGTGTCTTGAGTTTTGCTTTGCAGTGGTTTTTATTCTATTGTGAATTGAGTCTTTGTTTCTTATTTTAATCTTAAACCGTGTCAGTGCATTTGAGTAAATTTAGATTTATCTGTGCTCTTTACTATTATTAATATAAAGGGGTACGGAGGGACATATTTAGGAGCGAAGTGCTTGGGGACCACTATCAATCTGTAAGGGAAAATTGGAAATGTAATCATATGGACACAGGAGATTGGTCATCGAGGTATTATTTTATAGAAACTGGGCATCCCATAGACCAGGGGTAGGGAACCTTTGGCACTCCAGATATTGTGGACAACATCTCCCATGATGCTTGGCCAGCACTACGGCTGTAAGAACATTATGGAAGATGTGGTACAAAATATCTGAAGTGCCAAAGATTGCCTACTCCTGCCATAGACCCTATTGGACCAATATTAAACAAGGGGCACAATAGATTGGACCTCTCCTGGGCCATGTCAGACCAATCATATTTTATGTAAAGGGTCCACAAGCCAGCATCTCCTGGGCACAATTTTATTTCCACTTATCCTTCTGCCATTAGGGTGAAGGATGGGGTAGTGGCCACTTGTCACACCCCTACTCTGTATTTCTGGGATCCAGGGGGCCTCATGATTGATTTAAAAAATAAATAAAAGAATAAATGTATTAGGAGAGAGAGACAATAAGTTCTTTCAATATGATGTATAGGTGGTTTAGAGGTCATCTAACCCTCCCTCCCCCTGCGGCAGAAGCAGGTTTTCAGGTGGCAACTGGTATAATTTAGGAACAGAGTCTGAAACCTGCGTAACTTGCCCAACACTACAATAAATTAACCCTCAGTGGTATAATTACACTGTACCGGAGGATTATGGGAAAGATACGTCTATTTGCATTAAATCCCCTTTCTGTGTCGTCTCAGAAGGCAGTTTGTCAGCATATATTTTTATGCATCATAATCGATGTATACAATTTGAATTCTATTTAAAACATTATAGCCACTTTTATGTACAAATAAAAATCTTCATATTGCAAATTAGACCAATCCATGTTTTGGGAATCATGTAAAATTCAACACATGTATCCAGTGATGGATTCACAGAAAGTCCAATAAAAACTGCATAAAAACTAACCACAGACGAGCCAAAACGGCGCTACGTTAAAATAAATTATAAAAAAAACCTTTTAATACTACGTGATATAAATATCCCCTTAAGTCTACGCCTGGCTGGCAACATAAGTGTGCGTCTTTAATAAAACACGATTAAGAAATACTGGTCAGGCAGCCAGAGTCCATCAATTCAGAAAGCTTGAAATTGTAAAGAGAATCTTCCATGTGTGATTTATATACATTAAAATAACGGTCAAAGGGTTCAACAAACTCTGACGTGTCTTTTTTTTTTTTTTTTTAAACACATTACAATATAAAGAGGAATGATAACATTCCAGGCTCATACGGACACAAAAATAATTCCAAACGTAAGCCGTCTGACCCCTCACTAAGAATTTAATTTCACATTTTACTAGAGCCGTTCCTGATGAGAATTAGGTTACAATTTAAGATAGTAGGTATATGTAAGTGTGTGCACATGTATGCCTATTTAATATATATTATACACACACAAGTGAAAAAAAAAAGCGGGCCCTCAACCAACGTGGAATATTAATATAATTTATAAATTTGGCTTAAAGCCAACATGAGATATTAATCTAATTTTCAAGCGCAGGGATACTCCAGAGTAGAAATGAAATGAAAGTATAAATTGAGAAAATTGTATGTTTTGGTTCAATCAGGGGATTTATTAAGACAAATAAAAGAACACACATAATTAAAGGGGAAGCAACGTCTTATTGAAAACAAGTACTCTTTAGGGTACGTCTTGTACTCTATAATAGCTGAAGCCATTTCTTTGCTTTTTAACGTTCAGTAAACTTAACAATATTGGGGGTTTTAACTAATGTACCGGTGGACGCTACACCCTGCAAGGCAATGGATGCTACTGTGCTACTGTTTTGAAACCATTTTAAAGGGATACTATAGTCACCCAGGCCACTACATCTCTCCTTTTAACTTTGCAATGTACAACACTCCTGCAGGGTCTAGAAGGATATTAAAAGCGCAGGAGATAGGAAATTCTAAATTAAACAGAATGTGCAATAAGGAACATTAAACATTAGATCTCTCTTTACAGGAAGTGTGTAAGGAAGTTGTGTAAGTCTAGGGCTGCGTAAACACAGTGATTTAACACCTAAATGATGAGCAGTTACACTTAAAAGATAAATATAGGGGAACTACAAAATAATGTGCATACTGTAAGGGTGAAGACCAATTCCTAAATCTTCTCAAGCTGCTTATGTAAAAAAAAAATAAGACCTTACATTGTATATTAGCTCTATTTTATCATCTTGTTTTTAAAATATTTTCATTTACAAATAATTTTCTTATTTTTTTTAAATTAATATGTATTTTTTTAATTTTTTTTATTTTTACTAGAAGGTATTGTTCCTTTCATTTTCCATAAAAAGAAACATCATTGTATAACATGGGCCAAACGGCCAAGTAGGAAAGATAAAAAAAAAAATCAGCTATTTGCCATATTTTTACAATTTTGCTCCTGGTCTAAATACAGAGATAATATTAAAAAATCTACCATAAAATATCCATGCATGCTGACATATTAATCTAATATTGTCTTTGTCTCTATTACTCAAATTTTTATATTGTTTTCTGATTATATATATTTTTTCTCATTAAGTATCTTAGTGTCAATATTTGTCTTGATAAAGTCCTGTGGGTCCAGTGCTCAATTTTCTACATTTAAATACTTTCTTTTCACATTTATCAAGTCATTCCCCTACATCACCGTAAAAAACAACAAACAAAAAAAACCCCAACAATTAAGGATATACATATATTTATATATATATATAAAATCTGGAAATCCAGAATAAATATATAAATGTTTGTCTTAATGACTTTGTATGTACATTATGTGTGTGTGTTTGTGTATACACTAGACATAACAGAATATATTAAGAATGAATGGGCAATAATAAACGGCTAGTGTTACTCTCTATTTACACAAACATGATATATATATATATATATACACATACCTATTTACACAAGCTGAGTTTTAGCCTGGGGGGGGTGGGGGGCGGGGAGGGGAGGGGTCAATGTTTCAAGGAAACACTTTAGGAACAAATTAGAACACTGTTATTTGGCTACATAAATATGATTTTCCTACGCTTGAATATATACTCTACGTAGGGATTAAATGGCAGCCATATTAACAATATATGCTTTATATCTTGGCTTGGTTACCAGGAAACCAACACATATTGTAAAAGATACATATAGGCCCATAAGAATGTAACCTATACACTATTTTAAATAAGGTATTACTGAAATATTTAGTAAAGACAAGTTCGTCTTTATACAAACAATTACATTTAGACGTTAAATTATTCCTACTCTAAATGCTCCAAAACATGGTTATCGTAGATTTATTTGGAATAAAGCATAGTTTAACTTCTAATAAATATTTTGGTGATTTAAGCCAATTAGAAAAAAAGCAGAAAATAATTCACAAATGTTACGTCATATTGAAGTAAACTGTAAAACAGGAATTTTGGAACTGATATTCGTGTAACAGCAAATTTCGTTCTCTATAAATATGTTCTTTTTTAAGTCAGTGTTGGCTGTAGGCATGTGAAATTGGAAACTATATTTATATCAATATAAACATGGTAAACATAACTCATGGAACGTGGCCTTAAATTGTATCTAAAATATCTACAGTACAATCAATTCCTTTATCTGCCAAGTTCCAAAGGGCCTAATGGACCTGGCCCAAGATGTCATTAGGACCATTCAGTTGTAGATACAGATTATTGTCCCAGAATAGTTCAGCATGCAATGTGTACGTATGTGTACTAGTATTCTGCATTTGAGCTTTGATAGCATCGCCATATGGCTCATAGAGAACACGACAGATCAACACATTGACATCTCCTCATCTGATGGTCGTTTAGATTCCAGACTTGAAGAAGGCCGTACTTTTGCCTCCAAACCCCCCACTCCACAGGTTTCATGTGAAGCAATCTTTGTCTTTTGGGCTATGGATTCACTAAAGCTCAAGATTCGGAATAAAAAAACAGAAATCTAGAGAGCTAGAGGCCGACTGTCCTGGTGGCAGATTGATTCTGACTTCACACAGTTCTGTGGTCAGTGGAAAACAAAATAGGCTTAGAGGTTGCTTCCATGAGAAATGCTGTAGACCAGGCTCGGAGCAAAATCGGAAGTCATTAAAAACCATTACAAAATATAATTATTGTAGACCACGTGACAAATTGGTATATCCTGCACAGGTACAGACACAGAGGTGAAGGGTTCAGCTGGGATGAGGTAAAGGTTTGTCCTTCCAGGGATGGGGTCAAGGGCAGGCAGCAAAGTTTCATATCTTTCCTTTCATAGCTTGTGGACTCATTGTCCCAGGTGATTTTTCTATTTGTTTTGATTTATTGTTTGTTTGTTTTTATTTTTTATTTTTTGTTTAAGATTTCATGTTTAGGGAGACTGATCACTTGCTAGTAGGGAGTGAATCGACTGTAAGTCCCTCTGTACAGACTAGCCTGCAACATCAAAGATGAAAAACAGCCAATCAGTAGTGGACATGAGAGATCTTTCTCACCTTCTGCTCTTCTCTTGCTCAGAGATATGAGGTTTAAATGGCTCTATGGTGGAGGGGTTTCCAGAGCTATTGTCATATCTCCCACGAAAGACTGTTGGGGTCTTCACCCTTTTTCAGTTTGCCTAAAAATTTCAACTCCATACTCTTGTGGCAATTGAATTTGGGTATTACTACTCCTATTTACCTCCCCTTCACCCCGCCCTAAGCTTGCTATGGTGTGAGTTGAATAAAAAAGACATGGCGGTGCCTCTACCCAGCCAGTTAAACACTTGTATGCCGTGCAAGAGAAGAGAAATGGTGGGAAAGGCAAAAAAATAATAATCCAAAGCAGAATCTTTAAAACTCCGTAAAAAAGAGCAAAATCAGAGAGCACGTGGCAATGTAAAGAGAAGAAAGATAGAGAAAGAAGATGAGACGAGGATGATATGAGGAGAAAGAAGGAGAGATACCCAAAGCATTATAGGAAGAGCAGGGTAATAATGTACAGTTAATGATGGCTTTTAGCTAGCAGCTGCGCTGGAGATCGCAATGGTGTGACAATTGGTTGGGGTCTCCCTTTTGCAGTTGCCTTTTCCACCAGACTGGAATTTTGGGGGTGTACACTAGCAGGTAAAAAATAGATTTGGCGCTGATGGATCCCCTCACGTCCGATGGAGTGGGATGTACATTTTTTACATTTTTTTTTTCTTCTTTTCATCTTTGATGCTGTTACCAGGCTAGCTAAAAACAAACATTAAAGATATATAGGTGTTTTTATTTATTTATGTTTCTTAGTTTCGAACCCCAGCCAGGTTCCTGCAGGAGTCCTGATACTGCCACCTGCAGGGCAGACCTAGGGTCTTGCCTGTTTACTGAAATTGAGAGTATCAATAAAAGCCAGTCTCTCAGCCGTAAAGATACAGGATTATTAAGATTTGTACAAATCCAGAACAAACTATCCACACATAGAATGACGCTTCTGTGTTGCTGATTAATAAAACTAAACTGCAGTGTATTGTAATAAATAATAATAAAAAACAACAAAACCATTTCAGTGCCAGATTTGTGTAAAGTTCACACATGCCACCACTCAAAGGGTTAACTTTAACAAAAAGCGTGAGCGCTTTGTGAGTGAATATTGGAATCAGAAACATTATTCACAAAACTAATGTGTTTGTATTGTAGCACACAAAGTCTCAATTTGCCATCAAGAACCAGGCAGAACAGGTAATCTCTTAGTTTTAAATATTATTTATTTTTCAAGAATGTTGGATGGAGAAAAGAGTTTCAGAGAAGACTGTCCACCTCAGGGATGCCTGTATCCTATAAACCAGTCACATCCAAAATGTAACTCGTGGATGCGAAGCTACAACTCCTGAGAAGCTCAGCCAGCCATAGACAAATTACGTTTTCTTCTAGGCTGACTGTGGAGCATCCATTTAAACCTTGGGCACCCCTCTACTCCGTCAGTCCTCGCCTCTTCCACACTTTGGAGGGGGCACGGGAAAGTAGAGTATCACCCCAGATAGAAATCAGTTCAACAGGCTATTTTATCTATCAATTAATCTAAACTTTAAACTAGTGGTTCATGATTTAAAAAAACAAAAACAAACACTCATTAATTAAATCAGTAATTTAACATAAAAACTATTTTTGCGAATGTGCTTTATTTTTTTTATTTTTTTTTGCTTTTTATGGGATTACTGGTCCATTAATCAATTGTGGCTTCTTAGGTTTTTGTCAAGTTTTGAGAGCATTATTATTTCAAATTAAAAATGCTTTTGTTTTTAAAGTCCCTCCAACCAGGATATTTCCTTCGGTTGGATCTCATCCCCCCCAAAGCCGATCTTTTATTTTCTTCTTGCTAATGTCCTGAGTGGTTCTTGATGCTGTGATGCATTTCTGTTCTATATAACTTGTTACATTTATGAAAGTACTCAATTTTACTTACCATTGTTCCTATGCTGTACGTAGCTGCCGGTCCAATGGTGTGGTGATAAGGATCTGCTGCTGCATACACACGTCCATAACTGCAGAGAAAAGCCATAGGAACCTTAACTCTCTGCCATGTACATATTACAGTATTAGGCGACAAGGCCTGCGGTGGGGCATGTTATGGAATAATGCTATTACATTTATACTGCACTACCTTACAGCACTTACTGGAAGGATTCTCCACCCCCTAAAGCACCTTAGCGTAAATTGGCAATTTTATCAATTAACTTGGTTACACCCCCCTGGCTGTCAATCAGACATCTGGTCCTGTTACTTCCTGGTTGTTTAGCGCAGTAAAGATAAACTCAATTGCCCAGAGCATCTGCCTTGCAAATACTTGTCATTGAGCTGCATTGGGTCTGTAATTGGACAGTCACAGAAAGTCTGGGCGGGTTGGTGGGAGAGAGCTTGCAAAGGCTTCAGGCAAGAAGCTGTGTTTAGATATAACCCCAAATGAGAAAATGCATAATTAAATGCATGCATGTTTTCTATAGGGGTATATATGCTAATATATGCTAACCTCCTCCGTTAGATGCTCACCCAGTCTCCACTCAAAAAAAATCGTTAAAAACCCACTTCTTCATAAAAGCGTATCAGTTAAACTGTTATTAGCTCCCGACTGATTCCTCTTCTGCAACTGTCACTAGTCTAATACTATCCTTACCTTTTGTGTCATTTTACCCCACTCCCTCTAGCATGTAAGCTCATTGAGCAGGGCCCTCAACCCCTCTGTTCCTGTGTGTCCAACTTGTCTGGTTACAACTACATGTCTGTTCGTCCACCCATTGTAAAGCGCTGCGGAATTTGATGGCGCTATATACATGGCATAATAATAATAACCAGTGTTTTTAAAAAAAATACATATATATATTTTGGCAATCGAGAATCTCTTTAAGTCTGAAAAGATGTTTAAAATGAAAATATCATGGAATTTTTTTTAGTTTAATCAGGACTACAGACAGTACAACTATGTAAAGTGGGTAATATCTATATTTATATATCACAATTTTTTTTACAAGGGTTCCAGAACGTTTGTGCTGCATTGCAGTTGCTTAAGCTCTTCCTAAGCAAAAAGGGTGGACGTGGAAACCATTCTCACTGTGCCTAGAAGGGTATGCGCTACACCTCGCTGAGAAGGCCCAAACACGGCCAAAACAGGGCTGCTGGGACAACCTGCCAGCATTTTGCTTCAGGACTACTCTCTGATGGTTGGGATCAGTCTGATATCCAAATGGTAAAGTTTCTCTTTGTAATGGTGCAAATGAGCGAAAACATCTGGAGACCCAAGTGGGGACTAGTCGAATGGCAAGCTACTGAGTTTCTCTAAGCTTGTGCCCGTTCTCAGAGATCACATATTCTCAATTCCCAAATCTAGCTACTAGATAAAAAAAAAAAAAAAAAGTAAAAAAATGAGACTGCTGGATCATCTTGTTAAAATGTATACTTTTCTCTTTTTCGAAATAGAAAATGATAAATGAAGTCTATGTAGCTTACCAATAAAAGTGAGGTGTATAAATACTTCGTGTACTATACAGCCTCCTAACAGAGAGGTATGTCATCTTGCTGTGTTTGTGATTCATTTGAAAACAAATCTGGACTCAAAACAGCACATCTTTCCATATGTGACATCGTAAAACGACACTATGGGAAGATATTACATATTTCTTTAGAGCAGTGGCTCACAACCCAGTCCTCAAGTACCCTCTACCAGTCCAGGATTTAGGGATTACCCAGTTGTGTCTAAGGTGGTTTTAGAAGAAGATAAAAAAAAACACTTTAGACACAACTGGGTAATCCCTAACTCCTGGACTTGTAGGGGGTACTTGAGGACTGGGTTGGGAACCCGTTTTAGAGTGTAAGCTCACGGGGGAGGGGGTCATACATAGCACTTTGTATAAAAGTGCTACAATTGTCATACTAACGTCCGCAGGCAGGGGTCAGTAATCCTTTTCTACTGGTGTGTCTGATGAAATACCTCTCTGTCTGCAAGAATACCTATTTACTTCATAAAATGTTGTAAAGTGCTCTGGATAAGATAGCTCAATAAGAAATGACTATACACCGTACATTACCACTCACCTGTCACTATAAGCAGCTGCTGCTGCTGGCTGTGCGTATCTGTAAGCTGCGTATCCTCCCTGTTGAAAAAAAAAACGTGATAGTCCATACCAACTTTCATAAATGGTGTTACTGGCATAAACAATAGGAGATGCCAACACTCCATGGGTTAACAGGGTTTGCCCAGTCTAGCAGTGATACTAAAGATCTGTGTATGTGGTGGTACTTAGCTCCCCAATCAGGTGCAAACTATTGGGGTACCTGGCTCAGTTTGGAGGTACCCATAGGCTCAATGCGTATCAACGAGGTTGTATGAGAGGGGGCAGGGAAGAGAGATCAGTGCCAACAAGTGAGCAGATCTAAATAAACATTGAAAGGTGCTTAACTTGTTTAATCTCCATAATGTATTACAATGGGGTTTAATCTATGTATCTAATAATCTAACTATTTGATGCTGTGACATGTAATTAAGATGACTAATTCTAGTGGCAATCTGACATTGTTGATGTTCTAGTAGAATATTTGCAATTTTTATTTTCATTTATTTATATTTTTATTACACCTGTAATACACCATGTGTAGCACTTAATCTACTAAAAATATGATTTGCTATTTTGAGAATCCAAAAATGCCTCTAATTTTCTGTCTACCTTCACCATGTGTCTTATTTTTTTTCTACAAATACAATATTCTCTCTTAGATATTCAGCACACCAAAATATAAAAAAAGCAAAATGAGAAACACACCCACACAAAACAAAACGACACGTGCCCTTCCAGGACTGAAGAAGTCTAGTGTGTCTTTATTTACTTTAGTCAATGGTACCTTGCTTGGAACGTGTTTTAAAAGACTCCGGTTAAATATATTATCATTCTTTCTCCCACTGGTCTACAGGATCTATCACTGCGCCGTATCTCTTAATGAATTCATCTTAGCAGCATGAAGCAATAGGCTTTCTTAGCATTTCAAAGCACCAGTGTCTGCTCTCCCCAAGGCTTGGTCAATTGCCTTCTCCATCCTCCAGGCTACCTGACCTCCCTAAGACATGACCCAAAAATATGACCCTTCCAACCCTTTCATCTTCTCACGGAATGACCTCTCCTGCTCTTTCCCGTTTCTCATTCTTTCAGATTCTGCTTATTAGCATCACTGACCAACTTCTGCTATATTACCTTTAGAACTGGCAGCATTAAAGTCGATCTTTTCAAATTTTAGTCCCATTCATTGCATGTTCAGAAGCTTCCTCCACTTTGTGTGTTTCAGTTTTTCAGGGTAACAGAGATTGAGTTATGGATATATCGCAGTTCTTTGCTATGGGCTACTCTACCTCTGCAAAGCCCTGTACACATCCACCATGATTACTCAGTAGTTCTATCCTTACTCCCCTTTTGGAGCCTCCAGAATAGAGCAACTTACATTAAAAGATCATGTATAAATTAGATAAAAATGGATGACACCAGAAGGGTTATAATTTCAGAAAGGCCTGCATTAATAGATCACTACTAGATGAAATCAATACCTTGACTTTGCATCATGTGCTACGTTAAGGGTTATCATCTACGTTAAGGGTTATGTCTTCTATTGAGAACTACTGATAAGTCATAAAATATGTTTGGCATTTCAGTTTCTATAGCAATATTATTAATTGTATCAAACTCTACAGATAAATAATGAATTAACCCCTTACGGACACAGTTTCAGAAATAAAAGGGATTCATGACGGAATATTTCCGTCATGTGTCCGTAAGGGCTTAAGTAGCCTTCTGTTTTGGATAACATTGAATTATGATCCAAAATCCAACCCGGATGAGATCACAGAGACAAATATCTTAAATTTCTTTGGGAAGGGTGGACAACTTACATATATTTCGGCTCCATAGAAACCATCCTGGTAAACAACTCTGTGGGACAGAAAAGAGAAAAATACATGAAATTGTAATGTTAGACGCAAGTGCAGTGGGATATACTAGGAGGAAGGGGGGGGGGGGGGGAAGTCAGGGTAAGGGAGAATGAAGAGGATACAGAACAAGCGATTCGTTTAGAATGGATCCAGCAGAGTGGAAGAGAGAGAAATAAGGAGGACATTTAAAACAGTTAGAGAGGAACATAAATTGGAATAAAAATGTAACTAATCAGTGAGGGGCGGGGAACTGACAAGAAAATTAAGCCTAAATAGCAGAAGTGGGATAATTATCCACAAAAACAATTCTTCTGCAATGAAATCACATCTAAAAATACTAATGTTATGATTTAACCTACACATTTTATTATAAGTCAGCTAGTGAAATAAACACTTAGTACAAACATCTTAGGCAACATAGAATATGTTCTAAACAATAGATTGCTGGCATAACATAATTAGTTTTCTCTTAACTCATTATGTGTAACTTGACTGTTGGCTGAGATCAGCCATTAATTAGGGCACATAGCAATTAAATAAAGAAACGTATCAAAGGGCAGCCAAAATAAACATTTTGATAGTGTTACCAGGAAGAACTGCCCGTGAGTTTAAATAGACCCTACATTTACCCCAAAATGATTTAAAATAAACAAAATTCACAATGCTTTATCCAACCATTGCAGCTTGATTTATACTCACGCTCCGTAGGTGGGGATTGGTGGGGGAGGTGGAGCAGCTCTGAAGGTATTATACACTGCGCGGCCCCTTCCCCGTAAGTGAGCCCCTCGGTAAGCAATTGTGGTGCCAGCAGGAGGATATGGAAATCCAGTTACTAACGGAATTAAAAATAAGCTGATTAGGGACCCCTAAAACGTGGTCTTTTAGAGCCTATTCCAGTCCATATAGTAGACCTGTCCGTTTTATACAACATCATTTAAACAAACAACTGAATAATCACTTCTTTACACGATAAGCTATTTATAATTGTTTTCTCCAATATGGAATAGTTTGTGAGAAATCCCTTTAAATTGTTTTAGCCTAGTCATGTGACCTGCAATGCAGAAAACATGCTATTTAAATCATTCTTCTAGCTCGCACACAATCTTTTATTCTAACCGTATACCAGCTTAAAACATTATGCTGTAAAAAATATATATTATCTACATTGTTTTAGCTCGGCATACAGCGACAATAAAATGCCTTGCGAGGCAGAAGGATATTTTTTTTTAATAATATCATGCCTTCTGGAGTAATCTGCAAAAAAGTTCATATTTTAAAAGATAGTTAATACAGAAATCTAAACATTGAATAATGTCTGTTTATGAATTTTCAGACGTAGGTCAACTGCCTTTCTCCAATATAACAACTGCATTCTTTAATCTGTACAGGATAGTATGTCACAATACATGTATACTATAGATATATGGTACGATTAGATACTGTGTTGAGATTAATCACACCAGCCAGCCTGTTCCTTTTCCGCTAGATTCTAAACTGCCCTCCTCCTATCACAAACAAGCGGTATTAGTGACTGAATGGCCACATATCATCTATTAGGAAGAAATTGACAGGATTTGAGGCTCTGAGGAAGACCATGAAGTGCCCTTTAGGACCTTAAAGAATATCTTCCAGGGCAAATCCAAAGAGTTTGCCGGCATGATAGTGATGCTGGTTAGCCTAAAACAGTTGTAAATACACCACACTATATCTTTGTTGTATTCTTGGGTGGTTTGTACCATTAGTTTTGATATCAGTAGATTTTGGCTCTTGCTAAATGTAAAAGAACACTGGGATTTTCAGTCTTTGAGTCAGATGTCTGTAATTAGATACATCTTTGGCTCATCGAAAGCAACATGATCCCGGACCATAAACATACCTATAGAGGGGAGCTTAGTCTACGATATTACCTTTTTACAGTGTGTTATGCACAAGTCAGTGGTTTGAAGAAAGGTCCACATAACAAAACTTAGTCTAACTAGTAATTCCCCCACCTGTCCAAAAATCTGTGATCCACTAGAACAGTAAAGTCATTTTTATTGGTCTGCCAGCAGTAATTATACGTAGTACTTATGACATGAATCTAACTGAAGGATGTCCAAACTCAGCTGGGCTACTCTGGACACTCGTGATCGAATACAAATTATAATGTTTTACATAGTCTTCAGCTTTTTCTAGTTTGATTTTTGTGTTTCCCAGATGAGACGTACCTGCATAGAATTCTGGTCCGTATACGGCTCCAACCACTGGGTTTAACTTCCAGCCTGAAAGAGTCAAATAGATTCAAAGAATTAGGGTGTTGTAACCACCGACAGGAGATTTTATTCCCATCACCATCATATTACATGGAGTGAGATGTAAATAACAAGTTATGCAAAGACACATAATCTTATTAACTGTACTGAGCCTTGGCTAGCTAATGACAATGAGAATTCAGATAATTAGAGAGTCCCCACTTTTATATTATTGTGTTGCATGCACAAAGAATTTGAAAGGTTTTAAATCAATCCCTATATATATATATATATATATATATATATACTAAACCATTCTGTTAAGATCTGATTTAGGTTTCCTGCATATAAATTCAGCCACCAGTATCCGTGCAAGCCTTCCTTGCACATAAAGGTTAAATAATACTGCACAGAGAATCCCAATTAACTGGTAAACCCAACAGGACTCCTTCGAATACCCGGGACTGTCATGTAAAATGGCAAGTTCATCGCACAGTGCGGCAAGCGACTGAACTCACGTGCGATTTGACCTCTGAGTCATTTGCAAGCAGATCATTGTGAGGCAGCCCAATATATTTTATTGGTAACTGGAATTAGTAGTGAAAGGTTGATGTATCGTATTGTGGGTGTTTGCTGAGGACAGGTTGTCCATTTTTTGTCCATTAAAGGATTTTAAGGAACACACAGGCTGCCTGAAATCTCTATAAGTGTTGCTTTACGTTACAATCGTTATTCAGACCTTGGCATTATGAACCTACATATCCCTGCAGTATGTAAAGGAGATTAGCTTTGTCTCAAAAAGCCTAAAGGATGATTGCGTTGACAGGGAATGGATGAAGTCGTATTAGAAGGTTATGACTTTGAACTATACCGGCAGCTATTCTGATGTCGGAGAGAAATCAGAGTTTACGTTTTGGTGTTCATTAAATAATTACCTGTCAGAGAAAATAAATTGAAGCATCGCTATCATTGGATGCCAGAGTGCTGTACCCTCTTTTTATTTTCATACGTTATTGCTAAAGTATATTTTAACTGACCTCTAAAAAGACGTTATCGCGAATTTCCTTTTACTTAAATTATAAAATTCATAAAAAAAAACCAAAACATTGAGATGTATTCACTAAACCCTGGATTGTAGTAAATTAAAAACAGAGTGCACGTTTTAGGCCAAGTTATGACAGTAACGGAGTTACAGCGCAGTATGCTCCATTCATAGTGCTGTCCCTAGGAGGAGACAGGGACATGTACTCAATGAAATCGATGCAGCACATACCGTTTGTATAGGGGTTAACCGGCTTCTTGTTTGTCATTACCCGAGCGGTGGCATTATTTACCTGGATAGGAGAGAGAGAGAGAAGAAAATTACACACAAAGATATAAAGTTACCACGGACGATAGCACGCTGTTTACTGTGAACAAGATACGTTAATGTTCTATGGATTTATTACTATAATATTAACCTTGGTTCCAAGTCTGGGGTAATACATGAACACAAATTACATTTATTTGCAGGTAAAACTGAAACAGATACTATAATATATACTGAAGGAAGCAGGAAAATGAGAAACCTTCACTTTTTAGCGATTATTGGAAAATAAATGCACAAGGATGTGATTGTTCCATTTATCTCAAAGTGCCTACACAAGTTGCTGAATGACACGGCCAAATTAAAGCACAGAATATTAAACCAATCCAAGGAAAGATTGCGGCTTAATAGCATATACTAAAAGGGACACTCTAGACCCTTATATCACTTTAGCTTGCTGAAATGCTTTATGTGTGAAGTGTATGTCCTCTTTTTTTCACTTTACAAAAAGCGAAGATTTCAATAGAAATTGTCACTTTTATAAATTAACGTTGTCAGTCAAAAGGTCCTGTGTTACTTCCTGGTTTGGTTAGCTCAGTGGAGTTAATATCTAGAGGAAACAATCACTCAGAGCACCTGCCTTGCAAAGACTTCTCCTTGAGCTGCATTGGGTCGTCTGTGATTGGACAGCCAGAGAAAGTCTGGGTGGAATTAAAAGGGGAGGGCTTGCAAAGGCTGCAGACAAGAAACCTGCAACTTCTGAAAGCTGATTTTTGATATACCAACAATAAACAAAAAAAAAATGCATGTTTAAATGCTTGATTGATTTCATTGTGTGATTTCATCTACTAAACAGTGATTTATTTTGTTGGGGCGGCAGTAGAGTATCCTTTTAATATGCTCCCTCATATGCTCACTATGTGCACAGAACTTAGTAGTTTAGCTTGTAAGCGTGTGCTATATAAACGATATACTATATCCAAATTCTCAATTGAAGAATCTCAAAATATACCGCAAACACATGATATTGAAAATGTAAATTTAGTACAACATAACTACTAATTAAATATAGATCAATTGCAAGCGTCACTGCCTAGATACCTTCCATATTAATAGAACTTATGAGTAAGGACAAACACACACAAACGTAAATAGAACCGAAAAGTAGATACCAACAAAATTGTTTCACTTTGGATCTAAGCAGACAGAATCAGCTATATAATAAGGTCAGCTATATAATAATAATTAAAACGAGTATGTTCTACGCTATTTGCTCAGGTTCAAAACGTTTGTGTACTTAGAACTATTTTGTGTGACACAGTAGCAACTGCTATGAATTTTATTATGGCTTTATTTGTCTCCAATACCCGCTGTGTACACTAGCTGCACGCTATGATTGGAGCTTGTTACTATGTCGTAGCTGTAAATTTTTTTTATTATTTTTAAGAGGAGGTAGCGTTCATCCAGAAAACAGGGTTTTGTTCTCCCCTCAAAGATGACCAGTTGCTACAAGTCAAGATATTTTTGTGATTTTTCTTTTATTGAGAGCTATATTCTCCCGTGTCCTGATTGGACGAGGCATTCTGAAATTCATGTCAGCAGAAATTGCCGTCGTATATTTTGTTATGATACACAGTGGGGTAGACGGGATACAGGGCTGGAATGAGCAGACCGCAGTGCAGCGAAGTGCCAAACATTCCATTTTACCATCCGACCCAACACTGAATTGTTGGAGAGATATTTTGGCTCAAACTGCAAGCTTCATGTAACCATAAAGACCTAATGTAGGTAATAAAACAGCACACAATTGGCAGCGCTGCGGGAGGAGGTAGAAGGGAGAGCGGTACCAGGAGAGAGACTCCTCTTCCTTGGGAGGAAGAGAGGTGCAGAGAAATGGAAATAAAAAGGATGTAAAATTAAACAGCCAATCCCAATTAAGAAGCCAATCCGACACAATATAAAATAGTGCTTTTTACCCCAAACTTCCCCCTCTCTTCTCAAGTACTTGTTCATTTTTTCCATTGTTTGTTCCTTGGCCGGGGGGAGGGGGGTCAGAATTATTATCACTAGACACACCGCTTATTAATATGTTTGGTGTCTTTTTGGATGGGCTTAAGAGATGGAGAGATGGGTACTAGCCCAGCTACGTTGGTTATTCAGGGGGAACAGTTAATTTCTATTTTTTCACGGGGACCCATTCCTATTTTGAAGTACTCTTCCCCAACCTGTGCCCACCTATTTCTCTTTAATAACCATGTTTGGGCAGGGCAACCTTCACCTACTGTTCTTGTATGTCAATCATGTTTTGGTAGAATTACGTGATTGATTCTTTTCTGTCTTGCTGAGTCTCCTTTGCTTTCAAACCTAGGAATTTGTCTCTGTAGTTTTTTTTGACCCATTTATCCCCTTTACCTCTTTTTCCCTCAGTCTCTCATTTCCAAGTTACATACTATCGATATATTCTGGCATTTCTTATTATACTTTACAAATGTATTGTGTAATCCCCTGTTGCTTTCCTTTTTGCAGCGTTTATGTGTAAGTTTTTAACATTTTGTTATCTTCTTTTATTATTTTTTTTTTCCTTTTTGTGACGTTTCATGCCAGTAAATGTTACTGTAACCAAAATATATTAAACTATGTTTGTTTGTTTTTTGGCTAAAAGATAATAGGATCGTGCTAATTGTTTTTAAAGGATGCTGGACCTCGTAATGGCCAACAGAATGTGTAAACTGAATACATTTTGATACCTGTTTCTGCCAAAAAGCTGGTTGTATGATACACAGATTTCATTTGCCAAACTACAAAGTTTTTGTTTTTTTTTGCATGAAAGGTGCATTTTAAACTCTTAGCTTGGAGCTTGTAACAGGTATACCCTGTATATTAAACAGGGCTCTGTCCTGCTGGGATCTCAATATATAATATATCTGCATATTTCTGAATTATTCTGTCCGAAAACTTCTCTGCAGAAAACAATAATCTAACGGAATCAGCAGTAAAATGCAATTAACACCAGATGTTGACCCCGATATTCCAGCTGTTGCCGCCCCCCTCCAACCATCAGGGCTGAACTGTGGGAAAAGGTCTCCCGGGGGCTGTTAATATTTGTTACTTTCAGGAAACACTACAGCAGAAAATATACCCATCGTTCGGCAGATTGTGACAGCGAGGGAATGTACTGCAAAGCACAGGACACATAGCGAGTGAATTTTGTTCATTTTTATAAAATGCGGAGGGGGAAAAAAATACATCAGCATTTTCGAACAAAATCATCAGTTTAAAGAAGAATTGTAACGGGGAAGTTAGTAAGAATTGGAGAGCTTTTTTGCCCCCTAAATCCTGTGTGTTAAAACAGTTTAGAATATGAACAAATGTATATTTTTCTTGCTAATTTAGATGAGAATAGGAGCAGTACATAATAATCTGTTTCGGTTAATATTTTAATTGTGAAAAGTGCAAACTATCCTGTTGTCAATACACATTTTGTCTAAAGAATTCTACAGATAATGATTCTTTGCTGCAAATCTGCAGCTTCTGCAGGGTCCCAGAAATGATGACTGAGATATTTGAATCATTCTTGATCCTGTCACGGTATTCAATGTGAGAACGGTACATGTATAACCTAGCAGGGCTTTATGGATATGTAGTTAAGCATTCTCAAGTAATGTTCTTCATGAAAGGACACAAATGAAACTACTCAACAGGATCTGAGCAAAAGTTTAGATGCCAAGGAGAGCCTGTTCCTGGAAATAGAATGATAGAAAGGCATTAGAAGGACTCACTGCCTCACAGCCAAGCTATGGTGCTACCGAGCTATGCTCAGTGAGCTGCAGTGGGTATGGTACTTGGAGTGCCCCTTTAAACATGTGAATGGTACATACTGGACATATAGCCTGGTAAAGTGACAGAATCCCTAATACACCACTATTGAAGTTCAACTAAATTCTATTTTCCTGTTTTTTTTATTGTAGTGTTTGATGTGAAATATATATTAATTTATTTAATTTTATGTGTTGACATTCCCTTTTTTAATCACTCCTTTTGTGCATTAACATTCTTCCATGGGCAATCTCATTTTAATTTTACAGAATGAAAGTATAACATTTTATAATTATTCACAGTTGAACGTCTTTCTTCCAAGCCCAACATTCTCTGTTTAAATTGCATTCTTTTACATTTGCTTTCCGCGGGGGAAAATGAAACGCGACTTAAACTATTTGTGAATCTAGATCTTACTGCTGATATTTCTAATTTGCGATGCATGATGATTACCTCTTTTTTTCATGGAATAAAATTTGCCAACTGAATGATTATACTAGGAAGTTTATTGTTAACATACAGGAGTCTTAAAAACACAGCAAATAAAAAAAGGATGGACTCCTTGTTCTGCTTAATCACAAAACAGTGTATTTGACTTTAAGGACCTCTCTCGCGTGTCTCCGTCAGGACTCAACACATCACAATATCAGGTTGCACACAGTACACAGTACAATGCTAACTTCATAGAACACACAAACTTATCTGATATGCACCTCAATTTTTCTTCCCTCAACGATTGTCCCGTTGAGTTTCTCCCGTGCGCGGTCTGCATCCATGCTAGTTTCAAAAGTTACAAACCCAAATCCCTATGAAAGAGGGGAGCAGATAGGGGAAGAGGAGACACAGAAACACCCAAGAGTAAGAGAGTTAGAGACATAAAAAGGAGAGGCAGAAAAGCAAGCATGCTAAAGAAGTCTTATTATGGAGAGAGGTTAATGATGGACACCATGGTCTGAGGATGGAATGCACATGCAGATGCGGCACAGCAGAAGAACATGTTGCTTCTAAGTTGACCAGCCCACCACCCAAACAATTAAGCATGGACTTCTTCTATGAACCTGATCATGCCTTTTCTGTACAATTCATTGATAAGCAGCACTGTTTACTATAGTTGTAGTAAGCAGGTACATCTCCAAATTTTGGGGGGCTAAATATTTGCCATGAGGCTCTGCCAACCTCCACTTAGCATAGTACCATGGTATAGATTTAGCTTCACAGATGATGGAGCACCAATTGCTGGCCACCCTTGCTCCTTATAGGAAATACAGGAGAGGAGCTCTGTTAAGATAAAGTAACTAGTGTGCTTTAGAGGGAGAGATTATCATAGGGCCATCTAAGGGCTACACTTGCCATGTTCTTAATTTCTCACATGTTGTTATGATGTTGCAAAGGTTGACTTCTTTGTTGACTGAATTATTTTGAGATTGAAAAGTACTAGTGACCGATTTGTATCCTCTCCTGCCTCTCCCCGGCCTTCCACCTTCAGGTTCAGAACATGACAGAGCTTGCAGGCGAGTAATGGAGATAATGAGTGTTTAAGGCCACCCTCAGCACAGCAGGTAGCTCCCGTTATCCTACAACTAGGAGCCAGGCAGCTGGTCCATGTGACAGGCCACAGAGCTGCTCTCCTGCCCCCGCTGTAATGCAGATAGGATTTGTGGAAAGGTTCCACTCTGACAGGTAACGATTTGCGAATCCCTCATATCTTCAGGACATGCCGCGCTAATGAGATATCTACACTCACCTTGGAACCTCGCTCGTTAAAAATGATTTCCACGTCTAAAATCTTCCCGAATTGCTGCAAAAGACACAAACAGAGGATTGAAGGAAAAAATGGTAAGTGCACAAGGAATATCAGTAGAGAGAGCGAGACAGAGCGTTAATATGGGGGGTCTGAGGAGGTTTTGTCGGGTGATTTGGCTATGCGGTAACGCTAACGAGCAGAGCAACAGAGATTTAGATGCGGCTGGAGATGACTGCATTATTTAATTAATACTAATTACTTGTCTCAAACCAAGAAATTTTGGCTCGTTTAGAAACTACGAGGCAGGCATTAATCTTCTATGTAAACCATAATGAAAGACAAAGGAATGAAGGAGTGCTGCATTGAAAGACTTGGACACCTGCGATTCCCTCCTGCAGTTGCCTCTTGCTGGTCGAAAATAATTAGAGTTGCGGCTCAACAACAGATAGAAAAAAAAAAATCTGCAGATTGGATTGGAGAACCCCAAGGAGTTCGTACTGCCACTTTAATTTGAGATGTTTATAAAATATGCACTCCGCAGGGTATCATTGAGTAAGAGGCAGCCCTAGAAGAAGATAGTGTTACCCTGGTGTAATTTCAAGCAAGTGATTTAGGTAGTAGCTGGCGTTCACCCAGCCCAGAGCGTCATATTCTTAGTCACGGCTAACACCTGCACCCCAGATGGTGAAGGGCTGGCTGAAGGTCCTGAGAAGTGCCATTCACAAACATCTGGGGTGCCATTGAGTCAATTCACAAATAGTACATTGTCAACAAAGCTGTAATAGATACTTTCCCTCTGGTTAAAATACATTTTCCGAATTAGTTGTCACCTCTCAGATCACTGCTTAGTGGATATGACCCAGAGCAAATAAAACCACTGATTCTGTGCATTGGCCGTTTTACTCTTAGAGGCATGTGCCGCATAAAATTATATCACAAAATTGAATTAATTATGGAGTTTGGAATTCAAAGCTCTATCATTCAGTGGTTAGTGAATAAACCCCTATAAATCATATATACATTTATCCGAATGCAAATTTGAAGTATATAATAATTACTTTTTTTTTTTTTTGCAATTATTTAGGATTAAAACACTTATTTTATGATACTATTGGACAAAAAATAAATAAATCCAATCAAATGTAGTGACACACGGCTGGAGGGGAGCTCGGTGCTTTATACATATTTATACTATTTCTCTTATTTTGGTGTAGCTGTAAATCTAAAAAAAATTGAGTTATTTTATGAATGTGAGTTGTGAATTTTGTCCCAAGTGCACCGTATCACAGTGACGTATTTAGATAACTATCTGGGTAGCAACCATGCCAGTGTCACATTGCAACATAGCTTGGCGTTAAATAAAGCCGGTATCTCTAGCACGATAGGGTCTGACACTGGGAGAAAGAAAGTGAGCAGGAATCTCATCTGTTCTGCTTTTTGGGAAGTGCAAAGTGCTCTAACGTAGGCGACAGCTGTCAGACAGTACAGAGCAGACCTTGACGGAATTTGGGATACAAGACGGATACTTTTTATTATGAAAACAAACTTTGTGCCCTGAACATAACACAGAACATGGGCCAAACCATGATACTTTGGTAGAATGTATAAATCTCGCCAGTGATCGCTCCCCTGTCTGGTCGTAAAACCCATGCAGCTGGCCTAGTCAGGGAGTAGCAAAGTTACTGCATGTGTGTGTATCTGCTATAGTCCATTTGGAACTCGACGTATAGAATAGAATTCAAATATTTAAAGGCTACATTTTAATAAGTCACTTTAATGGTTTTAATTACATCTGTCAGCACGTAAGAGCAAAACAAAGCAACACAAAAATAACTACATCAGCTGGTTTAGATGTCACTTATTTTGATTCAGCTTTTATTGTGTGAAGGTTTAAAATGGGAGATTTATTTAAAAACAGGTCCCCATCAAGGGTACAATTGTAAAGAAGATGCAGTCACCATGGGAACCAATATAATGTCTCATCAGTTTGTCTTTATAATTATGGCCCTATATTTTTTAATATACCTGTATTTATGTCAGGTCGCCTTGCCCTATATTTTACATCAATCTTAAATGCTTTCTGTAAGATGCTGTATCTTTCTATGTGCTGATCCTCGTTATTGTTTATCTAGTGCAGCGTTTCCTAATTGGGGTTCCGCCAACATTTTTATAAATAAAATGGCCGCGGGCGGCGAGGTAGAAGTCATCTTCCTGCTCAGCTCCCTTGCGCGCACAGCAGTGATACTGGAGCTGGAATATGACGTCACTCCGGCTCCGGCATCACTAAGAGGCGCACGAGGGAGCTGAGCAGGGAGATCACTGCTCCCTCACTGCCTGCACGCCAGCCGCTTAGCAGCCCTACTGGACCCCAGGGACAGAACGCTCAGCCTAGCAGCCCCACTGGACAAATGGGATATGGAAACTCCATGCCAGCACTCCCAAAGGTAGGGGGGCTGGGTGGAGTAAAATTTTTTAAAATAATAATAATTGTTTGTGTGTCTGTTTTGGAGTTTGGATGTGTTTGTGTGTTTGAGAGTGTATGTGTGCTTGTCAGTGAGTGTGTGAGTGTGCATGTGTTTGTCAGTGAGAATGTATGCGTTCTTTTCAGTGAGTGTATATGTGTTTGTGTGTGTGTCTGTAAAAGAGTATGTGTGTTTGTCAGTGAGTGTATGTGTGTCTGTCAAAGAGTGTGCTTAAAAGGAATTAAATCAATGCATCTCTATGAGGAAAATTCAGCGTCCTCATGCAGACCATCTTAGGAGTGGCCACTTGGAGGTGTCCCTAGGGGCAATGTAAACACTGCCTTTTCTCTGAAAATACGGTATTTACATGAAAATGCCTGAAGGGAGCTATTATACTCACCAGCACAAATAAATTAAGCTATAGTTGTTCTGGTGAGTATAGTGTCCCTTTAAATTTCACCTCCTCTGCTTAATTTTACAATAATTCTAGCTTCTAAATGAAATAATTCCTCCCATTATTTGCGACATGCTGAGTTGTTTACATTTGTGATTGCTGGTATATAGAGTCTTTACGTGTGTGATTGCTGGTATATAGAGTCTTTACGTGTGTGATTGCTGGTATATAGAGTCTTTACGTGTGTGATTGCTGGTATACAGAGTCTTTACGTGTGTGACTGCTGGCGATGCCTCCTACTACTTGTAATTTAACTGGCCTATTGTGACCTGTTTGTTCCAAGCTGGTGAATTACTCGAAGAACCAAAGTTTATTTTATTCAACGATCCATGGAACGCTAAGGTCTCTTGATAAAGGTGAATGACTACTTGCATTTTTTGAATGTAGGAATCTGGGTGGATGTTGGGTTTTACATTACGTGTATGGTAACATGACCTGTCTAAGTCTGCTGCTTGATTACTCATTCTCTTAATTAGAAGTGCCGTGACAGTGTATCATGCTTTCTGGAGTATATAAGGTTCAAAGTGTTAGAATGGAGGACTTAGACCCCCATTAAATCTGCCTCTTGGGCAACACTGTTCTATGATGTTAAAGGGTAAGAATAAGAACCGTAAACACTTTTTGTGCATTATTGCAAAGCTGTTGGTGCAGAGAGTACCCTGCTCCCACCAACCGTTTGTAAAACTAACATGGTTATACCCCCAGCTTGGTGCGTGTGGCTGGTTCATGTCAAAGAACAACGAGGCCTGATCTTTCTGATCTGTGGCCCTGCAGATCTCCGCACGTGGGCCAGATCACAAAAACTACCAACAAATGGTGTTTATAAAGTCATAGCAGCCATTGCGATCACTTTAAAAGCAGTTACACGTATCCTACTGGATAAATGGAAATACTCCTGGGGGTAAACTGCCTGGCAGGAGTTTATCGAATAGGAGAAGATCCCATAGACCAGAATTAGACACTCCTGATTGGTGGAGCCTCTTGATGGTGAGTGAGGGTTTAGCTTTTCTAAACTACACAACTTCACGATCATTTTTTTAATGCATTTTCTAAATTATGCATTAAAAAAGGTAATCATTTTTTACCTCATTGACTCTAGTTAAAGGAACTTTCATCACATTAACTACTTAATCTGAATGATGTTGTCATGGTGTGAGGCTTTCCTGGGTGCTAGCTTACCTCAAAGGGGTTTAACTGTTTATGGATGGTTTAACCCCAGAGTGTTGAGTCTGGTGCCCGATCCCTCTGCTTATGGACATCACCACAGTACAAGGCATGAGTCAGGAAGCTCAGTGCCCCATTAACAAAACGGCTTGAGAAACAGACGTATTTTTCTTGAGCCGTTTTGTGAATGGGGAGCTTCTTATAAACTCAGAGTGTGAGTCAACACTGTGGGGCTAAAATGTGTGTTAGTGATTTAAATTTGCACCAAAGGAGGAGATGTATATAAATAGTTGGATTCTGGGGCATTGCGGAGAAATCAGCCGGAACATTCCGTTGACTTTTATTATGACTTTTCCACATTTAGAACTTTGGCCCAGAATTGTTGCACGTTGACTGCAAGATTAGAGGAGCCAATATTTATTAACATGAACGGATATTATGATTAAAAAATAAATAAAAAATAAATGCAGAATTAATATATCCCATAAAAAAAACACCAACATGGTGAAATAAACCCATCTAATCGGGAACTTGGAAAAAGAAAAAAAGTCTTCGAGTCAGAGAAGAAGGCGCAGCGAGGAGGGAGAGTGAACATCACACAGCAGATTATTAGCTCTGTAAATCTTAACAGCTCCTTAGAGAATAAACTGAAGCAGTTCACTGATCAGTCTCTCTGGACAGCAATTCATAATTACAATAAACTTCCCATTTGATTGAAGCAAAACAATTAATTTTTCTTTTGGCTCTGTGGGTGGGGTGGTGGGGGGTTTCCTACATGGGAAAATTCCTCTGTGTAGGTTAAGATGTTCTTTATGTTCACAGTGGACCCATACGCAGAAGAAGAATAGGATTTGGCTTTCCGAAGCCGATCTAAGGCCTTCTCACACCAGAGGAGGCCGCGTTTGGCATTTTGATGAGGGATTTTATAGAAAGTTTAACTGTGCCAGCTTTAGTAATGAGGGTTAATACTTACTCCAAACATCTGCCGCAGGTCAGGGTCTCGAAAGCGGAAAGGGATGTTGGACACGTGTAATCTTTTGGGCTGTTGCTTCTCTGTGTTTTCTTGACATTGTAGCTGTTGACTGCTGTCTGTCTGTGATACCTCGTCTGTCTGTAAGCAAGAAGGACAAAGTACATGATCAGTACAGTTCTGCAATGTGTTGGCACTGGGGGTTTTCTTAACCCCACTTTGCATCTGACACAAAGTATTCTCCTGTGACTATGCAGGGACTCTGTAGTGATGTGATGAGTTCCTGATGAGAACTGAAATTATCAATAAGCAAAAAATATATATATTAAATTTGCAGAATCCACAAACCTGAGTGATGTTGATGAGACTCGCTGCCAAATCTTGTCACACCAAGATAATTAGTTTCACAATAATTTCCGTAATGCACGTATCCATTTTGTGAGCTCAATAGCTATAGAAGCAGGGGGCACATGGTTATTACATGACTATCAGATATGCATCCAACACCTTTTAAAGCGTGGGGATTTATAGGACTCTCCACCTCAAATCTACAGTTTTACATTTTTCAATAGGGAGTATGTGTGACTGGGCACAGCAGGTCCACCAGCGCTGGGTCCGCTATGGGTCTCTTGTAAATATTATGCTCACTGCATTTCAGAAGGACTGCTCCACTGCATGAAACAACTGCAAAATTCTTTAAGGGAAGATATTAAAAATGTAACAACTGCTATAGTAATGGGGTGGGGGGCAGGTGTTCACAGTAAGCATTTAGTAGTTCGCAGCTATTCCCTGCATTGCAGGCACGAGTCAGCACCAGAGAGAATAGAGGGAATGCAAGCTAGCACCATGGAGAGTTCCACATACATCTCTAAAATTCTGCAGTCTGATGTATGGAGCAGGGACGATTACTTCTACAGAATCCTGCAGCTTGGATACAGCAGAGATGGGGGGTACCTGTAGAATCCTGCAGTCCGTTGGCTATAGCAGTGATATCCAGATCTAAAGTACCTGGCAATTTGGATATAGCAGTGATGGTGAGATCTGCAGGACCCCACAGTCTTATAGTTATAGAACCCTACAGTTCGGGTATGGCAGTGATGGTGAGACCTGTAGAACCCACAGTCTGACTATAGCAGTGATGTGAGACCTGTAGAACCCTGCAGTCTAGCTATAGCATGATGTGAGACCTGTAGACCCCTACAGTTTGGGTATGGCAGTGATGGTGAGACCTGAAGAACCCTGCAGTCTGATGGCTATAGCAGGGGTGGTTAGACCTGTAGAACCCTGCAGTCTGACTACAGCAGTGATGTGAGACCTGTAGAACCCTGCAGTCTAGCTATTGCATGATGTGAGACTTGTAGACCCCTACAGTTTGGGTATGGCAGTGATGGTGAGACCTGTAGAACCCTGCAGTCTGATGGCTATAGCAGGGATGGTTAGACCTGTAGAACCCTGCAGTCTGACTACAGCAGTGATGTGAGACCTGTAGAACCCTGCAGTCTACTGACTATACCAGGAATGGTGAGACCAGTAGAACCGTGCAGTCTGGCTATAGCAGTGATGGTGAGACCTGTAGAACCCTACAGTCTAGCTATAGCAGGGATGGTGAGAACTGTAGAACCCTGCAGTCTACTGGCTATACCAGGGATGGTTAGACTTGTAAAACCCTGCAGTCTGATGGCTATAGCAGTGATGGTGAGACATGTAGAACCCTGCAGTCTGGCTATAGCAGTGATGGTGAGACATGTAGAACCCTGCAGTCTGGCTATAGCAGTGATGGTGAGACATGTAGAACCCTGCAGTCTGGCTATAGCAGTGATGGTGAGACCTGTAGAACCCTGCAGTCTAGCTATAGCAGGGATGGTGAGACATGTAGAACCCTGCAGTCTGGCTATAGCAGTGATGGTGAGACATGTAGAACCCTGCAGTCTGATGGCTATAGCAGGGATGGTTAGACTTGTAAAACCCTGCAGTCTGATGGCTATAGCAGTGATGGTGAGACATGTAGAACCCTGCAGTCTGGCTATAGCAGTGATGGTGAGACCTGTAGAACCCTGCAGTCTAGCTATAGCAGGGATGGTGAGACCTGTAGAACCCTGCAGTCTGATGGCTATAGCAGTGATGGTCATATCTTTAGAACCCAGCAATCACATTAAACGTACTTTCTATGCAGTGAAACCACTTGATGTTCCCTGCCACCAACCCTCCATTGAGTGGTCATTTTTGAATAGTTTAAAGCTAAACGAGAGTCCCTTGCAGCATTTCGCTTGGGCCAATGAGGAAGGTGACTGCATTCGGCCCATCACAGCGCCATTGGTGGTATGGAATGATAATATGGCCAAAAAGAATCCCCAGTGGGGGCTGGGCTATGGGTGGCCAGGGACCCTCATTCGGTTTTAAACTGCTCAGAAAAAAATTGTTTAACACTAAATGGATGAGCAGCACCAGGGAACTCCAGGCACCATAACTACTTCAATGAAATAAAAAGTCTTGTTTTACGTAGAACTGTTCTATTCTTGAATGTTGTTTGATTTATCCATGAGGTTTATTCACTAAGCACTTTGCAAAATGTTGACCAAAATCTTTCAGCTGTAGCCAAAGCAGAGCTGGATAATGTTTCGAAAGCGGCTAGTTTTGCCTAAAAGCAATTCAGTTTTAACTCAACATTTAGTGAATAAACCATGAATTGATCGCTGCGATCGGTTTTCCCGCCTTGTTACAAGCAATACATTAAGATTCCCTTAACTGTTTCTCGCACTGCAGGCACCCCGTTTACCGGAGGATTACCCTGCTACTGGATGTCTACAAATATGAATGTGTTTGAAGATGGCAATGCCCACACAAAGATTGGAGGTTCCTGCTGCTATTTATCATTGTGTCCCACTCACGCCCCCTCTCACTTTCTCACAATATTCCTAAACAGAAGAAGAAGAAAAAAAACAACAGAGAATGCTATCAATTTTATGAGTAAACATGGGCTCATTTATCAGGATAAAGCTGGGAACAGCCACTTTAAAATTACGCAAAGTGTGTCCATTTATCAAATCCGCCGGCACCCCACGTAACCCTTTTCACACCAGGCCGGAATGTATCTTGAATATCAGCAGCTTTATCTGCGGGGTCTGCGCGGTCTGCGTGGTTTATATCGCCATGTAAACAGGACTTTCCATTTTCTCTCTCTATTAATGTGCGTGTTAACGTTAGGCGTTCTATCCAGCTTCGTTATTAGATCATTGTCAATATTATTGCCGTGTTCTGTCACAGTGTGGGGTACTACAGCCCTCCCCGCGTTATTACATTCTCCCAATTATTATTATCATTCTAGAACTCTACGTATTACATATACTGATGTGATGTTCGATCTAGGAATGTGGGTTTATATCTGTGGCTCATTATAATATGAAACTAATGTAACGCTTTCTGGTAAAATTGTTATATTGCTATGAGTATTACTACATCTCTCTGCAATTATATCCCACTCTCTTATAAGATCTTGTCAAAGTTCAGCCTGTTTTTCTGTGTTTCGGTGATTCGACAGGTTGTGTTGATCTCATTGTAAGATAGCTCCTAAGCAATCTCCAGGATTGAAGAGGTTAAAGGATTACGATTTATTCAAGTAGCTAGCTTGTGTATCGAGAGATTGTCTGCCCCGGTCTTGAGGAACCCCTTTGTGAGTAGGTCTTTATAGGCAGCCTAAATCGGGCCGACATACAGGTTAATCTGTCCAATGGTAAGCTTTAGATTGTTTCAGATGTGCTCACTTGAAGGCCACTGCTGCTTGGAGTCTCTGTGGATTTAATTTGAAAGATCCTGGTGTGTACCAATTGTGTCTCCTTGTCTTATCTTCTCTCATACTACTGTGATTTTCTTTACATGGGTACCTTCCTCACCCCCTAGCGTGGAAACTCCTGTGAGCAAGGATTCAGGCGTTCTTTGTCACTTTCTGTGTTATGTTGTTATAACGAGGATAGCCTTCTACTGGTAGTGTGAAGGCACACATTGAGTTTTTGAATAAATTATTCTAATAAAATTGGATTATTATCAATTAAAATGTCTTCAGTAGATGCACAGAGTAAAATAACAGGTTGGGTAGAAGGCAGGGCTTACAGTTTATCCTTACAGTCCTTTAGAAGTCAATCTTTTGGCTTCCATTCCCCGTGGTACTTATATTTAACTACAGAACAGAAAAGTGAGATGGAACTGCAAACCATTTAATTAGTGTGTAACCTTATCACGGAAAATTGCTCATATTTTAACATATAGACACGGCTGAAGTTAGCCGCACAATCCTGACCACTATGGTGATACTGTCAAAGGAGACATCTGACCCATGTGGGAGAGGGATTCTTAATTGGAGACCCTTGTGTCCTCATTAGATTATCTGATTTCATGAGAGAAAGACAAAGTAATCTCATGAGGAAAGGGCAGCGTTGTGGGCTGAGGAGAGAGGACCAAATAATGTAACGTGTGAGAAGGACACCGTTCTCTCAGGAAGAGAAGGAACGACAAATAAATGGATGAGCAGTGTTTCTGATATGAACAGGGCCATCTTAACTTGCAGGAGTAGAAACAAGCAATCCTACATGAGGACCTTGTGCTCAGGAGAATGAGGACAAGTTATCTCATCTAAGAAAGTCACCGTTACCTTCTTAAGGGAAGACCCAAGTCAGGAAAATGAAATATCTGGTTTGGAGAAGGAGGCACAAATTAATTATTTGTAACAAAATCAACGTGCTATCAAGCTAAAGTTGCAAGACCAGATGATCATACGGTGGACACGGTTGTGCAATGAAGAGCAAGAAAATCATCTCATATCATGTGACGATCCTGTGGTTATGATACAGAAGAAAGAAGACCGATCATGTATTATATGCATTTGTATTATTTGAAGAAGATGCAAGGAATATCATGTAAGAAGTAGAATCCTGTCCCGACAAGGTAACATTGTGTGACAGGGCCATGGCATCCCTGCAACAATGTATAAAAAGGAATAAATACTGTGCTTGGTTTTGTTGAAGATCCAGTGAAAACAGCAGGGTGATTTCATGTAAGGACCTGCTTGTCTCATGTGAGAACCAGGGCATTAGAAGACTTTGTATGATTCTGATCGTGTGTAAAATCTCGCAGCCTCTTGCCAAGCGAAAAGATTATGCAGACTGCTGGGAGGGACTTCAGACAATAATTGGGGAGATAATGTACCTACTCTAAATCCAATACGAAGGATGAAGACTGCAGCTGTGTTGATTAATTCTTTTGAGATTTTAATTTGATACAAATTGACTTACATAGAATTCTGACTGGTTTATCTAATGTCTCTGTCTAATCTCTGATTGCTTTAATACAATGCAATCCCGGTCTGTTTCTCTCCGTATCTATTAGAGGGGTTATTACGTGCCCCTTCCATTTCATATCGGTTTAACTATATACATATATAGAAATATAAATATACCGTATATCATTTATTATCTTGAGGGTTTTTTTTGACGAGTCTCAGCATTTTGCTTAATTTTAATGGTTTATTTGCAGTTATAAATATACCAGTTTTTGCCTCTGCTAGGGAAAATGAATTGAGGTACTAACCTATATCTTCTACGGCCTTCAAAATAGATGCCAGGTTTCAGTACTAACAGACACATATACATAATAAATAAAGATGTGTGTATTATGTAACATATGGCTGTATGTATTTATATATCACAATATGTTGGTGCGCATATGTGTATCATTATAAATGTGTACATGTATGTTAATATGTAATAGCATTGGTAAATTGGCACAGCCTTCTGTCTTTTATTTAACCCATTCCGGTCTGTGTCTGCGTGCCCATGATTGGAGCGTTGGAGAGGTGGGGGTATGTGCCCGGTGGTTGCATGTGCAGGATCGGGGAGTTGTTGGATGGCGTGTTGTGCAGTTGGCATACAGTGCTAGCACTCTCTGCCTTTATTACTGTGAAATGACTATGCAGTGCTGGGCTCAGCACTTTTCCCCTCTGAGCTGCAGTACAAACACATAATTGAAGCTATCTGTTTGGAGCGCAGCCAAGCAGGTCGATTACAAGCGATTAGAACAGATAGGCTTGCCTGCAACGGGAGACAGATAAGGAAGGCTCCCTGTACTGAGCTGCTGTGAGCATCCCTGCCCGCAGGATGAAAGGACAAGCGTTCCGGGTATTGGGGTAACTCCTTCACTCCACCATTACTGACACCGTTAAATCCCTATTCTCTGTGGATATCGCTCTGCGGCTCAACAAGAGCCTCTGTTATCTGTGAATATAAGATCTCATCAGCGGAATTACCCTGGTCTCATGCCTTTTTCTCTTTACCTCCTTAACCCTTTAAATGGCACCAGCTGGTATCACACCTGGCTAGCCCCGTCCTTTATTTAAAGGCTCCATATACCCATCTAACTGTGAAAGGGTTAATATGCCCAACTTGTTTTCAGAGGCCTAATTACGGAAAGGAACAGGAATTGCTTTAACGCAGAGAACAAGATGATTCACATTTCCCATCAGCTAATGATTTAGGAGGCTGTTATTACACTGGACGTGTGTAAATGTACGTATAGTATACACAGTGAGTCGAAAGTCGGGAAACACCGTAATGTGAGATTAAGTCCGTCATTACCATCGTGTAATAGATCAATGGGTTTACCAATGGCCCAGGCACTATCCTCAAACTCGCTGTATTAACACAATCTGGGTTATTCACGAACCGGGGAATGGTGAATCTTAGGCCGAATCACCTGCACTGAAATAACAATTTGGCAAATTTTGCCATTTAAGCTATTTTACCTTAGGATTTGCTATTCCTTGCCGAATACCCAACAATTCACTGTTTAGCGAATGTATCACGCAGTTTACAGGAATTTCGGTGGTTCCTGAATTCTGATTGACTCTCTGCAGCAAATAAAATAAACGCCACAGAAATACAGCCATGTACGGGACACAGATCGGTGTAACATTTACTGCAGGAGTCACTAATCCACAAATAATAATAAATGTAAAATCAAATCAGCTCGAGGACTTTCCCCATTGTGTTTTGTTTTCCCTAATTTTTTTTTTTTTCAATCCACTGCAGTTTGCGGTTTAGCATTTTATGTATTTATTTAATCAAATACAACATTTTAGGTACAATCAATGCAAATTTCACACAGTTTGTATTCCCCGCTACTTGTCTGTTCTTAAAGGAACACTGCACACCATATATTAAAAAAGAAGAAGAAATCTTTGTTTAGTAGATATGCCCCATACATGCATTTATTTATACATGTAGTCATTGGGGGTATATCTAAAAAAAAAAAAAGAGAGAGAGAGATTGCACAACCTGCTGTTCTTATGAGTGCAGCTTTTGTGGCCCTCCCCATCCTTCTCAGAAGAGACTGTCACCAATCTGAGCCTTCTCATTGAGAAGATTCAAAATCTCTACGCTTGCGCACACTGCGTCCTCTAAGAACGCTGGTCTGAGGGGAGGTCTGTGAGGAGCAATGGGAGAGAAGGCAGGCGTTGGCACAGGGGATTTCAGAATAGTTATAAAAATGACGATTTCTCATGGGACACACACTGCACGCACATAACGCAAGCTGTAGTAACGCAAGCTGTAGTAACGCAAGCTGTAGTGCGCTATGTGTGTAGTGATCCTTTAATGTACCCACGTCATGGCGGAACTTTACACACCATTATATCTGATCTATGATCTTACATTCCCCTAGCCAGCTGTATGTATAATTACAATTTAATTTGAATGCGTTGATTTGATTTAGGTACCAAAGATTGGACTATCTGCTAGAGATCAAAATACCCATTATGGTGGATGCATGGGGTGAGGGGGGCAGAGTGGGCCTCTGTCCATGCTACTATCATCAACGTACAGATTGCCCCCTATGACACAGACACCCGTCCTGTGATAATGTCCTGCCTTTAATCAATAACACATATATTGGATCAAGTTCTGTACTCGCCCAGACAGTTTCAGTATTAATGACAGTGACAAGAAAATACAATTGGCCTTATCTTTGTCTTTTTCTAAAAAAAAATGGAAAATGTTTTTCCCCCACACCGGTTTCTCATTACACATGCTAGGAATGGACTTCGTATATCTCAAGCCCTAAATCCATTTATCTCGGTACCACCTGGGTACGCAAACACTTTGGGGATTAAACAGGGAATTCTGCAGAATTGATAAGGGAATTTCAAATATCAGCCAGACTGAAGAATTAAAAAAAAAAAAAAAAATTCTCTAAAAAAAAAATTTCTCGTCAATGCTTCAGAATGTCTGGTTATAGCAAAGAAACCACCGAAATTGTATCATAGAAAACAAAAAAAAATATTCCTATTTTCTATTTTTTTTTATTATTGAACTTTATGCCTAACTCAAACAATCTTGAACGCCTTTAATGTCTTTCTCTTGACCATTTCCAGCACTCCATTCTTACTTACCGTGAGCGTCTGAGTTCCTGTTACAGACTGTGTGCTGACTTCGTTGCCCTGTGGTTCTCCATGACTGCGTCCTGCCGTGTACAGGGTCAGTGCGTGCTCTGCTACCGTGGTCTGGCCAGAGTAGTCTGGCGTGGGGAGTGGGTGAGGGGTGGCATATTCTGCTGGCAGCCCATTTTGTGGGGGTGGGGGATACTGTGTAGCAGGGTACGGTTGTGCCATTGCTTCTGGTGGGGCAGAGTTTTCTTGGTTACCCTGGGAAAAAAGCATAAAAACAAGATACATTGTAAATGTAATAATTTTCCACTTGGCTTGGAAAAGTGCCTCTGGCAGTTAAACATACACCACCCCCCAGCCATCAACATTTACAATCACTGTATTGGGTCCCTGCCCCAAAGGAAAGGATGTACAATAATGCATGTCAACTTCATAGAAATGGTCTGCTTGCATTTTCTAGCAGAGCTCGTTAATCTGGCTTCTTCCAATTGATTCAGTTCGTTAAGCATGGAAGTATTATCAGCAAAAAAATAAGAGAGAAAATAATTTATGTCAATTGCCACATGCAGAATTCAATAGAGTAAATGATAACAGACTGTTTGCCCTGGAATTACACAAATTACTATTGGAGACTGATTTGGGATAAGGACTGACAGACGTACTGGTAGACACATACAGGGACCAGGTAGGTAGACAGAGATTCTAAAGGTAGGTGTGTATAAAGATTCTAAAGGTAGGTAGAAGGATACAAGGGTTATACCAATAGATTATAAAATGGGAATGTATCACTTAAATGCAGATAGTGTCGATTTTCCAGACCATGTATCACTTAATGCGGACATTAAGAATGCTACTATATATTGTAAATCATAACATGTGATGTATTTAAGGGGTTAATGTGTTGCTTGATCAGTTCAGACCGTTGTTAATAAATGGTCTGTCGGGGGGGGGGGGGACACACGCACTACAGTTCCTGCAGATTTCAGGAACTGCTGCTCCCACTGCTGCCAGCCATACATACATATCTCCAAAACATAAAAAATATAAAAAGACTACAATATTATTTGAATAGAATTTTGTTAGAATTGTGAGATCCTCCCTTTAACAAGTGTATATATCTCTATATATCCTTTGTATATGTGCCCTTGTATATAAATATGGGTGATTTCTTTCTGTCACTTGGATAGAGGTCTAGCTTTCTATCGATCTATGAAATCTTAATATATATGATATAGGAATATCGAGAGCGGGAGGCGATGAATGTTATATATAAATGTTTTGAATGGTAGGGCTGGCCAGAAAAATGTCTAACCAAAGCACGATGGCCAACACTGGCTTTAATGACCGCTTGTCAAGGTTTTATGAAAAATAATCTGGTGAAATGTAAGTCTGCAGAATCCTTGATTTGGTTTTCCTTAGACTGGCTGTGGATCATGAGAGTTACAATCCATGGCAGCTGGACCACCAGGATTAGCTCATAGCTATTGCTTGATATTATAATATTATTATTAGAGTAAAATTCAGCTGGCGTAAATACTCTGTAGCGCAATTTCACAGAGCTGCAAAGCTGCGCCTGCCACTATGGTATCGTTTTGTAAAAATCGTATTTATTTATTTATGGATTTTCTGCAAGTCCCTTAAAGACTCTGCGCAGGTGTCAGACGAAACATCTGCATCGTAAAACAGGGAATGGGATCAGGTGATTTCAGTCCTGCCGCCCTCCTGGGGTAGAGATAAATGGCTCACATGAATCAAAGAGATACCTTTTAAAAGACTTAATGCAATTAGCCATAGAGTAATGAAGCACTATACCTTTAATAAGCACGGCTAGCAGCCCTGGAATTGAGAGATGCAGTCTTTCATTAGCATTACAGAGCTGCCAAGTAAATGGTTAATTAGGTATCAGCAAAACTGCTTTTCTCTTTTCCCGCAGTCAGGCAGACGAAGGTTTTCTTGTATTTTAGATTTTATTTTCTCTTGGCTTTGAAGGAGGGTTAGCGTGCGCGTGTGTGCGTGTGAGTGTGAGTGTGTGTGTTTGTGTATGTGTGTGTACTGGTCCATACATCAGGCAATGGATTTATAAAACATTTCCAATCATTGATTGCTATAGTGAAGGTGGGCAGATGTTGATTTATCAGCTTACAGGTGCGGTTAAGGTGGAATTTTATTTATGAATTTATTGGGGCGGTGAAGGTGGGTCAGGTTTATTTAATTTTCATTTAATTGGGTGGGTGATCCTGTGTGAGCTGAGGTGGGTCTCAAAGGACTATTCTCACCTCAAAATCATTTTCTAACATCAGAATCCTTTCATCAGCTATAGAAAGGAAATATATATATATTTAAAAATTTGGTATAATAAAAAAATCTCATCCCAACCTCTGGCTATATGCAAGCACCTTGGGTCAGACTTTGTTTGAAAGCAGACCGTTCGTTTCTATGGAGTGAAGGATGGAAGACCATCGAGACGGTTTTCAAACACTGTCCAATTCAAGGTGTGTGTATATGGATGAAGGATACCGTCACATCCTAAACGTAGGGATGAGTTTTTAAATGTTATTAAAAAATGTTTTACATACACTTAATTTTAAAAAAAAGTCTATTTCGTTTCAATACTTTATGAAAGCATTATTGACAGTTATTCTTTAATTAGGATTATAAAGGAGCAACATTGGTATGCAACTTAAACTTTATTTGGGGTTTTCTTGCTAAATATCAAATTCACAAACACATCTAAAAACAAGTTATGGAAAAATAACAGCTGGGAATTAATTTTTTTATGGACTTTATTAAGGCAGAAGAAAACAACGAACATGCATGTAAATATTGGTAATCAATAACCAAGAAGTATAACTATTGAGTAGAAATGTATATCAATAATGTCAATAGGAGGAGAAGGGGTAAAGTGGGAAGAATCATTAGACATCATCGTGATAAGACTTCCAAGGCTTGGGCCTGGGTTACTGTGAGACCAATTCGTGGTTAGAAATTGTATCCAACTCCTATATTTGGGTTATGAAGTCAGCCACTCTTTTTGTGACCTCATTAGCGTTCATTAAATTCACACGCATGCCGTTGTTAAACAGGTATTTTTGGGAATTGAGCGATTTAATGGGAACTGTGCAGAATCAGACTATTGTAGACTTCCTATTACCTTTGTGAAATCTTATGTTTCATTTCTGACCTCTCACTTTTATTTTAGGTAAGCAAAACGTGTATTGGTTGACGTTGGATTTGAGCAATCTCAAGTAAGGTCTCCATCGATGTGGGACACTGTGAAAACTTAAAGGGACACTCTGCTACCCAAATAAATACATTAATTTATATTTAGTAGACATAACCCAATAGAAAAACATCCATGTTCTAGTTATACATTTCTTCCATTGGTGGTATATCTAAAAACCACTTGCAAAAGCTGCAGATCTCATCTGCAGCCTTTGCAAGTCCTTCCCTTCTAACCCCGCCCAGACTTTCTGTGTCTAACCAATCACAGACTGCCCAATGCAGCTCAATGAGACGCAAGACGTCTTTGCAAGGCAGGTGCTCTGGGCAATTGCTGCCTCTTGAGTTTAGCTCCACTGAGCTATACAACCAGGAAGTAAAAGGACTGACTGGCTGTTTGACAGCCGGGGAGGGGAGAAGGGGGTCTAACAAATATTATTTATAAATGTACCATGTGTCTATTGAAATCTGCACTTTTTATAAAATGGAAAAAAAGCTAAAGAACTTTAATTGTATGGAGTGTCTCTTTAATAGACAGTCCTGGCTCATACAGATGGTCGCTGTACCTAAACAAAATTCTCCCAATTGGACAATAACTAAACGATAATAAAATGAACTTTGTTACAGTTATTGCGTGCGTGAATTGAATCACTCAGCTGAGGACCATTTTAGGATACACCCAGTAGGTAATTTAATGAGGACTGGTACAAAACCTAAACATTATCACCAGTGACAAACACATTGTGGTCTGCTTAAACATTCGGGATGTAACGTATCGGGCCAAGTAGAGCATTAAGGTAACTGTACCCAGCATCCTCTGTTATGGGCTGCATCTGACAAAAACAATGTTACTTTCTCTGGAACGCTGTGTACTTCTTGTGAATTTAGAAACGCAAATGAATAAAAATGGGTTCATATTGCCCTTACAAAGCAAATATCCGCTGAGCTCAATGAATATATTGCTACATTCTCGCTGTTCGTTTTTAACGTTATTAGAGAATATCAAAAATGTTTTTTTCCTATACTAAATCAGAGTTCCACAGCCTTTCCTCCCGTCCTGTAGAGTCCTTCAATGACTTATACCAGGTCAGACATTGACCACAAAATTTGAGAAAACTGTCCCTTGAAACCATCCGTTTCTACATCAAAAAAGGGAATAAAAGCCTAAATAAAACTAATACCTTAAAAAAAATAAAAAATTCTCCATTGACAGAGCAGATGCACTTAATCAGAGGCTGTATTCTTAATCATAGGAATAAGAACTCTGACTTAAACACAGAAGGTAATTGCGGGCGGCGTGCAGCTGTGTGCAACACACGTTACGATTCTCATTTTTTATGCTTGCATTAATGGCTATATATTTTTTTTTAATTAGTTACAGCAGTCCTGGCACTTAGTCATTCTTTCATTTTCTAATTTTAATTAAACACTGATTGTTACCTACGAATAAGAGCTTACAATCGTATAAAGAAGACATTTTTTTTAAAGGATGACTTAAAACACCAACAGTGTCAAAGCACTCGTCTTGGGACGCTGAAGTGTAAAAAGCCAGTTTGTGTAATGGAACCAACGGGTCTGTTTTGTAGAATAGACCCCGGTTGCTGCCTACATGCCTTTTTATTGGTGCTTTTCACTGTTACAATCATACCAGTCTATCATTTGATTGCAGTAGCTCAGCCCCAACCTGCAGTCTGTTAAATGGCGATGGGAAGTAAGTGGATTAAAATTGGATGTAGAATTAAAATCACTTTGTTCTGGCCAGAGTTATAGGAAAAGATCAGACGTGAAAATGGAAACCGCTTTGTAATGAAATCCAATTCTGCAGCGGGAAGCGATCTGATTGTGAGCAAGCGAGAAGTCTATCAGCCGTCTGCACTGGCTATTCATATGTAACCTCTATATATCTGCATGACAAGACACAAATGCTATCGCTGCCACTATCTCACTCCGCAGCGTTTCTATATTTCATTTGTAAATAAAAAAAAAATTAAAATGCTGGCACAACACATCGAGGACAGAAAAGCGTGAACAGGCCACAAGCCCCTGCCATCTGCAGAGACATTAACTAAACATCTAACGAAACGAAACAAAACATAGGGCAAGATAGCAATCTAATTAACTCGGAGACAGACTGAGCTCTGAGCTGCCACTAACCTCCAGCAGTTAAAGGGTTTGCAGTTTGAAAACAGGATGCGGGGAACGCACATATCCACAAATTCACCAGGAATCTGCAAGTCCAATATCAGAGTATATCTAATAACGGGGGAATAAAAAGCGCTACATCATAGCCAAAGTGACAGTGAATTCTACCCGATCTGGCAGCCAGCTGAATCCCTGACCCGTGAATATTTTATCCCCGATATCTGGCTCACTGTTTCTACGGGAGAACATGTAGATTTAATTATCGTTAAATTTATCACAGGTAATAGAATCTGCAACACCTCCAAGTATTGCAATTTCACAGAGTTCAAAACTACTTTTATTTATTTTAAATGAAACCGGTTTAATTACATGAGACTGAAAAAAACTTCTATATCAAAATGTCTTTTTTATATTTAATCAGCTTTAAATGCGCTGTTGTGTTAATATAGCGATTATTATCCTCGTGATATTTTTTTGGATAAGAAACTTGATTGAGGGCTAAGATCAGCCAGTAGCCAACAGTTGAGTGAAAAGTGAGGAGTGGGCTTAAAGGGACACTCCACTGCCCAAATACAAAATAAATAAAAATCAATGTTTAGTAGATACATCCCAAAATTAAAGCGTGCACGTATTTAATAATGTATTTTTAAATTGGGGGTATATGTTAAAACCACTTGCAAAACCTGCAGATCTCTTGTCTGTAGCCTTTACAAGCCCTCCCTTCTAACCCTGTCCAGACTTTCTGTGGCTGTCCAATCACAGACTTCCCAATGCAGCTCAATGAGAAGTCTTTGTAAGGCAGGTGGTCTGAGCAATTGCTGCCTCTTGAGCTTTGCTCCACTGAGCTAACCAAACCAGGAAGTAACATAACCAATTATCTGATTGACAGTCCATGGGGTGTAGCCAGGTTAATTTATAAAAGTGTAAATTTCTACTGAAATCTGCACTTTTTGCCAATTGAAAAAATTGGACACAGTCTTCACACGTAAAGTATTTCAGTCAGCTAAAGTGCTTTAGGAGTCTGGAGTGTCCCTTTAAGAACTGGAAGTTAATTAGATACAACTAAAGTAGTCTCTTTTAAACCTTTGTATAGCGCATAAAATATACATATTACTTTCTACACATCTCTTATTGTGGGAGAATGTAACAATGTATATTATATGTTTAGTATGTTTTTTAATTAAAGGACATGCAATTCACACAGACCACTTTATCTCAAAGAAGTGGTGTTGGTGCCGTGGTCCTACACGTTTAACCCTTCAATGTAAAATCCTGTCATTCTGCAGAAACAGCAATGTTTGACTTCAAGGGTTAAACAAGATTGAAGTCTCAGCCCCTGAAAAAGGTACGGTAAAAAATAAAATAAAAATGGTGTCCAGAAAAACATAGTTCATATGACAACATTATAAATGCCACATTCTGCAATATCACCTACAGAGGGCAGTGTTTTTAAAGATCAATTCTGACATTTTGTTTATGACTAAAAAGCCGAAGATTGCTTTTTTTTAATTTTTACTGGTTGGGCAGAATAACGGCCTGTATGCTTCTCTAACTGGCTCAGCCCATCAGAAACACCATCCAGGTTTGAGTTTTAAACAATTCAGCTGCGTCCGCAGATTAAAGATTTAACCCCTGAGGTGCAAAGAAAGTGCGCAATTCAAGACATGTCGCGTTTTAAAAACCCCAAATGAATCCAAAGAATGTAAAAACAAATATGGGCTTAAGCAGTCTTTGAAACTGTTCTTCAGCAGATTTTAAAATATTTTAATTTTATAATAGATTTCAACTTAACTGCCAAGAATCTCATTTATGCAAAGGCATCAAAACACAGCCACACAGCAAACCCCCTCCTTTCGACGGATTTCTGAACCATTAAACAAGTTAAAATGATATAAAATAACAGCAAACCAGACAGCCAATCAGGAAGAGGCTGGCTGCATGCTGGGAAATAAAATGACGTTGCAAAAACAGGTATAACTGGCTCATACGATAAATTTCTAAACTGCCGAACTGTTAATAAATAAATAAAAACCTGTTAACAACATTGACCGCTTTTACGCTCTATTGATTAATTTAAAGGAGTCTTCTTCCTGGTAAACTACTCTAGGGCCGAAGACGACAGACACCGAAAGTATAAATTTTATATCCCGCCTTTGACTTCAGTGATTTTCTAATGCTTTCTACATAGAGGGGTGCAGCGTAAGTTAAATACCAAGTACCAATGCCGTTTATTAAAATCTCACATTCCCAGACGCAGACCTTAAAAAGAAAAAAAAAAAAGCCAATATTGGTTAAAACTGCTAAGATGGCCTTATTTGACAGATAAGGGATTTACTGTAGCACAGCCAATACCTCGAATTGAATCGTAAAGCGGTAGTATCTGTAATGTAATTAGTTAATGGCATGGCTGGAGTTCATTGTGATTTTCTGCTTATCCACAAAAGGTGCTAAATTGTTTTGCCTAGAATCGTTGAGCTCGACTCCAGGAGAGATCCCTGCAATGCTGGCAGGCTACACGTCTCACACAGGGTACCGATGTCTCCTCACACCCTGTTGGCACGAGATGCTATTGCTCCCCATCCCTTGGTTTCCTTTTACACATCAAGACCGCACAGTGCACTCTGCCAAATCCCCCAAAGTCCCTGTGGTCAAATACTGTCACTCTGGAATTTTAAACCCCCAGGTTCCAGCCACGAAAACCACATAATGGAATTTAGCAAAGACAGATACTCGAGTACTGCTGGAGAGATGATGTCATTTGCAGACGTCAGCTGTTTTTATTCCAGCAACGCTGTTAAAAGAAATAAGTAAATGGAATGATGTTGTTTTTTTTTTTGTTTTTTTTTAAATCGACATCGTCAGAGGTTAACTCATAGCGTGCCGTACATATGTCTTTGCTGTTTTTCTTTGTCTCTGTGAGGGTTAATATAGCACTCAGAGAATGAGCATTTTTTAAAATTATAAATCTAAGGATTTCCCGAGCCTGTCGTCTATCACAGAGAATTATCATAAAAGGGTTAACTGATCCTATGATTCAGGAACCCAAAGCAATTACAAGTCATAATCTTTGAGTATTGTATCTAGAACTCAGTGAAGGTGCCTCTTCTTCGATGTCTTTAATAAAATCTTGTTAACTTTTAAATATGTCTGCTGTCTTGCTACATTTTACAAATGTTTGACAGCCCTGTAGTGGCACCCAATCTCCATAATTTTGTGTGATGCATTTCAATTTTACAAGCAGTTGGGTAGTGTTTGGAAGTCAGTTTGGGCAGTGTGTGGAATTTATAAGCTTCCGGTGTGAAATCAATGAATTATGCCTGGGATCACGGAGGAGCTGCTTAGATTAATCAATTTCACTCCAGGAACACATAAATTGTGCATACTGTGGGTGCGCAAGTTTTATTGTTGTGGAGCTCTGTAATGCACTCACACTGTACATTACTGTGAGGTTTATTGTTGTGGAGCTCTGTAATGTACTCACACTGTACGTTACTGTGAGGTTTATTGTTGTGGAGCTCTGTAATGTACTCACACTGTACGTTACTGTGAGGTTTATTGATGTGCAGCTCTGTGATACACTTAGAATTGTTGTGGAGGTTTGCGATGTTCTCATATTCTCATATGTACAGATGGGGCTCCGGTGCAATCCTTTTTTGGGGGCCCTATAGATCAGGGGTGAACATACATTTGACTCTCAACTGTTGTACAGTGATCACAATGCTTCTACCATTTGTCCATCCTTGCAGGCCCGCGTGTATATGTTGTGACGAACCCTGCTGCATAGACCTGTATTGCTGGTTCGTCTGTTTTCATTGGATTCGTGGATTTCCTGTCCGTACGCTGTTGTTCGTACGTTTTCTAAAGTACCGATTAAAACTACCGAACATCGGCCACCCAGGAGAGGAGTGTGCGGCTCATTAACACCTTGACCACAAATTAGAACGTTGTGGTTAACCGCAAACACCTCTCCATTCCATTTCGTACGGGTGGTCGTCGTTCGTATGCCGAACACGAGGCGGCGGCCATTTTGGACACGAGGCGAATCAGCGGTGTTCGGTGCAAAACCCATGGATCTAAAAACGGACTCTTTATCTACCGAACACCGCTGGAGACGGCCGTCTCCCCTTCTATTCCCTTGGAGGCATACGAACACTGTTCCGTTCGGGAGTTTCTTTCATCCGTATGAACTTACCCAGATAGCCGTCCCATGGAGTCATTCGTATACCGAAGGACTTATGAGAGACTTTGACTCCATGGCGATTGGACTGTGTACATCGGACCTGAGCGCTATTCGGTAGGAATATGCCCTCAGATCCAGGCTATCTGGGGATACGTTGCACGAACACTATATATTCGGTACTTCTGATTTTATGTATTTTATTGCATTTTTTGTGTTTGTGTTTAACCCCTTAAGGACACATGACATGTGTGACATGTCATGATTCCCTTTTATTCCAGAAGTTTGGTCCTTAAGGGGTTAAAATGGTGATGGTTCCTATCCTCGGAGTTAATTAGGTTTCTCCCTAATTATCTCCAGGATAGGAAGAGATGTATTATGGGTAAAATGGGAAGGGCTTGTGTTATAGCCACTGTGATTGGCTACTGTTTAATATATTTTACAGTCTTCCACCAGGTCCCCTAGGGGAGTGTCTACCTGGTGGAGACCTGCATAAATACTGGGCAGGTAGCCCCCATTAAACACATTCTGCTTGACCTTCAAAACGGAGCTTTGTCTCGTTTGTGGAGGGATTGACTATTGGGACAGCTCTTTCGTTTATTTCTAGCTGTGGAAGGATTTCGGATGGATTGCTGATCGGGAGTTACCGCATTCGTATGCTCCGTTCGGGAGTTTTATGATCGGTTATGCTGGAATTGCATTTCTGGAGAAAGGGGATTATCGACTAAACGGCGGCTTCACTCTCCAGGCGGTGAGTGTCGTAACAATTGGTGGCAGCGGTGGGATGAATCCCACCGCCCTGAAGGCCAGCTACACACCCCGGATTGGAAATGCAATATGAGGAATTAAGGCGTGCTACCCTTAAAGACATTTTGGAGCGCAGAGGACGATCAGCGAGCAATCTCAAGAAAAGAGAGATTATTGCTATATTGGTAGAGATGGATACAGCACAGGGAAGGGAGATAGCTAATGTGCCTGGCCTGCTGGATTTAACACCCGAGGAGATAGCGTTTAACCGGGCAGTTCAGATAAGGCTGGCACACTTTGGCCCCAACCCTGCAGCGGATATTGTGGTGCAAGTACAAGCCGCAGTAGCAGCACAACAGGCGCTCCAGAGAAGCGGAGCTGCAGCAGCAGAGGTACCCCATAATAACAATGGGAAGAAAAAGGTACCATTTGCTGCTTTTAAAAATTTTATTGAGACTGAAGGAGAGATAGACGGGTTCCTGGCGGACTTTGAACAACAGTGTGCTTTACACCAGGTGCCCGCAGAAGAATGGGTTCCTATCCTCTCTGGGAAATTATCCGGCCGGGCCAGTGAAGCTTTTCGGGCCATCCCAGAGGAGGAACTCACTAGCTACCGGGCAGTAAAAGATGCCCTTTTGACCCGGTACGCTGTTACCCCTGAGGCGTACCGGAGGCGATTCCGAGACAATAATAAACAGGCTGGTGATTCCTATGTGGAATGGGCATGCCGGGTACACCGCACGGCAGCCCACTGGATGACAGGGTGTCGAGCGGTAACTGGGGAAGAGGTGCTGCAAGTGTTCCTGCTAGAACACTGCTTTGACAAATTACCTGCAGGGGTTCGAGAGTGGGTCAGGGACCGTAAACCCGCTACCTTCCATGAAGCTGCTCGTCTGGCTGACGAATACACTGATGCCCGTAAGCTCGATCAGACAGCAGCCAAGGTCCCTGCCCGAGTGGAATACAAACCGGCAGCACCTCCAACCACCAACCTATATCACCCCCCAGCACAACGTACCCCCGCTATGCCGCCAGCAACCAACCATGGGCAGTCAGCCCGATTCAACAAACGGGGTTACTCCAACCAGGTCCAGTGCTATGGATGCAAGCAGATGGGACATAAAAGACCAGAATGCCCTTTAAACCATGCCAACCAAGCACCGTCCTGGAGAAACCCAGCCGGCGGAGCCCAGCAGCCACCTCAGCCGTCTGCTCACTGCCTTGAGCAGGAGGAGTTTTGGGGTTTCCTTCACGAAGCAGACCCAGTTCAAGCAGCTCAGCAGGACAACCGCCAACACCACAGGCAGACCGTTAAGTTGAATGGGAAAGAGGTCACTGGTCTAAGAGACACCGGAGCTACTATGACCTTGCTCCAAAAGAACCTGGTTTCGGAACACCAACACACCGGGAATACTGTGGCAGTAAGGGTGGCAGGAGGCGCCGTGTTCCGCCTGCCTGTTGCCCGGGTTCATTTGGACTGGGGAGTGGGAGCTGGACATGTGAATGTGGGGGTTATGAAGGACTTGCCTGCCGATGTTTTGCTGGGAAATGATTTGGCCCCTCTGATTTCTGCCTATGCTACTATGGGACCGGGCGAAGCCAATCCAGTGACTACCCGTGCTCAGACCCGTGCTGCTGGAACCGGCCCACCTGCTGCTGAGACCCAGGTAAGAACCGATTCCCCGACTGACACCCCAGGGCAGACGTTAGCTAGTTGGGATTCCCCAGAGGAGTTCGGGAGGGAAACCCAGACAGACCCATCTCTCCAGAGGTATAGGGGCAGAGCAGACACTGGAGAAGAAGGAGCAGAGGGGGAGCGGTATGAGTGGGTGGGGGACAGGTTATATCGGATCCCTAAGCCATCCCAGAAAAGTGTTGCCCCTCCGCCAAATCGACAGCTGGTAGTGCCCGCGAAATACCGGCGGGAGATTCTGCGGATAGGGCATGATGTCCCGCTAGCCGGACATCTAGGGTCCCGCCGCACAGGCCATAGGATTATGCAGAATTTTTTTTGGCCAGGAATTAACCAGGCTGTGCGGATATATTGTAGCACGTGTGACACTTGTCAACGGGTAGGGAAGCGGGGGGACCACCCAAAAGGTAGGCTTATGTCGATGCCTATTATTGGGGAGCCCTTTGCCCGCATAGCCGTTGATATTGTGGGTCCACTGGCCAGGCTAGTCCATCTGGTAAGAAATACATTCTCACCGTGGTGGACTATGCCACTCGCTATCCAGAGGCAGTAGCGCTGTCTAATATAGAGGCAGAGACAGTTGCTGATGCCCTGGTTAGGATTTTTACCAGGGTCGGGTTCCCTCAAGAGATTCTCTCGGACCAGGGAACCCAATTTACCGCTGTGCTCACCCAGCAGCTGTGGAGGGTATGCGGCATTAAACCGATACTTAGTTCCCCATACCATCCACAGACTAACGGTCTCTGCGAGCGATTTAATGGCACCCTCAAACAGATGCTGAGGACCTTTTCTGACACTTGCCGGGACTGGGAGCGATTCCTGCCTCATCTGTTGTTTGCCTACAGAGAGGTGCCCCAGGAATCTACTGGGTTCTCCCCCTTTGAGCTGCTTTATGGGAGAAGGGTCCGCGGACCTCTAGATCTCATTAGAGGCCACTGGGAGGGGGAGACAGAGCAGGAAGGTACCCCCATAGTGCCATATGTTCTGGAACTTCGGGACCGCATGGAGAAACTGTCTCTGATGGTAAGAGAGAACCTCCAGGTGGCCCAGGGGAGACAGAAGGAATGGTACGATCGGGGTGCCCGACAGCGAGTATTCCAGGTTGGGCAGAAGGTACTAGTGCTCAAACCTGTGAAGGCGAACAAGATGCAAGCATCTTGGCAGGGCCCGTATAAAGTATTAGCTCAGGTGTGTGATACTACTTACCTTATAGCCAGCTGTTCAGATGACAGGATCCAGCGATCCTTTCATGTGAACATGCTAAAGGAGTATCAGGAACGACCTGAGGATGTAGCTGCAGTATGTGCCCCCGCTGCAGACGATACCGAAAGCTTACCCTTACCCGACCTATTAGCCAGAGGTGCCCAGACGGATCTGACTGATCTCGTACAGCTAGGGGACAGGTTAAGCCCCGCAGAGAAGGAACAGGCGAAACAGCTTCTGTGGGAGAAGCAGGCGACGTTCTCCCAAGAACCCGGCTACACTACCCTAGCTGTACATAAGGTGGAGACCCCTGGACAGAACCCCTTAAGACAGCCCCCTTACCGTATCCCTGAAGCAGTCCGAGAAGGAATGCGGAAGGAGATAGAGGAGATGACCCAGCTTGGGGTCATCGAGCACTCCGATAGCCCTTGGGCCTCCCCAGTAGTCCTGGTGCCTAAGAAAGATGGGACCACCCGGTTCTGTGTGGACTACAGGAGGCTCAACGAGCGGACCACCACTGACGCCTACCCGATGCCACGGGTAGACGAATTATTAGACCGCATTGCCAGGGGACGCTATCTGACCACCATAGACCTGTGTAAGGGCTACTGGCAGATTCTCCTGGCCAAGGACGCTATCCCCAAGTCGGCCTTCGTCACCCCCTTTGGCTTATACCAATTTAAGGTTATGCCATTTGAGATGAAGAATGCCCCAGCTACCTTCCAACGGATGGTGGACAGGCTCCTTGATGGCTTCCAGGAATTTGCTTGTGCATACCTGGATGATATTGCGATCTACAGTGAGTCCTGGGAGGAACACCTGGTGCACATAGGGGTAGTACTGGATAAAATTCGGGCCGCTGGCCTGACGTTGAAGCCAGAAAAGTGTCATCTAGGCATGGCTGAGGTACAATACTTGGGTCACAGGGTGGGGTGTGGGAGCCAGAGACCAGAGCCGGCCAAGATAGAGGCAGTAGCGAACTGGCCCACACCTATCACTAAGACCCAGGTATTGGCCTTCCTAGGGACAGCAGGGTATTACAGACGCTTTGTCCCCGACTATAGCTCTATAGCTAAACCCCTGACAGACCTGACTAAGAAGAACCTCCCTAAGCAGGTCCTGTGGTCTCCAGCTTGTGAAGCTGCGTTTCAAGCACTTAAGCAGGCTCTCGTGAATGCCCCTGTCCTGGCTGCCCCACTTCCTAACAAACGTTTTCTCGTTCATACAGATGCTTCCATGTATGGACTGGGGGCTGTGCTAAGCCAGGTCGGGGAGGATGGAGGAGAACACCCTGTTGCATATCTCAGTCGAAAGCTGTTACCCCGGGAAGTGAGTTATGCGGCAGTGGAGAAAGAATGTTTGGCCCTGGTCTGGGCATTGAAGAAATTGAGTCCCTATTTGTATGGACAGGAATTTTCCCTTATCACGGACCACAATCCCCTTGTTTGGCTTAACCGGGTCTCAGGAGACAATGGTAGACTGCTGCGGTGGAGTTTAGCATTACAACCATATAACTTCACCATCAGCTACCGACCCGGTAAGCAGAATGGGAATGCAGATGGGTTATCACGGCAAACCGACGTCCTTGCTACTTCCTAGTCCGGTCATCCCCAAGTTGACCCGCTAAAGGGCCAAGCCGGGTCTGCCGGAGTGTTCCACAAGGGGGGAGCCGTGTGACGAACCCTGCTGCATAGACCTGTATTGCTGGTTCGTCTGTTTTCATTGGATTCGTGGATTTCCTGTCCGTACGCTGTTGTTCGTACGTTTTCTAAAGTACCGATTAAAACTACCGAACATCGGCCACCCAGGAGAGGAGTGTGCGGCTCATTAACACCTTGACCACAACTTAGAACGTTGTGGTTAACCGCAAACACCTCTCCATTCCATTTCGTACGGGTGGTCGTCGTTCGTATGCCGAACACGAGGCGGCGGCCATTTTGGACACGAGGCGAATCAGCGGTGTTCGGTGCAAAACCCATGGATCTAAAAACGGACTCTTTATCTACCGAACACCGCTGGAGACGGCCGTCTCCCCTTCTATTCCCTTGGAGGCATACGAACACTATTCCGTTCGGGAGTTTCTTTCATCCGTATGAACTTACCCAGATAGCCGTCCCATGGAGTCATTCGTATACCGAAGGACTTATGAGAGACTTTGACTCCATGGCGATTGGACTGTGTACATCGGACCTGAGCGCTATTCGGTAGGAATATGCCCTCAGATCCAGGCTATCTGGGGATACGTTGCACGAACACTATATATTCGGTACTTCTGATTTTATGTATTTTATTGCATTTTTTGTGTTTGTGTTTAAAATGGCGATGGTTCCTATCCTCGGAGTTAATTAGGTTTCTCCCTAATTATCTCCAGGATAGGAAGAGATGTATTATGGGTAAAATGGGAAGGGCTTGTGTTATAGCCACTGTGATTGGCTATTGTTTAATATATTTTACAGTCTTCCACCAGGTCCCCTAGGGGAGTGTCTACCTGGTGGAGACCTGCATAAATACTGGGCAGGTAGCCCCCATTAAACACATTCTGCTTGACCTTCTAAACTGAGCTTTGTCTCGTTTGTGGAGGGATTGACTATTGGGACAGCGCTTTCGTTTATTTCTAGCTGTGGAAGGATTTCGGATGGATTGCTGATCGGGAGTTACCGCATTCGTATGCTCCGTTCGGGAGTTTTATGATCGGTTATGCTGGAATTGCATTTCTGGAGAAAGGGGATTATCGACTAAACGGCGGCTTCACTCTCCAGGCGGTGAGTGTCGTAACATATGTATGTATGTGTATGTATATATATGTATATATATATATATATATATATATATATATATATATACACACACATACATACATACACTGCTTTGTGTGTGTGTGTGTGTGTGTGTGTGTGTAAGGGTGCCGTGTGTGTGTGTTAGGGTGCTGGAAATGTGCTGTGTGTGAGATCTTTGATCTCCCTCACCGGCCCATGGGGGCATACAGCGCAGGCCGCAGGGATTAGGGTGTGCCCAGGCACACCCAGCACACCCTGTGCGCACGTCTATGCTTGTAGGGTTGTATCTCTGAGCAGTGTTTGTGTGTGTGAAGGCAGGGTTGTTTTGTTATGGGGTATCTGTCTATTTGTGTAGTTTTAGTGTTTCAATGCAGGAGTCCTAATGGTGGCCATGAGAGTAAGGGTCACCCAAGGGTGACCCTCTCGACCCTAGAGCACCTGCAATGCCAGTTGTTCTGCTGATGCTGTGAGTTTTATGGCTATTGAGCTATGTGATAAGCCAACAAACACCAAACACTGTGAGCAGACAGAAAAGCAACATACAGACTTAAGAGGAACTGTCCCTCCAAAAATATAGGGGCACTAGAACATGTATTGTGTGATTTGTTATTTTTTTTTACTCATTTTCATTGATTGCTAAATATGACTTGATCTACAAACCAAATGAACCCTCATTCTATGATCTATTATCATTATTGGTTACAATATATTCCATAGTGCTGAGCGATTAGAGTCCATCATCTAATGCAGATGAGAAATAATTCAGACGTGTCTTCCTTATTATATGTAATTGATCTCTCCACTAAAACAAATACAAGTTGATACCATCTTCTTATTTTTGGTTTTGCCAGCGGTGAGTAAGAGAGCCTGTGAACTCACAGCCTCTCCTTTGCTGCTAAATGCTTGTGTTTACACTGCGTTCCTTGCAGAACAATCTATTCATTAGTTCCAATATCCATTTAAATAGTCAATTGTCCTTAGACTGAAACAAACTGATAAAAAAGACTTATCCAGAAATAACTGTCTGAATTCTGTTTAGTTTTTTTTCTTTCTTCACCCAGCTCTGAGAGTCAATTTGAAGATTAGAAGGTAATGCTGATGTAACTCCTTGCATCCTGCAGGGATGTGCCTTGCAGTGCTGCAGTACAGGGTACTGAACGGGTTACAGGCATTTGCCAGTGCCTGCAATATATTGCATTTAGGTGACAGTTACCAGTCAGCAGTATGACCACTCAGCACGAGGGAACAGTCCGGAGCACAGGTTATTTATCATGCATGAGCTCTGCACTGACATGCTGTGTGATGTATTGCTGATTGAGCTTAGATTCAATGTACGGAAATTACAGAACCTCATCTCTTCTCCATCGTCAGAAGGAGAGAGTGCAAGCATTAGGGAGGTGAAGCTGGACGGCAGTCAAACCTCAGGCACCAGGGTAAGCGGTGTACTGCGATTCAATAAATCTTCACTGCTGCGGACTACCATTCTCATGACAGCCAGCCATCAGAGTCTAAACGTCCCAGCAGCTGGAGTGCCGTGGGCTGAGTGCTGGCCTGCACGGAAAATAAAATAGTTTGATCGCTGTTTTGCAGTCATAAATAAAGCGATAAAACATGCTGTGCTTCATTAACGATTACAAACAGTCTACAAAATAGATATCACTGCTGAAAAAGAAACTACATGGCATCCTAATTAAGACACGCACCAGGTGTATCTCTGTTATAGAGGCGAAAGATTTCGGTTGTAGGATTAGGCCAGAGCACAACTATGATTACCAGTCATACCACGGCATATTCTTGCACAGGGTATATGACTATTCTTGTGTTGGGTACACTAGAGGTTGTATCCTGTTTCCACTGCCGTTTGAAGACGTAGGGTGAAGCATCTTAGACTCCTTGACCAATTCGCACATTATCAGCAATCTGCATCCACACAACCGAGCAAACACCCTTTAAGCAGGTGGGGCAGAAAAAAATGGGGGAAACAAATGCAAAATTCTGGTTCTAAAACAAGATAGAGGCAGGAAGCTATCTACAGCATAATTAGAAGTATAGAATTGGTTGCATGTTTTTATCCGAAAAATAAACACAAGAGTTCTTGATAAGAATTGTATGGATAATTATGCAAATGGTAGGCAGGGATTTAGCACAATCTCAGACATCAAAGAACGGACAGAATTGAGATGTTTCTCTGAGTACAGAGATCCTTGCTTGGATTTTTAATTGGGCTGAAATAATGACTGTCTATGACCATGTCAACGCTGTCGGCAATCACATAATCATAGTAACCAGTGTGTCTAAGTGGAAGTACCCCAGGAGTTATCCAGAACACCAACATACAAACCAGAAACATGCTCCTTCTTATCTGAACAACTGACCCATGAGTGGTTCATATATCGCAATATACAGGATATAAATAACCAGACAATAGAGTACGATCGCCACTGCAGGCTTGATCACCTAATTAATTGTTATATGAGTACAATGCATTCAGAACACAAGTATCTAGACCTCAGAAAACATAGTTACATAGGCTGAAAACAGGCATGTGTCCATCAAGTTCACATGTGTTTTTTGCGGTTGATCCAAAACATAGGTATATAATGTGATTTGGGTAAATAATTAGCCTTTATACTGTAGTTATAGTCTTCTATGTACTTATAAAAGTTACTTTAATACATTCTGATATGTCCCCTCCTGCTCCTAGACTAATAGCCTCCTTCTCCCGACTGTACAGTCCATTGTGGTTATGATGCCAAACCCTGGCTATGTTTCACGGTAATGGGGCAAACAATTTAGCAATGATTTGCCATGTTACCTGGATCCCCACTGAGCCTGGTGATCTCGATCCGGTTGCCAATCATTGGCCGAGCTCGGTCATTACACATAATTGACATTAGCCAGCCCAGAACTCTTGTTCCTTGCTGGGTAATAACCCAACAATATCCCTGCCGGCGGTGAAGTTATACCTCCAGCTACAAAGAGGTCAAACTTCATATACGAGGGGTTTCATAATGAATCTATGGACTCGAAGCACCATGACTACTGCAGATCAGCATTACGCCTTGGTAAAGAAGAAACGGACAATCAGAGATACATTTCAGCATCACAAAACAAGACCCAGGTTTTACAATTATTCTTTGTTTTACACTGGAAACCTCTTAGCAATGAGTTCATTAAAGTGGCTCCATCATTAGACATTTTCCTGACATCATTGTTAGCACTTTAGCATTTATCCAGACATGGTATGGACAGTTTTAAGTTGGTTCAGCAGATCTTGTTTTGTCTTATTAAAGGTTTTCAATGTTGGTGGTTCAGTTATAAAGCAAGGGAGGACCTAAAGCTTAAAGAGTTTGCTAATCCTTTACTCCCTATGGACTGGACCTCCTCCGGAATCAGCGGGTGGGACTCTCCTCTGGGGCATGGGTGTAACTGGACTGGAGGAAAATCTCGGGTAGTTTTTACGATCATACGTTTCAATGTTTAAGAAAAATAAGAGACCAAAACATAGTTGGCAGTCTCATTCTACTATCAGACTCCCCAGTGATAATCTATAATTCACCCTGTATTGTATGCTCCCTAAGCACAGGAACCAGATTTACTTTGGTTACTACACTGATGCCTTGGGGGTACTACTCTAAGTCTCACCCTTTTGGTCATGCTAGGTGAAAACACCTCTCTTGACCTTTCTTTCTCTTGTCTAACATTTCTTGTTCCTGTGGCCCCCCCTGGTTCCCAAATCGAAACTGATGGAAAATTAATTAAAATATTTCTACCTAACCTATAGAGTCATCGGGCATGGTAGTATACAACATTATCAAAGAAGTCAAAGGTTTACTCTTTGATGCCCGGTGGAATTTTGAGAGCTTATCGGCTCAACTGAGATACCCCAGGTTCGGATTGGCTGCTGACACCAATTGCTCTGCACATCCTTTTTATCAGTAACCAGCAGAGGGTTTATGCATTGTGATTCCGTTCCAGGAGACATAGATCTCCATTCAAAACTGTCACATCTTTAAATTGAAATAAAAGTTAAATTTACTGTAGTCTGGTTTTATTTATAAAAAAAATAAAAAAATATTCTTTTAAATTGATCTCTGAAAAGGTACAAATCGAGATAACCGAGTCGGAATTCGTACCTATATAGCTTCAAGTAAAGTCCATTGCAGTAGCAATCTGAGTCTGAGAGTCCATTTGTTTTCTAACATTTTAATGATAGATTGCATTTAAATCACGGTCAGATTTTTGATGACAAACCGCGCAAGATTTCAAGAGATGGTTTTACACAGCTCGGCTCTTAAAGCTTGCTTCAGCTGCAGACATTTCCACTTTACTGCTGGCCCCGCTTATTTTATTCATGCTGGGAAATTGCAATTCACAGATTTATTTACTTAATTTAACCGACTGAAGTTAAAGGAACAATGAGATGCAGGTTAGTGTGGCTACGATGTACACTCAAAGATTGGTGGGCTTTTTTTTTATGAGAAATTCAAAGGGCTCGGTAATTTAATTATAGTGTTGTCCTACTGAAATGAAGCTTAAATTGGCTGGCCCTGAAAATGATATTTGCTTGTTAGGATAATCAAATAACGCCTCTGATAAAATAAATAAAAAAATAATAAATGTATAAATGTAACCTGCTTGCAGAACTCTCTCCCAGCCAGGATCTCTGGTTACAGTACGTTTGCTTTGCCAATGGATACGATTAAAAATGGTTTAATATTAAGTTGCCTTGAAAACGCTAAGGTAATTTCTAACTCTTGCGTTTGTGCCATATTTGCTCTGCACCGGCGCGCTTGGAATATATGGTGGCGTGGTCTTCGTCAGCGTCCCCTGCCCAGCATTAACCATTTGGTAGAACACTCTTATACTTTTGTTAATAGCTGTTTTTATCACCACCGTAATATCCAAATTTACACTGAATATTGAACGTAAAAATACTTTCTGTTTATTGGCTACTTTGTAGTATCTTCTGTTTTAAATCGATACATACTGCTGATATTAGACATTAAACAGAAGGAGGTTTTAAAAGTCTGGAGATCAGGGCTTAGGGGGACACATATACAAACTGCTACATTTGAACTTTTTTTGCAGGGGGAGTCACATTAAAGCTGCGCTATGAGTTAATTTTTTATTTTTTCAGGGAAATACATTCAGATTAAAAATGAGGATTTTTTTTTTTTTAATACCTACAGTTCCATGTGTGGCCACTAGGGATGATCAGCGGTAAGTTACTGTTGGATGTGTAGTATGCCTTTTTTTTTTTCTCTTTTACATGTTTTTCCATACAGTTCCCCCCCCCCCCCCCACCCCCCTTTTTTTTATTACTGCTTGTTAGAGCATTCTCTGTGCCACGAGGCATTTTACTTCGGCTGCCCCCTTGGGCTGGAATTTGCTGGCCTGAACCTTATATTCAGCATTATTTTTTAACATAACCAATTCCTGGATGTGCTTTTCTCTTTAATTTTAGAACTGCCTTAATACATTGTCATTTAATTATAGCTTTGGCTGCAAGTAGCGGCAGATTTTTTTTTTTTAAATCAATGATGACACCAGATTGAAATGATCCAACTGGGACTCTATCAATAACCCCACAGTAATATGCAAGGATAGATAGGGCTATATTCCTGGGATGTGAATGGATCCTATCTACGGATTTATATTGAACATTAATACACGTTCTATAGGATCTCCCTTCTCTTACCATCACATTTCTGCTGATGCGAGCATGTTCATCAGGAGCAGAATAATACCGTATCGTATGGTACAGATCTACGAAGGTGATTTATGGAGCGGAGACTTCAAGAAACAGAGAATGTCAAGGGAGAACGATCTGAATGTACGTCTCCTGCAAGGTGGCTCGGAATCCCCTATCTTCATGCATTAAACCCAGAATTGTGCAGGATTGACAAAATAATTGTACGTTTTAGGCCAAACAGTGGAAGTGAAAGAAACTGTCCAAGCACGCCATTTTTCCAGTATGGATTTGCTTTGCCTTAAACTTGCGAACCCCTTTTCAATCATTTACAATTCCCAGGGCTCGAGTCCTGCAGGAACGCGTAGGAACGGTGTTCCTGCACTTTTTTTTGAGTGTATGTGTGTGTCTGAGTGTATGTGTGTGTGTCTGAGTGTATGTGTGTGTGTCTGTGAGTATGTATGTGTGTCTGAGTGTGTCTGTGAATGTCTGTGTGTCTGAGTGTGTGTCAGTGTGTGTGCACGCGTATATATGTCTGTGTGTGTGTGTGCACGCATGTATATATATATATATATATATGTGTGTATATTATTTTTTGGGTGGTGGGGAATCTTGGGAGAGTTCCCACACTTTATTCCCCAGGACTTGACCCCTGAAATATGCCAATAAAGAACAAAGTTGGGGCAAACCTTCATCTCTGAAATTCAATAAATTAATTAAATAACATTAAAAAACAAGTAGGTGAAAATTGCATGTTTTATTAAACAGATGTCTGTGAAATAGGAATCTAGTTATAACTTCGAGAGAGAGAGAGAGAGAGACCAAGAATCACTATCTGCATTAAATTGGCAGAAGATATGTCGGACGGACGCTGTATGTTGGCGTAACAGCTCACATCTATGGGAACATTCACGCAGATAGATCATTTTTAAGCCGTGAATTTCCAGCTTCAATCCGGGCTAAATGGGGCCATCCTGGATGTTCCTGATTGGCTGAGGATTGTAAGAACTGATGTAGGGAGCAGGTTTGGTGGTAGTGGACTGCTGTAGTGGAAGGGTCAGTTCTGCTGATGTGTGGAGGGTTATATGTCTTGTGCAGAAGGGGAACTATTGTATTCTGGTGTACAGACCTGTGAATCTACAACTCCTATGATGCTTAGCCAGCACACTATACAGAGAATACATAGACGTCTACTCTAATCATTTTCTTTTATTCTTTGAGTATAAAATTAGTGCTAACCCAGATCTCTAATCACGCATTGTGTAGGTTGGCAAAGGCATTGCCCAGTCCTGTTTCAGTCGTCCATTGCTTTATTCTTGAGACAGCATGGAAGTTTAAGGGTTACATTTTAGGGGAATAAGGATGAAGACCAATGGCTCGTGCCAAGCTACATGTGTGATTTTAAGAAACTAATGTCTCGTCGAATGGTTTAAGGGCAGTCGGTAGGTTCAGTAATGACTTGGGGAGCCGTTTCAGGAGAGAGATGAACAGGTTCAATACGGTGATGGGTAGAGTGGTTTTAGATAATAGTTCAGGGAACGGGTTTGCAGGAGAGCTTTGGGGAGCGGTTTCTTAATGAGACGAGTGGTCCTGGTAATGGCTTCGGAGCGGGGAGTAGGAGAGCTATTTCACTACAGAAATGCGAAGAGACTGGTTCTTTTTTGCATTCAGTGGTGAAATAAGAGATAATAAACTTTATACATATTGAGAAAAATACAGTAACACTGGGAAATATATCTTCCCCATGAAAACAGAACAAACGCTGTGGACGTGGCTTGAATATTTAAGGCAAACACTGCTTTTGAACTTTGAATGCAGACAGTGCTGAACGAACAATGCCTTTGCAGCTGTAGCGTTACTTACCTTGTCCGGGGGCCGGCCGAGGTCCTCTGTTCCCGGCGCGCTCAGAGCGCCGATGACGGCGGGCGCTGACCGGGAAATTGCGGTCACGTGTCCCGCCTAGCTCTGAGAGCGCGCCGCGCGTCACGAGCACGCTCTTAAAGGGGAAGTGGGAGCCGAAAATCAAAACGGTCTCCCATTGGCCCCTGTCACCCCACACTCCCCATGCTCTCACATTTTGGGGGCGTGGATGACAGGGGCCAATCAAGAATAAGTTGAAGGTATTTAAACTTACCTCTCCCTTTAATCCCTGCCCTATCGTGGTTTCTGTTTCAGTTCCCTTTAGCGCTTGTTGTGTTCCTTCGTATTGACCTTGGCTTTGTTTCTGACTACGTTATCTCTTTATCCTTATCTGTTCTGTTTGCCGGCTTGCTGTTTACTGTGTACCAGACCCCAGCTAGTCCTAGTTTACACTTTCTCTCTGTGCCCTTGACCTTGGATCGTTCCTGACTCTGTACTCCTCTCATATACGTCGAGTCCGGACATTCTAAGGTCCGGTAGACGTATCTCTCCTCTGTGTTGTCTTTTGTCGAGTTGAATCCTGCGAGTTGGGGTATATTTTCGTTACAGCAGCAGGTCGGCTGCTCTCGAGCTATGGCTGTTCTGCAATTCCAACCGCCAGCTGGCTGGATGAGAGTCACCAGCGTTATACTCTGACAGTTGCTGAAAATACCCTGCCCAGATTGCCTGTCGCAATGCTATTTAGATTTCAAGTCCTTTCACAAATACAATCTACCCTTTACACATTGGTTCATAATCAGTTATCAGGGGGAAAGCAATAATTTCACAAACCTTTTACACTAGAATAAAATTCACAAAGAAAATACAGTATTCATGACGAATAGAATTAAGAAACGCTGATGAGGTTAAAGAGTCTTCCAAATGGGGAAGCTGCATGGTGGACAAAGTGCCTGGATATACACCAATGAACGACTAATATCAAACCGGTGTGTCGTGTGATTCCATTGCAGAATGGTTTGATTTCAATTTGGTTCCATTAGAATTTTTATGCATCATCGGAAAGCACTGTAAAAACTGCGTATGCATTGAGTTGATAGTTTTTAAATATGTTCAGTTTTTGTTTATAAAGAAGAAATTAAGCTATTTCTGACCCCTGGATAGTTGGACGCTGCAAAATATTCAGCAATCAATGACTCTGATTGGCTGCCGACTTCACACGCTGTTTTTTTGTTGTGGTTTGTTTATTAGTTTGTTGTTTTTTTTTACCATTATCTGCGAGATTTGAAAATATAATTCTGAGATGACTCCCACCAATCTGAAACACTGTCAGGTTTGCAAGTGGTAATTACAGATAAACCTGTAATTATAAATAATTGTAACCTCCTTGAAATATACATTTAATGCTCGTGTAAAATAAATTAGCACTGAATGGTTTGGCAATTACTGGCCACCTGATGCCAAACTGTGCCGGGCTGTGGTGGGATCACAGTGTATCGGACAGGTCACTGGCTGAAATCCAGACTGACCCGCTTTGTGTGTGAGAGAGAGAAGGAGGTTTTACAGCCTTTGTGATAAGTCAAGCGCTGCAGCAAGGAGAGGATGAGCAATTTATTGCACTGCAGCAAATCTACACATGTTTCAAAGTTGCCCATCAGAGGGAGAATCATGGGAGACAGATGTGGGTTCTCCTCTGACTATATGCTGTTTAAAGAGACCAGGAATCTGCATTCAGACAACTGCAATCTACAAGCTTATGGCAATGAAGAGAGTGTCTGATAACGCAGCTTTACATACTATTTAGCGATTTATTTAAATACAAATGAGGGCTGGGGGGTGCTTCTGTTAGGGTAACACGCTAAGGACAGGGTTATGGCTAGGTCAGCCTTTAATTCCCCCACATCCTCATGCAGTCCAGGGATGGATAGACCATGTACACATTCCCATACTCTGCACCATTCCAACATTCTAAGCATTCCGTCATATCGGTGATCGTGAATGAATGATATGTATAAGCGTATTATTGGCAAGTGTGAGTCAATGGTACCTTTCTGGCAAATGTGCAGGATTATGATTGGTTAGTGTGATGATTGACAAGCAAGAATGGGAAGTGAGTGTGTGCTGTGTAAGTATGCGAGAGTGATTTATAATTAGGAGTGTGTGCTGTGTAAGTATGCGAGAGTGATTTATAATTAGGAGTGTGTGATTTGGAGTATGTACACGATGAGTGAGCACAGAGAGTTTTTATATAAATCCGTGCCACATTTTTTAATGAAACCAATATTTTAACAGAGACTGATCTGTTTCAAGAACATTATGATAAATGAATAACACAATGTACTTGTGTATATGAATACTGAAATACACATTTTTTAATCCATCTTTATTTATCCCACTGCTCATTAACACAACATTTTGGTTTTTCATACCGTACAGTGCTATTTTCAAACAGATGTGGTGTGTAATTTAACAGTTGCCAGTATTAATATTTGGCAGCCTATGGGCTAGAGGTCAAAAATGCAAATGATAAATAAACCTACAGTAAAGGTGACAGACACAAGGTTCTGAGGTTTATTTAAATATATCTTGCAATAAGCATCAAGCAGTATAATATTTTTGGCAAAGTACTTAACTTATTCATATAATAATTAATATATCAAGTAAGTAGAAGTATAGATCAGGGTGTTGCAGTGGATGTGATCTATTTGGATTTTGTCAAGGTGTTTGATACGGTTCCTCGCAATAGGTTAGTGTTCAAACTAAAAGAAACTGGTCTAGATGAAAATTCTTGTTCTTGGGTAGAACATTGGCTTGAAGATAGAGTACAAAGTGTCGTCATTAATGGTACGTTTTCAAGCTGGACAAAAGTGGTAAGTGGTGTCCCTCAGGGTTCTGTGCTGCGTCCCCTTCTATTCAAAATATTTCTAATTGATCTTGAAATAGGCATTGCAAGGCACTTAAATGGCAGATTAAATTTAATGTAATACACAAGCAACGTCCACCCTAAATGGTAGTGAATTAGGGATAGCAACACACAGGAAGGATTTGAGAATTGTTATAGACTATTGTAGACAAATTAGGCATCCAGTCAGGTATGGTCATGTATAAAAAGGGCATTCATTCTCAAGATGAGAATATAATTGTGCCTCTTTATAAATCACTGGTAATTTTGGGCACCTGCTCTAAAGAAGGATATTATGGCAACAGAAAAAGTGCAGAGACCGGATACAAAACTTTGTTTTCTTGGCCCATAGTTTCCCATTAAACAGCAAATGGATGAATACTTATATTCAGGGATATCATTTCTAATTAGTGGGGTAATAGCTGCTTGATCCAAGGAGACATCTGACTGCCATTCTGGGGTCAAAAAGGAATTATTTTCTTAGTTTGTTGCAAAATTGAAAAGTGCTTCAAACTGGGATTTTTTTTTTTTGCCTTCTTTCGGATAAACCGCAAAACCAGATGTGAGAAAGGCTCAAGGCTGATGTAACCAATAACGGACGGGAGAGACAAAAACAATATGGAAAGGAAAAAAAAGAAAAAACTACCCTGAAAAAAGCCCAGAGTGAAATCCCAGCACATATACAAACAGCGACGAAAGGTGGTGCAGTAATTTACGACGGACGTATATGGTTATGAAACTAAAATCATCATCTTCACCTTGACAATTACAATATAAGTAGAACCGAACAAAACAATCTTTGTGACGGATCTCTCTCCTTCTACTGACTTCTCTTCATATTTCTCGCTGCAGAATGAATTCTCAGCTGCAGTTTGCTAGTCCCAGCGTCCGTTTCCTCTGAACGATTTTGTGCTGCTAACAGTACCTTAACATCTCCCCATCTGACGTAGGAAAAAGTCGGATCTGTGCTTGATTCATATAAAAAAACACTAAAGTCTCACTGGATTCATATCTAATTCACAGAAAAGATACAACAATCTTTTAAGGAAATCGTTGGCACGTTATTTAAACTCACAGAACTTTATAAAGATATTGCCAAATGAAAAAAAAACTTAGACCCTTCTAGAGCAAAATGTCCACAGTAACCTTAAGGTCTCGCTAGTAGAGTAGTGCAGTTACTATATACAAACACGTGGAATAGATAAACCACCCTTGAGAGTGTACCTCACACACACTCCAAAAAAATTACCAACACAAGCGTTATACACCCTTAAAGGGAAGTATAAAAAAGAGGGTTATACAATACAGGACTTGATATTTTGAGCCATGCCTAAGTCACAGAACTTCAACTGGATCTTGACAAATTTTACATCACTTTTTCTGCATCCTTTTAGAGTCATGTTTAATGCAAAGAGCCTCAATGCTGACTAATCCCCATCTAATCAGAGCAGTATGATGAGTATCTAGTTAAATAAGTCACCCGGCTGTGCAGCCAATTTCACATGCAAAAGTGATAATTCACTAAACACTCTACTATAGTGAACTAAACACTAAACTGCAAAATTTAAGCTATGCTAAACAAGCTGTGACTAAAGCGGAGTAGAATATCACGGTTTGTGATTTGGTTTTCAAATGAATCCATTTAGTGTTTAGCGAATAAGCCCCTCCAGTTTGCTCTGACCGGATCTATGTCAATATCACGTTAACACAACCCGAGAGACTGACGGACGCCTAAATCAAACACAAGTCCAATGCGAGAAATCTCACTTTGTGCACGCGTGTGCACATAAAATAAAAATACAAATAAAATAATAATAATATATACTTTTTTTATTGCAAAAAAGTGCACTTATGCAAGAATCGTGCTATAAATACAAAATTGCACATGACGGAGACATGTCGATTGCTGGCAAGGGATCGTGGGTGCTTTAATAAATCAACATTTACAGCACGATTTAGTGTGTAACGCTAAAACCAGGAAAACCTTATTGCCTTTGACTGGTAATTCATTTTATTTCTTGTAAGATTTAATGACTGTAGTGGGCGCTCTTCTTGCTGATGGATGGTAAAAGTTGATGCACGAAAATGATGATATTGTCTGAGAGCATTTAGAAAACACCAGTCGCTAACTGCAAGTCCAATCATATATATATATAATGGAACACGCCGATCTCAATTTCCAGCCAATTACAGGGTGGCAGTATAGCAAGTTTCAGTACTGTATATTATTAGTGTTTTATTATTTATATAGTGCCATCAGATTCTGTATATGACACCGCGCATGTTCGGCAAACCAAACACTAACAGCTAATAGGGTTAGTATGGGAGAGAATGTACCCATTATTATAACCCCCAGCATTCCAAGCTCCACTCATTCCCGGTTTTGAGTCCCTGTCCCTCGTTTGACATTTCTGCTCTGGTATCTCTCTTCTGGGAACACAAAGTCCCCGATAAGTGCAGTGCAACTGCACAAAATTATCCCTTGTTTTTCAGGTGCATACATTCAGCTCTGAGTGCATGGACCTCTTCAAAAGGGGCAGCGTACCTCGCAATCTTTCACGTGGACAAAGAGAGACACTTACATTTTAGCGGCGTGACTTGGTTATTGCCAGGGCTGGGGCTGTTCTGAGAAATTTTAGGTAGTTTATATTTTAGTTGCATAAATTATTAGTAATTTAGTTTGAAGTATAATATATATTTACACCGACTGATTTCTAAACACAATTATTGTAGTTTAAAGTCACATTACTGGGAGTATTATTGCTGTGGAGTTCTGTTATACACTCAGACACATTACTGGGAGTATTATTGCTGTGGAGTTCTGTTATACACTCAGACACATTACTGGGAGTATTATTGCTGTGGAGCTCTGTTATACACTCAGACACATTACTGAGAGTATTATTGCCGTGGAGCTCTGTTATACACTCAGACACATTACTGGGAGTATTATTGCTGTGGAGCTCTGTTATACACTCAGACACATTAGAGGGGTTGGGTGCGGGATCCGGCATTAGAGGGGCTGAGTGCGGGATCCAGTGTTAGAGGGGCTGGGTGCGGGATCCTGCGTTAGAGGGGCTGGGTGCGGGATCCTGCGTTAGAGGGGCTGGGTGCGGGATCCTGCGTTAGAGGGCCTGGGTTCCCGCATCAGAGGTGGTGGGTGTGACCCTTTGGATATCTTTCCATGGATTGGGTGATTGGATGTGCTGTAGGAGGCACTGTATGATGTCATATTGACACATGAAGCCAATAAGACGTTTCTAATCATTACCAGTGACAGACACAGTGTAATGTGCTCTATTACTAGTTAGTGTATGTCATCTCAATACACAGCCAGCTCTGGAGTTTCACATGTACAACCAAAGACCAAGAGCTGCATCTACCATAACCACACTGGGGAAATGATGGAGCCATGGCTTATTTGTTTAATACAATACTGCATGATTATATCAGGTGTAACTAGACTCAGACCGAGTCTAAGTGTAATACCCATAACATGCAGATCCTGCAGGATCCATAATTTATTAAAATTACCACCACCATGATCACATGGGGGCCATTACTTATTACCACAATCATGTGGAGACGCTTCTTACCATTATAAACATACAGGTTGTTCTACCGAAGGCAATGACTGATTAACACAAACCGGTATGTTATTACAGCCTATATAAACATCATGTTTTAGTTCATTTATGTTAACACAGACACTTCCAATCGTCGTGGATCCATTAGATTTGGACATAAATATATCTAGAACCCACTGGATTTAACAGCCTGTACCCCCATTATATGTATAGTTTAGGATTCCAGCCTGATGGACATAAAAGATCCAATCTACATTTTTAGACCAGTCTGGACCTTTTGCTGTACTAATCTAAGTAAAGGGGGTAGGGCACTGCTAGGATGCAAAAATATCCAAGCTCAAGCCAGACCCTTGGCCTTTCTCCATCTCCACCCATTAACCTCCACTTTTTGACATCCTTAGTACCACACCTGTTATCTCGTACTTAGACTTAACATTTCTTATTCCTTTAATCCAAATTTACAGTAAATTCCTGTGAAACTTGAAATCCCTACTCAACTAAGTGTCAATCAACCACCCTCTCCTGCTCCACATCACTAGAACACCCTCTCCTGCTCCACATCATTAGAACACCCTCTCCTGCTCCATGTCACTAGCCCACCCTATGCTCCTCCAAGTCACTAGCCCACCCTATTCTCCCCCACGTCACTAACCGCACTATCCTGCTCCACATCACTAGCCCACCCTCTCCTGCGCCACGTCACTAGCCCACTTTCTCCTGCTCCACGTCACTAGCCCACTTTCTCCTGCATCCGCGTCACTAGCCCACCCTCTCCTGCTCCACGTCACTAGCCCACCCTATCCTCCTCCACATGAGTAGACCACTCTATCCTGCTCCTCATCACTATCCCACCTTCTCCTGCTCCTCATCACTATCCCACCTTCTCCTGATAACTATAATGATAGTTTAAAAACCTTTAAAAACATTGCAGGCTGTATTAAATGCTTAAAAGTGTGTATATATGTACACATAAACACTTACTAGTCTCTCCATTCAATAAGCCACACAGTGTTTTCTGCTCCAACTCAAAGTGGCATTGCTGGGTAAATGACTCTGTTCTAGAAATGATGGGAGAAATGGATTGTGTGTGGATAGAGGTCACTGGGATCAATGGAAACCTGGTAACATTTGGGTGGTTAACAGGGACAATAAAGATGCACAATGTCCCAAATACACTCCTGGAAGTCCACCTGATTTGTGAAGACCCACCATGATGTGAACAGCTGGCAGACGTTCGAAGGTAATTTCTAAAAATCCTAGCCTGGGGATATTTTATTCTGGGACCAACATAAGCACATGTCCTACCGCAATCAAACCAGAGAGACAGACTTCCATTGTGGTTAGCATGTCACTGAGCGGTGGATCCAGAACGGTCCTATTGGACTACCCAAGGAACAAGGACAAATGTCCCAGAGTCTACATGATTGTCACATGTGGTGTGTTTTTGCTGGAATATCATATTAACACAACTCCCATCACAATAAATGCAATTACATAATCAGAACTCCCATTTCTTATTTAACCTCTCAAATTCATATCGATCACATCATTTTTCCATCACAAGCAATCAGATGGTGAAAACACTTGGGATGGAATTTAACAGTCATGTTTAAATACACCATATTCACGCTTTTACAAATAATCTCTGCGTGTACAAGCAACTGAGCAGCAGATTACAAAATAAAACCCCATGCATAGCACACTAACAGACCGGCAAAGAAAGGGTTCCGTGGTTCAAGGATTATGTCGAACATAGAACGAGTGAGCTTCAATATTGTCTTTGCATTGTAAATTGGCAGAACTACTGATAATCCGTTCGCTTACGTTATAAACTGAAAGACAACTGAATCAGGAAATTCACACCTGCCCGTTATCCTTTGCTACGAACCACAGGTACAACAGGGACCGCAGATGCCCGTCTCTGTTCAGGTGTATTTAAAACGGGCATCAGCACATCGAGGGTTAAACAGTCATATTAATCATAAATTATCCAACTCTGAATTCTCGTATTACTGACTGATCGGGCAATCTGATCAACGCCAGCGAATAATCTACCATTTCAGCAGAAACAAAATCTCTAGTCGGATGAATGTTGAATTATTAGTCTGTACTGGCATATTATCCGTCTTCACACATTGATTTTCTGGTGAAAACGCAGATTACGAAACTAAAATGGAGGGTTACGAGATTCATTTTCCAGTGAAACTGATCATTCACTCCGTCCTTAGTGACCAGCAGATAATCACAAATCAACTCTATAAGATATGAAAACAACTCTGAAAGTGCCGTCTCTGGATATCCATAGTCTAAACCTGGCACATATAACCTTGAAAATGAAAATTAACAGTAACGTAATAACTGTAAAAAAAATATATACAAAACAAGTGAAAGCTTATTTTAGAAAACTTCTAAAAAATCTAAAATAATTAATAAGTAAATTAATAATTTAATTTTTGTGAAACGAAAACTAAATTGTAAAATGTAAGACAAAATATCCAAGCTCTGAAAACAGTTGGATGGGAGAATTTTAAGAAAGCAGAGATTTCTAGCCAACATTTTGCAATTTAGTTTCACTACAATTGTGCTTAGTGACTAAACCATTTTCAATGCGATTGGATTTTCTATTTTCTAATAAATACTGAATATAGCACATTACATTTTCAAGAAATGCAGCGTGGATATTTAACATCAGAGACGTTGCAATGATTAACTCAAATTCCAAAAAAGACTTCTGATCAATTGAAGGAAGAAAACAAGAACAAGCAAAATAGTGCACAAATGATCAATAAAAAGGCAGAAGACATGGACATCCGCAATGCCACAGAGTATTAAATAAAAAGATGCAAATAATGAAAGCTTAAAATGATGAAAAAAAGACTGAGAAACCTAACCGGATGAGCTTACAATCTACAGGAGATACAGGAGATTCTCAGCGCCTCCAGATGACACCGTATGAAGGTCAATTTATGGATCATAAGAGTGGTGGAGGGCAGTATTCAGAGCTAAGGGTCGAGAAGGAAGAGGGAAGTTCAAGATGAAGGGATTTATATGGAAGCGAGGGATTTCGAATTTGATTTGAGTGCAAATGGCAAGACGAGTAAAGTCATCTATAGCAGGACTGGAAATAAACCATGGTAATTAAGGTGGACGAGCCTGATATCTAATTTTATTTGTAGTGGGGCTATGTGTTCGTCAAAGTCGGTGACAATAGTTGAGACTCGAGTTAGTGGACTAAGATCTCAAGTAAGAAGCACTGTATAGATATTTCTTATGGAGGACATTAGTAAGAGGCTTGAAAAAAAATGAGAACTTTAACTTTACTCTATGGTCGTCGATGTTAGATCATTAACTAGTAGTAATGAAATGTCGTCAATGTCACACTATGAGAGCCATACGAGATGATGCCTATAGGTAGCCAATACTGTCTGGGTTCTTTCCTAAAGTAAAAATTCAATGTCAATTTCAAATTTAAGGCTCGAGTAGCTCAACTAAAAGCCTAAAAGCACTGGGGACCGATGATTATATTCAGTTTTACCTTAAATTCGAAATTTGCTTTGGATTTACCTTGAATTCTCACTTTATTGAATACCCTGTAATTTTGGCGATCTACATTATTTCCTTATTGAGTATGAAGGGGTGGGGGGGGAAGCAAGCAGGGATTGAACTGTTCATTCCCCAAATCCGAGTCCGATAAGACATCAAACATAGAAAAACATGTTTTGTCGTTATATTAAGATTGTCGTTAAATGAATGTAGGTTATCCTGTAAATGCGATATTGCAGTCCATACCAACGTTCATGACGGGTAATTGGAGAAAGAAGGAAAATTTAGTAGTTAAATCTAGTTTCTAATAATGACATTCTGACAGATGATTTGAAAATACTACCATTACTAAGATATTTGTCTAACATCTAGTCACAAACATACTGCCATTTAAAAATCAACTCTATATTTCATGCACAATATATTCAAATTTCTCAGTTACAGAAGCTTTGATTTTTTTCACCTCTATTGGAGACGTAATAATCTCCGTCCATTATTTACGAAGAGGTGATGGTCACATTCTGTAGCCAATAGAATTACATAGAGGACGTCGGTATTTTATGCATTGTAGTTTAGAAATGAAGCTTCTCTCGAATAGGACGATATAGAATGATAATATCAGGCCAAAACAAGCAAATGGAGAAAAAAAACTTCAACTTGGCTAATTTGGTCTAAAATGTGCAAATCTCTTGTCAATCTCTGCTTCCTGTGGACACTTAGAATTTTGGGAAGAGCCGGATACATTTGAGAATCGCATCAGGATGCAAACGTGAGTAAGTATAACATTTCATCCATACATTTCACATTGATTAGCTACAATTTATTGATTGAATTTTATAATTTATCTGAAGTGGACCTTGCTTCGATTTAATGAAGTGTAAAATAGAATTAGAGATTTATATGAATAATCGAATAATTCTACCAAGTAGGATACTTTTTGATTCATCTAGTATTCATGGACGTCCTTGGCTGTAGATGTTATTATTAGCAAACTTAATGGCCCTCATTCGAATCGACCTCAGGAGAATGAAAGACCTTGTTGATCCTGCAACTGGTAAGTCCATTCAGGCAATCGGGGGAACTGCAGTGGGCGTACTAACAAAGTGAGATTCTGATTTCTTATATCAAGGGCTACAGGATGACTGATATCCATGCCAGGATTCTTGGCGTATCTTTGGATATGTGATTAATTATATTTTATTTCAGGTTAGTTTTGTTAACTTTTTGGTTAGACAGGGGATGTCTGGATGCAATGCAGTCCATGGTTGTCAGTGAACATGTTAAAGGAACACTATAGGCACCCAGACAAATACACCTTTAATGAAGTGGTCTGGGTGCTGTGGTGTTGTGCTTTTAACTCTGCAAGGTAAATCACTGTAGTTTTAAGAAAAAGCAATGTTTCCATAGCAGGGTTAACTCAATATCTATCTACAGAGGAACTTCTGCTGCACTGACCAAACTTGGTCATGTGAGTTGGAAGCCCATAGGAGAAGCAATGAAAACAGTGCTTGCTACGGATGTGCATCGAGTCCCAGTTTTCCTCTAAGATTGGACCATTGCAAAGAAGGCCATGTCTACTAATGACATCGCAGGAGGTGGGGCGGTGGGCAGCACTGAGGGAGTCTCGGGACTGGAATAAGGTAGTTAAAAGCTTTATTTTGTTATTTTTTATTGCAAACATGGAGGAACCAGCATTTAACTATGGACAGGGATACTAGGTTTGTATTCTTCATGCTATAATGTTCCTTTAACTAATATAGATTCTGCATAATCATTAATTATACTCCCAGCAACCAATGCAAGAATTCCAATCAGTAACTCATCCTGTGTTCACTCGGTTCATGTCTTCTGTTAGTATGTAGGGACAGGAATCCTTATAGTGTCTGACGGGAGTACAATAAACAAATAGCAAGGTTGTTGTTTTTTTTAATCACTTCTAAGTCTAACCAATGCATGACACAAACAGGGTTTATCATCTTATACTAAATGTCCCTGATAATGTACAACACAATCTCAGCTTGTTGTAGGTAAACACTGACCCACCGACCCTTCCAGATATCCGCGGTGCAGTCTCCGTGGGAAATATACCTTTAATTGTGACAGTGTACCGAGCATTATTAATATGAAATATCTTGCTTTCTTTCTCGGAGCGCACATACATATTAGTATTATTACAAAGCACCAGGGACGCACAGTGTATTGTGTAATTCCCCCTCAGGGGAACAAAATTAGGTTATCAGATATCGTTCTGGCTGCGTGGTATCTCCACGTACGTGTCTCGGCAGTATGTATTGTTTTTTTGCCAGTTACTGTACGCGCCATGCGCTGCCTGCAATCTATACTCACCAGTAAATTTAGCTGCTGCAGTCGTGTGACAGCGTTAATATATCACTAACTGTGCTTAGACATAATCAAAGTAATTATTGCTATGCTACACTATGGCTTCCACGACAAGTTTTAATTAAAATATTAAGGGGAACGGGAGGATCTATCCTGTAGGATCTCGCAAAACCCAACGCTTCATTTTACTTCTATCCTACTGCCGTCTACCTCCCCCCTCTCTCCGTCATCCCAACCAGTTCCGTCCCTGTCTGTCTCTGTAGCCCATTCCAATATGTTGCTCTCAATCCGAACACTAATCTAGGTAACCAAACTACTCCCCCCTCCCAAATAAAGGTTCCGTTCTTCCAAATTCCATTTCAATCATCTTCTGTCTGTACTCTTCCTCACCTCATTTACTTTATACACCCGTTACCATCTCTGTCTCTTTGCCATGATATGTTCTCTTATTTTCAACCCCCCTCTTCCTCCCAGACTAGTATGCGTTGCAGAGACTCTCCCCCTCTGTCCCCTTATGCTCCCCCCCCCCCGTCTGTACATCTCTGCTCCCCTCGTCTATTGAAAGTGCTTTTTTTCCACACACTCTAATGAGCCTGACTAAGAAGGGGAATCGGTGATGCAGACAGAATTACAGTAAAGGAAGAGTCTGATCTCTATCATTCCTCTAGTGGTCATTGACCTGTGAATATTTCATTACTCATACGGGCACAGGAGGGAGACTACAGCCTCCAGGCACCCCTTTCCCCAGAGAGCAAATGCTGGCTGGGGTTCTTCTTAGCTCCTTCCAAATTATAGGAATTCCTAAGCTCCTGAATACAGTAACATCCCGCTGCAGACACAGGCACTCTGGAGCCTCCGTGTTTAAATGATATGCAGTCAGCTGCGTCTCCCTCGCAGAAGCGATTGTAAGTTCTGGGCGTCAGAAAGGTTCATTCTGCAGCATTTGTTGACATATGTTGGTGTTCGCGTTCCATCGGTTACAGTCTAGCTGTGCACTACAATAATACTGATATATACATAATGAGGGAACAAGACTGTATTTCTCACTAATTTAGACCTTCACGGGATGAGAGAAAGTTAAGCAGACCCTTAAGCCCCCTGAAATTCATTTTCTGGGTACTGGGGTAAAATACATCTTATTGCAACATACTTAGTGACACGTTCTGTATTGTAATGTCTGCTTGTATACGGACACACACGTAGTGTATATTATTTATGGGGTTTATCATTTTCTCTATTTAAAAGATGTGTTTGATTATTACAACATCAGACATTTCGTAATGAACTTGGGTAATTGGAGAAGAGTTTCATCCTGTGTCTTGATTTGATTTCGATTTTTTGATTACAGTCAACATCATCTTGACTTCAGATAACCCCTAACCCAAAGTCCACACTAATCTTCAACCTGATCTCATAGACAGTGGACATGCAGTAGACGTAAAATCCCAATACCCTGAATGGTAGGAGTAAGCGACCCCAGGATCTATACGTATCTTGTAATTCTAAACAATTCTATCCGGACCACCAGACTGTGTACCTCCTAACCTCATGGCAACATTTACATTGCTGTTGAGGTTAACGTTGATGTAATAAGGCTGCCCTCTTACAAACCGACCCTGGTCCCATTATAGGATCTCTCAAACGGCGTTCAACATTCCAAAATCTGCGTTTTAATGGCAATGCTTCAAATGGATACCTTATTATTGATAGGTTTACACCTTAAAGTGCACTGGAAACAAAGTCTTTGGGTTTTGCGATGTAAATGGGTCTCTCATATGTTCGAGATGCCAACATACATGAATATTTTGTATTGCCTGTTTTGACATGGAGGTGACATTAATGGGAATGATCATTATATGCTATTAAATCTGATCAACAACGCTCAATATAATTGCGTTCCTGTAAGAAATTCATTAGAGCCTTCTCCAATATGGATCTGGACTAGAAGAGCCACTGGCTACATTGTGTGCGTATATATTGTGTGCGTATATATTGTGTGCGTATACATTGTGTGCGTATACATTGTGTGCGTATACATTGTGTGCGTATATATTGTGTGCGTATATATTGTGCGCGTATATATTGTGTGCGTATATATTGTGTGTGTATATATTGTGTGCGTATATATTGTGTGCGTATATATTGTGTGCGTATATATTGTGTGCGTATATATTGTGTGCGTATATATTGTGTGCGTATACATTGTGTGCGTATATATTGTGCGCGTATATATTGTGTGCGTATATATTGTGCGCGTATATATTGTGTGCGTATACATTGTGTGCGTATATATTGTGTGCGTATATATTGTGTGCGTATATATTGTGTGCGTATATATTGTGTGCGTATATATTGTGTGCGTATATATTGTGTGCGTATATATTGTGTGCGTATATATTGTGTGCGTATATATTGTGTGCGTATACATTGTGTGCGTATATATTGTGTGCGTTTATATTGTGTGCGTATATATTGTGTGCGTATATATTGTGTGCGTATACATTGTGTGCGTATATATTGTGTGCGTATATATTGTGTGCGTATATATTGTGTGCGTATATATTGTGTGCGTATATATTGTGTGCGTATACATTGTGTGCGTATACATTGTGTGCGTATATATTGTGTGCGTATACATTGTGTGCGTATATATATATATGTTTCCTTTTTTTTTTTTTATACACACATTCAAACAAAGCTTCCTAGATTTGAAACATAGCTCAGGATTTGCAGGGTTAGGCACAAAAAAGCTCTGTAAGAGACTGCGAAATAAATAATAATACAAAAATATATGTTTTCAGCATGTTTGAGCTCAAAAAAAGGGCCCGATATTAAATTGAGAAAGACTGGGGGGGGGGGGGGGGGTGGAATGTTGTAAAATCGAAGTGGAACAAATATCTACTACTGCCTCGCCCAAGCTCTTGTTGGGTTCAGATTCCCATAATTCTCTGGTTATGGTAGCACAGGGCCATCACCGGTGTAATATAAAAGGTAAAAAATAACAACACTAGTTGACAAACTCTGCTGGGACTGATGAGAACCCCATCCCGCTGGTCTATTATCGTATATTGGGAAGATAAATAAATACTTTATTGCAGTGGCAGTTAGTGGCAGCCCTGGCATGTCCCATTGCGGTTTAGTAGGTATAATCTTTTGGAGGTTGGAACACATCCTAAACCCGTAGAGTTATTAGGCCTGGCATTAAGCAATGCCCCTCACAGTGCCAGCCCTGACCCTTCACCAGTGGCAGGTCTCCGGTCCTTACTGTCGGGTTATTTCTCATCTTCCATTCACAACCCTGACATGTGGGACATGCAGTGCACATGTGCTATGACTGAGGTGTACCCCCTCCTCACCCTCCAATGCCGCAGCACCACATCTGACCCTGTTTGACACAATGGTTCTCTACTGCAAGTTTCCTTTTAATAAACCTTCCCAGGTGAACACACACAGCAATTAATTCCTGCCTGCTTGAGGCTGCGTGATATCTATCCTCGACTCGTTCTAACGGGGACAGCGAGCGAGAGGGAGGCTAATAGGGGGCAGAGGGCACGTACGGTCTGTAATGGGCAAAACGTCATTTATTCTAAGGGTGCAGAGCAGACAGCAGGTGCTGATGTCCAGACCGTTCAGTGCACACCATTTCAGCGCTTGTTCGAATTTTATCGCCATAATATCCGCCACTCATTACTTTGCTGCAGTAACAGCGGAGTGTCACTCACAGGGAGATAGAGGGAGAGAGACAGCGAGGGACGGAGAAAGGCTGACCTTCTGCAGAAATAATGCTTTTGGTTATATGTTAACTATTTGGGATACTGGAAGATTTAAACGCCTTTAATCAAAAGTGAGAGAGAGTGGTGGTGTAAGACCCAAAGGCAATAGACAGGTTACCTACCAGTGCATATGACTTTCCTGGAGCTCTAAAAGAACTCAGATGTTATACAAATCACCAATTAGTGAATTAGAGTGAAACATGTCAGTCTTAATTAAGTTTTAAATAAAATACATTTTGGTCAAAGCCAGGTGCCATCTATCTCAAGCAGAAACAAGTAACCAGAATCTACCTCCATCCCAAATCCATCTTGGAGTGAATTTCCCATCTTAACTGCCCTGGCTGTAAAAATAACATGTTTAGCAGGGATGCTTAGAGGGAATATTATATCCTTTAAACCTAGGCCAAAATACCATAACTGAACCTGCGGTCTGCTTGGAGAATTTGGACTGTTTTGGTCTTTGGCCATTTGAAATTCACTCTATAACCATACCTTTGTAAATAACCCTAAAATTGTTGGGAAGAAAGTGGATTCCAAATGCAATGCCATTCTCCAAATAATTCAATGTTTGGCTACTTTGGCGTTATATTTAATATTCCCCCTGAATCTGACAATGTGCACTTTATTGAATAACCCTGTTGGTTTTCAAGTTTTACTCAAACAAGCAAACGTAACGGTCAGACTATTGGGTGAGTGCAAGAAATACAGGACTGTGCAGCTAAATGAAATTTTAACACTCTTCCATCTTCTCAAAATAGTAGATTATATACAAGCTTACTAACGGGAACTGCGCAGGTGAAATGTTATCGGTCGAGATGTCTTCCAAGTAGATAGGTCATCATTTCTGGGCAGGTGGGAGTGTGTCTGCCCCAGGATCTGCTTATCCCCACTAGGCCTTCCTTTACAAGTTAGCGCCCACTCCTAGCATTGGCAAAACTACCAGGGTCATAAAAATTGGTACTGGGACCAGGCCCTGGAGTTTCTCCTGCCAAGTGCCTTTGAAAATCTGTTGTTTAGTATGTACTACATAAATTACCATAGGGAGCATCTTCAGTGCCCCTTTGCAGTTCTAGTGGCGCTCAGTGAATGGGTCCGAGCGCTGCCATAGGGTATCTTGGCAATGCTATGACTCACTGCCTTAACACCAGAAGAGTACTATTAAGGATAATTATCTTGAAATCTCGTCCAAGGGCTGCAACTCCTTCTGTGGTTTATTGTATCCGACACAAGCGCACGTTATGGTTTATCAGTATTTACAGGAAATTGTGATATTGGAGGGTATTTCCTGCGTGGATGGTATTATAGATAATCTTTAAGAGGGAGTGGGTGGAATATTGACATTAATAATGAAAATCAATAATGGACACCATGTTATTTAGGGGAATACAGTAATTTATTGCTGTATTCTGGGCACAAAGTAACAGATCTGCATTAATAAAGATAATTAAAAATAAAATAAAATCAAAGGCAAGTTTTACTATGTTCCTAAACCGGACTGACATTTAAAAGCAGAATGTATCGGGGGCCTTAACATTTCTGCAGCTAATAGTTCTACCTTTGGGGCACAATTAGAAATGGTATTTTTTTTTCTGTTCGCTTGTCTTTAGATTAGCAGCGAAGATCCCGACTTCTAATAATTTCAGTATGATTTGCAGTCTACTCTGCACTCTGCACTCTCATCCGAAATCTAATCGTTGTAACCATACGGTTTGTAGAATAAGGTGCGGATTGTAGGATAAGAATCCAAGAGGAAGATTTATAAAAATGGCACAGATATAAAATGTGCTGATCAGCGCCTTCATTGCCATGGTAACTGCTCCATTTTTTTTTATCAGCACCACTTTTAGAAATTTCCCAGAGTGGGGCATATTTATCATAGCTGAAGCAATTCTGGAACAATCGCCATAGTAACCTCTGTAATGTTGCCATTGATAGTTCCACGTTTAGTATTATGGCCCAGAGTCCTTGAGTTGTGCATGGCTTAAAAGATTGTAAAAAGCGAAAGAGCAATCGCTATGGCTACCTACAAAGTGTTCTTGATGATTTCTTTTAGGTTAGAGTTAATGTTATATTAGCGATACCCAAAGAGTGCGTGTTCTATAAAGAGCATCCCTTTACTGCAAATGGGTTTAATAGCACATTCACTACCTGAATGAAATGCCTACAATATGCACATATACAAACACGCAACTCTCAGCATTTCAAATGGACAAAGAGGGACACCTTCATTTTAGGGGTGTCAGTGGGGCTATTCTGAGACATTTAAAGGAACACTATATGGTTAGGAACACAATTATGTATTCTTGACCCTATAGTGCAAAACCCACTATTTAGGTGGCTTGCCCCCTTAAAACGAATTAAAACTCACCGTATTTCCTGCGACACGCGGGTCCACGGGAAAAGCATTGGATTGGATGAAATCGGGAAGGGGGCGGGGCCAAGCACAGTTTTGGCCAATCAACACCTTCTCATAGAGATGCATTAAGTCAATGCATCTCTATGAGGAAAATTCAGTGTCCCCATGCAGAGCGTTTAGACGCTGAACGGCAGTGCTGTCTACTGTGCAGCCCTGAGCCAGGAAGCACCTTCAGTGGCCATCTGAGGAGAGACCACTTGGAGGTGTCTCTAGGGACAATGTGAACACTGCCTTTTCTCTGAAAACACAGTGTTTTATAATGATTATACTCACCAGAACAAATACATTAAGCTGTAGTTGCTCTGGTGACTATAATGTCCCTTTAAGGCAACTAACAAATAATTTTTAGAACTGAATGCCTCTTAGCGTTGTTTTGCCAAATCTAATGGACAACGTGAGAGTGAAGCATTTGGGGAAAAGCGATGCAGAGCTAATACAGAACACCGGAGTCTGCAGGATAGGTGGCCCTTGCAGGACAAACCTCTGTAGGACTCCACTGTATCTGAGTCAGGGTCCTTGTGTGTATAATACAGATGATTTGTGTATAGCGCTCACCCCAGGGCATTCCTTGATGGTGGTGACTATATTTATGTTTAATCGGCAATGTTAAAATCAACGACAGCATCTTCAGGACACATCAGGAAATCACTGCCAGCTGATTAATGTCCGATAGGAAATGCTGCTTTCAAATGCCACTGTATGAAATGCCACCCTGGCACTTCCCTGGGCATTCCCCGTACTATCTGTATACCCATCCACCTGTCCAATAAGTGATCGATAATCTACCAACCCATACTTCTACCCATATATCCACCTACCCATCCAATTACTCATCTACCCTTTTATCAATTGATCTGTCAATAAAATGACACATTTCAAAGAAGAATTAAGTATGAGACTCATTGCATCAGTAGTCAATATCTCATTGGAAGGCGTATAATTTATGCCTCCGCACAAACCAATAGCCTTTTACCTCCATTAGCAGGCCTGGTAATGCAATGGGCCGAAGTGTGTAGAAATCTATAATGCTTTCAGGACACTTTCACAATTCCAGTTCATCTCACCCTTCCCTTTAGACCTCATTGTTACAGGAGAGAGAGAGAGAGGAAAAAAAACAATTAAAGGTAACTTCAAAGGGATCAGACAGTGGGAAATGACCCTGTCACGGAGCCATTAAATCACACAGAACTCTGTACACTGTCACCCTGCCATAAAACAGGATCTGGAGCACCTGTCACTGACCCATAGCTGCAAACAGACTGCTCAATTTCTTATAAATGCTTTCTGATTATAGACCCCACGCTAGTGTCGTGTAATGATCTTGTTCACAGACGCTATGGGCTATGCGGCCAGTCCATTCAAAGCAGGCAGGTGTGAGAGCAAGCCAACGCACCAAAATGTGCTGCTCACCCTTATGGCACGGAGAAACGGTTAAATGGACAGCACAACAAACTACGTAACTGTTGATCTAAGTTTACACATTTAAAGGATTTCACAATGACTACAGAAAACATACAGAACTACAGAAAACATACAGCACTACAGAAAACATACTGCACTACAGAAAACATACAGCACTACAGAAAACATACAGCACTACAGAAAACATACAGCACTACAGAAAACATACAGAACTACAGAAAACATACAGCACTACAGAAAACATACAGCACTACAGAAAACATACAGCACTACAGAAAACATACAGAACTACAGAAAACATACAGCACTACAGAAAACATACAGAACTACAGAAAACATACAGAACTACAGAAAACATACAGCACTACAGAAAACATACAGCACTACAGAAAACATACAGCACTACAGAAAACATACAGAACTACAGAAAACATACAGAACTACAGAAAACATACAGCACTACAGAAAACATACAGCACTACAGAAAACATACAGCACTACAGAAAACATACAGCACTACAGAAAACATACAGAACTACAGAAAACATACAGCACTACAGAAAACATACAGCACTACAGAAAACATACAGAACTACAGAAAACATACAGCACTACAGAAAACATACAGCACTACAGAAAACATTCAGCACTACAGAAAACATACAGAACTACAGAAAACATACAGAACTACAGAAAACATACAGCACTACAGAAAACATACAGCACTACAGAAAACATACAGCACTACAGAAAACATACAGCACTACAGAAAACATACAGCACTACAGAAAACATACAGCACTACAGAAAACATTCAGCACTACAGAAAACATACAGCACTACAGAAAACATACAGAACTACAGAAAACATACAGCACTACAGAAAACATACAGCACTACAGAAAACATACAGCACTACAGAAAACATTCAGCACTACAGAAAACATACAGCACTACAGAAAACATACAGAACTACAGAAAACATACAGCACTACAGAAAACATACAGCACTACAGAAAACATACAACACTACAGAAAACATACAGAACTACAGAAAACATACAGCACTACAGAAAACATACAGCACTACAGAAAACATACAGAACTACAGAAAACATACAGCACTACAGAAAACATACAGCACTACAGAAAACATACAGCACTACAGAAAACATCCAGCACTACAGAAAACATACAGCACTACAGAAAACATACAGCACTACAGAAAACATACAGCACTACAGAAAACATACAGAACTACAGAAAACATACAGAACTACAGAAAACATACAGCACTACAGAAAACATACAGCACTACAGAAAACATACAGAACTACAGAAAACATACAGCACTACAGAAAACATACAGCACTACAGAAAACATACAGCACTACAGAAAACATACAGCACTACAGAAAACATACAGCACTACAGAAAACATACAGAACTACAGAAAACATACAGCACTACAGAAAACATACAGAACTACAGAAAACATACAGAACTACAGAAAACATACAGCACTACAGAAAACATACAGCACTACAGAAAACATACCGCACTACAGAAAACATACAGCACTACAGAAAACATACAGAACTACAGAAAACATACAGCACTACAGAAAACATACAGCACTACAGAAAACATACAGCACTACAGAAAACATACAGCACTACAGAAAACATACAGCACTACAGAAAACATACAGCACTACAGAAAACATACAGCACTACAGAAAACATACAGAACTACAGAAAACATACAGAACTACAGAAAACATACAGCACTACAGAAAACATACTTGCTCGTGTTACATTTTATGGCTCTAATTTTATAGAAAACAGGAAATTGGCCATTGGTTTCTCATTTTTTTTGTTTTCTGGTCACTGAACAGGTTTGTAAAAATAGCCAGACTCTCACCGATTTTAAAGTATCTACTAAAACTACTACATGTTAAAACCTCTCCTTGTGTTGTAGTTCTATATACGCATATACACACATTTTTATCTCTACCGATCCTTCGATGTGCTAGATATTGTAAAGTTTGTGACGGTTAGCTCTCGATTTTTTTGTATCGCTCTTAGTATATAACAAACCCACTTCCATTCCTGCTTAGCTGGTCTGCCAGTACGCATCATAAATCCAGACGCAATGTACAGTGACGGATACATATCCACCACGTACCAAGTCTGACACACAGGTTGGATAGATTTTCCATTTCTTGATTCTTTAAACATTTCCAAACCATGAATCCATATTTCTTTAATTTGATTTAATATATCCAATATCTGAACGAGCTCCTGGTGTATCACTGCCCCACCAGTCCATGTAGGACCATTGCCGAGGAGTCTCTGTAGGTGGTTAAACAGGTAGCTCACATGGACATCACCATCCCTGCACCCTACATTAGAATTTTAAGTGAATAATTACTGACCTGTTTCTTTAATTGGTATTAGTAAACAAAGGGCTGATTAACTCTGGAAAGAGACTAAAAACCAAAAAAAAAAAAAACATCCCTTGCCGTGCTGGACTAGACTTGCAGATTTTAGCCAGGGCTGTTGGCCAAAGTAGAGAAATCTGTGGGCACATTATAGACTATAGTAATAAATCCCTTAAACAAAATACTGTGTATACAGCCACAACGGATGCCACACACTGTATATAACCACAACGCGCCATATATAGAGCTTCTGCGCCACCGCACACATACTTATTGGTCCAATTTGAGGGTTTGCTTTTTTTCCCCTTTCCTTTTAAACAGTCTGCTCTTTTCTTCTTGTGAGACATGCAAGTTCAGATCTGAACAGAAATGAAATATTCATAGTGTAAATGGTGCATTTTCTGCATCTAGAAAACTCCATGTATATTTCAGAAGATTACAAAACGCTAATGTGCTAGGGGGGAGAACGCACTACAGGAGAGGAGGAGATGCATCAAGACCCATGAGCTACCTGCCTGGCTCTCACGGCCCCATCTGAGACATAAAGAGTTAATGAAATATGACTTGTAATAATTCTGGTTTTTGACCATGCAGGAAATTGAGCAAATATCAAGCTGTGCTACAGAATAGCATCTACAACAGCATTATCATGTTTTTTTTACATTTTTTTTTACTGTGTTAAATTCCTATTGTGCGGGTGCCTTGGTTCAGAGAAGCAAACCACCAAAATTGCCAGCGTTGTTTTATAACCCTCCTATGGATTCAGGTCTTATCAGTGCCAAGCAAGCCTAGAATTAATATCCTGGAATGTTACAGGGCACCATTTCCAAGGGAAAAGCACATCGGCTATAAATCATCAGTGACTGATTCAGGCACACTGAACCTGCCAGAGCTTTATAGGTTGGGGGAGCCTAGGTATGACTGGGAGGGAGGGGGAAGGGAATCTGTAATTAACATGGGCTTACAATCTAAACATGAAGTCTTCTCTCAAGAGCTTACAATCCGTTTTAGAGCAGATATGTGGAAAATGCTTGTGAATATCATGTTTAGTTTTATTTGAACTAGACTGGCTATGTCTGAGTTGGTTCTTGGTTCCAAAATATGGTGTGCGCATGGGTATTGTTCTAGTAGTGTGGAAGAGGTCTATGTGTATCTGGGTTAGTTCTACGTATGTGGAAGAGGTCTGTGTGTATCTGGGCTAGTTCTATGTATGTGGAAGAGGTCTGTGTGCATCTGGGTTAGTTCTATGTATGTGGAAGAGGTCTGTGTGTATCTGGGTTAGTTCTACGTATGTGGAAGAAGTCTGTGTGTATCTGGGTTAGTTCTATGTATGTGGAGGAGGTCTGTGTGTATCTGGGTTAGTTCTATGTATGTGGAAGAGGTCTGTGTGTATCTGGGTTAGTTCTACGTATGTGGAAGAGGTCTGTGTGTATCTGGGTTAGTTCGACGTATGTGGAAGAGGTCTGTGTGTATCTGGGTTAGTTCTATGTATGTGGAAGAGGTCTGTGTGTATCTGGGCTACTTCTACTTATGTGGAAGAGGTCTGTGTGTATCTGGGTTAGTTCTATGTATGTGGAAGATGTCTGTGTGTATCTGGGCTAGTTTTACGTATGTGGAAGAGGTCTGTGTGTATCTGGGTTAGTTCTATGTATGTGGAAGAGGTCTGTGTGTATCTGGGTTAGTTCTACATATGTGGAAGAGTTCTGTGTGTATCTGGGTTAGTTCTATGTATGTGGAAGATGTCTGTGTGTATCTGGGCTAGTTTTACGTATGTCGAAGAGGTCTGTGTGTATCTGGGTTAGTTCTACGTATGTGGAAGAGGTCTGTATGTATCTGGGCTAGTTCTACGTATGTGGAAGAGGTCTGTGTGTATCTGGGCTAGTTCTACGTATGTGGAAGAGGTCTTTGTGTATCTGGGTGGGTTAGTTCTACGTATGTGGAAGAGGTCTGTGTGTATCTGGGTTAGTTCTACGTATGTGGAAGAGGTCTGTGTGTATCTGGGTTAGTTCTATGTATGTGGAAGAGGTCTGTATGTATCTGGGCTAGTTCTACGTATGTGGAAGAGGTATGTGGAAGAGGTCTGTGTGTATCTGGGTTAGTTCTACGTATGTGGAAGAGGTCTGTGTGTATCTGGGCTGGTTCGACGTATGTGGAAGAGGTCTGTGTGTATCTGGGCTAGTTCTACGTATGTGGAAGAGGTCTGTGTGTATCTGGGTTAGTTCTACGTATGTGGAAGAGGTCTGTGTGTATCTGGGCTAGTTCTACGTATGTGGAAGAGGTCTGTGTGTATCTGGGTTAGTTCTACGTATGTGGAAGAGGTCTGTGTGTATCTGGGTTAGTTCTACGTATGTGGAAGAGGTCTGTGTGTATCTGGGTTAGTTCTACGTATGTGGAAGAGGTCTGTGTGTATCTGGGTTAGTTGGATTTTTGTGTAGTAGTCTATTTCTTGGGAGTTTGGCCTCTGTTTGTTCTTCCCCTGAAGCTGCACCAGGGCTGCAGAAACACTTAAGTGATAAGTGAACATGTCTGCCTGTGTCCCCTGGGGTCCTCTCGCTATCAGCGAACAAGCAGATAACGCTGTGTATTAGTGAAGCTCTGATACTCTGCAGGCTGCAGAATCCCAGTGAGGATAGCAATAAGCCGCATTCTTTCACATGTGCTCCTAGTCTGCTCTGCCAACACGGTCAAGTCTCTAAAGTCTGTAACATGCCCTCGCTATACCCACATCATTAGCAGCTTCATGCCCTCTTCATCCCCCGGCAAGCTTCTCATTCTATCCATCAAGGTGTTTAACATCCACCTTTCTCTGTGCTTCCTATCAGACAGAAAACAGAAGCCGCCTTCTCACCAATACATACATGACTAACTCACCAATACAAACTAAAAACAAAACTTCTATATTCTCATTAAATTCACCTGTAACATGCCTCCCTAAACCTCATATTACCTCACTAATAATATACATATATTCCCGTGGTTACAATATTATTCCTGTACGTCTTTGCACCACCTTGAAAATTAGGCTATCCGTATCTGAATTTATTCTGATGTTTAGCGCCCCTCTGTTGGTCCCTCATTGGCTGTGCCACGTTACATTTCAGAACATGTAGATACAGACTTCTCTGAGTGCAAGCACAGGTTAATAAACATTGATAAACATTGGTAGGTAATAAAACTGAGTGAGTTATCCAGGGAAGCCCATTCACAATGTTACCCATTTTAGACTCTTTACCGCCTCTCCTGGCTAGATACAGACCCCTCTTAGATGACCAGAGATCTGGGGTCTCTCAGTTCTGCATTACGCATTACATTACGCAGTCACTGCCCCATTTCTACACTTGGCCAACCTATAATTAAAAGTGTTAATTTTGTTCTGCAGATCTTTAATGGCGCATCAAACCCACAGAGTAAAGTCGCATTCCATCGCATTATTCCCGTCCAAGAGTGTTCTTGTCCATTTCCAATAATTTACAATATTAATATAGGAGTGTAAGCAAAAATTATTGTATAATACATTATATTAATATCTAATATTATACGATCTATCATGAGACGTAGGTCTGGGGCCGTCTGCCAGTGTCATGCAATGCAGCGTAATAGAAGTGCTAGGTTTATATTTCTCTCTAATTGTTTTATTGATCTGCATTCTCTGCTTGGAGGGACACATTGTGTCTCTATGAGAGCAATGAATATGCTTCTCCCAGATGACTGTACGATGGACAGCTGTCGCAGTATGAAGCATAGATTATTATTGCAAAAAAGAGCAGACTGACTGCTTCACCTACACTACCCTATTACTAGCTTCTTAAAACCAAAATGTCATCTGTAAACATGTAAGTGATGAGACCTGCCTAAGTTATATTGCACATTTTTTTAATTGCAAATTAATGGATACATTTGACAGTGACGTCACTATCACAATGCACGGGTCAATTTTATACGTATTATTATTTGTAGTATTTATAGAGTGCCAACGTGTTTCACAGCAATTTACAATTAAAATAGGATGGCACTGATCAAATGAGCTTACACTCTACACTGTGTCTGGTTTCCTGCTATCTGGTTTCCTACGTATCCGAAGACTCTCACAATGCAAAGCGCTCTGTCCCACCAATGAAAGCATGCCACTGTATGCTTGGATTCTGCAATGATATGATGGGCATGGTGGGAATACACAAACACAGACACATTGTAACCATCGCGTTGGGGAATGCTCTGCCTCTGATGACATCCAAAACTCTACGTTTAGGTAATTGTTCATGGTATTACCACGCTTTGGAGCTATGCTGGATCTCCCTGGTCAATTGCGCACAAATGCAGTAGTTTTAAGGTTTCCATGGAAAACGTTCCTTCTTGATTCGTGGTTTTCACGGGTTCCTCTGCGTTTAATCAAACTAACTTTCTCTACATACAGTATGTTAGTGCTGGGTTAGTGTTAGCTCATTGTCATAAGAAAATTCCCACTTTCTACAGCATTTTCTTACAGGGCACAGAAAAAACGTAGATTTGTTGAATTTTAAGCATTGTACGTGCTTGAGGTTTTTGTCCACCACTTCCGTTCCGTGCTACTTGTGTTTTGCTAAAACCAATTTTTATTATGAGCCAGATCTTTGGTTCAATAACAATTTGCTAGTAATTGATACTCCGGAGTCGAGAAGCTCCGTCCTTATATTGGCAGTAGTTTTTTTTACCAACAAATGAATCCGCTCCTTTAATAAAGGACCTGCCACTTTAAGAAAGCCTTTTGGGATGCCTTTTTTGTGTACTGAACATATTTGGGACAGAACGGAGCGTCTGCCCCTGGCAACCACTGTACCTGCTACTTCCTCGTTCGGGCCTTTGTGACGATTTGAATATTTCCAGAGAGCGACAAATTAAATCTTAACACTGCAGAGAAAAAAAAAAACTGTGACAGCTAACTCGTTTGGTAAACATGGTAGCTAATTTTCTGGTGATTTAGCTATCAAGTTGCAATAAGCTGCCAAACTCTACTGAGTCTTGCTGAACTTATTTGACACCTAATAGGTTATTAAAATAAAATGAACTGGGCTGTTGAATTCGGATGTGATGCGTTTGTGAATGAGCAGAACGGAGCCAATTTCAACTTGCCGAATTGAGGCTGATTTGACAGCCAAGTTCAGCGAACAGCTATTTGACCTTATATTGTATAGAGACCCAGTGATCAATACAGACTATAAGACATAATAAGGAACAGTAAAGTAACCCAGCATAGTACTATAGTTCTATAACGGCCCGAGGCATACGAGTCAGATAACGTGACACGTTCTGCTGTGAAGAAGCTCCGTCAGATTGCAAAGTCGTTTGAAAATGCGCATGTGCATTCTCTGCTGCATTTAACTTTTCATGACTTACCTTTAGTTTTCTTGAAAAACAGAATAGTAGAAAAATGACAAGTGATCATAGTCCCACTGGGTACAGGATGATTGGAAAGAATGTACACAACGCCTAGTTATGATTAAAGGCTACCAAGCCCGAAAAGTGTCGGCCAAGAAGACTTTGCTGTCCCCCTGGCTTCCCGCAAGCATACCTCCCACTCAATCTTCTGTTAATGTTTTATATATTCTTTGTTTCACATTAAAGAAGAGTTAGAATAAAGCACTTTTGCTGTATGGTTGCCATGGTTTGGACTTTCTGAAGGCCAAGATGTCCCACGGGCTAGTGGTTTGGTAAAATAAGTAGTCAGGTGGCCGTTATATACCAACATCATGTATACACGGGGTTTAAATTACTTTCATACCCAAAGTGTGAAGTCATAAATTAAACATCGCCCTTTTTTATTTTTTTTTTCGTTCGCAGGATGTAATCCTTACACTGTGTCCCAGTGGCTTTCTACATTCTGTGTGATGTTAGCAGTGACTGCTATGTGTCCTGCAAATTGCTCCCTGAATCTGTTCTAGCAGCAAATGGCGACGAGAATTAGCGCTCGTATGCTGAATGAAATATTCAACGGCCGCAGCAGATAAATTGCATAAAGCGAAACGTATGCAGGGACAGAGCTGCTTATTATCGGAGGGGTGCGGGCGCATTGTATATGCCAATGGCGCGGCAGTGTTCTGTAGTGAATATTATTTAAAATAAAATACAACTGGGACAATGTAGATTCTTTGCGGTCCACGCAATTTAACTCTTTCCTCGCTAAACTGGTTATTTTTATTTCGGTATATTATTGCCTGCAGCTATTTCAAATTTTCTTTTTTTTCCTTTACCCTCTTATGATCCCGGGGTAATTACATTTATTCTGTTTAGCTTGCAATTAACATTGCAGATGTGCATACTGCATTTCAAGAAATGTTCACACATTACTTGCCACAACACATCAAAACACAGATTCTGGGTTTCTAAACGGTAATAGTGGAGATAGTTTGCCACGGGGAGATGGAAATGACCACATTTGCCATACTGAGACACAAAGTTGATTTAAATGATCCGATTCTGTATGCAAATCTCTGCTTTTATAAAACTGGGTGGTGACGACAATATTGATGCAACAGATGAAAAAGACAAGAAACCTTTCTCTAAATCGAATACGATCGCACGGAGCCTTTTAATTAATCAGTCGGAGAAGATTTGCAGAGATTTTTTTAAAACATATATAATTTTCCTATTTACAGAAGAAGAGGAATTTGACAGTCAATAGAAGCAATATATAGTATTATCGGACTATATTTTCTTGGCATCAGCACAGACCCTTCACAACCACCATTACGCGCCCCGTTACAAAAGCGCAGTTACAAATTTATTTAACCTTTTCAGTTCAAACATGCCATAAAATAGACTCAAACTGCAGAAAAGTTGCTGTTAATGGATGTTAACTCATATCAGCTCATCCAAAACAGGGTTAATAAAAAAAAAAAAAAAGGAACTGCAAATGTATAACCTACCCTATCCTGAAGGGGGCGATGATTATAAGCCGGGCACCTTAAATGGGCAGTTTGGGCAGCATTAGCGGTTAACAGATTTATTTATTTTTACAATGGTTGCTTTTTTTTGGAAAGATAAACCAATAAATGTAATGGTCCGAGCTGGGGAGCGCCATCTATCGCATCACAAATCTGATTCTACAAGCAACTGGTATTGGGAGCAATCTCTCTACACCGGGGGAATTAATCCATACGTTGCAACATGAATATACCCCCAAAAATAGAATGATATATACAATCATTAGGGATTTATTTGCTAACTTGCAAATTCCATACAAAATTGTGCTTATATTTAATATTCAGTGTAAGCTAGCAGGGGTTTATTTACATCTTGTCTCTACTAAAAAAAAAAAATTATCTCAACTTGTTGTGTTCTCCCCATTCAATGATTGTACAGCGCTGCGAAATATGTTGACGTTGTATAAATAATAATAATAAATATATTCAGACTTGGCTACGTCTGCTATTGCTTTGCTGTTTAGTAGATAATCCCCTTTCTCGCAGTTAGTCTGTTTGTGTCCACCTGATTTGTTTTTGTAGTGGATAAAAGGATCAATCAAAAATAAGCTATCTCAAAAGCCAGGGCTGTTTAATGATATCTTGATGCTGATTTATATAAATGTACAAAATAAATAAAAAGAAAAGGGGGGAAAAAATAAATCTTTCTGCTCAATAAATTGCTCGGCAGGATGATAGGATTTGGAGAACGGCTGTTGTTTTGAAAGACTGGCATACCTAGGTATTAAATCAATGCATTTCACCATAACCAGCTTTATTTCTCAAACCTTGTATACAGGTCTTTCATTAATAGAACAGCTCTTGGGATCATCCGAAGAACTCTTCAAACCAAGATCATTTTCAGCAATTTGCATACATTACAACCCCCTTCTATGTAAACAGAGGCACCTCCTTGCCTGTTTGTTTAATAAAGTGTGGTCCAGCTATAACATGGCGAAGAGGGGGAGGGAGGAGGGGGGGGGGGATGCATCCTTCTTAACGATGAAATGCAATAAAACCAATACAGAATTCAAGGGTCTTAAAACCAGTGTGGGGGGCCTGGCAAAAGCCAACACTAAAACCCAAAGAGGCCGACGATGTTTGACGTACCATGGTGCAAATATTTAGACTATAATGCATTCAGCCAGGCTGATTAGTACAACTGCCATCACTGTCAGCCAGCCTTTGCACACCATTCAGAGCATTTTCTGCCTCATTTGTTCTAAACAAAATATTTTGAATTCACCACATATAAACAGCTTTTAACTAAGGCAAGGTACCCAATGTATCTTTCTGGCTGGCTGGCTGGCTGAGAGTTGTAGTACAACTGTTAGCATGCACTGAGATGCCCAGAATGGATTGCAGCGTTGGCTGCAGCCCCCATCCTCCCTCTCTCTGTAGTTCCAGTGTCTAAACTTGTGATGTCCTCGATTAATTGTGTGTTGTGTAGAGCTGCAGAATATGTTAAGTTCTTTATAAATAAATTAATAATATCAATTAGATTTCCCCATAGACTTTGTCTGTGATGTGAAGCGGACATAGTATTTCACACCAAATTTGCTCTTCTCTATCAAGACAAGCCTATCACACAGAAGATGTCAATAGAATGATTAAGAAGAATTGGAAGTACAATTTCACACTAATAATGCTCTCGGCTTCTGGCAACCTAGAGTGATATGCCCATTGCCTTTCGCACCAGCAACCAGACTCCTCAAAAACACACGTACACACTCCAAAATTAACTCTGTGAGTACAACGTAAAGCAAGAGGCAGGTTGCACATTAAACCCAATCACCAAAAACGTCTAAATGTGTAATTTGCAGGACAGGTAAAGATGTGGTAGCCATCGAAGGCTATTAACCTTGCTGTACGTATGTGTCAGGTCCTGGCACCAAATTGGTGATAAATAATACAGGCAGTGGGCTGTGCAAGAGATTCTTTTTAAGATGCTTCACTATGGCCCAGCAATCATGTATTTTTCTACAGGTTCCCTTAATAACTAATGTCCAATTCCAAGCTGATATAGAATAGAATGAGTGCTGCAGTCAACATTGTACAGATTACAGCCCTGGAACATGCATTTTTAATGTCCTTCCTGAACAAGTAGGCAGAGGAGATGGATTACCCAAAGCCTAGCCAGAATACGGTCTTGGTTGTTATGGAAGGGAGTTATGTGAGCTTGAATTGATGTCTCACGGTGCGAAGGTGTTTATTGTAAAGCTCTGTATTGTCCAGTGTGATATTGTAACACCATGGAGGGACTGTGTAACAAGTAGCATACCAGTGCCAGGACCTCAAAACGCAAACGCAGAAAGCATCAAAAAACAAAGCAATAAATGGAGCCGACGTTGGTATTTCTTATATATCCTGAGCACTAAAGTATATATAACATGTGTGGAAATTAGAATTATTTATATAGCACCAACGTATTCCGCAGAGCTGTACGATAGGTAAAACAAGACAAACTGTCCTAACACAACGCGTTTGATGTACGGGCACAGTAAGTGAAGAGGACCTTCCCAAATGAGCTTACAATTAAATTAAAAGTGTTTATATATATATATATATATATATATATATATATGGTTTTCAACAGCTAATCAGCTAATTCCGCATTATGCAGGGCTTTGGGCTAAATTGACACAGAAGGAGTGCTGTCTGGATGTTGCATGATGTATCGGGTGCAGCTAAGGGGCTCTAAACACATACCTCCTGGTCTTTAGCAACAGATGCCTGATGGATACGCTCAAGGTGAGAAAAAAAAAACCTCTTGACTACTTTACTGCAGCAACATCGAAGAGGAACCTGATCAGATGATCTATCCCACTCGGCTGAAATATCGTCAGTTGAGGAGGCAACGGATGCCTACACAGAAAATTATCAGGCTTTTAGACTTGAGAACCCACTGGACAGGGAAGAGGAGAAGAGAGGTCTATCGATTCACAGCATAATGTGGAACAATTTTCCACTTAATTCAAGCCTACAATTCTCACTCTCTACACCAGGGATGATAGGGGGCTCTGAGTCTATTGCTCAATCTATTTTAATAGGAAAATCACCGTCGATAATGTTGGCCTCTGTGTTTTGCGAAAAGCCAAATGAGGGAATCTGCTCTAAAAGTACAAGAAACTACATTTAATTGTCCTCACATTCACTGCAGCAGTGTCTGTTAAGAAGGCTGCTGGCACTAATCCTATTGTTCTGTTAATGTAAGGTTCGTGTTGTTACAAACAAATCAGTGAGCAGATAGACTAAGTGGTCTCCTTACTCTTTGCTCTCTGCACCGTTCCTGGGGGAACGAAAGGGAAACTCAACAGTTGTACAGTTGGTGGAATAATTGAAGAGATTATGAGACTTTTTCCTGGAAATCCCTTTAATGGCTCAGAAGGAGAGGTTATAGCCGCTAAATGCTGGATGTCTCCACTCTGGAGGTGAGGCTTGCTAATTGCGGGCTGTGAGATAATACCATACTATCACCTCTGCATTAACCCTTTTAGAGCCATCAAGGAGCCTACCCACAGGGCTATGCTCACCCACCACTTCAGAATTAATTGCTATAGAGTGGCCACTTCTTGGGTTTCAGTTAACACACTCAAACAACATTAATAAAAATAAATAAATTCAAAAAGAAATAATAAAGAGGGATAAAGTGACACTTGCCACCTCTCCATGAAGATGATCGTCTCTCGTGTGATTTAAGATACACTTGGCAGTAGCTGTGTTCTCATTGTGCAGGTAAATCATGTAAACGCATGTGTACTATTGTAAATAATTTGTTTACAAAGCACCCAGCATATACCGCATTACTGCACAATGTGGATAGCCATGTGTATATCTTCCTAACCTTTTCTAGATTTCCCCGAATCCTTAATTTGTTTATGTGTGCAAACTGCCGCAGGTCATTCATTACAGGAACCTGTCACCTTATGTACGAGATGTGGGATCTCTCTGTGCACCGATTCTAGAGCAGAACCTCCCCCGGGATTTTCTAGACAGTTCATTTGAGAACTATCACTCTCAGTTTATTGCATAGGTCTTGTAGAATTACATAGGAGGTGGAGAGAATGGTTTGACAAGCTTGAACACACTCTTTCCTATCACAATAGTTTGTTTTGGAATTAACTGCCACATTCTGATTATGGTTTTCAGACCAGGACTCGATTCCTGAAGTCCAACTGGGGCAGCATTTGGATCTCATACACTAGACTTCTTCAGATATGTTCCAAAGATTCACCATTAGGCCAACATGTAAACCTCTTCCTACTGTTGCACAAAAGTCTCGCTAAAAATTATTGAGCCACAAAACTCACCTATGATAAAGTAGGATATAAGGAAATTCTGACCTGTTGATGGATCCTCGGAAGAGGTTTAAAAGAACCATTTCCTTACAGGATAGAATTCTACTAGGGACAGGTCCTAGAGGCATGATGTTTAGAATGTTTACATATTGAGAGAAAGAAAGAACCCATTATGTTACAATGATACAATGATAACCACGATTCCATTTCTAACTTGTCAGGTAATGCATTAGACTCTTCAACAAATGAACAATATTTAAATCTGGTTTTGGCAGCTCCTCCTCAGAGGAACTAAATTTTGGCTAAATTTGTCATCACCATCATACCAGCTTTTCCCCAGCAAAACAAAATTCAGGTACTATTTTATTATCAGACCTTCCGTAGGGGGATACAATTCTAAACATTATTTGGGCGAAAGACAAGAAAAGAGAACTTTAAAAAAAACAAACACAATTTACACCTCTGTCAATGGGATCGCAATGTGGAATACGATCTTAGAATTGCACACAAGAACAGGTGTCAATCCTAGCTTTCTCGAGTGACAGGTAAGATCCCAAGTTAGGACTCATTCCTAACTGTCATGTTCGATTCCTAGTGTCTTCCCTCTCATGGAGAATCAAAAATCTTTACACTCAGAGATGCAGAGGATCAAATACCTACAGCCAGGACGAATAGGCCTTTCCGGTTTCATGGAAACCTCCCCAGGGAGGAGATGAGGGAATGAGTTCCTTTCCTTGTGGCAGCCAAGGCTTGAGCTCATGAGCAGCGCTAAGGTCCAAGACTTAATTTCATTTAAAATTCTTGTTTGCACAGCAGGTTTGAGTGGGACCCAGGGACTCAGTCCAAAGGAGACTCCTGGATATTAACACAACATACACCATATTCCCCGGCAGAATAAAAACACAGCTAACTGTATTGCGGCATATATTACAGTACGATATATTAGTGGAACATAAAACCGTGCGTATGACTAAGTATCAAAATATATTGCCACGTACAGAAATGAATCAAAATGTTTCTGTGTATTTCAGTGTATCATACCAATAACAGCCAGAGTCCTTAACAATACATCACAATATATATCACTGCATTTAAATATATTACACAGCCGTGCATTGCAGTCTATCATAAAGTGACTCACTGTCTTTCAATATTCGAATATAAATATGATCAAAAGTCTACAATATATGTATATACATGAACATGTACCAACTAATATGTGCTAAATATGTAGCATTTACTTAAAACGTAACCTGGTGTTGCAAAATACCACTCATTTTTGTTTTAATCTATTTTTTTTATTTTTTTTATGGTATATCAGAGAAACTTCTGCAGTAGCTTCCCTCGGCAGTACATCATATTATAATAAAATGTTAATTATGTTCTCACACTGCTAGCCCTCTGGGTGCAAGTGAATCCCTCACTAAACCCCTCCCGTCCCTTGGGTTAGAAAATACCACCACATTTAACCCATTAACAGCTGGGAGGGCAAAGGTTTAGCCAGCGTTGAGTTGGCCGGCCATCTCCATCCTCCCTGGCAATGAATGGGTTAAAGCCGGCGCAAGGCTTCCTGATAACAGCCCTACTATGCTGCAATGTGTTGAGATATCGCTACACACATTATGACATAGACAATTCTGGCGCAGGATCCATCATACATAATATAGCTTGGGAGGAAATTGGAAGAAAAAAGAAGAAAAAAAAAACCACAAAACAAAACGAACAAACAAAAAATACGTAGACATACATGTACATAAATAACAACAACAAAATAAAGTTATCCTTCAGCATTTTGCAACATGCAGACATGCATCTTCCAAACTTCTCATGACATATCAGTTGGCAGACAGTAAGAGACCATTTGTTGCTACATTGTACCCAGTAGTGATTGTTTAAAGCCTCTAAGAATCTCTGCACTAGTTGTGGAAAGGAGGGGGGGGGGAGAGAGGGGGGTGATGGTTAAAAACACTAACTGCAGCAACATTGAGCTTTAGGAAAGTTATCATATGGGAGGGAATTCAGAGCAAGCTGGGTGCTGGTGTGCAATTCTTCAGGTCCTAAGTGAGGAAACCCCTATAGACAGGCAAAGTACAACCCACCCCACCACCACCACCACAACAGAAAATGAAATAAAATCACCCCACAAAAGCAAGCCCTGGTATATTGGTGCCAGGCAAGACGGGAGAGGGGGAGCAAGGGGCAGGTAGGTTGGAACAGTCTGGGGGCTAAATTAAAGCACATACATAAGGAGGGGACTTACCTGCTGGAGGTAGAGGAATGCCGGGGGGCCGGATATGGAGTGGGGGATCATGGCAGAGCTGGTGAGTAAGAGGCAACCAGAATTAGCCATAGAGCACAGCATGTAATGAAATGCTAGGTCAGGCAATCTGTTCTTCACAAGTCAAAGCTTCCTTCTGTAGCAGACACACTGCTTTCTCCCTGGTGTCTCCCAGTCTGCCTTCCGCCTCTCCTCCTCCCTCCGCCTGTCTCTCTCACTCTCTCGCTTCCCCTTACCGTCCTCACTACGTGGATTGAGCTCTGTCCCTATCGCCCTCCCTATGCCACACAGGAACGAGGACCCAGTGCTGGGTTTGTGCTGCCGCCTGCCCCGCGTGCTGGGAGAGAATGGATGGAGAGAGCGTGTGAGTGAGTGCAATGAAAGGGGAGGGTGAGTGATGGTGGGGAGAGAGAGGGAGAGGGAGTCGATACAGGAGAAAAAAAAAAGGTGGGGGAAGGAGGTGTCCCCGGAGTATTCAAACATCAAACACACAACTGTATAAAATTAGAGGAAAAAAATAAAGAGAGAGAGAGAAGGGGCAGCGGATCTAACACTTTATCCTTACACAACATCCCAGGACCTAGCATCCTATAGCCAGAGCTAGTTCAGCCATTAACCACTCCTATACAGCCCACTGTAGCCTCATTTTGTGAGCAGGTGTAAAAGGGATTCTTTAAGAGATCTTGTTTTTAGATACAGATATAGAGTCAAGAGACACAATAGAGGCTGAGAGATAAATCAATACTGAGCACGACCATGAGAGTATTGGTCGTAAACCTCTCCAAATCATCAAGGAGATACTGTGTTATCTAAAACCGCCACGAGATCCTCTCATTAAAATTATCTGAAATATTTGTGGGTTTGGCATTTTTATTTTGTCTTTTTTTTATTTATTTATTTTTAAACATAACAAACTGGCGTATATTTATTGCACAAAAAGGTGACAGAGAAATGTAGAAAAAAAAATCTATCAAAAAGAATTAATTTAGGGTGATTGTTGATACAGGGCAATTTTTTCACGAAAAAAAACAAAATGACGCCATGCGCGGATGACGTGAAGCTCATATTTATTTCGGTTAGAAATATTTAACTGTACACCCTGTGATGCCAAGGGGAGAAGGATTCCAAATGTAAACAGTTATTACGAAGAAATATATACGATCTTTAACAGACCTGTTTTTAAAATGTATTTTATCTTAATTTATCAAACGGGTACATGAGTGACGGGATGCATTTAAAAATCGTATTTTTTTGCACCAAAACTATTTGTAATCTGCAGGACCTTGCTAATGTTTACAGTCGTACAGTGGTGACTCCTACGACAAAAAATGGTCAAAAATAATTTAAGTTCTTCCACGTCTGTTAGTGAGGGATACACAGTGACGTTTACTACAACGTAGAGGAAATCCTGATAGAAGACGTTTTTTTGTGAAAGCATTGTGTCATTTTGATTTTCTTGTAAAAAAAAAATATACTTTTTGATTTTTGGAAAGAAACGACAAAAAGCGACTGTCCAATGCTAGAACATGATTTCATTTTTTTGCCAAGGCACGTGTTTTTACCCCCATGCCCCCATGTTGCAGAAGTGAGTATTGATAATTTGGCATGTAATCTTTGTTAATCTTGCAGCAGTAAGGACAGAGATCATGTACAACTTTAGGGTCTCTAAAGTCTTGTTTCGATTTTGGGGGGGGGGGGGGCAGGGATTCTCCAAACCCCCCAAAATTTTGGAGAATTCAAAAAAAAAAATTGTGCCAATAACTTAATTAAGAAAAAAAAAAGATGGCTTAGAGGATTTTTCCAGTTCGACTGTTCTGACAAAAATGAGCATTCCCTCGTCAATGCTCCACAATTCTCGGTCCACTGGTTAACCCCAATCAATCATTCATTACTAACGCTTTGTTCTAGCAAAATTACAAACATACAAATAAAAATAAATAAAAAAATCAACAGATCTGACCATTCTTTTGTCTCCTAAACGTTGCCTTAGTTACATGTTAAGGACAGCAGAGATGAGCACGTTTATTGGCCATTTGGGATCATGGGGCAATCTTTTAAGTAATAGAGTCCTACTGATATCAGATTAGCATCAGTGCTGGGATGAAGGTAACCCCATGCCCTGTTCTCTGTACCTGAACGCAGGCCAGCAGAGACCTGAGCCTTCCACCGAGCACATTTCTACCAACGTTCCGTTGTATTGCAATCTGTGTCCGTGTCTTCTTTAGTTTCTAGTGTCTTTTGATTAGGACTTGGCTAATTTATAGAGACTCCTGATTTCCAGTGCCTTTTGATATGGGTTGTCAAAATTCACAATTTCTAGTTTGCAGACACAGCTGTCTGATTCTGACTATCCCTGAGTTCTGAATTTTTGGTACTCTAAACTTGGCTGGTGTATAGAGATTCACGATTTCCAGGGACAGGGTATATTTGTTTACCCTATCGCTGTGTAAATCTGGCGTCCCTGAACTCTGTATTGCCTGTTTGTTTCCTTTGCGTTTACTGAAGTGTTTTGGATGAAGCCTCTCTTTTGTGTGTTAGTGGGTATGTTCAAAGGACTAATCTAATGGGTTAGCAAATGCTTTCTGGACCTGCTCATATGCTCTATATCGGTTATAGTAGGTCAGATCAAATCCATAGTCCCCAAAATAACTTTAGTTTAATGAAGCAGTTTTGGCATATAGATTCCTGCAGTCTCACTACTCAATTATCTGCCATCTAGGAGTTAAATCACTTTTGCTTTTGTTTAAGTAGCCCTAGTCACACCTCCCCTGGCTGTGACTGAAAAATGAAACAATGTATTTTAATGCAGGCTGTGTCAATCAGCTGTTAAGTTGCTTTAGAGGTTTTTATCTCCTGCTCTGTTAATTGAACTTTAATCGCACACAGGGGGTTCATGCAGATTCTAGAATGCTATTAAAGGGAAATTCCAGTGCCGCTCCTCCTCTGCATTGCGTCGGCTGGTGGGCGAGACTGATCCCGCCAACCGGCCGGGGAGACCTAATGCGCATGCACGGCAATGCCGCGCATGCGCATTAGCGCTCCCCATAGGAAAGCATTGAAAATGCATTGAAAATGCTTTCCTATGGCGAAATGAGTGACGCTGGAGGTCCTCACACAGCGTGAGGGCGTCCAGCGACGCTCTAGCACAGGTTTCCTGTGCTAGAAACCCGGAAGTGCCCTCTAGTGGCTGACTTACAATTTATACAACTAAAATGTATTTAGAACAATGTATATTATTTACACTGACTGCTTTCTAAACACATTTACTGTAGTTTTAAGACACATTACTGGGAGTATTATTGCTGTGGAGCTCTGTTATACACTCAGACACATTACTGGGAGTATTATTGCTGTGGCGCTCTGTTATACACTCAGACACATTACTGGGAGTATTATTGCTATGGAGCTCTGTTATACAATCAGTCACATTACTGGGAGTATTATTGCCGTGGAGCTCTGTGATACACTCAGACACATTACTGGGAGTATTATTGCTGTGGAGCTCTGTTATACACTCAGACACATTACTGGGAGTATTATTGCTGTGGAGCTCTGTTATACACTCAGACACATTACTGGGAGTATTATTGCTGTGGAGCTCTGTTATACATTCAGACACATTACTGGGAGTATTATTGCTGTGGCGCTCTGTTATACACACAGACACATTACTGGGAGTATTATTGCTGTGGGGCTCTGTTATACACACAGACACATTACTGGGAGTATTATTGCTGTGGCGCTCTGTTATACACTCAGACACATTACTGGGAGTATTATTGCTGTGGAGCTCTGTTATACACTCAGACACATTACTGGGAGTATTATTACTGTGGGGCTCTGTTATACACTCAGACACATTACTGGGAGTATTATTGCAGTGGAGCTCTGATGTACACTCAGACACATTACTGGGAGTATTATTGCTGTGGGGCTCTGTTATGCACTCAGACACATTGCTGGGAGTATTATTGCTGTGGAGCTCTGTTATACACTCAGACACATTACTGGGAGTATTATTGCTGTGGAGCGCTGTTATACACTCAGACAAATTACTGGGAGTATTATTGCTGTGGAGCTCTGTTATACACTCAGACACATTACTGGGAGTATTATTGCTGTGGAGCTCTGTTATACACTCAGACACATTACTGGGAGTATTATTGCTGTGGAGCGCTGTTATACACTCAGACAAATTACTGGGAGTATTATTGCTGTGGAGCTCTGTTATACACGCAGACACATTACTGGGAGCATTATTGCCGTGGAGCTCTGTTATACACTCAGACACATTACTGGGAGTATTATTGCTGTGGAGCTCTGTTATACACTCAGACACATTACTGGGAGTATTATTGCTGTGCAGCTCTGTTATACACTCAGACACATTACTGGGAGTATTATTGCTGTGGAGCTCTGTTATACACTCAGGCACATTACTGGGAGTATTATTGCTGTGGAGCTCTGTTATACACTCAGACACATTACTGGGAGTATTATTGCTGTGGGGCTCTGTTATACACTCAGACACATTACTGGGAGTATTATTGCTGTGGAGCTCTGTTATACACTCAGACACATTACTGGGAGTATTATTGCTGTGGAGCTCTGTTATACACTCAGACACATTACTGGGAGTATTATTGCTGTGGGGCTCTGTTATACACTCAGACACATTACTGGGAGTATTATTGCTGTGGAGCTCTGTTATACACTCAGGCACATTACTGGGAGTATTATTGCTGTGGAGCTCTGTTATACACTCAGACACATTACTGGGAGTATTATTGCTGTGGAGCTCTGTTATACCCTCAGACACATTACTGGGAGTATTATTGCTGTGGAGCTCTGTTATACACACAGACACATTACTGGGAGTATTATTGCTGTGGAGCTCTGTTATACACTCAGACACATTACTGGGAGTATTATTGCTGTGGAGCTCTGTTATACACTCAGACACATTACTGGGAGTATTATTACTGTGGAGCTCTGTTATACACTCAGACACATTACTGGGAGTATTTTTGCTGTGGAGCTCTGTTATACACCCAGACACATTACTGGGAGTATTATTACTGTGGAGCTCTGTTATACACTCAGACACATTACTGGGAGTATTATTGCTGTGGAGCTCTGTTATACACACAGACACATTACTGGGAGTATTATTGCTGTGGAGCTCTGTTATACACACAGACACATTACTGGGAGTATTATTGCTGTGGAGCTCTGTTATACACTCAGACACATTACTGGGAGTATTATTGCCGTGGGGCTCTGTTATACACTCAGACAAACCAACAATATGGAACTCCTAGAAAAGAGGTAGTTTGGAATAGAAAAGAAGGGCAGAGAGTTGTCATAAGGACTGTCCCTCCTAAATAGTGACACTTGGGAGCTATGTGTCTAGCTCCTAAACTAAAGTTATTAAAGGGTCAATAATTTTTAATTAAAATGGTTTTTATAAGAAATAGCACACTGAGACCACTCAAATATTTATGTAAATTGTTTTGAAGATATCTGTGATTTTATTTTTCATTATGCAACCAGAACAATAATACATCTATTACATCGATAACATATTAAAATATAACTTTTATTATCTAAATCTTTAAAAACAAAACTCCCATTAAATATTTTTTACACACGTATGGCACGAAGCTCTGGATTTTAGAGGAAGGCTATCTGAGACGACATACTGGCTAATGTGGATTCAAAGCTGTATTCTAATTGGTTAATCGAAAAAGAGCTGGATTTGTAATCAGGTCACTGACCAGGGAACCCACCTATGAGGCACGGTTAATGGCTGCCTTCGCGTGCTCTGGAGGAGGGAAAAAAATCCTCCTCCATTTATTTCATATACGTTCTCGAACGCCTGCGATTTATTTTATTTATTTAATAGAAATTGAAGCATTGTTATGAATTTAGGCATTTTATGGAAACCGAGAGAAATCTCAATGTATCTTTCCTGGTAAAATATTTTAGAAATATATACATTTTGTTCCATGGAAAGAGAGATCAGATAGTTTAACGTCCCTATCAATCATAGTAAAATAATTGTTTTTGGACTGCGATTCCCATCATCCTTGGTTGCTGCCTCTGTGGATGTCAGAATCCTGTCACGGTTGCCGCCTGCTTTGCATCATTCTCTGCGCACACAGTGTGTACTTACACTGTCAGCAGGGAGATCCTGGGCGTGCAGGGCAAGTGTCCCCCTCTCTGCTGCTACTTCACAAGTGGAATTCTAATTACTAAACCGAGAGGCAGGCTGTTATGTACTTAGCACCAGTATCAACAGAACTCGTCCCGAGGGGAAGCAGCGTTTGCTGCCATTACAAGGTGTGAAGGAATCCCCCACCCCGGGCATTCACCACCTCTCATACCCACACAACTGGCGTCTGAGCACACACCACATACATTCTTCACACATACACTATCCTAGAGCCCAGTACTGGGGGCAGTGTTACTGAGTGTGTTAGCAATGCCACAGACAGAATCCCAGCTGAACGCACAGCTTGTACTGTGTCTGCACCGAGTCCGTATAAACACACAAATATACAAACACAATGAGATTGTATACATACACTTATATACACATTCACTGAGCCAGTTAACACACACTAATATACACACAGTCAGTATACATACACGATGAGCTTGTATATACACATTAATTGAGTCAGTTAACTTACACTAATATACACACATAGTCTGTATACACACACAATGAGCTTGTATACATACACTTATATACACATTGAGTCAGTATACATACACTAATATACACATCCAGTCAGTATACATACAGTAATATACACATACAGTGAGCTAGCATATGCATATTAATATACATGTCTGCAGTGAGTATACACACACAACTGCCATGAGTCTATTATAGAAACCTGCAATATGTCAGTGTGCACACTAACACACAAACCTGCAATTTATCATTGTATACACACACGTACAATACATCTGTATACATGACTGCAACTGGTCAGTCTGTGAATCTATATACACACACCTGCAATTTCAGTATACACACACTAATATACACATCTACAATATGTATACATATTGAAGATATGCACAAAGTAGTGTCAGTATATGCTCACACTTTCAAACGCCTGTATTATGACATCACACACAGGGCGACACCTGATTAATGTCTGTACAAGCACTAATACAGCTACAAAGTGTCATCATAAACTGACACATACAATGTGTTGGAATACACACGTAATATGCACAAGGCAATATGTCAGAATACACACATTGCTGGTGTGTATATTACCAAGTGTACTGACACATTGCTGGTGTGTATATTACTGAGTATACTAACACATTGCTGTTGTGTATATTCCTGAGTATATTGGCACATTGCTGTTGTGTATATTAGTGTGTATACCGACACATTGTTGGCATGTATATTAATGAGTATATTGACACATTGCTGTTGTTTATATTACTGAGTATACTAACACATTGCTGTTGTGTATATTACTGAGTATATTGACAAATTGCAGGTGTGTATATTACAGAGTATATTGACATATTGTTGCTGTGTAGATTAATGTGCATACTGACAAATTGCCGGTGAGTATATTGACAAACTGCCGGTGTTTATATTAGTGAGTATATTGACACATTGCTGGTGTGCATATTAGTGCATATTAGTGAGTATTGCTGCTGTGTATATTAGTGAGTATACTGACATATTGTTGGTGTGCATATTAGTGAGTATACTGACACATTGTTGGTGTGCATATTAGTGAGTATTGCTGCTGTGTATATTAGTGAGTATATTGACACATTGCTGGTGTGCATATTAGTGCATATTAGTGAGTATTGCTGCTGTGTATATTAGTGAGTATACTGACATATTGTTGGTGTGCATATTAGTGAGTATACTGACACATTGTTGGTGTGCATATTAGTGAGTATTGCTGCTGTGTATATTAGTGAGTATATTGACACATTGCCGGTGTGTATATTAGTGTGTATACTGACACATTGCTGGTGTGTATAACCGAGTATTGCTGCTGTGTATATTAGTGAGTATATTGACACATTGCTGTTGTGTATATTCCTGAGTATATTGACACATTGCTGTTGTGTATATTAGTGTGTATATTGACACATTGTTGCTGTGTATACTGAAAAATTGCCGGTGTGTATATTACTGAGTATATTGACACATTGCTGGTGTGTATATTACTGAGTATTGCTGCTGTTTAAATTAGTGAATATATTGACACATTGCTGTTGTGTATATTAGTGAGTATACTGACACATTGCTGGTGTGTATATTAGTGAGTATTGCTGATGTGTATATTGGTAAGTATATTGACACATTGCTGTGGTGTATATTAGTGAGTATATTAACACATTGTGTGTATATTACTGAGTATTGCTGCTGTGTATATTAGTGAGTAGATTTACACATTGTTGGTGTGTATATTAGTGAGTATATTGACACATTGTGTGTATATTACTGAGTATTGCTGCTGTGTATATTAGTGAGTAGATTGACACATTGTTGGTGTGTACATTACTGAGTATATTAAAACATTGCTGTTGTGTATATTCCTGAGTATATATGAAAAGAGAGGGACACGGAATGAGGGGCTACAGAATGAGAAGAGAGAGAGAGCTACAGAATGAGAAGAGAGGGAATGAAGGAATAATACAATGAATGAGGGGCTACAGAATGAGAAGACTGGGATACGGAATGAGGGGCTAGAAAATGAGAAGATTGGGACACAGAATGAGGGTCTACAGAATGAGAAGAGCGGGACACTGGATGAGGGGCTACAGAATAAGAAGAGAGGGACACGGACTGAGGGGCTACAGAATGAGAAGACTGGGATACGGAATGAGGGGCTAGAAAATGAGAAGATTGGGACACAGAATGAGGGGCTACAGAATGAGAAGAGCGGGACACTGAATGAGGGACTACAGAATAAGAAGAGAGGGACACGGACTGAGGGGCTACAGAATGAGAAGAGAGGGGCACGGAATGAGGGCCTATAGAATGAGAAGAGAAGGACACGGACGGAGGGGCTACAGGATGAGAAGAATTGGACACCGAATGAGGGGCTACAGAATGAGAAGAGCGGGACACCGAATGAGGGGTTACAGAATGAGAAGAGAGGGACACGGACTGAGGGGCTACATGATGAGAATATTGGGACATAGAATGAGGGGCTACAGAATGAGAAGAAAGGGGCATGGAACGAGGGGCTACAGAACCAGAAGAGAGGGACATGGAATGAGAGGCTACAGAACCAGAAGAGAGGGGCATGGAATGAGAGGCTTCAGAACCAGAAGAGAGGGACAACGAATGATGGGCTACAGAATGACGGGCTACAGAATGAGAAGAGAGGGACACGGAATGAGGGGCTACAGAATGAGAAGAGCGGAACACCGAATGAGGGGCTACAGAATGAGATGAGAGGAACATGCACTGAGGGGCTAAATGATGAGAATATTGGGACATAGAATGAGGGGCTACAGAACCAGAAGAGAGGGACACGGAATGAGGGGCTACAGAACCAGAAGAGAGGGACACCGAATGATGGGCTACAGAATGAGAAGAGAGGGACATGGACTGAGGGGCTACAGAATGAGAAGAGAGGGACACGGAATGAGGGACTACAGAATGAGAAGAGAGGGGCACGGAATGAAAGGCTACATAATGAGAAGAGAGGGACACGAAATGAGGGGTTACAGAATGAGAAGAGAAGGACACTGACTGAGGGGCTACAAAATGAGAATAGAGGGGCATGGACTGAGGGGCTACAGAATGAGAAAATTAGGACACGGAATGAAGAGCAGAAATGGAGAGAAACTCACAGTAATATGTATGATGTATACAAAGAATACACGCCATAAGATATCTGGCAGAGATGGGATTGGAAGTCAGAGTGAATATAATAAACATAGAATGCTAGTGGTCACACACGGTAACACCCAAACTCTGCCCAGGTATAGCAGGCATTAAACTCGTATGCAAAGCAGCATTGGGTGCATGAGGCAGCTGCAGTGGGTTCTACACATGACATTTTAGAGAGAGTCCGGCAATGCAGAATCCGTAACATATGTTACGGAAGCCCTGAGTACAGCGTGCTGAATCTATTCAGATTATACAGTATGCAATGCTTGTCCTCCCACAAAAGACACCAAGATAAAAAAAAAAAGGAAGAAGAAAGAGCATTGGATTTATGGCTCACCCCAGGGCTTTTGGAAGAACTGGCTCCTAGCCACCTGCCTATAATTGGAAATGAAGCTGAGGAGGATTGAATCTTTACCTTATTGGCAAGTAAATGCCATGAGACGCTTGCAAGGACCCAGAAACGAGACCTATTGAACAGTTACTGCAGCCAAATCAGGAGCTGAAGCCCGTTAACGAGTCTGTAGGAAGTCCCTGCAGGTCTCTTCCCACCTAAACTAGCAACATCTTCAGTACAAGAAGAATACAACAGTTCGATGTGACCTCCACAGGTCCGTTGTCAGGGTTTACATGCAAAGAGTATTGGAAACGAAGAGGGCACAGAGAACAGGGAATACAAAGCAGATATAGGGACGGAGGGGAGATGTCAACAAGATGTTCAAGAAGTAAGACATCATGAAATGATAAGGGGAAGAAACGGGGGTTCATTTTACACCAGTAAAGGCTCTTAAATGGGCTCTCGAGCCACCAGGACAACTTGTATGCATTTTATAGATGTTGGCCTTTGTAATTAGCTGTAATTTTTGGTTGTGTTCCAATCTGTTTGGAAGTTTGGTAGTAAAAAATCTGAAAATATTTTACTCCACTGTAAAATATGTCATTCTCCTGGTTCCTCTACCTCTGTACCACCACCCCACCCCCTTTCCTAATCTGCAGTTAGCAGTAACAGTTGCACATATTATCAAGAAGAACAGCAGATGTTTCTGGGACTCAGAGGTCAGCCGACCCAACACCAACTGATAACTGAACTACAAGTTCCAGAAATCCCTGCTCCGAACAGAATTCACCCACATGTGCAGAATTCATAGGACAGAATGAGAAACTCCTGATTGGTCAAACTACTTCCTGGAGAGGGCAAGCTCAAGGCTGAATGTAATCGGTATTTTTACTTTTGTTATTTTGATTTCACTGTTTTTGCATATTTTTAAGCATTATTTATAGAGTGTATTAAAAAGAATAGACCAGAACAGCCTGAAATGCTTCTTTATAGCCAGTAAATAAATGAAAGCATTTGGAATAGGGCAAACGAAGAGAATACAATTTATAAAAAAAATACGCTTCATTAACAGATCACTGTATAGTAAATATCGCCCGTAGCAATGACGACCCGTAGCAACGTGTATGATGTGGAGCAATGTATCACCTGACAAGCATAGCTCAAGGCAAATTCATGGGTAAATCATGGCTACTGCCTGACATATTATATATATATAAAATTATTATTATTATAAAAAGCTATTTACCAAGAAGATTTCAACATCTTGGGATAATTCATGTGTTTCTACCTCAATGGAAAACTTAAAAAAAATATATATAAAAGTTAATTTAAATGTATATCAGAAATATCCCAAACTAAGACTGCCCCCCCCCCCCCTTCTTGAAATGAATAGTTAAAGTGAGCAATCCATTTATTCCTTTGAATATGATGGGATGGTAGGTTACTCTGTACCGCAATCTGCTAAATAACAAATGTCCAGCTCCCCATCTAATAACAAATGTTCAGCCCCAATCTAATAACAAATGTCCAGCCCCCATCTAATAACAAATGTTCAGCCCCAATCTAATAACAAATGTCCAGCCCCATCTAATAACAAATGTCCAGCTCCCCATCGAATAACAAATGTCCAGCCCCATCTAATAACAAATGTCCAGCTCCCCATCTAATAACAAATGTTCAGCCCCAATCTAATAACAAATGCCCAGCTCCCATCTAATAACAAATGTCCAGCTCCCCATCGAATAACAAATGTCCAGGTCCCATCTAATAGCAAATGTCCAGCTCTCCCCATCTAATAACAAATGTCCAGCTCCCCATTGAATAACAAATGTTCAGCCCCAATCTAATAACAAATGTCCAGCCCCCATCTAATAACAAATGTCCAGTTCCCCATCAAATAACAAATGTCCAGCCCCATCTAATAGCAAATGCCCAGCTCCCCATCGAATAACAAATGTCCAGCCCCCATCTAATAGCAAATGTCCAGCTCCCCATCTAATAACAAATGTCCCACTTCCCCCTTCTAATAACAAATGTCCCCAAATGTCCCACTTCCCCATCTAATAACAAATGTCCAGCCCTCCATCTAAAAACAAATGTCCAGATCCCCATCTAATAGCAAATGTCCAGCCCCCCCCCCCATCTAATAGCAAATGTACCAAGACGTCAGCTTGCGGAGAGGGTAATCTGGACAGGATTGGCATACGTTCCCTCTCAGCACCCGTAACCACAGCAAAGTGATCTAAGTCAGGATCCACCCCCCCCCCCACACCAATCATGCATTTACACAACAAAAATAATATTTATTATATTACTGCATTTATACAAGTGACAAACTTGTATACAAGTATGATATGATGCATATCACGAACGGCTTACTATAGGCAATGCTTTAAATCACATCCCAATCCTGCTTTAAAAGAATATTTTCCCCAGATCTATGGACTTCAGGATATGGTATACCAAATAGGATAATAAAGTCCTACAAAACAGAGTAAAATAACACAATGTTTGCTCTTTAAATAAAATGACCCCTGATCATTTTGTGCCCTCTTACCCTCCAAAGGGACCGGTGGCTTCAGGGCAATTCAATTATAAAGGATGTCACAAATCCATACATTTATAAGGGCAATTAAATTACATACGTTGTCTCACAAGATGACTTTATTTATTTTAGGTTTGTTATATAGCATCTTACTCAGGGCATTCTACAGAGATTAGTAATTATACTCCGTCAGCAGTAAGAATAGAGACACGCAAATTAATATTGATGACTGGTGGAAAGAGAACACAGAAGTCAGGATTAGAGTTATACTGATCAGGAGCCGCGAAAGAAGGTTGTAAGGTCACACGAGTTATACAGAGAAGGATTGGGAGAAAGTGGTTAGCTGGGGTCACGAAGGTGGCTGAACTATAGGGTGTTCAATGAAGTAATTTAGAAATAGGTGCGTTTTTTAGGAGTTTGCAAAAGAAAAGAAAAAACGGTTTAGGAGCTGGATAATGAAACAAGATAAAAAAAACTTGTGGATTAAACTGTAATGGATGAAGCTAATTTTGCCGTTCCTTCTCCAGACTTCTAACACAATAAAGATTGCTTTATTTCGACATCTACGTGTCAACGCTGCGCAGACGCTCTTCATCAAGATAAATGATAAATCGTGTCCCGGCACCGATTAACTACTAAAAGATATATCATGGGGTGAATTTTATGGAGTAACTGAACGCAAAACATTCCAAAAAAGACATCATTTGACGGATGTCCACAACAAGGATCGATAAAAGATTGCAATAACAAAGGGCTGTAATGCATCATGTTGCTGACAGATCTGCATAAAAGAATCCGCTTTGATACATTCATTTTATTGTAGTTATCGGGGAACCTTCTGCATTTCTCCATTGAGCCCCCTCCTTGCAAGTTCTGTTTGTACTGACTTGCAGTTGGCTGCAGGCATTCGATAGCTGCCAGAGAGGCAGCGTTAGGCGTCGGTGGGAAATGACTTGTGACGTCTTCTAACTGCAGTAGAAAACTATAAACATTGCAGTGTAAACCGTAGGTTTTAAACTCACGCCTCTCTCCAGCAAGGTCCAGCTGGCAACATATGAACATTATCCAAGTCAAGTCCCAGAGGCAACGTCTGAGACACTCCCAATACAGCTGTTTTTATATCCACCTCTGGCTGCCTGCAATCAGGTTTTCATTCTCCAAAGCCAACTTCATATTCTTGACCTGTTTCTCCAGCCTCAATATCTCTGAGCAGGATAATGAAATGGGGACCCATCATACGTGGACATTCTTACCACTTGTTTTCGCTGTCTTGCTCCCACTTATCACCCCCCCCCCCCAAATATTTTGAGCAAAGTCACAGGATGAATATGGTTTAACAAGGGGCAAGCAGTAATAGTTTCCTGTTATCCCCCATCAAAGAACAAATGTCCAGCCCCCATCTAATAACAAATGTCAAGTTCCCCATCTAATAACAAATGCCCAGCTCCCCATCTAATAACAAATGTCCAGCTCCCCATCAAATAATAAATGTCCAGCTCCACATCTAATAACAAATGTCCCACTTCCCCATCTAAAAACAAATGTCCAGCCCCCATCTAATAACAAATGTCAAGTTCCCCATCTAATAACAAATGCCCAGCTCCCCATCTAATAACAAATGCCCAGCTCCCCATCTAAAACAAATGTCCAGCTCCCCATCTAATAACAAATGTCCGGCCCCCATCTAATAACAAATGTCCAGCTCCCCATCTAATAATAAATGTCCAGCTCCCCATCTAATAACAAATGTCCAGCTCCCCATCTAATAGCAAATGTCCAGCTCCCCATCTAATAACAAATGTCCAGCTCCCCATCTAATAGCAAATGTCTGGCCCCCATCTAATAACAAATGTCCAGCCCCCCATCTAATAGCAAATGTCCAGCTCCCTATCTAATAACAAATGTCCAGCTCCCCATCTAATAACAAATGTCCAGCCCCATCTAATCACAAATGCCCAGCCCCATATAATAATACATTTCCAGCTCCCCATCTAAAAACAAATGTCCAGTGTTACACTGTTATTGTTTTATCACTGACACAACTAACATTTTGCTGGGAATACAAAACACACAAATGGATTTATACCGAGGTTCGGCAAACGATCGACGGACCCCCCAGTTCTCGGCATGTGCCGCCACTTAACCCCGGCCACCTCTGGAAGTACCGAACGGCCGACCACCCGGCTAGGGACGTGTGCCGCCAATTGATCACCCAGGGAGTTGCGGTTTGCGGTTAACCGCAAGTTAATTGACGACTCTTGGCGAGACCCGTTCGTGTCGGATCTACCGATATGGAAACTACTGAGCAGGACACGAACGGGGACCACTTACGACCAGGCGTGTGGCCCCAATCAGTAGGTGGAATGTTGTGGTTAACCGCAGACTAAGTGCCCCTTCATGGCGGTCCCCATTCGTACACAGAACAGTGGTAACATCCAGACCGAGAGCGGGGATTCGGATATTATTCTAGCCGTGGAGAGTCCCATGAGATCACACCGAGGTACCGCTGCCTTATGTCACCGCTAAAAACATGGCCACCACCTCGTGTTCGGGACTAGTAACACACGAAAGACTTTGAATTCAAGAGACTGGCCATGCTATTCGTGAGGTCTGAGCGCTATTCGCATGGATGATGCGCTCAGATCTGAGCTATGTAATGATGGGTAGAATGTGAAGGATTCTTAGTAAAATGCGATAGTTGTATATTTTATACTGTTTTCACTTCTGGATATTCCACGTGGGATTTTGGGCCCTTGGGGATAATCGAGGCACTTCAGCCGTTGGATTCATTATCTCCAAGGAGGGAGGGGACTTATTTCAAAAGATACAGTATATTGTCATTGGTTGATTGTATGTTTTGTCCCGACATGCCACTCGGTCCAGAGGGGGCTGTCCCTGGACTGAGAACGTTTGCATAAATAACGCTGTCCTGTGTCAGTAAAGCCAGTTCTTATTTTGACCCTCAAATCGCAGCCTCAACTCGTTTTGTGGGGAAAGGGTATCGTAGCTGAGCTATAGCTAGTGGGAGATTCTACACTTGCAGGTCTCTACCGATTACAGCTCAGTTCGACTCTTTGTGTTCGGGAACCAGGACATCTAAACGATCCAACCTCCTGCTAGACCGGAGGCAATCGTAACATCCAGCTCCCCATCTAATAACAAATGTCCAGCTCCCCATCTAATAGCAAATGTCCAGCCCCCCATCTAATAGCAAATGTCCAGCCCCCATCTAATAACAAATATCCAGCCCCCATTTAATAACAAATATCCAGCCCCCATTTAATAATACATTTCCAGCTCCCTATCTAAAAACAAATGTCCAGCTCCCCATCTAATAACAAATGTCCAGCCCCCCATCTAATAGCAAATGTCCAGCCCCATCTAATAACAAATGTCCAGCCCCATCTAATAACAAATATCCAGCCCCATCTAATAATACATTTCCAGCTCCCTATCTAAAAACAAATGTCCAGCCCCATCTAATAACAAATATCCAGCCCCCCATCTAATAACAAATGTCCAGCCCCATCTAATAATAAATTTCCAGCTCCCTATCTAAAAACAAATGTCCAGCTCCCCATCTAATAACAAATGTCCAGCTCCCTATCTAATAGCAAATGCCCAGCCCCCATCTAATAACAAATGTCCAGCCCCCCATCTAATAGCAAATGTCCAGCCCCCATCTAATAACAAATGTCCAGCCGCATCTAATAATAAATTTCCAGCTCCCCATCTAATAGCAAACGTCTAGCTCCCCCACGAAAAATCAGTTTATTCTATAAACAAATATACTCTGATTAAAACCCCACATCGCCAGTCCTGGCATTCTTATACTCTTATTACATATATGTGATCAAGGCAGGATCTCTAATAATGTACAAGGCTCTGCAAAGGGAATGAGGAAGAACAAGGCTCTGTAGAGGGAATGCGGAAGCACAAGGCTCTGCAGAGGGAATGCGGAAGCACAAGGCTCTGTAGAGGGAATGCGGAAGCACAAGGCTCTGTAGAGGGAATGCGGAAGCACAAGGCTCTGCAAAGGGAATGCGGAAGCACAAGGACATGGCTCTGCAGAAAAATGGACACCAGGCTCTGCAAAAGGCAGGAGACCAAACAAGGCTCGGCAGAGGACAGGATGCAGCACAACGATCTGCAGAAGGTGGAAAGTAGTAGAGGGCTCTGCAGGGGAATGGACATAACTCTGCTCTGCTGAGAGCAGAAAGCAGCACAGTGAAAGCATGCTTTAAACAATCCCGCTGCAGTAACCTGGTACTGGCTGTTTCTGAAACGATAGGTAATGTATCCAGATGGGGAGGCCCATGGGAGCATATTGCTGATGGTGTAATGTCATTAATGGCTCCGTAAATCCCACCTTGGATGCCTCATAGCTTGGTTGAAGGCCAACTGTATGCAGCTTGTAGTGTCCAATTATATTATGACATTATCATTGGACAGTACCTCTCGTTTACCTGTCCCCAGCATGATTAATCCCCTTTCCTGCACTGGACCACCTGTCACCATCTGACAATGTGTTGGGTGAGATCCAGGAATGGTTGAGGCTACGAGGCTACGAACATTTTTGGCTAAGGGACTCATTCTTCTTGGAGATGGCTTTCCATTTGACATTGTGTGGCTAGTGAGGGCACAGCCTGTAGCAGTCAAACTTCAGTCTGCAGGAGAGTGATATCCAGTTGACATTGGTTGGCAAGCAGCGAGACAGTCTCTAGAAGTTAGACTTTTACTTTACAGGAGAGTAGAGTGCTGTCCACCTGACATTGTGTGGCTAGCGATGAGACAGCCTCTGGAAGTCATGGTGTTACTGTGAAGGAGAGTGCTGTCCACCTGACATTGGTTGGCAAGCAGCGAGACAGTCTCTAGAAGTTAGAGAGTAGAGTGCTGTCCACCTGACATTGTGTGGCTAGCGATGAGACAGCCTCTGGAAGTCATGGTGTTACTGTGAAGGAGAGTGATTTGTATTTGATATTGGGTGACTAGTGGTGAGGCAGCCTGAAGCAGCGCCAGGATTTTACTCCGGAGGAGAGTGTGCGGAGAACCACAGCATTTACAGGAAACTAATTTGCAATTCAATTTCAACAAATTTATTTTAGTATGATTATTTCTGGAGACAAATAAACAGTGATCATAATCAGAGCAGGAAAACGAAAACAAACCTCGAGGACTTGAGATTTTATTCAAACATTGATGCCTCTCGTGCCCAGGGTTTGGTCTAATTAAGGCACTGTGGCATCTTTTAATACTAAACCTGCCCAACTGGCCACGGTTAAAGTAATATGGAAATAAAAAGAATATTACACTAGACTGGGGCAATGCTAGGTGATATACCGGTGATACGTTTTAAGGGCCTCCGACCTATATTGACCATTCTTTACCCAATCCTAAATTTAAACATCTATACATTACATTATGGCACCACATTCTTAATGAATAAATTCATATTAATTAAACCTATATTTATAAACACCACATCAGCTGCAATAACCCCAAACATACAGCATTAAATCTGCATTAAAACTCTGTACCCCCATTGTATTTATAACTCCAAATATGGTGCATTACCTGGCACTGTCACAAAATATGTATCATGGGGAACTGGTTACAGTAGGTTTATACCTTTAAATGGCACTCCAGGCTCCCACACACGTTAGGTGCACTGTGTAGGTTAGGTTACAGTTAGTTATACTGGGTGGGTTTATATTATTAAAGGGACACTCCAGGCTCTCACACACATTGGGTGCACTGTGTAGGTTAGGTTACAGTTAGTTATACTGGGTGGGTTTATATTATTAAAGAGACGCTCCAGGCACCCACACACATTAGATGCACTGTGTAGGTTAGGTTACAGTTAGATATACTGGGTGGGTTTATATTATTAAAGGGACACTCCAGGCTCCCACACACATTGGGTGCACTGTGTAGGTTAGGTTACAGTTAGTTATACTGGGTGGGTTTATATTATTAAAGGGACACTCCAGGCTCCCACACACGTTAGATGCACTGTGTAGGTTAGGTTACAGTTAGTTATACTGGGTGGGTTTATATTATTAAAGGGACACTCCAGGCTCCCACACACATTGGGTGCACTGTGTAGGTTAGGTTACAGTTAGTTATACTGGGTTGGTTTATATTATTAAACGGACACGCCAGGCTCCCACACACGTTAGGTGCACTGTGTAGGTTAGGTTACTGTTAGTTATACTGGGTGGGTTTATATTATTAAAGGGACACTCCAGGCTCCCACACACGTTAGGAGCACTGTGTAGGTTAGGTTACAGTTAGTTATACTGGGTGGGTTTATATTATTAAAGGGACACTCCAGGCTCCCACACACATTGGGTACACTGTGTAGGTTAGGTTACACTTAGTTATACTGGGTGGGTTTATATTATTAAAGGGACACTCCAGGCTCCCACACATGTTAGGTGCACTGTGTAGGTTAGGTTACAGTTAGTTATACTGGGTTGGTTTATATTATTAAACGGACACTCCAGGCTCCCACACACGTTAGGTGCACTGTGTAGGTTAGGTTACTGTTAGTTATACTGGGTGGGTTTATATTATTAAAGGGACACTCCAGGCTCCCACACACGTTAGGAGCACTGTGTAGGTTAGGTTACAGTTAGTTATACTGGGTGGGTTTATATTATTAAAGGGACACTCCAGGCTCCCACACACATTGGGTACACTGTGTAGGTTAGGTTACACTTAGTTATACTGGGTGGGTTTATATTATTAAAGGGACACTCCAGGCTCCCACACACATTAGGTGCACTGTGTAGGTTAGGTTACAGTTATACTGGGTGGGTTTATATTATTAAAGGGACACTCCAGGCTCCCACACACGTTAGGAGCACTGTGTAGGTTAGGTTACAGTTATACTGGGTGGGTTTATATTATTAAAGGGACACTCCAGGCTCCCACACACATTGGGAGAACTGTGTAGGTTAGGTTACAGTTAGTTATACTGTGTGGGTTTATATTATTAAAGGGACACTCCAGGCTCCCACACACATTGGGTGCACTGTGTAGGTTAGGTTACAATTAGTTATACTGGGTTAGTTTATATTATTAAAGGGACACTCCAGGCTCCCACACATGTTAGATGCACTGTGTAGGTTAGTTTACAGTTATACTGGGTGGGTTTATATTATTAAAGGGACACTCCAGGCTCCCACACATGTTAGGTGCACTGTGTAGGTAAGGTTACAGTTAGTTATACTGGGTTAGTTTATATTATTAAAGGGACACTCCAGGCTCCCACACACATTGGGTGCACTGTGTAGGTTAGGTTACAGTTAGTTATACTGTGTGGGTTTATATTATTAAAGGGACACTCCAAGCTCCCACACACGTTAGGTGCACTGTGTAGGTTAGGTTACAGTTAGTTATACTGGGTGGGTTTATATTATTAAAGGGACACTCCAGGCTCCCACACGTTAGGTGCACTGTGTAGGTTAGGTTACAGTTAGTTATACCGGGTAGGTTTATACCTTTAAATGGCACTCCAGGCTCCCACACACGTTAGGTGCACTGTGTAGGTTAGGTTACAGTTAGTTATACTGGGTGGGTTTATATTATTAAAGGGACACTCCAGGCTCTCACACACATTGGGTGCACTGTGTAGGTTAGGTTACAGTTAGTTATACTGGGTGGGTTTATATTATTAAAGGGACACTCCAGGCTCCCACACACGTTAGATGCACTGTGTAGGTTAGGTTACAGTTAGTTATACTGGGTGGGTTTATATTATTAAAGGGACACTCCAGGCTCCCACACACATTGGGTGCACTGTGTAGGTTAGGTTACAGTTAGTTATACTGGGTTGGTTTATATTATTAAACGGACACGCCAGGCTCCCACACACGTTAGGTGCACTGTGTAGGTTAGGTTACTGTTAGTTATACTGGGTGGGTTTATATTATTAAAGGGACACTCCAGGCTCCCACACACGTTAGGAGCACTGTGTAGGTTAGGTTACAGTTAGTTATACTGGGTGGGTTTATATTATTAAAGGGACACTCCAGGCTCCCACACACATTGGGTACACTGTGTAGGTTAGGTTACACTTAGTTATACTGGGTGGGTTTATATTATTAAAGGGACACTCCAGGCTCCCACACACATTAGGTGCACTGTGTAGGTTAGGTTACAGTTATACTGGGTGGGTTTATATTATTAAAGGGACACTCCAGGCTCCCACACACGTTAGGAGCACTGTGTAGGTTAGGTTACAGTTATACTGGGTGGGTTTATATTATTAAAGGGACACTCCAGGCTCCCACACACATTGGGAGCACTGTGTAGGTTAGGTTACAGTTAGTTATACTGTGTGGGTTTATATTATTAAAGGGACACTCCAGGCTCCCACACACATTGGGTGCACTGTGTAGGTTAGGTTACAATTAGTTATACTGGGTTAGTTTATATTATTAAAGGGACACTCCAGGCTCCCACACATGTTAGATGCACTGTGTAGGTTAGTTTACAGTTATACTGGGTGGGTTTATATTATTAAAGGGACACTCCAGGCTCCCACACATGTTAGGTGCACTGTGTAGGTAAGGTTACAGTTAGTTATACTGGGTTAGTTTATATTATTAAAGGGACACTCCAGGCTCCCACACACATTGGGTGCACTGTGTAGGTTAGGTTACAGTTAGTTATACTGTGTGGGTTTATATTATTAAAGGGACACTCCAAGCTCCCACACACGTTAGGTGCACTGTGTAGGTTAGGTTACAGTTAGTTATACTGGGTGGGTTTATATTATTAAAGGGACACTCCAGGCTCCCACACACGTTAGGTGCACTGTGAGGTTAGGATACAGTTAGTTATACTGGGTGGGTTTATATTATTAAAGGAACATTCCAGGCTCCCACACACGTTAGGTGCACGGTGTAGGTTAGGTTACAGTTAGTTATACTGGGTGGGTTTATATTATTAAAGGGACACTCCAGGCTCCCACACATGTTAGATGCACTGTGTAGGTTAGGTTACAGTTAGTTATACTGGGTTAGTTTATATTATTAAAGGGACACTCCAGGCTCCCACACATGTTAGATGCACTGTGTAGGTTAGGTTACAGTTATACTGGGTGGGTTTATATTATTAAAGGGACACTCCAGGCTCTCACACACGTTAGGTGCACTGTGTAGGTTAGGTTACAGTTAGTTATACTGGGTGGGTTTATATTATTAAAGGAACACTCCAGGCTCCCACACACGTTAGATGCACTGTGTAGGTTAGGTTACAGTTAGTTATACTGGGTGGGTTTATATTATTAAAGGGACACTCCAGGCTCTCACACACGTTAGGTGCACTGTGTAGGTTAGGTTACAGTTAGTTATACTGGGTGGGTTTATATTATTAAAGGGACACTCCAGGCTCCCACACACGTTAGATGCACTGTGTAGGTTAGGTTACAGTTAGTTATACTGGGTGGGTTTATATTATTAAAGGGACACTCCAGGCTCTCACACACGTTAGGTGCACTGTGTAGGTTAGGTTACAGTTAGTTATACTGGGTGGGTTTATATTATTAAAGGGACACTCCAGGCTCCCACACACGTTAGGTGCACTGTGTAGGTTAGGTTACAGTTAGTTATACTGGGTGGGTTTATATTATTAAAGGGACACTCCAGGCTCCCACACACGTTAGATGCACTGTGTAGGTTAGGTTACAGTTAGTTATACCGGGTGGGTTTATATTATTAAAGGGACACTCCAGGCTCCAACACACATTAGGTGCACTGTGTAGGTTAGGTTACAGTTAGTTATACTGGGTGGGTTTATATTATTAAAGGGACACTCCAGGCTCCCACACACGTTAGATGCACTGTGTAGGTTAGGTTACAGTTAGTTATACTGGGTGGGTTTATATTATTAAAGGGAAACTCCAGGCTCCCACACACGTTAGATGCACTGTGTAGGTTAGGTTACAGTTAGTTATACCGGGTGGGTTTATATTATTAAAGGGACACTCCAGGCTCCCACACACGTTAGATGCACTGTGTAGGTTAGGTTACAGTTAGTTATACCGGGTGGGTTTATATTATTAAAGGGACACTCCAGGCTCCCACACACATTAGGTGCACTGTGTAGGTTAGGTTACAGTTAGTTATACTGGGTGGGTTTATATTATTAAAGGGACACTCCAGGCTCCCACACACGTTAGATGCACTGTGTAGGTTAGGTTACAGTTAGTTATACTGGGTGGGTTTATATTATTAAAGGGACACTCCAGGCTCCCACACACGTTAGGTGCACTGTGTAGGTTAGGTTACAGTTAGTTATACTGGGTGGGTTTATATTATTAAAGGGACACTCCAGGCTCCCACACACATTAGGTGCACTGTGTAGGTTAGGTTACAGTTAGTTATACTGGGTGGGTTTATATTATTAAAGGGACACTCCAGGCTCCCACACACATTAGGTGCACTGTGTAGGTTAGGTTACAGTTAGTTATACTGGGTGGGTTTATATTATTAAAGGGACACTCCAGGCTCTCACACACGTTAGATGCACTGTGTAGGTTAGGTTACAGTTAGTTATACTGGGTGGGTTTATATTATTAAAGGGACACTCCAGGCTCCCACACACGTTAGATGCACTGTGTAGGTTAGGTTACAGTTAGTTATACCGGGTGGGTTTATATTATTAAAGGGACACTCCAGGCTCCCACACACATTAGGTGCACTGTGTAGGTTAGGTTACAGTTAGTTATACTGGGTGGGTTTATATTATTAAAGGGACACTCCAGGCTCCCACACACGTTAGATGCACTGTGTAGGTTAGGTTACAGTTAGTTATACTGGGTGGGTTTATATTATTAAAGGGACACTCCAGGCTCCCACACACGTTAGGTGCACTGTGTAGGTTCGGTTACAGTTAGTTATACTGGGTGGGTTTATATTATTAAACGGACACTCCAGGCACACGTTAGGTGCACTGTGTAGGTTAGGTTACAGTTAGTTATACTGGGTGGGTTTATATTATTAAACGGACACTCCCGGCTCCCACACACGTTAGATGCACTGTGTAGGTTAGGTTACAGTTAGTTATACCGGGTGGGTTTATATTATTAAAGGGACACTCCAGGCTCCCACACACGTTAGGTGCACTGTGTAGGTTAGGTTACAGTTAGTTATACAGGGTGGGTTTATATTATTAAAGGGACACTTTAGGCTTCCACACACGTTAGATGCACTGTGTAGGTTAGGTTACAGTTAGTTATACTGGGTTGGTTTATATTATTAAAGGGACACTCCAGGCTCCCACACACATTAGATGCACTGTGTAGGTTAGGTTACAGTTAGTTATACTGGGTGGGTTTATATTATTAAAGGGACACTCCAGGCTCCCACACATGTTAGATGCACTGTGTAGGTTAGGTTACAGTTAGTTATACTGGGTGGGTTTATATTATTAAAGGGACACTCCCGGCTCCCACACACGTTAGATGCACTGTGTAGGTTAGGTTACAGTTAGTTATACCGGGTGGGTTTATATTATTAAAGGGACACTCCAGGCTCCCACACACATTAGGTGCACTGTGTAGGTTAGGTTACAGTTAGTTATACTGGGTGGGTTTATATTATTAAAGGGACACTCCAGGCTCCCACACACGTTAGATTCACTGTGTAGGTTAGGTTACAGTTAGTTATACTGGGTGGGTTTATATTATTAAAGTGACACTCCAGGCTCCCACACGTTAGATGCACTGTGTAGGTTAGGTTACAGTTAGTTATACTGGGTGGGTTTATATTATTAAAGGGACACTCCAGGCTCCCACACACGTTAGGTGCACTGTGTAGGTTAGGTTACAGTTAGTTATACTGGGTGGGTTTATATTATTAAAGGGACACTCCAGGCTCCCACACACATTAGGTGCACTGTGTAGGTTAGGTTACAGTTAGTTATACTGGGTGGGTTTATATTATTAAAGGGACACTCCAGGCTCCCACACACATTAGGTGCACTGTGTAGGTTAGGTTACAGTTAGTTATACTGGGTGGGTTTATATTATTAAAGGGACACTCCAGGCTCTCACACACGTTAGATGCACTGTGTAGGTTAGGTTACAGTTAGTTATACTGGGTGGGTTTATATTATTAAACGGACACTCCAGGCTCCCACACACATTAGGTGCACTGTGTAGGTTAGGTTACAGTTAGTTATACTGGGTGGGTTTATATTATTAAAGGGACACTCCAGGCTCTCACACACGTTAGATGCACTGTGTAGGTTAGGTTACAGTTAGTTATACTGGGTGGGTTTATATTATTAAAGGGACACTCCAGGCTCCCACACACGTTAGATGCACTGTGTAGGTTAGGTTACAGTTAGTTATACCGGGTGGGTTTATATTATTAAAGGGACACTCCAGGCTCCCACACACATTAGGTGCACTGTGTAGGTTAGGTTACAGTTAGTTATACTGGGTGGGTTTATATTATTAAAGGGACACTCCAGGCTCCCACACACGTTAGATGCACTGTGTAGGTTAGGTTACAGTTAGTTATACTGGGTGGGTTTATATTATTAAAGGGACACTCCAGGCTCCCACACACGTTAGGTGCACTGTGTAGGTTCGGTTACAGTTAGTTATACTGGGTGGGTTTATATTATTAAACGGACACTCCAGGCACACGTTAGGTGCACTGTGTAGGTTAGGTTACAGTTAGTTATACTGGGTGGGTTTATATTATTAAACGGACACTCCCGGCTCCCACACACGTTAGATGCACTGTGTAGGTTAGGTTACAGTTAGTTATACCGGGTGGGTTTATATTATTAAAGGGACACTCCAGGCTCCCACACACGTTAGATGCACTGTGTAGGTTAGGTTACAGTTAGTTATACTGGGTGGGTTTATATTATTAAAGGGACACTCCAGGCTCCCACACACGTTAGATGCACTATGTAGGTTAGGTTACAGTTAGTTATACTGGGTGGGTTTATATTATTAAAGGGACACTCCAGGCTCCCACACACGTTAGGTGCACTGTGTAGGTTAGGTTACAGTTAGTTATACAGGGTGGGTTTATATTATTAAAGGGACACTTTAGGCTCCCACACACGTTAGATGCACTGTGTAGGTTAGGTTACAGTTAGTTATACTGGGTTGGTTTATATTATTAAAAGGACACTCCAGGCTCCCACACACATTAGATGCACTGTGTAGGTTAGGTTACAGTTAGTTATACTGGGTGGGTTTATATTATTAAAGGGACACTCCAGGCTCCCACACATGTTAGATGCACTGTGTAGGTTAGGTTACAGTTAGTTATACTGGGTGGGTTTATATTATTAAAGGGACACTCCCGGCTCCCACACACGTTAGATGCACTGTGTAGGTTAGGTTACAGTTAGTTATACCGGGTGGGTTTATATTATTAAAGGGACACTCCAGGCTCCCACACACATTAGGTGCACTGTGTAGGTTAGGTTACAGTTAGTTATACTGGGTGGGTTTATATTATTAAAGGGACACTCCCGGCTCCCACACACGTTAGATGCACTGTGTAGGTTAGGTTACAGTTAGTTATACCCCGCACCCTGATTCTTCTCCTGCAAATGAAAAAAATGCTAAGCCCTCAATGAACACTATTCTAGCAACCTACTTGTCTACCTTACTCTTACCTTTTGTGTCACTATACCCCACTCCCTCTAGCATGTAAACTCATTGAGTAGGGCACTCAACCTTTCTGTTCCTGTGCGTCCAACTCGTCTGGTTAGTCCACGCATTGTACAGCGCTACGGAATTAGTTGGCGCTTTATAAATTATAATAATAATATGAGTATGCTATTCTTAGTCTATTATGTTTACATATTTTAATGCATTTTGCGTAAAAAGTGGGTTAAATCTTTTCTGAAGTTTCCATTTAAAAAAACACTCCTGCTTCCTTTAAGCTGTGTTCTTGGTAACTTTTACCGATTTCAAAAACCCTGTACTGTGCCTTTAATTATTGCAGACTGTTACCCCCCTGCTTCGTACACAGACAGACGCTTACACTGGGACCTGGTTATGGAACATTGAAAGCCCCCATTGCGATGGAACAGCAGTTAACACCTGCGACTATATTTGTTGATACATAATTGCAGGACTCGATTCCCTCTTGTACCGGGTGGCAGGCCCTGTGAAAAGGTGTCACTCAGCATTAATGTCACTCTATAGTTTCTTCACGTTCTACCAGGGACACGCTGGGCTGAAGACATGATACCTGATGAAGGATCTGCTGCCAGACTCTCGACATGTCACTCTTACATCTAAGTTTTCAGGGAATCCATCCAGAAAGAAAACCTCTGTTCTAAGCCATGATATTCTTTAAAACAGTGCTCGTCCTCGGCCTATCAGACAAATACTGGGATTTCCTACATGTGACATGTATTTTGCATTTCCCTCAATAAAACTATGGATGTATCACCGGACATGGAGCTGACAACACGGGGCTGCGGGTTTCTTGGATGTCCATTTTAACTTATCTGTCTATCCCTGGTAAACAGGGCCGGGGGTGCAGAGAGGTCTATGTATCTTAGCAAAGAGGTCTATGAAGAAGTAAGGTAGAACTTAAAATAAGTTCAGAACCCCAGTGGGGGCAAGTTATAAAAAAAATGGTGCGTGTGGTACAAACTCAGCAATCACATTGAAGACCCAAAAATGCTCTGGGTGGTTTGTTCATTTCCATAGAGATTGATGCCTCTTTTAGAACTTGGTAACAGTTTTTGGAAAGTGACATTCGTCTCCACGCTCACAGTGGAACAGGGTGACCCTCCTCCTCTACGCTCAGCCGCCCCTTTGATGCACCGCCTCCCTTCACACCTGTCTGCAAAAGATCATCACTGACACTGGGTGAGGGGTTAAAAATGGCATAGCCCTGGGCTTTGGGATAGCAGGACACGTAAAACTCAGTGGTAGGAGGGAGGGGGGGCACGACTGGTCAAATGCCTAACATAGGCGTGCTGGGCTCAAGAAATTATACTTGTTGATACTCTGGGCATACTCCTCCAGTTGTGAGTGTATTCCCATACCATAACCCAACTCTGGGGTTAGCAGAGGTGGGAGGGTTGCGGGGGGGGGGGGGCTCGGCTGCTCACCCCTTACAATTTTAACCCCTCACGTGGCCAATGCCCGCCCCTCATCCCCCCATTTTCCTCCTGTGGGATGGGACATTTACATTTTACATACATTTACATTTGTATATGTTACAATTTCTAATTAGATTTACCTCTGCCCATAAGAATACTGATGATTATATCACAAATGGGCAAAATGCTCTGGATAGGAGCACTATAAAAGGATAGATAGATAGATAGATAGATGGATACAGGCCCGGACTAGCCATCAGGCATACCGGGCAAATGCCGGTGGGCCGCGATGGCCATGGGCCGAGGCCGGCAGGGGAGGTCACCGGATCTCTCCTGTCGGCCCATGCAGAGACGGCACTATCCAAGCGCCGGCCCTGCTGTGTGCATTCATAGGCTGGTGGGGAGATCAAAGATCTCCCTCAATGGCCCACAGGCACAGACATGCCATTAGCTGGGGAGGGAGGGAGAGGAGGACCCGGAGGAGTTTTCTTACGGGTTCCTCTCGCAAGGTCGGAGCGTTGGCGCGATATAAAGTTTTTTTAAAGAAAATACATTTTTTTTTATCAATTCTTTATTTTCAGTGTGCATTAGTGGTACATTCATGCTTGCATTGCCCCAACAGCTGGTGCAAGTTGTTCAATCAACAGGATAAACAATTGTCAGCATAGATAACATGGCACATTTTTAAATATATAGTAATATAGTAATATGTTGAGTAGTGAGTGGTAAAGTTCTGTAATGCAATTCCTGCCTAGATGTTGCAAGCCTAGTGAACAATAGGTAAGCGTAGGGCAGGAATACATTTTTTATATATTTAAATCTGTCCCGCCTCCACACACACACACAATCCCTCCAAACATATTCACACACATACACACACACACACACACACAGCACCCTCACACACACAGCACCCTCACATACACAGCACATTTACACACACACTGCAGCTATCACACACACACTGCACCCCTCACACGCACACACTGTACACCCAAGACACTGTGCCCCATATATATATATATATATACACATATATATACACACTACAGCACCCCTCACACTGCACTACTACACACATTACGCTCCAGATACATGCTAGATCTGTTACCCAACTCTGGATCATCTAATCTACACACACACACACTAGATCCCTATATACTCTCTGAATCCTCTACACACACACACACACACAATCACATATACACACTCTGGGTCCTTTACACACTAGATGCCCCTACACAAACACACTGCACCACCTACACACTACATTCCTGACATACAAACTCAGGATCCCCCATGCACACACTACATTCCTTGTAAGCAAACACATACTACATTCTCTAAGCACACACTCTCTACAACCCCTACACACACTACTTCACCTATACACACACACACACACTACAGCCAGTATGAACACACTAGCTACATCCCCTATACACACATATTACACCACAAACACAAATGAAATCGACCTATTTACACAATACCACAATTAGCTCACTCTACACAATCCCACAAGCAGGCTCCAAACACATGCACCATACGCTTTCCTGGCCCTTTTGTCTCCTGGTATCCCACTTATGAAGACACCCGAGACAAGTTAAAAGCAAACAAGCAAACATGTTATTACACTTGCTTGCGCTGCGCAGAACAAATACAGGGCCTTTTTCTCATGCTAGAGCTCTTCAGCGGGGCTCTGCGCATTGACCAACATGCTGACTTTGAGAGGGCCCCCTCATCCTTACCGATTCTATCTTTGTTTGATACAATCCCCACGTTTCTCTGTATATGCCAAACACTACGCCAGGTCCAGCATGTGGCTCACAGACACAGAGCCCATTTTTTGTTTTACCCAGAAATCTACTTCAAAATCTACATTTTAATGGAACATTTAATATGATTTGTGTTATTTATTACATAAATAAATCAAACTCACGCGAGACCATCTGATATGTTTTCATGCTACAGGCACAGAGTGACGCAGGAGTTCAAAGCAGAACCCGGAACACGTGACTTGGAGAGAGAGAGAGCTTTCTTATCACGTGTTGACGTGTTCGATTGAACCTGCCGTCAAACCAGTTGAGTGATGGAGCCTGAGATGTCAGGGGGGATCCCAGGAGGTGAGGAAATGGCAAAATTCTCATAGATACACCGAGTACAACTTAATAAATTTTTTATTTTTAAGTATATTTAAGTAGTCGCACATAGTGTTTATCAGACAGTATTTCTTCCATGTTATATTTTCTGAGAGTGTTTTTATTATTCGCTCTGTTATTATTGTTGGCAGATAATGAACAAATATGAAATAAATAAAAAACTAAACTATTGTTACACTCTATTCACATGAAGTAAATTTTTATGAATAAAGCATAGCTGCCAAGTGTCCCTATTTACTGTAAACATTTCCCATGGTGCTTATTTTACGTTTTGGCCAGCAGAGCCTCATCTGAGCATTATTGTAAAATTAAATAAAAATATCAAGACAGACAGTCAGGGTTATTCAGTAACGTGAGAACAGGTCGGGTGAAAATCGCTGAACTCTGTCCTTATATTTGAAACTCACTTTGAATTCTCTTTAGTAAATAACCCCAAATGTATAAGAGAAACAACATGAAAATACTAAAATTTATACTTTTATTCTTTAAAAAAAAAAAAATATATATTCTACAACAACTTAAATTTGAAACGTATGCACAACGGATAACGTTCAACGCCCAACGCTCCATGTTGCATTCCGAACGCTGTGAGACATTTAAATCCGTGTCCCTTTAACACGTACGTTTAGCGTGTGCTCTGCTATGTGACGTGCCTGTTTATGTGGCTAAATTGACCCTTTGACAAATCCACAGCAGCCCCTGACCCTGGCGCTCACATAGGCCCTAAAGGAAATCAATCTGGTATCAATAAAATTGCAATTGGAATCTGGTTTCAGCTGCAGTTAAAGGGCTAAGTCAGGGGATTTTTTTTGCAGCTTGCACAAGAGCAATAAATGAGAAAATATATGGCGAAGGTTGCACCATACCTACTGCCTCTAATAACAGAGGACTGACGGCAACTGACAGCAGCACAATAAGCACCGATACTCAGTACACATTGTGTGCATCTCACTGCGCTGTCTGCAAGCAGGGAACTATCCTTGGTGCTGACACAGACATAGGGATTCTCATGTAAGGCCTAACTGAAGTCACTTACAGAGAAGAGGAGCAGGGCCTGGCTAGGTGTGATGAAAAACAAGGCCTGGCTAAGTGTAATGAGCACAGTTTGGCTGAGTGTGATAAGAAGCAGTGTATTTTTCTGTGAGAAAAGGAGAATGGTCTGGGTGAGGAGGCGCAGGACACAGGTGAGTATCACTCACACACAACCAGGCTGAGTGAGAGTAAGATCTGATTAAGTGTAAATGAGCAGTGGCTGTCTGAGTGTGCTGTGAATCAGTGTCTGGCTGAGTGTGATAATGAGTAAGATAAAGGCGAGTCAGTGTCACTCACACCAGGGTCTGCCAGAGTGTGATGGGGGGCAGGGCCTGGCTTAGTGTGATGGGAATCAAGACCTGCCTGAGTATTATGAGGGGCAGGGCCTGGCTTAGTGTTATGAAGAGAACAATCTAAATGTAATGATCAGGGTTTGGCTGAGTGTGATGGGATGCAGTGTCTGGCTGAGTGGGATAATGAGCAGTGTCTGGCTGAGTGTGATGGGATGCAGTGTCTGACTGACTGTGATGGGATGCAGTGTCTGGCTGAGTGTAATGGGATGCAGTGTCTGGCTGAGTGTAATGGGATGCAGTGTCTGGCTGAGTGGGATAATGAGCAGTGTCTGGCTGAGTGTGATGGGATGCAGTGTCTGACTGAGTGGGATAATGAGCAGTGTCTGGCTGAGTGTGATGGGATGCAGTGTCTGACTGAGTGTGATGGGAAGCAGTGTCTGGCTGAGTGTAATGGGATGCAGTGTCTGACTGAGTGTGATGGGATGCAGTGTCTGGCTGAGTGGGATAATGAGCAGTGTCTGGCTGAGTGTGATGGGATGCAGTGTCTGACTGAGTGGGATAATGAGCAGTGTCTGGCTGAGTGTGATGGGATGCAGTGTCTGACTGAGTGTGATGGGAAGCAGTGTCTGGCTGAGTGGGATGGGATGCAGTGTCTAGCTGAGTGGGATGGGAAGCAGTGTCTGGCTGCGTGTGATGGGAAGCAGTGTCTGGCTGAGTGTGATGGGATGCAGTGTCTAGCTGAGTGGGATAATGAGCAGTGGCTGGCTGAATGTGTGCTGATAAAATAGATTAGAGTCACTCACACCAGGGCTGGGCTGACTGTGATACAGATCAGATTGTTATACTAGTTCTGGCTGGATTGTTCTAGTAGTGAATATAGAGGTACCTGTCCTAAAGTAGGGTCTGGCTGAGCATGCTATGAATCAGGACCCGGCTGAGTGAGAGGATGATCATGGTCTGGCTGAGCATGCTATGAATCAGGACCTGGCCGAGTGCGAGGCTGATCGTGGTCTGGCTGAGCATGCTATGAATCAGGACCTGGCCGAGTGCGAGGATGATCGTGGTCTGGCTGAGCATGATATGAATCAGGACCTGGCCGAGTGCGAGGATGATCGCGGTCTGGCTGAGCATGCTATGAATCAGGACCTGGCCGAATGCGAGGATGATCGCGGTCTGGCTGAGCATGATATGAATCAGGACCTGGCCGAGTGCGAGGCTGATCCTGGTCTGGCTGAGCATGCTATGAATCAGGACCTGGCCGAATGCGAGGATGATCGCGGTCTGGCTGAGCATGCTATGAATCAGGACCCGGCTGAGTGAGAGGATGATCATGGTCTGGCTGAGCATGCTATGAATCAGGACCTGGCCGAGTGCGAGGCTGATCCTGGTCTGGCTGAGCATGCTATGAATCAGGACCTGGCCGAGTGCGAGGATGATCGCGGTCTGGCTGAGCATGATATGAATCAGGACCCGGCTGAGTGAGAGGATGATCATGGTCTGGCTGAGCATGCTATGAATCAGGACCTGGCCGAGTGCGAGGATGATCGCGGTCTGGCTGAGCATGCTATGAATCAGGACCTGGCCGAGTACGAGGATGATCGTGGTCTGGCTGAGCATGCTATGAATCAGGACCTGGCCGAGTGCGAGGATGATCGCGGTCTGGCTGAGCATGATATGAATCAGGACCTGGCCGAGTGCGAGGCTGATCCTGGTCTGGCTGAGCATGCTATGAATCAGGACCTGGCCGAATGCGAGGATGATCACGGTCTGGCTGAGCATGCTATGAATCAGGACCTGGCTGAGTGCGAGGATGATCGCGGTCTGGCTGAGCATGATATGAATCAGGACCTGGCCGAGTGCGAGGATGATCGCGGTCTGGCTGAGCATGCTATGAATCAGGACCTGGCTGAGTACGAGGATGATCGTGGTCTGGCTGAGCATGATATGAATCAGGACCTGGCCGAGTGCGAGGATGATCATGGTCTGGCTGAGCATGATATGAATCAGGACCTGGCCGAGTGCGAGGATGATTGCGGTCTGGCTGAGCATGCTATGAATCAGGACCTGGCCGAGTGCGAGGATGATCGCGGTCTGGCTGAGCATGCTATGAATCAGGACCTGGCCGAGTACGAGGATGATCGCGGTCTGGCTGAGCATGCTATGAATCAGGACCTGGCAGAGTGCGAGGATGATTGCGATTTGGTTGTGTGCTCGGTTTTATTCTGTATTTATGGAAGTGAACATGGTTTGTACTTGACAGTGAGGAGCAGGGGCCAGAGGGCTTGGAGAAAAACGAACAAGCATGATGAGAAGGATCAAGCCATAATTCTGGGTTTTATTGAGTTTTAGGTTTTGATATCTGGCCAAGGAAGAAGTTCAGGCTTTGTGTGAAGGGAGGTACAGAGTGGCTGTGGATTTCTTTACCATCATCATCACAGGCCAAGCTTAGCGGTATGGAGACAATAAAAAAACAACACTTTCAATAATTCAGTAAAGAAAAAAACAGCTATAAACACAAGTTAAAACCCAACGCAGGCCGGAGGGGAGGGGAGGGAAGGGAGTGGCGGCGAGCACATGCTTAGCAGATGGAAAAAAACGGATAAAAGCTATGCAGCCAGGAAAATAAGGGGAAATCACAGGAATGGTCGAGTGGAGGGCAAAACACCAAAGGATCGCCGCTCTGATCATCCCTCATACACTTACCTGCTTTATTGATGGAACCATCTAGGGTGATTCCAGTTTTGCCATCCTCGATAACAATATCTATTCCCCGAATCAAACACGTTCAATAACTATCGCCGTCTGCAGGCAACCACATTGAACCGTTTATCCTGCTCGTTACAAGATACATTAAAATACGACCCCGAATATTCACAAAGTCAAAGGAAACAAGCAAACACAACAAACCACACACACACGCACAACATAAAAAAAGCGGGAGATAATATTTAAAGAGGGGGGGGGGGCGACAAACCCTTGCCTGAGTGAGACCGATGAAAATAATTATGATTTGAATCACACCCCGGGTCTTCATATAGATGTGCTTCATGTGACATCATAAATTATTAATAATAATACCGGGTCATAGCTCTGGGAGCACATGTGCAAAAAATAAAGGGGCACAAATAAACCCGATAGCAACAGAAACCGTTAGACAAGGGTTTCAGGCCAAAATAATCAACCTAGGAAAATTCTCCAAGGCAGCTACATTTTCCACTATTATAGCCTAGAATTTGAAACATATTTTGAATTCACATTGGATTCCTGACAATGTACAGCTTAGTGAATAGCCTTATATCACTTGCCACTTTCCGACCAATAACAGTATCAGTGAGAATTCAAGGGGAATGTCCCATTTAGGGTAAATTCAGCTACATTGGCCTTACCTTTTAAATCCCCTTTACATTCTCACCTTAGTGAATAACCCTGTGTATGTATTAACATGCTTAATGAAAAACATCGGAACTTTGGGCATGTTGAAAGCCGAGTGGCAATATTTGGACTAAACTAAAGGTGCTGTGCCTGTAACCTAGTTGGAGAATTTTAACTAAATCGGCTATTTTAATAGCCATCTGAGGAGTGGCCAATGAAGTTATCACTAGGCTGTAATGTAAACACTGCATTTTCTCTGAAAAGACTGTGTTTACAGCAAAAAGCCTGGAGGGAATGATTCTACTCACCAGAACAAATTCAATAAGCTGTAGTTGTTCTGGTGACTATAGTGTCCCTTTAAATTTTAATAAAAGTGTTTAGAAATCAATCAGTGGAAATAAGATACAATGTTCTTCATCTAAACTACGTCTTAGTTCTATGAATTGTTATTAGTAAGTCACCTAAAATTTCTCAGAACAGCCCCGCCCCCTGGTCACACCCCCAGCATCACCCCTAAATTTAACGTGTCCCTCCATGTGCAATGCTGGGATACATGTCATTTCTGCTTTAGTGAAGAAATTCACTATTTTGGCTGTGTATAGAGAGATTCTGAATTTTAGGAGTCGGGGCACTTTGTGAAATGCGTGGGCTATAAAACACAATCGATTCTATGTTCATTTTCTTGGAATCCAAGGGGTCAGGTTTGGGATGTGTGTGAGGATGCGAGCAGATGCAGTGGGATGAGAATAGAGCAATGAGATGTCACTCTGTTCAGCGGAATAGTGGGAGAGGCTTGGTGGCGTGAAATATTGTGTCGAATTATAGGCGTGGGGTGATCACTCTGGAAGATTAATTCCTATTAATGATTTACAGAGCGTGGGATGGAGCTGGATGATGAAGTCAGATGGGTTTACTAAACAGTTAATAGTTGTGAACTAAAAACAGAGTTGGAAAATACAGAGCAAAATTGGCCATCTGTGGTTATAGCAAAATTAAATAATTTTTCGAACTAGTGAATTTGTTTCCCCAAAACTTAGCAATTCAGTTTTTAATTCAGGTACAGTTTGTGGTTTAATCTCCAGATAATTTTGGGAGAGGACTTACAGCAGCATGGAATATGGGGAAAACATGTCTATTTGGTGCAGCAAGGCTGAACAATTATGTAAACCGAATAGTTTAGGGCCCCCAGTGAGCTGCTATAGGACCCACATCACACAAACTAAAAGGGACCAGAGTAGCGGTGAAATAGGAATTATGTTAAAATAAACAGATATCCACACAGTTTACGTAAAATAATATAGTATCCATTGGGAGCTATGTAAATAGGGAAACTTGGGAGATATGGAATTTCTATATAAATAAGACAGGGATTTGAATGACAACTTTATTACTGCTCGGCCACTTCAGTATTACAGTCCAGTTAGAGGCAGGATTTGAGTATCATGAAATGATCGACAGTGTCTGGCTTAGAGGAGTTTGTCAGTTACAGTTAAATAAGAGCTGAAGGTAACGAGGATTCATTTATTAAAATAAACTGGCTAAGAGTCATAGGAGTGATTTTCAGCGCTGCGAAATATGTTGGCACTGTATAAATAATTGTGACCACTGAATGTAAGCATTAGGGTTGCATGTTACCAGAGTCAGGAGCCGTCTAAGCATCACGGGAGCAGACACGCAGCGTGATGTATAACCCTGGCCTGTACTAATGTAAATCTGGCTGAGGATGATGGGAGCTGGCAGGCAGTGTATTTCCCAGCTTTGCAGTAATGGCATTATCAAAATCAATCTAACTGAGCGTCACAGCAGCTGACAAGCACTGGACCAACCCAGGAGTAATGATACGGCCCGTGTACATCTGGCTGAGAATAATGGGAGCTAGCAGCCTGCATGTAGAGCGATCTAGCAGCTGACAAGCAGTGTGTTAGCCAACCCAGCACTAATGATACGGCCAGTGTAAATCTGGCTGAGGATGATGGGAGCTGGCAGCCTGCATGTGGAGCGATCTAGCAGCTGACAAGCAGTGTGTTAGCCAACCCAGCAGTAATAATACAGCCAGTGTAAATCTGGCTGAGGATGATGGGAGTTGGCAGCCTGCATGTAGAGCGATCTAGCAGCTGACACGCAGTGTGTTAGCCAACCCAGCAGTAATAATACAGCCAGTGTAAATCTGGCTGAGGATGATGGGAGCTAGCAGCCTGCATGTGGAGCAATCTAGCCTTGCAGGGAAGGAGGGCTGATGATGAGATGCTTGTTTTCTCTGGTTTAGAAGTCTGCAATCGTTGTGTGAGATGCAGCCCCGTGCTATGCACCACTTGCTGCAAGAACCGTGCTGATAAATGAACAAATCCCAACCTGGATGAGGGGAAAAGTGACATGAAACGAGCCAGTGTCAGCAGCTCATTCATCAAATGACATTTCCTCAGCCTGTAGCCGCTCTGTGAGAACGAGAGAGAGTGAGAGGACGCTAGCGTCTGCTGTGACTGCTTCACAAGCGTCTTCATCACGCCAATGCCTGCTACACTTTCTTATTACTTTTTATTCCTGCGTTTTATTTTGTGGCTCCTTCTCCTGGCTAATAAAACACATGGCAGCCTAGAACCCATCGGACGCGTTACCATGTAACGCCAGTCGGACTGTTCCCACCGCTTTGTAATATACACTGCATTTTGCCGTAGAGTGCTGTGCGTACAGTCAGTAATCTATGGCTGCAGGCTGATTTCCATATTAGTAAAACAAACCAATACGCCAGACCACAACAACAACAAAAACATAATTGATTTAGATATTTTGTTTTCCTCCTCTTAAAAATCCCAAATTGCATTTTTTATAATTATTTATTTTTCCCCCGACAGGTCCTGTCCCATTTCTACGCAGACGAGATGTTGATAAATATCTTATTCTGTGAGAGGGTCGTCGCTTGCCTTCTCCTGTCGGACCTTTCCTCGCCATTATCATTTACTCACAGATCCCATGTTCTGCCCGCTCTGAATTCCCAGGCCACGAGAGCCCATGATAAATTACAACATGTTTTCTGACGAGCTCTAAGCTCGCTCTCCCTCATTTTAATTAATACACAGGGGGGCAAAACGTACTCTCACTGACACGCACGCTGACGCTTAAGGGAGGCAAACCTACATGAGGGGGCATGTGCCCGCACCCCCCCCCCCACACACACACACACACACGCACACACAGAGCCAGGCCCTGTTTACCCAGCTCAGTCAGTCCCTGCACCACAGATCAAGATGTATCTCAGTTCGTAAAGTCAATACATAGATATAGACCCGGGGCAGTAAGGGGGAGGTGGTGTGTGGGCGAGGAAGGTCCTGCACAACATTTAAACTCTGCTATTCCTCCAGGTCTTGCTAGGCCATTGTTGGCTTCATCGACATGTTAATTAGGATATTACCCACAATGCTCTGTAAATGTCATTACACACAATAAAAGTCAATGCCTATTGTTATGTGCGTCGGGGGCCCTCTCGCGCTGCATCTAGCTGCTGCCTTGACATGTTCTGGAAGGAATTTTCACAACGGTCATTTATTTGTATTTGTTGGCAGAGATTGGGCAATGTATACATACAGAACACCCCCCACCCCCAGCCACATGCGATACACCTATTCTTACTGACAAGAACCTTCTCCATCTCTGCATTCCCAATGTCTCCTGTCTCTCTCGGCGTGGTAGCTGGCTGCTTTCTCCTGGATTCGGCCGTCATAGAAAATACCATCTAATTTTGTTATATCGGAGTAGAAAAGATGTGTGAGCCCAACCGAGGCATGAACCAGACACAAACCCCCCATTCTTCCACTTCTCACTCCCACCCAACTGAACTACCTGTTACCCTCGTTGTGTCTGCTCTATCTATTCTGTGTCTACAGTATTGTGCCGTCGCATTCCTGCTCTCTGCAGAATTTTGTGATATCCCCATTACCCCTGCGGAGAGCTCTACCACCTCCTACCTGCGCAGAGCCGACTGCTGCAGAGGTTTATACTGCTTCCCAGGTCCCGCAGAGCCGATTGATGCCCCTTGCAGACCTACATGGTGCTTTCTACCCCTTACAGACCGCTCAGTGTGTCTAATTTAATTGGTGTAAATATAAAACACTTTGTCCTAGTTTTAAATGACTCAATTACATCAATGACTGTCAACAGGTCAAGAATTCTCCTGATAATTCCTGCCGTAGTACCACCGCCCTGGCTGACTACAGCCTCTCTAAAAGAATAAATGGTCTTCTTTAACCTGTTTAAAGGTAGGAAGTTATGCATATTGAGTAACGGCATCACAAACTACAACACTCATTATGCACAGCCAGCTTAAGAATGAGATTAGCTGTCTGCACCACAGTTGAAATGTCAGGCAATTTGTCCATGGTACATGTTGGTATTCAATAAATAATACTATTTATAACTGAATTTTCTGAGAAAATTCTGGACCCTCTGACTTGGGTTTGCAGTTCTTGTCGAAGCGAGTGATAGGATTGATTATTTGAACAATAGCTGGAGTGATAAGGGTTCTCCTACTCTAGCAAATATTTATAAACACATCTTCAAACTGCAACAACAACAAAAAACAGTCTGCCCAGTAAAAAGAAAAAATGACAGAGCGCCTGGAATAAACGGTTCCCGAGTGCTAAAAACAGCTAATTATCGTAAGTGTTTCTTTTCACTCTGTCGAGAAACCCTCGCCCTTTGACTATGAAAAGGAGATTCCGATTCAAAAGCTCGTTCTAGCACCTCTTAAAAAATAAATAAATAAGGATCCAGTGAAGAGGCCCGCGCCATTCCCACGGGCGCAGTCCGAGAACAGATAAACAATATATTTTATTTCTACTTAAAACTGAGCGTGAAGGAACTGTTGAAGGTGATGCCATAGTGTGGCCATAATCAAAGAGGTTCATTCAATCTTCGCCCCCTAGATTGCAAGCTCTTCAGACCATGGCTCTTACCTCCTCCATCAGGTTTCTACAATACAATTGTTATTAAGTTTCACGTATTCAATGTCTCCCTCCTAGTGAAATATTATACAGATCCCGACAGCGCTTTAGAAATTGGCCGTTGTCATCGGGATTTAACAAGTGAATTTCAAACTACACACCGAAAAAGACAATGTGAAAATGTTGCTGACTTCCTCAATAATTCACACTTTGGTTAGAAACCCTGAAAGAATAAAATAATGCAGTGGGTTTGATTTATAATTCAATAAGTAATTTGCATTAGTTTATTTTTAAACAATCACTATGCGCATGCAGACACGCACACGCACACGCACACAATTTATGGCCAAGATGATATTGACGGTTCTGCTCTTGTACACGAGACCCAATGTCACTTTCCTGTCCCCACATGTACTGGCTGATTACACTGTCTTATTGCAGCAGCAACAAAAAGCAAAACTGTAACAGGGCTTGTTCCCTAGCAGTAAAAGGTTAATGACAGATGTTGTGGGAAAACTGCCATATTGAACTGCTGGACTGTCACACAGTAACCCAGATTAACACACATGCCAGGACACTGAGCACCGCGCTGTCTCTTTAAGGCCCTACTCGAGCAATGATGGCATAGAGCCTTTTACTAAAAGCATGAGTGTCACTAAATCAATAATTCATTTACTTTAATGAGATAAGTACTTTGAAAACTAATTGCAAACTGCTCCATTACTCCAACCAGTTATCCCTTAATGTAAATCGCTGTGGTATTATTACAAAGGGAAAAGGCAGGACCCCTGCAGGACCCCAACCATTTGAGCAAGAACCCCCCCCCCACATGAATGGAACTCTATGCAAATCCCACGGACACCCCCCGCTCCCCCCTTTATCAGCTGTGTCTGATCTTCATTGCTCTCAGAGTGAGCCCCCCACAGATTGTTCTCATCCTTCCAAAAACATCACGATAATGGAGCAGAACCCTAAATCTGGAATCACGTAGACATGATGGATTTACCAACACATTAGCTGGAACTGTAAATGGCAGCGTGGGTAGGATGACTTGCCTGCAATACATCTAGGCTGGTGATTGCCAACATTGCAACACAGATACTTACAAACTAAATGCGCCATGATTCTCGGCCAAAGGCTTGCTGAGAATCATGTGGAGTTTGGTTCACAAGGATGGACTTCAGTGATCTAAGGCATTCGGCCAAAGGGTAGCATAACCCTAACATCAGAGAATTATCAGGATGTCTTAGACATTGCTCTGAACAATTCTATTAAAGCAGCATTCCTGGTTAGGAACACGTGACATATCTCCAAAGACGCTCGCCTTACAAGGAGCATCCACTACCACCTCATTCTACATTTATTCCTCCCCAAGTCCCACTTAATTAATTCCAACTCCCGATTTGCATTGGCAGCGTCAGAAGGATGGCTGAGTCGAAGGCGGATAGACATTACCAACAAAGGCACCAGAAGGCATCTGGCAGAGTTTTGCGGGGATAAAATAATTCCCTAGATAACAGCGAAGCTCTTCGATGCCATTACAATGCATGGAAATTAAAGGGAAAAATGCACAGTGAAGGCATTTTCTGAAGGTAAATTTAATGAGACGAAAATCTCAAAGGTGAATGGAACCAATCTATACAGCAGCAAAACGTGCCATATAATAATGCGATTCTATCCACTGAGCGTGTGTCAGCGGGGAACGTGCTGGGCTGTAAAATTACCCGAGGTCGGTTTTTGGTGATGTTTGGGGGTTGGTTGGTGGGTGTAGACTCTTCCTCAAGCAGGGGCGAATCTTTTTGCCCCTTACAAACGGAGGGACACAATTAAAATAGGGGCAAAACGTGCTTGATGTATGTGCCCACATGTGGGGAGTTGAAGAAATTAGGCTAAATATCCAAATTTAGAATAAATTCTCAAATACGGTTACTTTTGACTAAAGCAAACAATACCCTCTAATTTCTCCACCATTTCCAGTTTAGCAAATACAGGTCTAATATATGGCAACTCTTTATTTTTACTCCATTTACATTTGTTATAGGTTTACCTTTGACACTAACCGTAACTTATAAAACAGGGTCTTGGCCGTCACATTACGCCATCATCATTCAATTTGTAATAATTAAATGGAACCCTCCCCCATTACTGAGAATCCCCTTTCTCTTTAATTTGGTCAGTAATGTGTTCCTATAGATTATTACCTCCTCCAATTCATTAACCAAAATATAACAGGTCATAGTCATTTCATTTATAATTAAGAAGGACAGGTCACTTACCGCCTTCAATATTTTTATATACATAAAAAATAAAACATCAATTTCAATGCTTTTTTCTATCACTTATTCCAAACCACTATCTAGCCACTTACCTACCTACCTCTCCCCCTTAACTGCATCCCCCCACCCCCCTCCATTTAGATTATTCTACAGCCAGAACATTAGGAGAATTATTGGTATTATAGCTTCGATTATTTACGCAATGGATTTTGACTACAGAGCCATATAGATCCTCAACAAAAGAAGTGACTTATCTTGTGAATATGGGTACAGAGCCCTAGTAAAAAGCCCAAAACAACAACTTTGATTTCAAAAATATTGCAATACAGGTTTTATAAAAGATAATGATTACGCTTCTGTAACAGTGAGAGCAAGATGACTCCATACGCCAATCGAATTAAATTCTTTCAAATATTGTAACCTGACCACTAAAGAGGACAGAACAGTCTGCAGAGGCAAGAAACTCCTTAATAAATGTTCCAGTAAAGTCGGAAAATTCACATTATACAAGGATGGGGAAAGGTGAATATTATATTCTATGGCCTAAATGTTTTAAGGACTAAAATAAAAATTAAATATCAAGAAGCTTTAATAATATTAAACAGACTCACCAAGCGTTGGATTCTCCCACCCCCCCTCCAACCCCCCTTGTCCCCGACACACACACATTTTTATCAGACAGCTCATTTAATAACTAAGGAATTGAAGCGTTCACAGCTTAATAATATAGCCCCGTGTTAGACGGTCCTTTGAGGCACCTTAGCACTTTACCCATAATCCTTTGGAGGAAAAAGAATGGGGGCTTTAAAGATGAACCACTCTAGTGACTTTTAACCCCTATCTGCACGAGACATTAAGTCTACTTATTCTTCTTCAGCAATTAAACAATAATTGAGCCACGAGGAAAACAGAACAGGGTCTGACATGTCCCTCTCTGATGTTATAGTCCTGGGGGAAGGTTTAGGAAGACCCCCTTCCATTTGTGAGTGGTCCTGGTCTTGATACTCTATCAGATCCATGCACACTAAGGGATTTCATCATTGATTGTGGGCGTTGAAAAATGGAAAAACTGTCTAGATATCTGGTCGTTTTTCACCACCCCCGCCAATGAAAATGTAATGAGGCTGCAAGAATCCAGAAAGGTAGCGAGGAGACAGGGAGAGAGGGGGGAGAGAGAGGGGAAGAGAGTGGAGCTGGGCTGCCCAGTGCAGGAAAAGGGGAAGAGACGGCATAATAAACAAGAGTAAAGTTCTCCAGTAGGAAGAGGGGGAAACACAAAAATCACAGTGCCTTATTTTTGCAAGGATTGGGTAGCGGATGGAATTTGGCCAGATTGAGGAGAAGGGAAAGAGACTGCCAGATGTCTGAGCAATAGACAGACACAATGTAACAGACTGCTGTCTGCCCAGTGTCCTGAGGACGTATCGTGTCGTACAGAAAAGATTTCTGAGATAACGAGCGTAGAACACACTGCAGCTACAGGGAAGGTAAAACAGTCCCATTCCACCGCTATTGCAGCAGTTGTGACGTATCAGCTGTATGACCTAATAGAAAAACAGGCTTCTATATTGTCTCCCTCCCTGGTCACTAGGTATGGCAGTGCCAGTCCTGGTGCCCACAATGTAAAATGAAAGATGTAATGCTGACCCTCTATACACCTGCTGATTTATTCCGCAATGCTGTAGATTAGGGCATTATGAAATGCCATCTGTACCCTGGCAGTGACGGCTAACTATGGCACTGCATTTTCTATGATGCCCAGCCAGCCATCAGGGGTTAATGGTTTACAAATATCCGCAGTGCCAACATGAGCCGTCATTTCTCTAGGTGATACATTACATATCCTGCTATTTCCAGTGTGGCATTGTTATGGTTCTAGCGATCCTGACACTTGTATCACCCTATAAAACAAGACAAAAAAAGCCAAATACAAAGACCCTGCCGCAGCATACCGCAATTTAGTAATATTATTTATAAATTGCCAACATTTTCTGCATATTCCTTTAAACAGAATTTATTAATGGGACACTATAGGCACCCAGACCACTTCAGCTCATTGAAGAGGTCTAGGTGCAATGTCCCTGTCCCACTTTGTCCTGCAATGTAAAATCATTGCAGGTTTTTTAAAAATATTCAATAATTTCATTGCAGGACTAAGACTGCCTCTAGTGGCTGTCTACCAGACAGACACTAGAGCCGCTTCCTGGAGTTTACACTCTGCATGAGGACTTCCAGCATCAGTAAAATCTCCATAGAAAGATTGAAAATGAGGTGTGTGTCCCGCCCCCCCCTCCCCCCCCCCCCCAATCTATCAATAATATACATATACCTTTTGATATGTTTGGGTAACAGTTGGCAAACAGTAATATATATCGGCTGATGTGCACTGTAAATATCCTGACAAATGATGGCTTTCTACCTTCCTTTACGTATCACAGTGGGGTTGTATGTGGGACTTCAGACAGAATATTACATTCTGGTGAGCGGTAGGAGAGAGATTTGTACTGTTTGAGGTTTATTAACTAAACTTGAGATTGTGGTGAAAGGCAAATCAAATTGGATCCTACAACATGTATGTACGTAGTGGGGAATTACGATGAAGCATAAACATAATTAACCCCATTCAACCTCCCCCCAATAACGTCAGACAACGTGGTATGGATGAACAGGCCACAGCATTTATTATAACATAAATAAATTACTGTATAACACACCCATAACTCCATATATTAAACTCTTCTTTCTGTAACGAAATTGTTAGCAACAAAACATAAATAACATATATATATATATATATAAACAACTCAACATACAGTGCTATACAGAGAACCCCCCCGTCCTTGCCAATAAAAACCTGCAGTGGCTCCTAAACACCACTGCCTCTCACCTCCCCCCCCCCCCCGTCATAAAAAACATATTCCAATGCCTGCCATCAGCCGACCTTATCCACGCTCGATGGGCACGAGACCTCAGGCAACCTAAAGTTAAACCTTTTGAAGCAGGGGAGGCTGAGACCTGTAAACATGAGGAACTTATTCCATCCTTAACATAACCAAACTTAATTGGCAAGGACATACCCCCGACTCGCTGTGACTAACTAAACCTACTCGGGGTGGGCGGGCGGGAAGCTGTTCACTGGCCCGAATCCCAAGTGGCACTGAGGTAAGACCTCCCCCCTGCTAGCTCACATAGCCCTAACCCCCACCCACACAATACACCCACTATCAAAGACCCTCCCCTGCATCTATCCCCACACTCCTACATGTGCCCTTGTCCGCTTAGCTGCGCTATCTCCCCAGGGCCTGACTGGCTGGAAAAATAACGCAGCAGCATTTTTCAGTTTGACTATTTTGGTGTGAAATTGGTGTGATTCTCTTCAGATTCCTGGTCTAGTCTCAGTGAGGAGGCATTTGGCGCACCACAAGATTTATGGACTAGAGATGGAATTGTGGTGAGATTTGAATTATCAGGTTTTAAAACCCGGGACAGAAACTTTTAAACTCTAGCATTTCACTGAAGAATTTTCTCAATGCTGAGATCATATTTTTATTCCATTATTAAAAAAAAAAAAAAAAAAAAAAAAAAGAAAGTAAACAGAGTTGTAGATTAAATCGAATGCCTTTAAACACACAAACACACTCTACTTTGTACATACACTATATGGACAAAAGTATTGGGACACGTGACAATTACACCAACAGGGACTTTTATGACATCACTTTCTAAATACATTAATATGTACCTAATCCTCCCTTTGCAACTATAACAGCTTCCACTCTTCTGGGAAGGCTTTCCACTAGATTTTGGGAGTGTTTCTGTGGGGGTTCCTGCTCATTCATCCAGTAGAGCATTTATGAGGTCAGGCACTGAGAAGGCCTGGCTCTCAATCTCCGATCCAGTTCATCCAAAAGGTGTATTCGATGGGGTTGAAGTCAGGGCTCTGTGTGGGACAGTCACATTATTCCACACCAAACTCATCCAACCCTATCTTTATGGACCTTTCTTTGTGGACTGAGGCAGAGTCATGCTAGAATAGAAAAAGGGCCTTCCCGAAACTGTTCACACAAAGTTGGAAGCATAGCATTGTCCAAAATATGCTGAATCATTAAGATTATCCTTCACTGGAAGTAAAGGGCCTAGCTCAATCCCTGACAAACAGCCCCATACCATATCCCTCTCCCACCAAACGTTTGGCACAATGCAGTCAGGCCAGTAATGTTCTCCTGGCATCTGCCAAACCCAGACTCGTCCATCAATACCAAACAGAGAAGCGTGATCGGTACTTGGTGAGGCTGGCATGCAGCTACTCGGCCATGGAAATCCATTCTATGACGCTAATGCCGCACAGTTTATGTGCTGATACTAATTCCAGTGGAAGTTTGGAACCCTTCAACTATGGAATCAGCAGAGCCATTGCGACTTTAACGTACCATGCGCCTCAGCACTCCACTTACTAAACGGTGAAAAGTGGAGAAATTAAAGAAAAAGACACGACAAAATAGAGGAAGCGGATACATTCTGGAATAATGGAATAAAGTGACAAATTGTTTAACCCTGTACTGCCTGGAACAAGATGATTCAAATGTAATTGTTTCATCATTAGAAAAATAACAATATCAACATGTCCTGATGTATGTGTATTAGGAGGAGGTGAGAGGTAGGTGTCCTGATGTCTGTGTATTAGGAGGAGGTGAGAGGTAGGTGTCCTGATATCTGTGTATTAGGAGGAGGGGAGAGGTAAGTGTCCTGATGTCTGTGTATTAGGAGGAGGGGAGAGGTAGGTGTCCTGATGTCTGTGTATTAGGAGGAGGGGAGAGGTAGGTGTCCTGATGTCTGTGTATTAGGAGGAGGGGAGAGGTAGGTGTCCTGATGTCTGTGTATTAGGAGGAGGGGAGAGGTAGGTGTCCTGATGTCTGTGTATTAGGAGGAGGTGAGAGATTCGTGTCCTGATGTCTGTGTATTAGGAGGAGGGGAGAGGTAGGTGTCCTGATGTCTGTGTATTAGGAGGAGGGGAGAGGTAGGTGTCCTGATGTCTGTGTATTAGGAGGAGGGGAGAGGTAGGTGTCCTGATGTCTGTGTATTAGGAGGAGGGGAGAGGTAGGTGTCCTGATGTCTGTGTATTAGGAGGAGGTGAGAGATTTGTGTCCTGATGTCTGTGTATTAGGAGGAGGGGAGAGGTAGGTGTCCTGATGTCTGTGTATTAGGAGGAGGGGAGAGGTAGGTGTCCTGATGTCTGTGTATTAGGAGGAGGGGAGAGGTAGGTGTCCTGATGTCTGTGTATTAGGAGGAGGCGAGAGGTAGGTGTCCTGATGTCTGTGTATTAGGAGGAGGGGAGAGGTAGGTGTCCTGATGTCTGTGTATTAGGAGGAGGGGAGAGGTAGGTGTCCTGATGTCTGTGTATTAGGAGGAGGGGAGAGGTAGGTGTCCTGATGTCTGTGTATTAGGAGGAGGTGAGAGATTCGTGTCCTGATGTCTGTGTATTAGGAGGAGGGGAGAGGTAGGTGTCCTGATGTCTGTGTATTAGGAGGAGGGGAGAGGTAGGTGTCCTGATGTCTGTGTATTAGGAGGAGGGGAGAGGTAGGTGTCCTGATGTCTGTGTATTAGGAGGAGGCGAGAGGTAGGTGTCCTGATGTCTGTGTATTAGGAGGAGGTGAGAGATTCGTGTCCTGATGTCTGTGTATTAGGAGGAGGTGAGAGGTAGGTGTCCTGATGTCTGTGTATTAGGAGAGGGTGATAGGTAAGTGTCCTGATGTCTGTGTATTAGGAGGAGGTGAGAGGTAGGTGTCCTGATGTCTGTGTATTAGGAGGAGGGGAGAGGTAGGTGTCCTGATGTCTCTGTATTAGGAGGAGGTGAGAGGTAGGTGTCCTGATGTCTCTGTATTAGGCGGAGGTGAGAGGTAAGTGTCCTGATGTCTGTGTATTAGGAGGAGGTGAGAGGTAGGTGTCCTGATGTCTGTGTATTAGGAGGAGGTGAGAGGTAAGTGTCCTGATGTCTGTGTATTAGGAGGAGGTGAGAGGTAGGTGTCCTGATGTCTGTGTATTAGGAGGAGGTGAGAGGTAGGTGTCTTGATGTCTGTGTATTAGGAGAGGGTGATAGGTAAGTGTCCTGATGTCTGTGTATTAGGAGGAGGTGAGAGGTAGGTGTCCTGATGTCTGTGTATTAGGAGGAGGGGAGAGGTAGGTGTCCTGATGTCTCTGTATTAGGAGGAGGTGAGAGGTAGGTGTCCTGATGTCTCTGTATTAGGCGGAGGTGAGAGGTAAGTGTCCTGATGTCTGTGTATTAGGAGGAGGTGAGAGGTAGGTGTCCTGATGTCTGTGTATTAGGAGGAGGTGAGAGGTAAGTGTCCTGATGTCTGTGTATTAGGAGGAGGTGAGAGGTAGGTGTCCTGATGTCTGTGTATTAGGAGGAGGTGAGAGGTTACTTGTCCTGATGTCTGTGTATTAGGAGGAGGGGAGAGGTAGGTGTCCTGATGTCTGTGTATTAGGAGGAGGTGAGAGGTAGGTGTCCTGATGTCTGTGTATTAGGAGGAGGGGAGAGGTAAGTGTCCTGATGTCTGTGTATTAGGAGGAGGTGAGAGGTAGGTGTCCTGATGTCTGTGTATTAGGAGAGGGTGATAGGTAAGTGTCCTGATGTCTGTGTATTAGGAGGAGGTGAGAGGTAGGTGTCCTGATGTCTGTGTATTAGGAGGAGGTGAGAGGTACGTGTCCTGATGTCTGTGTATTAGGAGGAGGGGAGAGGTAGGTGTCCTGATGTCTGTGTATTAGGAGGAGGTGAGAGGTAGGTGTCCTGATGTCTGTGTATTAGGAGGAGGGGAGAGGTAAGTGTCCTGATGTCTGTGTATTAGGAGGAGGTGAGAGGTAGGTGTCCTGATGTCTGTGTATTAGGAGAGGGTGATAGGTAAGTGTCCTGATGTCTGTGTATTAGGAGGAGGTGAGAGATAGGTGTCCTGATGTCTGTGTATTAGGAGGAGGGGAGAGGTAGGTGTCCTGATGTCTCTGTATTAGGAGGAGGTGAGAGGTAGGTGTCCTGATGTCTCTGTATTAGGCGGAGGTGAGAGGTAAGTGTCCTGATGTCTGTGTATTAGGAGGAGGTGAGAGGTAGGTGTCCTGATGTCTGTGTATTAGGAGGAGGTGAGAGGTAAGTGTCCTGATGTCTGTGTATTAGGAGGAGGTGAGAGGTAGGTGTCCTGATGTCTGTGTATTAGGAGGAGGGGAGAGGTAAGTGTCCTGATGTCTGTGTATTAGGAGGAGGTGAGAGGTAAGTGTCCTGATGTCTGTGTATTAGGAGGAGGGGAGAGGTAGGTGTCCTGATATCTGTGTATTAGGAGGAGGGGAGAGGTAGGTGTCCTGATGTCTGTGTATTAGGAGGAGGGGAGAGGTAGGTGTCCTGATGTCTGTGTATTAGGAGGAGGGGAGAGGTAGGTGTCCTGATGTCTGTGTATTAGGAGGAGGTGAGAGGTAAGTGTCCTGATGTCTGTGTATTAGGAGGAGGTGAGAGGTAGGTGTCCTGATGTCTGTGTATTAAGAGGAGGTGAGAGGTAAGTGTCCTGATGTCTGTGTATTAGGAGGAGGTGAGAGGTAGGTGTCCTGATGTCTGTGTATTAGGAGGAGGTGAGAGGTAGGTGTCCTGATGTCTGTGTATTAGGAGGGGGTGAGAGGTAGGTGTCCTGATGTCTGTGTATTAGGAGGAGGTAGGTATCTGCTAGAAGATGATGTGTTTATGTAAAGAGTGACATACGAGGGGTAAATCAGAGGACGTCAGTGGTTAAAGCGGGTTTTACTCCAATGTACTAAAGATGCTCGTGGCTAAATAAGCACTCTGTGCCCAGCGGAGCAGGGAAGATCAGGGTGAGGGAGGAATACGGGTAAGTAGCTCTGCACTTGGTCTCTAAAAGCTGCTAAAAAACGCTTGGCTAATTGTAAAATGAGAAATGCACGTCCCTGGATTCTGCGATTTAACCCTTCGAGCGCCATCACTGTGCCCACTGTGAGCAATTTGTTGGGCACAAGTCTGGCTGAACCAGTTATTTCATAGACTTTACTGCATTAAATACTGGCACCCTCTGACCTACATGTTAAGCTCAGCTTCAGTATTTGGCTGGAGATACGCCATTTTGAATTAACCCCTGCAGTGCTGAGCTTTCTGTAGGAGATATATTTTGGGTGACGGTTTCTGCAGATGGTGACCCGATGTCTGGTGACACAGCAGCCCGATCCAACCAGCTCGTAGGTAAATATACATTATTCAACAGATAAAGGGGATCCATAATACATAAATACAGGGTAGATACACAGATCAATAGATCGAGAAAGATGGAGAAATAGACAGAACAAGAGAGACACAGACAGTGTGAGAGAGACAGCCAGTGCGAGAAAGAGAGAGGGAGACAGAACGAGAGAGAGAGACAGGGCGAAAGAGGGAGACAGTGTGTGAGAGAGAAGGAGAGAGAGAGACAGAACGACAGAAAGACAGACAGTGCGAGAGAGAGAGAGAGACAGTGCGAGAAAGAGACCCTGTGAGAAAGAGAGAGGGAGACAGGGCGAGAGAGGGAGACAGTGTGTGAGAGAGAAGGAGAGAGAGACAGAACGACAGAAAGACAGACAGTGCGAGAGAGGGAGACAGGGCGAGAGAAACAGAGCGAGATACACAGAGAGAGAAGGAGATAGAGCAGTAGGAAGAGAGAGACAGAGAAAGAAAGAAAGAAAGTGGGAGACAGAGCGAGACAGACCCAGCAAAAGAAAAAGAGACAGGGCGAGAGAAAGGGAAACATAGCGAGAGGAACAGAGAGAGATTCAGAGAGATAGACCTAGCGAGAGAAAGAGAGACAGGGCAAGAGAGAAGGAGACAGCAAGCAAGAGAGAGAGGGAGACAGAGCGTGAGAAACAGAGGGAGATATAGAGAGCGAGAGAGAGTGAGAAACAGAGACCCAGGGCAAGAGGGAGACAACCAGAGAGAGAGAGAGAGATAAAGAGTTAGACATTGTGAGAGAGGGAGACCGAGATAGAGACATTGTGAGAGAGAGAAAGAGGGTGATTGCAAGATAGGGAGAGAGTGACAAGGACACAGAGAGACAGGGAAACAGAATGTATGAGAGAGTGCGAGAGACAGGGAAATAGAGAGTGAGAGTGGTAGTGATTTTATTCTCAGTAAATCCTTAAAGAGACAGAGCAGATCTTACAGCTCCAATCATCCACGCCCCCCATTGTGGTCTAATAACCCTCCTAGTGAATTAACAATACAGGGAACGATGTACAAACAAAAGGAATAATCTAATATCAGGAAAAACAATCAAATAGCACGCTGGCTGATTGAATCATATGTCATGCAGTGCTCTAATAACATGAAGTATGATCGGATAATAAACAGCACGATTTAATAACCCCGTCGAATCATCTAATAATATGCTAAATTAACTAATAACGTGCACAGGGATCTAATAACTAACAACTTACAGGAAACACAGTACGAATGATTCACTAAAATGGGAACCCAGAGACACAGACAAGGGATTGGCGAGAGACAGATATGGAAAAAAGAGACAGATCTATGGACGTGGGGTTTGGCCAGGGGTGCTGCCTAAGGGACCCTCTCCCCTTCCCATAAAAGAAAGAGAAAGATCTATGTACGTGGTATTTGGGTAGAGGTACTGCCTAGTTCCACAACCCAGTCCTGTTATATGGAGATACTGACAAAACCTGGCCTGTTGGTGGTACATGAGGACTGGATTCGGGAACACTGGCCTTGGAGACCCTCGCCCCTTCCCGTAAAAGAGAGAGAGATCTATGTATGTGGTATTTGGCCAGGGGTGCTGCCTAGGGGACCCTTGCCCCTTTCCATAAAGAGAGAAAGATCTATGGTCGTGGTATTTGGCTGCCTAGGGGACCCCCAATAAAAATAGCCTTTTTAATTGCATCATGTACCATTTCGCCTCCCCCCCCCCCCCCCCCCGACTTCGCTGTGATGGTCAAACTACTTCATGTCACTCAGATTTCACATGGAAACGCAAAAAAGGGGTAAGTTTGCTATAAGGGTCACCTGCCAACCATCATACACATACACCAGGCCGACTCGCCTTGTTTTTGGGGTCCATCTGCCAAGGTGCCACGTTGGCAGCCTGCATTGCATCCTTGGCAAACCGCTGCTCCTGGTCCTGTACTCTCCCATCATGTAAGATCCCTCGGTTTTACTCTATACCAGTGACTTTCTTCTAGTGACTCACTGCTGTGCCACGAAAACAGGCACTTCATGAATGTAATAGGCTGAATATAGTCTTTAAAATGTGATTTTTAAAAATATAAACGTCAGCATTCCCATATGGCAATTAATTAAAATTAATAAGTCAATTTGAAGCAAGTATGCATATCGCTCTATTATTAAGACATATGTCAGTTGCTGCTAAAGGTAAAAAAAAAAAATAGTTGCGTCTTTGGAATAATTCTGTCATTGAAGTTTGACTTGGTCCAAATAAGGTCCGGAAGCCCTGTCTCATACATCAAAATGCAGAGATGACCTATTCAGGAGAGATTTACTTTTATGCACAAGCAAAGACATTTAAAGAAAAAAAAAAATAATGTGGGAAAAAAATACTAAAACCCTGCAATATTGTTGTGTTTTCAGCTTACACCAGTTTAGTGATTATGCAAAATCTACACTAAAGAGAGCACAGTCAAATCGGAACATTTAGCTCCAAGACAGCATCACTATTTCACTTTGATCTATTTTTACTCTGCATGATGAATCTGGGCCAGGCAGTCATGCAACACGCTGAGTAATCCAATATAACACACATAAGATGGATAATAATGTGCAGCTTGGAGTTGGGGAATGGTGGGCTCCAGGTAAATACAAGGGGCAGTGATTGCGGAGTGGGGAGAGTCGGCCCGTGTGTAAACGATAAATGCGTTATATGGGTTTCAGGTATGAATGAATGAAGGAATATTTTGTAACAGAATAATTATAGGGTTGTTATGTAACAGGTAAGTAAATATGGAATTGGCTGTTAGTAGTAGGTGTGTGTGTAGCGGAATGAACGCTTGTCATACAGTTTTCATTCTGTTTGTCCGTAACCCCCCCCGTTCATTTACAGAAAGCCCATCTGTGTGGTCCATGGGTTCGCATCTTTTAATAACCGACCACCCCTGGCTGCTAACCGCAAATTGCTTGTTAAAGAAAGTGTTTCACCTGTGTGGGCACCATTCGTATCGCCGAATGCACGTGTGCTAACAAATGGTGGCCATTTTGTCTCCTGAACGTGGGCAGCGGTACATGGTCGTCAACGGCATGGAACCGATTTCAGCTACACAACCCCACAAACACCCGGTAAACTGATACCGCTGCCTATCCAACTTCCCGAAGCCTTATAAGAAAGGCGTTCGGGAGACATAGACTACCGAATAGGGGGAACATTAGTATGCGAACAGCCAGGGGGAGTTTTTGTAGATATTCGTGTGAGAACCCCCAAAAGATGACCAGTCGTGCCTGGCTTTCCTCTGGAACTGTTTTGGGGCTTCACCTCGTGGTCGACTGCCAAAACTTAAATTGAATGGCATTCCCGAACCACCGAGGATCTGAGTGATATAAGTGTGCGCTCAGATCCCAGCTGTTCAGTGATGTGACTTTCATGGGGTTCTGGAATTGTTAAATATATGTTTTGGGTATAATTCATGTATAAGTTCTGGAGCTGAGAGTTAATGTACTTTGCAGCAGTCTTCTCTCAGGTCCAGTGAGAAATGCTCCTGGATTGTGATTAAGGAAACCCCTTGCATGGAGAGTTACATAAAATGTTGTGTGGGGCTCACATTAAACTGTGTGTCATCCAGGTACTGGGGGGATTTTGCCTTGGATATTGTACTGTTTCCTCAGCTACAAGAATTATACTGCGCAGATACCTATGATGGGTATTGGAGCTCCACTACAAGGGCCGTCTATGATATTGATTGGATCCTGGGCAAACATTTGCTTGGGCCCCCTGGAACCTGTCTCACCCCCTCCTCCCCATCCCACTCCCTAGCATGCATTCAAGCCCCCCACCCCAACGCAGAGGCGGACGTAAAGTAGAGAGTGCCCTGGTGCATTCATTATTTTGGGCAAAGGAGGGGGGGGGCAAAAGGTAGATCTCCATATGTTGTGTAATTTCAACAATGCTTTGACAGCTGGGGCTCTACCATTTTCCCATATACGCAGGGTTGTGTTTAGCACTGGGCAGTGTTTGTATGTTTGAATGTAAGCATGTTTATGTATGGAGTATGTTTGTGTGAATGTAGGGGTGTGTTTGTAGGTGGAGATGGCATTTGAATGCAATCATGTATTTATGTGTAGTGTTGTTTTTTGAATGCACAGGTGTGTTTATATAAAATTTTATTGTTTAACAAAGAGGTGTGTTTGTATGTAGTGTTGAAGTTTGAATGCAGGTGTGTATTTGTGTGTAGTGTTGGCGTTTGAATGCTGAGATGTATGCCACAAACGCACGCGCACGCACACACTGTGATACACTCACACACGCAGAAACACTTGCAGATACACATATATACACAATGATCCAGATACAGATATACTGACACACACACATGCAGACACACAGATGCACACACTGACACACATGCAGATACACTGACAACACATATACACACACTGACAACATACAGATACACACAATGACAACATACAGACACACAGATACATAACCTGACAAATGCAGATACAGACACTGACACACATGCATATACAGACACTGACACACATGCAGATACACAGAAATACACACTGATACACAGATATGCACACTCACACACAGATACATACACAGGTATACACACTGGCACACACACACACAGATACACACATACTGACAACATACAGATACACACGCTGGCAAACAGATATACACACTGACACACAGATACATACACAGGTATACACACTGGCACACACACACAGATGCACTCATAGTGACAACATACAGAGACACACACACATACTGACACACAAGTTCACTACCGGGGCTGCTCATTACAAGTAAATGTTGCTGGCTATGAATGCTGGGGGTTGTAGACCACAACGCATGGCTTATCCAAATTAAATATACGATATATGAACTGTTAGGTTGTAATGACCCCTTTCCTCTCCAGATAAGAGGATTTATTTTGAGTCACTTCACAACGTTTACAAAGAATTTTAAATTATTCATTAACTTAATTAAAACAGAAAATTGCAGCCATATCTGTGTGTGTGTCAAGTCCGCAATGCCATGTCCCTACAGAGCGATGCAAAATTAAACCTATACCTTCCTCATTATAAGTACACATTGGCTGTTTTTAACCCATTACGCCCCGGTGCAGATCAATCTGTTTTTAATTCGATGTGCTGCCTGGAGACGTTGACGGGTTACCGATTAACCCTTTCAGATCAGCTGAGCACTTCAGTCCAAGCACTGAAAGAGTTACTGAAATATGGTTGCTATAAAGATTATTTTACTGAGCGCCTGGAGGAAACCGATGCGAGCGTACTATAGAGGACGTGTTGGCACGGTGACCTAGTCTTTTTGGAAACGCAGACAGAACTGGCACAAAAAATTCTCATTACAAGCAGGATGCGATCAGGAGTTTTATTAAACAACTGGGGGGCAAAGGATAATTTATAGGGTCACAAAATCCCCTAGAACAGAGCATTATAAAACAATGGGGCCTCTTAGGACATATCATTAACCCATGCTGTCAGACATGATTACTGCAAAGGTTAACAGCCAGTAAAATACAATGGGCTCCTAACCAATAGTAACGCATCTTATTTCTAAATGGGGTCGTCACAGTTTTAGGAATAAAACACCAGGCAGTTTTTTTTCTTTTCTTCCTTTTTATTTTTTACTATGTAACTGTTGTTGTTTTTTTGTGACAGAGAAAGAACGTAGCAAATCTATTCACAGCACCTGATATACGCAATCATCCCTACTCCAATTCGCTTCAAATTCCCATAATGCATCTACTCTAACCATCCCAGCTGGGCTGCTCTGCCTTGCATGCACTACTCTGATAATATACTTCGATTTCTTACCATTGTCTATTTCCCCAGTTTCATAGCATTGCCACTCGCTCGAACTGTTCTCTCTATGACATAAATCTTTGTGTCATTTTATTATATCTTTTAACACAGCTCTGGCCTGTTTCTCTGCTCATGTGAGTTTTATATATTACATTATTTCACTAGGTTGTTTTCTTTTTCTTTTTTTCTTACACTAATGACAAAGTGTCGAGACGTAGGACAAAAAAGTCAGTGGTGGAGAGGGGAGGGAATTTTTTTTAAATTTTTTTTCCCCACAGTTAGGCTGTTTTGGATTAGATTTCACAACACTCTAAACAACTGGTAAATAAATAAACTCACAATCCCGTACACGCCATTTGCTCACCCAGCACCTTGTATGTATAAAAAATCCTTAAAGTACAGTGTAGTCCTGCCTGCCCTCTCTTTGGCAGGTGCCCCACACCCATCCATTGGTCTCTGGACAGAGGTTTGGATTCCCTGGCAGCAGTAGCTCCAATCGACCCCTCTCCCTACCTAGGCTTGCATTTCCCCTCAAGCGATGCCTTCAATCTCGCCCTCTCCAGGCGCAGGCTTGCAGGCCCCTGCAGCAGTCAGGGAATCAGCAATCCCAGGCGGCTGCTCGGGGAGCCAATGTGTTTGATCCATTTGTCAGGCTTTCTGCAAAAACTGCTTATCTCAGGACTTTGTGTGTGCTGAACAGAGAATGTGTTTATACAGGGAAAGCGGCTGTGCATGTGCTATAGATTGTGGCACCTTTTAATTGACCGATATATTAGTCTGATTTGATATTCTGCAGTATAACCTTTCAGGGTTGGAAGAATCGCTCCTTTTTAAAACGCACGCTACGCTGGGGCTATTATTTTACTGAGAATCTAACAGCAGCTGACACAGGCTTGTTCTTGTCATTATTTATTTTTTTGTCTTATTACTATTTATTCATTATTTAAGTAAAATTTCAAGACTACGAATCAATAAAATTAACTGAATGAACGGAACAGGATTGCATCTGCCTCCATGCGGAGGATATTCTAGCTCCGATGATCCGTCACACAAATACGCTGTTACATAGTAATATGTATAAGAGCTCTAATCTTTCGAGTTGGTCCAAAAAAATCAAAACCCACTAATGTTTATAGCGAATGTCCAATGGAATCTTGACTGGCGAGTGAATCCCGAGGCAGGATGCAGTCACTCGTACCGCCACAGACGTGCAAGAGTGAAAGGAATCGTGGGAAAAGTAGGGAATTTGCATAGATTTGCATCACGTGCCATGTCTTTGCTTTCTACAAGTGGTTGTGAAATATTTTAAATGAACTGAAATAAATATCGACAAAAAATAAAAACAGATAACTACTCTTTTGCAGTTAATTTAAAAAAAATGCCCCAAATGTAACGGTTTCTCTTGAAGGTTCTAACAATGCTTAAGCGACTGCTCTCTCGATCTCTAGTTAGTTTGATGATGGCTGATAACTAGGAGTGCAATAGTTGTCAAATGGCTGGCTTGGCGTTGTGGGGACTCTAATCCACCCTAGCTGCAGTGTCAAAGGCATTACAGTTTTAAAGAAATTCAGGTGATACAATGATGCAGTGGAGTCCAGAGCAATACTGCAGTGCTAGGGCTGGCTAGTATTGCTGAGGTGAAATGAGGATTTACCTGCAAGTATCGTTGCTGCTCCGGTCTCTCTCCACTGCAATCCTAACAGATGGGCTCGCTTCTTCCCAGCTGGGGGTAAGACCACAAAATCTTGATATAAAACAACTGGGTTTCTTCTGAGGTCAATTACACATCTGTCATGGAAATGGAGAGAACATAAATTAGAGGCAATCCATCGGAACGCTCTGCATAAACATATTTACTCTTAATCACAGAGCGCTATGAAGCTTGAAGTTATCTTCACTTTATACAGGGATTCTTTGTCTATAACCATCAGGGTCACTATATACAGAGTCACCATATACAGTCACTATATACAGAGTCACTATATACAGAGTCACCATATACAGTCACTATATACAGAGTCACTATATACAGAGTCACTATATACAGAGTCACCATATACAGTCACTATATACAGAGTCACTATATACAGAGCCACTATATACAGAGTCACTATATACAGAGCCACTATATACAGTCACTATATACAGAGTCACTATATACAGAGCCACTATATACAGAGTCACTATATACAGAGCCACTATATTCAGCCCTATATACAGCACTATATACAGTCACCATATACAGTCACTATATACAGTCACTATATACAGAGTCACTATATACAGCCCTATATACAGCACTATATACAGAGTCACTATATACAGAGCCACTAAATTCAGCCCTATATACAGCACTATATACAGTCACCATATACAGTCACTATATACAGTCACTATATACAGAGTCACTATATACAGCCCTATATACAGCACTATATACAGAGTCACTATATACAGCCCTATATACAGCACTATATACAGAGTCACTATATACAGCCCTATATACAGCACTATATACAGAGTCACTATATACAGAGTCACATATACAGTCACTATATACAGAGTCACTATATACAGAGCCACTATATTCAGCCCTATATACAGCACTATATACAGTCACCATATACAGTCACTATATACAGAGTCACTATATACAGCCCTATATACAGCACTATATACAGAGTCACTATATACAGCCCTATATACAGCACTATATACAGAGTCACTATATACAGCCCTATATACAGAGTCACCATATACAGAGTCACTATATACAGCCCTATATACAGCACTATATACAGAGTCACTATATACAGTCACTATATACAGTCACTATAAGTATATACAGAGTCACCATATACAGTCACTATAAGTATATACAGAGTCACTATATACAGAGTCACCATATACAGTCACCATATACAGTCACTATATACAGAGTCACTATATACAGAGTCACTATATACAGTCACTATAAGTATATACAGAGTCACTATATACAGAGTCACTATATACAGTCACTATAAGTATATACAGAGTCACTATATACAGAGCCACTATATTCAGCCCTATATACAGAGTCACTATATACAGCCCTATATACAGCACTATATACAGAGTCACTATATACAGTCACTATATACAGCCCTATATACAGCACTATATACAGAGTCACTATATACAGAGTCACCATATACAGAGTCACTATATTCAGCCCTATATACAGCACTATATACAGAGTCACCATATACAGTCACTATATACAGAGTCACTATATACAGAGTCACTATATACAGAGTCACTATATTTAGCACTATATACAGAGTCACTATATACAGAGTCACTATATACAGAGTCACTTTATTCAGCCCTATATACAGCACTATATACAGAGTCACCATATACAGAGTCACCATATACAGAGTCACTATATTCAGCCCTATATACAGTCATTATATTCAGCCCTATATACAGCACTATATACAGAGTCATTATATACAAAGTCACTATATTCAACACTATATACAGAGTCACTACATACAGTCACTATATACAGCACTGTATACAAAGTCACTAAATACAGTCACTATATACAGAGTCACTATATACAGTCACTATATACAGAGTCACTATATTCAGTCACTATATACAGAGTCACCATATACAGTCACTATATACAGAGTCACTATATACAGTCACTATATACAGAGTCACTATATACAGTCACTATATTCAGCACTGGATACAAAGTCATTATATTCAGCACTATATACAGAGTCACTATATACAGTCACTATATACAGAGTCACCATATACAGTCACTATATACAGAGTCACTATATACAGTCACTATATACAGAGTCACTATATACAGAGTCACCATATACAGTCACTATATACAGAGTCACTATATACAGAGCCACTATATACAGAGTCACTATATACAGAGCCACTATATACAGTCACTATATACAGAGTCACTATATACAGAGCCACTATATACAGAGTCACTATATACAGAGCCACTATATTCAGCCCTATATACAGCACTATATACAGTCACCATATACAGTCACTATATACAGTCACTATATACAGAGTCACTATATACAGCCCTATATACAGCACTATATACAGAGTCACTATATACAGAGCCACTAAATTCAGCCCTATATACAGCACTATATACAGTCACCATATACAGTCACTATATACAGTCACTATATACAGAGTCACTATATACAGCCCTATATACAGCACTATATACAGAGTCACTATATACAGCCCTATATACAGCACTATATACAGAGTCACTATATACAGCCCTATATACAGCACTATATACAGAGTCACTATATACAGAGTCACATATACAGTCACTATATACAGAGTCACTATATACAGAGCCACTATATTCAGCCCTATATACAGCACTATATACAGTCACCATATACAGTCACTATATACAGAGTCACTATATACAGCCCTATATACAGCACTATATACAGAGTCACTATATACAGCCCTATATACAGCACTATATACAGAGTCACTATATACAGCCCTATATACAGAGTCACCATATACAGAGTCACTATATACAGCCCTATATACAGCACTATATACAGAGTCACTATATACAGTCACTATATACAGTCACTATAAGTATATACAGAGTCACCATATACAGTCACTATAAGTATATACAGAGTCACTATATACAGAGTCACCATATACAGTCACCATATACAGTCACTATATACAGAGTCACTATATACAGAGTCACTATATACAGTCACTATAAGTATATACAGAGTCACTATATACAGAGTCACTATATACAGTCACTATAAGTATATACAGAGTCACTATATACAGAGCCACTATATTCAGCCCTATATACAGAGTCACTATATACAGCCCTATATACAGCACTATATACAGAGTCACTATATACAGTCACTATATACAGCCCTATATACAGCACTATATACAGAGTCACTATATACAGAGTCACCATATACAGAGTCACTATATTCAGCCCTATATACAGCACTATATACAGAGTCACCATATACAGTCACTATATACAGAGTCACTATATACAGAGTCACTATATACAGAGTCACTATATTTAGCACTATATACAGAGTCACTATATACAGAGTCACTATATACAGAGTCACTTTATTCAGCCCTATATACAGCACTATATACAGAGTCACCATATACAGAGTCACCATATACAGAGTCACTATATTCAGCCCTATATACAGTCATTATATTCAGCCCTATATACAGCACTATATACAGAGTCATTATATACAAAGTCACTATATTCAACACTATATACAGAGTCACTACATACAGTCACTATATACAGCACTGTATACAAAGTCACTAAATACAGTCACTATATACAGAGTCACTATATACAGTCACTATATACAGAGTCACTATATTCAGTCACTATATACAGAGTCACCATATACAGTCACTATATACAGAGTCACTATATACAGTCACTATATACAGAGTCACTATATACAGTCACTATATTCAGCACTGGATACAAAGTCATTATATTCAGCACTATATACAGAGTCACTATATACAGTCACTATATACAGAGTCACCATATACAGTCACTATATACAGAGTCACTATATACAGTCACTATATACAGAGTCACTATATACAGTCACTATATTCAGCACTGGATACAAAGTCATTATATTCAGCACTATATACAGAGTCACTATATACAGTCACTATATACAGAGTCACTATATACAGTCACTATATACAGAGTTACTATATACAGTCACTATATACAGAGTCACCATATACAGTCACTATATACAGAGTCACTATATACAGTCACTATATACAGAGTCACTATATACAGTCACTATATTCAGCACTGGATACAAAGTCATTATATTCAGCACTATATACATAGTCACTTTATACAGTCACCATATACAGTCACTGTGGCGGAACCAGCCTCGCCACTGGGCATTGGAGAAGACTAATTGCCAGCCTCCTGCCCTGTGACTATGGACCCTCTCATCAGCCCTTGCTATGGTTTAACCCCATGGCGATTTGACTGTGTTTGTGGGATCTGAGCGCTGTTTGGATACATTGAGCGCTCAGATCCAAGCCATCTGGGGATAGGTTGAATGTGGGGGTTCTGTTCAGTATGATAGGAATGATGTATTTTTGTGTATTTTCTTGCTGTTGTTGTGAATAGAGATATTTTCTGTGCCTGGAGATAGTTGGCTTACCACACCCAGTTAAGACAATTATCTCCAGGATAGAGGACTCTGTGGAACTGGTTTTGGCTGGAAAGCCATGCTTTAGTGGTCACAAAGGACTTCAACCTAACTTTTAAACCAATGGAAGGAATTGATCTGATTTTTGAGTATGTTTGTATTTGGAGTATGCTGGAGTATTCATTTATGTGAATGTGATGTATACTTTTGGAGTTATGGATATTGTGCAAAACTGTGTATTTTCCTGCCTGTGATAATTACGTTAGCCCATTGTGTTCAGTAATTATATCACAGGCAGAGGGGAGGATTTTGTGTGGGAGTGTCTGAGTGTATTGTATGTATTGATTAGTTGCACTTCAAAACCCTGTGGGCGGTACTATGTTTGTAGAATGGGCATAAAAGCAGAGTGTTTGATTAAAAGCTACAGTTCTACTTCACCCTCAATTTGGAGTGCCGTCTCTTTTTGGGGGAATCTGCTACAAGGGATTGCTATACTTGTCATACTCCCTTGCTAAATCACTACTAAGCTCTTGTAAGAGCTTGTTCCTGCCTTGCTCTCTAAAGGGGTGTATAGTGGTTATGGTGTCTGCTGCAGTGCTTGGAGTCCTCAGGAAGCGCTAGGAGCATCCTTCAACGGAGGTACCCAGTCGGGGTGCCCGTCGATCCGTTACATTGGTGGCAAGCAGTGGGATGGCGTCCTAGTGCGAGGTAAAGCAGCTCGGAGACACCGTTCGTGGAGTTACAAATTGAGGGCAACGCTAGCACTCGTGCAGCGTCCCTGGGAGCAGAGGTATCCAGCGACTTGGAGCAGACAAGTATGGAAGGCTCTGGCTCTGAAAATGATTGGCTGGCCGAGGTGAGGCAGAGAGTTGCTCAGTATGGGGATGATGTACCCATGGAGATATGCCAAGCGATCTAGAACCAGGTCACGGTCCAACACAAGGATGGACCGAGAATTCCGGCTGGCGAAAGAGAGAGAGTATGCTCAGCGGAAGGAGTGTTACAGCAGCCGAGTAGAGGCTGCATCCGAGGAGGTGGCTATCTTCCCCTGAGGCGGCCGGAGGAACCCGAAGTAGGGGTCCTTATAGACTGGTCCTGTGAGGAACAGGCAGGTGGAGATGGGACCGAGGTCTCTCCACCGGGCCCAACGGGATGCTGGGCAGCCGGCCCAGACCCCAGCAGCAGCCGGAGTTTCCGGGTGCGGAAGCCAGTGGTACTTACTCGCAAATGTTGAGGGACCTCAAATACTGGTCCTGGGAAGACCCACAGATGACAGGTGGAGATGGGACTGCGGTCTCTCTACCGGCCCTACAGGGATGCTGGGCGATTGGCCCAGATCCCCAGCGGCAGTATGTATCACAGGGAGCCGAAGGTGCCGTCCTTCCTCCCCAGCGGCAGTGTGTGTCACAGGGAGCTGAAGGTGTCGTCCTTCCTCCCCAGTGGCAGTGTGTCCTGCAGGGAGCAGAGACAGTCGGTCTTGCTCCCCAGCAGCGGGACAATATATTGAAAGGGGAGACAGTCGGTCCCCCTCTCCACCAGCAGAGAGAGTATCAGGGAGAAGAGCCTGTTACCCCCTCTCCCCAGCGGCAGCGTAGCCCCCCAAGGGGAGACACCAAGCTCCCCACCGGCACAGATGGGACCGTGGTCTCTGCGCCCAAGCTATATACAGAGTCACTATATACAGTCACTATATTCATGCACTGTATACAAAGTCACTATATACAGTCACTATATACAGATTCACTATATATATTCAGCACTGTATAAAAAGTCACTATATACAAGCAATACATCTCTAAAATAGAAATCTCTGAATACTTTGAAACACCAATCATTTTATTCACTGCCATAAGATAGATATATATAAATAAACCTGACTCCTGTATTCTAGTACATTGTTCCGCTCTATGTGAAATTAAAGGGGAAATTCTCTTACCGTATTTATCTTATTACAATGACATCCCCTATGTTTGACAAATATTTTTAAGAGGTCTGAAAATTATAATGCAATATAAATGTATGGACGTTAGTGAGATTCTGGAACAGATCTCCATATTGTCTACCGGTCAGTCATTTTTGTAAGCTCCACCCTTTGCACCTGGCAGTCAGCATGGAGAGGCGGAGAAACATTTGCAATGTGTGCCTTGTCTGTGCCAGGACTGAACTGGATTATGACGTCAGCAGCTAAATCTTTGATATACATTGAAAGGATAACAGAGCACCGAACGAGGAAGAAGGTTTAACACACGATGAAGTGACATTATTTTGCAACCCGCCTTTCCCCGTTCTCGTAGTTCTAAGCAGCAATGAGAAAGTATTGTTCATTTCTTTAATTCTATTTATATTTACAAATGGCCCGAAGGCAGTGAAGATCTCTATTTCTTCTGGGCTACCGTTTGCATAAAATTCTATTTGATGACTCTGTTCCTTCCATATTGTCCATCAGCATTTTTCCTGGGTTACATTTGTTCAGGCATGGTGTCAGCGCTCTTAAATAAATCTCCCGGCAGTCTCACAGTCACAGTGCAATGTTGTTGTTAAACAAAAGTAAATGATGGCCGGATAAGAGTTCGATTATTGGGGGCAAAGACAATCACAGCGGCCGGGCATTGAGAGCATTGCAGCATAACCAAAAAGTGACTTTTTTACAGTAACTATATAGCAGCTTAAAGATATGGGGGAGGGGGGGCATAGATGGGGGTTAGCAGCTTAAAGATATGGTATATGGGGGGGTATAGATGGGGGTTAGCAGCTTAAAGATATGGCATATGGAAGGGGGTTATGGGCAGAGGTTAGCAGTTGAAAGATATGGTAGTTGGGGAGTTATAGACGGGGGTTAGCAGCATAAAGATATGGTAGATAGGGGGTTATAGACGGGGGTTAGCAGCATAAAGATATGGTAGTTGGGGGGTTATAGACGGGGGTTAGCAGCTTAAAGATATGGTAGATGGGGGTTATAGACGGGGGGTTAGCAGCATAAAGATATGGTAGATAGGGGGTTATAGACGGGGGGTTATCAGCATAAAGATATGGTAGTTGGGGGATTATAAACGGGGGTTAGCAGCATAAAGATATGGTAGATGGAGGGTTATAGACGGGGGGTTAGCAGCATAAAGATATGGTAGTTGGGGGATTATAGACGGGGGTTAGCAGCATAAAGATATGGTAGATGGGTGTTATAGACGGGGGTTAGCAGCATAAAGATATGGTAGTTGGGAGGTTATAGACGGGGGTTAGCAGCATAAAGATATGGTAGTTGGGGGGTTATAAACGGGGGTTAGCAGCTTAAAGATATGGTAGATGGGGGTTATAGACGGGGGGTTAGCAGCATAAAGATATGGTAGATAGGGGGTTATAGACGGGGGGTTAGCAGCATAAAGATATGGTAGTTGGGGGATTATAAACGGGGGTTAGCAGCATAAAGATATGGTAGATGGAGGGTTATAGACGGGGGGTTAGCAGCATAAAGATATGGTAGTTGGGGGATTATAAACGGGGGTTAGCAGCATAAAGATATGGTATTTGGGAGGTTATAGACGGGGGTTAGCAGCATAAAGATATGGTAGATAGGGGGTTATAGACGGGGGTTAGCAGCATAAAGATATGGTAGATAGGGGGTTATAGACGGGGGTTAGCAGCATAAAGATATGGTAGTTGGGGGGTTATAGACGGGGGTCAGCAGCATAAAGATATAATAGTTGGGGGGGTTATAGACGGGGGTTAGCAGCATAAAGATATGGTAGTTGGGAGGTTATAGACGGGGGTTAGCAGCATAAAGATATGGTAGTTGGGGGGTTATAAACGGGGGTTAGCAGCATAAAGATATGGTAGATAGGGGGTTATAGACGGGGGTTAGCAGCATAAAGATATGGTAGTTGGGGGATTATAAACGGGGGATAGCAGCATAAAGATATGGTAGATAGGGGGTTATAGACAGGGGGTTAGCAGCATAAAGATATGGTAGTTGGGGGATTATAAACGGGGGTTAGCAGCATAAAGATATGGTAGATGGAGGGTTATAGACGGGGGGTTAGCAGCATAAAGATATGGTAGTTGGGGGATTATAAACGGGGGTTAGCAGCATAAAGATATGGTAGATAGGGGGTTATAGACGGGGGTCAGCAGCATAAAGATATGGTAGTTGGGGGGTTATAGACGGGGGTCAGCAGCATAAAGATATAATAGTTGGGGGGGGTTATAGACGGGGGTTAGCAGCATAAAGATATGGTAGTTGGGAGGTTATAGACAGGGGTTAGCAGCCTAAAGATATGGTAGTTGGGGGGTTATAAATGGGGGTTAGCAGCATAAAGATATGGTAGATAGGGGGTTATAGACGGGGGTTAGCAGCATAAAGATATGGTAGATAGGGGGTTATAGACGGGGGTTAGCAGCATAAGATATGGTAGTTGGGGGGTTATAGACGGGGGTCAGCAGCATAAAGATATAATAGTTGAGGGGGGTTATAGACGGGGGTTAGTAGCTTAAAGATATGGCATATGGAGGGGGGTTATAGGCAGAGGTTAGCAGTTGAAAGATATGGTAGTTGGGGAGTTATAGACGGGGGTCAGCAGCTTAAAGATGTGGTATATGGGGGTTATAGACGGGGTTAGCAGCATAAAGATATAATAGTTGAGGGGGATTATAGACGGGGGTCAGCAGCATAAAGATATAATAGTTGAGGGGGGGTTATAGACAGGGGTTAGTAGCTTAAAGATATGGCATATGGAGGGGGGTTTTAGGCAGAGGTTAGCAGTTGAAAGATATGGTAGTTGGGGAGTTATAGACGGGGGTCAGCAGCTTAAAGATGTGGTATATGGGGGTTATAGACGGGGGTTAGCAGCATAAAGATATAATAGTTGAGGGGGGATTATAGACGGGGGTTAGTAGCTTAAAGATGTGGTATATGGGGGTTATAGACGGGGGTTAGCAGCATAAAGATATGGTAGTTGGGGGGTTATCAGCATAAAGATATGGTAGATGGGGGTTAGCAGCATAAAGATATGGTAGTTGGGGGGTTATAGACGGGGTTAGCAGCTTAAAGATATGGTAGTTGGGGGGTTATCAGCATAAAGATATGGTAGATGGGGGTTAGCAGCATAAAGATATGATAGATGGGGGTTATAGACGGGGGGTTAGCAGCATAAAGATATGGTAGTTGGGGGGTTATAGACGGGGTTAGCAGCATAAAGATATGGTAGTTAGGGGGTTATAAACGGGGGTTAGCAGCATAAAGATATGGTAGATTGGGGGTTATAGACGAGGGTTAGCAGCATAAAGATATGGTAGTTGGGGGGTTATAGATGGGGGTCAGCAGCTTAAAGATGTGGTATATGGGGGTTATAGACGGGGGTTAGCAGCGTTTTAAGGTATAGTAGTTGGGGGGTTAGCAACTTAAAGATATGGTAGTTGGGTCGTTAGATCGAGGGTTGGCCGCCACTCGTTTGTGACATCAGAAGTCACTCCATATACACATGTAATTAATGTAGACATTGAAATGGAATCATAAACTCCTTCTCGCTGTAGAACATAGAAACACTTAAAGCACCATAACCTCTACAGTGTCTGTAGTGGTTTTGACGCCAAGAGTGCCGTGGTGACCCCCCCATTGTACATAGTCAAACGGTTTTGGAAACATTTGACTTCTTACCTGGGGTCCGTTAGTCCCTCTCCCAGTCTCCATTACAGTCACTGAGCGCATGAAACTCTCTGCCTGTGCTAAGTCTGGCGATGTATGGCTTAGCTAACTGACTGAGTGGACCCTCTCAGCCAATGAGATGGAAATGCGCGGCTCAGGAGAGCTAACGAGGCTCCTATACAGGAGCTCTTAGCTCTCTGTCAGCAGTAGTGAAGGTACAGAGCAGTGCCCAGTGGACCACAGGATAGAAGCTAGACTGTTCTAAAACAGTTTGATTATTTGCAATGGTGTGGAGGGCTCTAGAGCACACTGGCACCATAACCACTTTATTACACCATAGTGGTTATGGTGTTTGGAGTGATCCTTTCAGTGCATACCCAAAGATTTACAAAAAAGAGGGAAAAGTACGCCATTCCTTTTTGTGCAAATATGATCTCTTTTATTTTTATTTGTACCTTGCACCAGCTAGCAGCGCTTTGATTGTCCCATTTGTTTTGGACAGTTTCTACAGAGGCAGGGCCTTGGTGTGCTGTCCTCCTCAGAAGACAAATAGAAGTGTATTCACCTAAAATCTGAACGGCAACGTTTAGGGTAAAATAAACACACTGTGACTTTAGTGTAGTTGAAGAAGATTTGTAGATGAGGTTTTTTCTGCCCCCCCCCCCCCCCTCCTCCAGTACAGAGGTTAGTAAATACCATGATAACGGAGAGGCACTCTTGCTTTAATTATCTGGGGCAACAACATGCCAAGTGTTTGGTTTAAAACCCTACAGGGTGTCACAAACGAGTATTGTTGGGATGTATTTATCTATAAACCTCTTTGTCCATTGTCCTGGGCCGGCTGCCATTACTGAAAGTAATTGGATGTCTGTGAGAATGTAAGACATCACAAAGGAAAGCTGATATATGAAATGTGTGTATGACATCACAGAGGAAAGCTAATATATGAAATGTATGTGACATCACAGAGGAAAGCTAATATATGAAATGTGTGTATGACATCACAGAGGAAAGCTGATATATGAAATGTGTGTGACATCACAGAGGAAAGCTGATATGTGGACTGTGTGTGTGATATCACAGAGGAAACCAGTGTGATGTCTGACATCTCAGAGGAAAGCTGATACGTGAAATGTGTGAATGACATCACATAGGAAAGCTAATATGTGGATGTATGACATCACAGAGGAAAGCTAAATATGGAATGTGTGTATGACATCACAGAGGAAAGCTAATAATATATGAAATGTGTGTATGACATCACAAAGGAAAGCGGGTATGTGGAATGAGTGAATGACATCACAGAGCTGATATGTGGACTGCGTGTATGACATCACGGAGGAAAGCTAAATATGGAATGTGTGTATGACATCACAGAGGAAAGCTAATAATATATGAAATGTGTGTATGACATCACAAAGGAAAGCGGGTATGTGGAATGAGTGAATGACATCACAGAGCTGATATGTGGACTGCGTGTATGACATCACGGAGGAAAGCTAAATATGGAATGTGTGTATGACATCACAGAGGAAAGCTAATAATATATGAAATGTGTGTATGACATCACAAAGGAAAGCGGGTATGTGGAATGAGTGAATGACATCACAGAGCTGATATGTGGACTGCGTGTATGACATCACGGAGGAAAGCTAAATATGGAATGTGTGTATGACATCACAGAGGAAAGCTAATAATATATGAAATGTGTGTATGACATCACAAAGGAAAGCTGGTATGTGGAATGAGTGAATGACATCACAGAGGAAAGCTGGTATGTGGAATGAGTTAATGACATCACAGAGCTGATATGTGGACTGTGTGTGTGGCCTTTCACCAAAGAAGATACAGTGGAAGCTCGGAACTCAAACTTAATTCATTCCAGAAGGCTGTTCGAGTTCCGATTTGTTTGAGAACCAAATCAACATTTCCCATAGAAATTAATGTAAATTTGTGAATCATATTCGTATTTTAACTAAGACTTTAAGAAAAGTGTATCACGGGCACAAAAATTACAAGAAATCACGTTTCCACAGTCCTCCCAGAATTCCCAGCTCGACGTGCAAATTATTATTATTTTATTATTTATATAATGAGTAGAAACAGCCTATTTTTAATACTGCTTTTGAAGCCAATGCATGGTTTTTAATTTAAATTGCCCAGTGACTGTATATTTTCACTATACATTGTCTATATACTATCTAAACAAACCGATGGCTGGAGAGACTCCAACAAATCTCCACATTTTGGTGCCAGTGTTCCATATAAATAAATAACTATTATACATACACACACAGACTCTCTCTCTCTCTCTCTCTCTCTCTATCTCTCTCTCTGTCTCTCTGTCTCTCTGTCTCTCTGTCTCTCTGTCTCTCTGTCTCTCTGTCTCTCTGTCTCTCTGTCTGTCTCTCTCTCTCTCTCTCTCTCTCTCGCTGAGCTAGATGTGGGTCTCTGCAAAATGCGAACCCTTTAATGGCCCAGAACAGAAGATTTGTGTAGCAATTCAGTATTGCACTAACTACATGGTTTTAACGCTGATGTCAGCTCCAGACTGTGTGACCTTGGAGTCTGCCCAATCACCCCGAGACCCTAAGATTGAAGAAAATAAAAAGCTTAAAACTGCGCTCACGGTTCTGTTTGGACCACTTCATATATCACAATGTGATTGTGCACGTTAGCAGAAGGAATCCGCGCCGTCGAAGAAGCCTTCTCATTAGGACATAAACCCTGCATCAGTCTCTCGCCAATAAACCCTCCTACATATCTCTTTCACATCACACCCGCAACCGCAGCTCACTCATAACTTTAATTGTAAATACATTTATAAATATTACAATCCAGTTTAATATTTAATAACGCCTGGTTAAATAAGCCTCACAAAAGTCATAAATTCTAATTAGCTGAAGCTTTTGATGAAACTGCCAGGATGGTGCATCCTCTGGGCCAGTTGGCACAGAGGGTGTTACCCCGGGTACAGCGGAGCAGGTCGGGCAGATCTGAGACGAATATGACCCCGTTTAATGAAGGGCTGGTTGGTAGCCATCCTTTGACTATTGCTGCACTGCAACACCCAGCACGTTTGCACAAAGTGATCTGCCAGACATTCTAACACTTTGTTATTTAAAGCTACAAAGATGCTCAGACCATTACTCCGTATTGCAGCCTTTAAAGGGACAGTCAGATGAAAATAAATAAATATATATATATATAAGTGAGGGAGGATTGGTGGAAAAGATGGGATTTATTAAACATATACACTGATAACTGAATGAACGTGTTTTATACTGACTAGTCTAGTAATACACTCCGAGCCAGTATTAAAAGAGTTTATTACAGAATAGTGAAATGAAAAAATAGTCTAAAATAGCCGTGCTGTGACCGGCCTCCAAATTCTGTCTACATTTTGCCATTTCATTTTCAATCCATTTAAAATTCAATGTTTAGTATACAAACCCCAGCAGATCCCTTAGATCACCACAACCGTGCTCCCTCGCATACAGAGAAGCACCGAATCTCGCAGTGGTAGGAGTCCGCACCCGGCAGCTGATACATAAAAAGGAGGTTATACTTGCTCCTTTTCTGTATTAAATCGGTCCACCATGTGCAAGTGGCGTATTAAATCGGTTCACCATGTGCAAGTGGCGTGTTAAATCGGTTCACCATGTGCAAGTGGCGTATTAAATCGGTCCACCATGTGCAAGTGGCGTATTAAATCGGTCCACCATGTGCAAGTGTCGTATTAAATCGGTTCACCGTGTCCAAGTGGCGTATTAAATCGGTTCACCATGTGCAAGTGGCGTATTAAATCGGTTCACCATGTGCAAGTGGCGTATTAAATCGGTTCACCATGTGCAAGTGGCGTATTAAATCGGTCCACCATGTGCAAGTGGCGTATTAAATCGGTTCACCATGTGCAAGTGGCGTGTTAAATCGGTCCACCATGTGCAAGTGGCGTATTAAATCGGTCCACCATGAGCAAGTGTCGTATTAAATCGGTTCACCATGTGCAAGTGGCGTATTAAATCGGTTCACCATGAGCAAGTGTCGTTTTAAATCGGTTCACCGTGTCCAAGTGGCGTATTAAATCGGTTCACCATGAGCAAGTGGCGTATTAAATCGGTCCACCATGTGCAAGTGGCGTATTAAATCGGTTCACCGTGTCCAAGTGGCGTATTAAATCGGTTCACCATGTGCAAGTGTCGTATTAAATCAGTTCACCGTGTCCAAGTGGCGTATTAAATCGGTTCACCATGTGCAAGTGGCGTGTTAAATCGGTCCACCATGTGCAAGTGGCGTATTAAATCGGTTCACCATGTGCAAGTGGCGTGTTAAATCGGTCCACCATGTGCAAGTGGCGTGTTAAATCGGTCCACCATGTGCAAGTGGCGTGTTAAATCGGTCCACCATGTGCAAGTGTCGTATTAAATCGGTTCACCATGAGCAAGTGTCGTATTAAATCGGTTCACCGTGTCCAAGTGGCGTATTAAATCGGTTCACCATGTGCAAGTGGCGTATTAAATCGGTTCACCATGTGCAAGTGGCGTGTTAAATCGGTTCACCATGTGCAAGTGGCGTATTAAATCGGTTCACCATGTGCAAGTGGCGTATTAAATCGGTCCACCATGTGCAAGTGGCGTATTAAATCGGTTCACCATGTGCAAGTGGCGTGTTAAATCGGTCCACCATGTGCAAGTGGCGTATTAAATCGGTTCACCATGTGCAAGTGGCGTATTAAATCGGTTCACCATGAGCAAGTGGCGTATTAAATCGGTCCACCATGTGCAAGTGGCGTATTAAATCGGTTCACCATGTGCAAGTGGCGTATTAAATCGGTTCACCATGTGCAAGTGGCGTATTAAATCGGTTCACCGTGTCCAAGTGGCGTATTAAATCGGTTCACCATGAGCAAGTGGCGTATTAAATCGGTCCACCATGTGCAAGTGGCGTGTTAAATCGGTTCACCGTGTCCAAGTGGCGTATTAAATCGGTTCACCGCGTCCAAGTGGCGTATTAAATCGGTCCACCATGTGCAAGTGGCGTATTAAATCGGTTCACTATGAGCAAGTGTCGTATTAAATCGGTTCACCGTGTCCAAGTGGCGTATTAAATCGGTTCACCATGTGCAAGTGGCGTATTAAATCGGTTCACCATGTGCAAGTGGCGTATTAAATCGGTCCACCATGTGCAAGTGGCGTATTAAATCGGTCCACCATGTGCAAGTGGCGTATTAAATCGGTCCACCATGTGCAAGTGGCGTATTAAATCGGTCCACCGTGAGCAATTGGCGTATTAAATCGGTCCACCATGTGCAAGTGGCGTATTAAATCGGTTCACCGTGAGCAAGTGGCGTGTTAAATCGGTCCACCATGTGCAAGTGGCGTATTAAATCGGTTCACCATGTGCAAGTGGCGTATTAAATCGGTTCACCATGAGCAAGTGGCGTATTAAATCGGTCCACCATGTGCAAGTGGCGTATTAAATCGGTTCACCATGTGCAAGTGGCGTATTAAATCGGTTCACCATGTGCAAGTGGCGTATTAAATCGGTTCACCGTGTCCAAGTGGCGTATTAAATCGGTTCACCATGAGCAAGTGGCGTATTAAATCGGTCCACCATGTGCAAGTGGCGTGTTAAATCGGTTCACCGTGTCCAAGTGGCGTATTAAATCGGTTCACCGCGTCCAAGTGGCGTATTAAATCGGTCCACCATGTGCAAGTGGCGTATTAAATCGGTTCACTATGAGCAAGTGTCGTATTAAATCGGTTCACCGTGTCCAAGTGGCGTATTAAATCGGTTCACCATGTGCAAGTGGCGTATTAAATCGGTTCACCATGTGCAAGTGGCGTATTAAATCGGTCCACCATGTGCAAGTGGCGTATTAAATCGGTCCACCATGTGCAAGTGGCGTATTAAATCGGTCCACCATGTGCAAGTGGCGTATTAAATCGGTCCACCGTGAGCAATTGGCGTATTAAATCGGTCCACCATGTGCAAGTGGCGTATTAAATCGGTTCACCGTGAGCAATTGGCGTATTAAATCGGTCCACCATGTGCAAGTGTCATATTAAATCGGTTCACCGTGTCCAAGTGTCGTATTAAATCGGTTCACCATGAGCAAGTGTCGTATTAAATCGGTTCACCGTGTCCAAGTGGCGTATTAAATCGGTTCACCATGTGCAAGTGGCGTATTAAATCGGTCCACCATGTGCAAGTGGCGTATTAAATCGGTTCACCATGAGCAAGTGTCGTATTAAATCGGTTCACCGTGTCCAAGTGGCGTATTAAATCGGTTCACCATGTGCAAGTGGCGTATTAAATCGGTCCACCATGTGCAAGTGGCGTATTAAATCGGTCCACCATGTGCAAGTGGCGTATTAAATCGGTTCACCGTGAGCAATTGGCGTATTAAATCGGTCCACCATGTGCAAGTGGTGTATTAAATCGGTCCACCATGTGCAAGTGGCGTATACAGGGCCGGATTAACATAGGGGCTGATGGAGCTGCAGCTCCAGGCCCAGGCCCATGGAATAGGCCCATTGGTTTTAAAAAAAAAAAAAAAAAAAAATTTACATTTTTTTTTTTTTTTTTTTTTTTTTACACACTACTCTTAGGGTTGCCAGGTATTTCTCATGTATTTCTTAGGGTTGCCAGGAATTTCTCAGAAGTATTTCTCAGGTATTTGAGGCTGCCTAGCCGGTGCCGGTATTGCAGTAATACCGGCAATACAAATGTCTGTCTCAGTTTAAACATAGATTATTCTGCAATACCAGCGCCGGCCAGTAGGGGTCGCTGTTTGTGTGGAGAGAGGCAGTGATAAGAAGTTACGGCATCTCCCTCCCTGCCTCTCTCTACTCACTGATCCGCGGGGGAGCAGCTCTGCAGAGAGAGTCCAGACAGCAGCTCCGAGACATGGGGACGCTGAGACATTGGGACACTGGGGAACATGGGGACCCTGAGCATGGACGTCCGCAGGAATTTTCCGGGGGGGGGGGGGGATAATTGTAATGACATCCATGCTTGGCCCCTTTTTGACAGTGTCATGAAAGGGAAGGAGCATAGTCATTTTCACATAAAGCAAGGATGAATAGCGTTTTCACAACTATGGTGTCAGGAATATATGTTTGTATTCCTGACACTATAGTGTTCATTTTATCAAATTACAGGAAGATTCTGGTCACCATAACAACTTTATCTAAATGAAAATGCTGTGATGCAAGGTGGCCCCTGGGTGCTCTTTCTTTGAAGGGGTGAAATCACTCTCAAATGGTTTACCCCAAAGGCTTCCTTTAGCTCCAGATCTCCAGGTCGCTCAGTGGTATTCGACTTCTGAAACAGAGTGTCAGGAAGTGCAGATTGACGTTGGGCATGGGTGCCGCTGATTGGCTACAGTGGTCAGCTGACACTCTAAGCCAATCGCTAGTTCCCGATTCATAAAAATGTTTTACGTTTTTATGAATGGGGAGCTACTGATTGGCTTAGAGTGCTAGCTGACCCATCTAGCCAATCAGCGGCACCCCTACCCAGCGGCCCTCTGTGTTTCCTGACACTCAGTAAATAAAAGTGAACACATTAACACTGATATTGTTTGTTTTTACCTGGGGAGATGAGAAGGTCCAAAGTTTCCCTGCCAGGCCCAGGTACCAACGCCTTATGATGTGGTGTCCAGAATGAAGTGCTCCAATCTCATTTTCTTCTCCTTCATTTGACACAGTCTTCTTTGTCTTCTGAGGCTCCTTCACCTTTCTGCTACTTTCTGCTTATTTTGCGCCCTTCTGCTCCTTTCTCTTTCTGATCCCTTTCTGCTCCTTGATGGCTCTTCCTGCTCCTTGATGGCCCTTCCTGCTTCTTGCAGACCCTTCCTGCTTCTTACTGCCCTTCCTGCTTCTTTCTGCCCCTTCCAGCTTCTTGCAGCCCCTTGCTGATCCTTTCTGTTCCTTCTGATTCTTCCTGCCCCTTCCTGCTCCTTGCTGCCCCTTCCTGCTCCTTGCAGACCCTTCCTGCTCCTTGCAGACCCTTCCTGCTTTTTGCAGACCCTTCCTACTCCTTTCTGCCCCTTCTTTCTCCTTGCTGCCCCTTCCTACTCCTAGCAGACCCTTACTACTCCTTGCTGATCCCTCCTGCCCCTTGCAGACCCTTTCTACTCCTTGCTGACCCCTCCTGCCCCTTGCAGAACCTTTCTGCTCCTTCTACTTTACCTTCCTCTATGCGGTCTCCCCCACCTCCCATCCCTCACTTACCTGCTCTGTAGGCTGCCTCTGTGCATATCCCCTGCGGTTTCAGTCATGAGAGAGAGGCAGGGATAAGCTGTAGCTTCCTGCCTTTCTCCATTCACAGCGCTACCTACTGGCCAGCGCTGGTTTTGCACTGTATTCTCACACTAAAACTAGAAAAATAGCCGCACAAGCTGAAAAATCCAGGGGGGGGGGGGCAAGTACCCCCCTACCCCCCTACCCCCCACCCCCATTCGGACACCCATGACCCTGAGACACTAGGGACACAGTGGCCCCATGTCTCCCAGTGGCCCCTAGTCTGTGTCCCCATGTCTCCCAGCCACTGTCCCTAGTGTCTCAGTGGCCCCATGTCTCCCAGTGTCCCCATGTCTCTAAGTGTCCCCTAGTGTCCTAGTGACATCAGGACACTGGGAGACATGAGGACACAAACTCTAAGGGACACTGGGAGACATGGGGATACAGTGTCCCTAGTATCTCAGTATCCCCATGTGTCCCTGGTGTCTCTCAGTGTCTGTAGTGTGCCAGTGTCCCTAGCGTCTCAGTGTTCCCTAGACTCCCAAAGTCCCCTAGTCTCCCAATGTCTCTGTGTCCCCATGTCTCCTAGTGTCTCAGTGTCCCCTAGTATAAAAGAAAAAATCTCAGACACTCACTGTGATAGATTTAGACAGGTTTATTGGACACCGCAATGTTTCGACCTGTACCCAGGTCTTTATCAAGTCTCCAATGTCCCCTATGTATCAGTGTCCCCTATGTATCAGTGTCTCGGTGCCCCATGTCTCTCAGTGCCCATAGTGTCTCTGTGCCCGTAGTGTCTCTGTGCCCGTAGTGTCTCTGTGTCCCCTAGTATAAAAGAAAACAATCTCAGGCACTCACTGTGATAGCTTTAAGCAGGTTTATTGGACACTGCAACATTTTGTCCTGTACCCAGGTTTTTATCAAGTCTCCCGTGTCCCCAATATATCACAGTGTCTCAGTGCTCCATGTCTCCCCGTGTCCCCTCGTGTCTGTCATCCAGTGTCCCCAAGAGTCTCAGATTTCCCAGGTCTCCCAGTGTTCCCTAGTATCTGTGTCCCCATGTCTCCCAGTGTCCCAATGTCTCTCAATGTCCCCTAGTGACATGGGGACACTGGGAGACATGAGGACACAAACACTAAGGGACTGGGAGACATAGAGACACAGACATTCCCCCTTTTTGTGTATGTTCGCCCTTTCAGCCGTTCTGGTTATGTGATTTGTGTCAGTAGCCCACCCTTTTACCGCATCCATAGACTTCCTGCTTTACTGGACACTGCTGTTAGGGGGTATGGGTTTACTTGAAATATGTAAGCATGAGATTAGCAAAGGGTATGTGTTTTCTCATAGTTGCATCCTATGAGTTTCCCTACAGCATCATCTCCATCAGATACATGACGCTTAGGAGGTAGGACTGTTTTAGTGTTTTTGGTCAATAAGATTTTAAGGCCCATCATAATTATCAGCACCAGGCCCATTGGGCTCTTAATCCGGCCCTGGGCGTATATCGATACCACACTCACAACCATGCCAGTCCGTTCTCCCCTGCAGAGAGACTGAGCCGCAGCTCTGCCTATGCTATAGATGAGGGATAAGAAACCTTTAGCACTCCAGATGTCGTGAACTACACCTACCATAATGCTCTTACAGCCACAATGCCGGCAACGCATCATGGGACCTGTAATTCAAAACAGTGTCGAAGGTTGCCTACCCCTGCTACAGAATACGCAGACATGCCAACACACAACTGTGAACTGAATATAAACGGATGATAGCAGCCATGGCACAACTGCTGTGCCATACCTGGACAGGTGTTAATGGATCAGACTAGAATGACAGGCTCCTGATTGGTGCACCCAACTGCTGACACTCGTCTGTGTAAGTGCAACATCTTTACAAAATAAATCTTACTTAATTTTAGCATTTTTTAACGCAATATCAATTGAATTCATTAAAAAACATTTTTTAATCAATTCAAATTATGCAAGTTATGTCTCTTTAAAGAGGACGCCAGTAAAAATATAAAGTTGTTGAAAGGTTTTGTGATACCTGTAGGAGTTAAAGCTTATTCCTAGACTCCATTCAATATTAACTAGCTGGAGACAATACAATGTTGCTTCATGCAGTTGCTGATCACCAGAGCAATGCCAGGCAGCATCGTTTCACTGTTACCACAAATAGGAAAAATGTAAATTTTCAAAGTGTAAGATCAATCAGAAAAAGGTGGTGGGTAATTGCTGGAAATCTGAAGGTTGAAAAATACCTTTTTATTTTTTTTTATAAATGTTTCTATAAAACTATAAATGCAACATATATATTTGAATTTTTAAAACTTCTCTGATAAATACATACGGTAGATTTTTTTTTAACTGGCAACATGCCCCCATCAAGAGAAAAATGAACCATGACTGCGAACTTCCCAAATTCTCTTTTTGAAATCCAACTTAACAACATGTTACCTGTCTGGTGGGTATGGTTGGTCCTCATGGAGTCAACCAGAGAAAGATTAAGATCCCACAGGTCCCTAGACAGGTTTCCAGTTTGAGGCCCTCCGATCATTCTTCACCGAGGCATGGTTATTTAGGCCAAGCATATCCATGGTTGTGGGGGCCCCATGTAACCAAAGGACCCTAGTCAGCTGCCTAGGGTGGCCTTATAGTTAATCCTGCTCAGGAGTTAATAGCCCAAGGTCTAGAACCTCTCTGGGTTTCTGTAGTGCTTTTTCTTGGTCCTATAAAGATGTAAGCTACATATCACGTATGAAAGTAATGACGATTCATATTGTCTAAACCTTGCTCTCAGAACCTCTCAGATCTGGTTCTTTACTTTCCCTGACGTAGCTAAATTTAATGCTGAACCAAAATTAATTAACCCAGCAAAATAAAGTGATGAATTATATAAAATGTGCATGGACAGGAGATGATAAACCATCCATAAAGTATGTCCAAGGAGCTGCTAAATGAGGTTTCTGTATGTAATTCTACCGAAAACCCTCATAAGCATCTGTCATCGGGGATAATCGACAACCACCAGTACTCAAGAGCTTTTTTAATAAAGTCTAAACTGGAGCTACTAGAGGAGGTGACCTACCTGTACAGCAAAGTCTTCGTCTCTCAAACAGCAGCAGGATATTCACTCAATTCTGAATTGTCTGAAAATTAAATTAGGAAAACTGGAATTCGTATTTGGCCAAAATTGCCAGTAGACATTCCACAGAGGTCCGTCTGTGTTTAGATTGGTTGTTTTGCTGGACTATGCATCGTTGTATTATATTAATGTTTTTCTATGCACACGTTGTGAATGATGCCGACGCAAGAGCCATCATCCTTAATTACTAGACACGGTTTGGTGACAGCCAGTAGAAGATGTAGGTTCTGCACTGCTTGTCTTCCAATGGATGTTCTATGTTCTAATGTAGAACACGGACATTCAAGTACTTACCTTCCAATCCAGAGATATAGCGTGGGCTAAAGTAATATGAGCAAACCCTGTAATAGGCTCTTATTGTCTAACACATGGAACATATCAATGCAGTCATCGGATATTGATGTCATTTTTAATTTATGCAGATTACATTATGCAGATGTGTCTAATTGCTTATCGATAGCTCAATGTTCAGACATTCAATTTGTTGACGTGTTTAATAGAATTGGGGGAGAGGTTGAGCGTTTGCTTTGTTGTCTACATTTTGGTATTTCCCTAACATTGTGCTCAATATAAAGAGTTTGAGATAGACAATCACTGGCTGTCGGTCATTGGTAACCTAGAACCAACAGAGATCCAGCTCTGCTAAAACCTACCAGCACCTGATATAATAAAACTGATCTACATTATAGCACAAACCACAACCTGCTGCACAGCTCCCCCATATATTATTCTCTGGACTTCCAGTCTGTGTGTGTTACTGTGTAATGTGTGCATGGCTTGTTAGCCTGTGTTTGTGTACAGTATATATGGTGTGCGGCGAGTCCCTCTCTACTTTCTGAGGTGCTTCTGCCTATTGTCGGCTGTTTTATATAATTTGTTGTATGTGGTTTCATAGTGCTGATACGTGTCATGCACAGTTGTGTCTGTCATTGTATAATGCGTGTTTGTTTTGTATGCCATTGTGCAATGCTGATTTAAAGATAAAGCACTTAATAACACAGTGCATTTATGATGGGGGGATTGGCAGGTGGAAGACACATTCATCTTTTAATGAAGTTACATTGTCTCTGTGTGTATCATTAACACAAATATTACTCAATCAATAGTCTACATACCTAGTGGTATGTCTATACATCAAAGTCGCAATCTAAAATATTAGTTGTCATTCTCCTTCCCCCCGGAAATTAGGCTTTTTCCAGAGACTAATTTATCAACATAATATTCATAGATATTCCTGAGAATATGGGGGCTTTGTCGCATAAGCCGGAAACAGTGAATTAATTGGTGACACTTTTGCAGGCACTCAGTCTATTCCAGCGGCTAAGCATTATGGGAAATGTTGCTCAGAAAAGTGCACATATTTTATCTATATATATAGATAAATATAAACATGAAGGGGATTATGCATTAAACTTTTAACTGTACTGAACTGAAAGCGGAATCGCGCAATTTAGACACAAACAGCGGTTTTCAAACAAATTCTGCATTGAAAGCCACAACTTGGCTGTTTTAGCCCGAATTAGGCAATGTGACTTTAAATTTGTTAGAGTTCAATGTGCAGTAAATCAACCCCAGATTGAGCACGAGTGTGAGTGACAGTCATGCAGGTGGTCCACGGCAAGTAATCTCTAGCCACAAAGCAAAAAGCACAATGCCCTGGCCTGAACCTGATGTCACTTATTAAACACAAACACCTCTTACTTAACACATTTCTTGCCGGAATCTAAAAATGACCTCGTTTGGAACCATTTGGTCATTATGGCAAACCCCATACACGAAAGCATTTTAAGAACTCAGACGAGAGAGCTATAACACCATCAGCCGTATTCATCAAGGTCTCTACAGGTTAACATTCCGTTATTTAACCCATAACAATCCTAAAGAAAACCAGAGCATTTAGCTAAATTCAGGGTAATGTAGGTCCTTCGAGTGCCAGAGGGACAATCAATGAGCTGCTCAATCCTCTGGCACTCAGAGAGTCAAGCTGACCCATGACCCACGATGCATAATATAACGTGATAGATTGCCGGCCCTGACCGAAGATGGGTACAAGTTATCGTTTAATATTCCCCAGTGCACACTGTACAGACACAATGTATCACTATTAACCCGCATGTACAGACACAATATATCACTGTTAACATGCACACACACACAACATTTGGAGCACATAAACTTATATTTTGATTCTTCACGTCAAAGAGAATTCCTGGATCCTCAGAGAACAGGAAATAGATCGATACAAATTGTTTTATCAGCCTGTCTTTCCATTTGCCTTTTACACGTCCGTCCATCTTCCAGACTATCTAGAGCTCTCTCTTATTACATTCCTGTCCAATCATCTTCCCCTTATATATTTATTTCTCCATTCATTTGTTTTTTTTAATCAATGTGTCTGTCCACTGTCAGCCAATGTATTTATCTACTTGCTAGGCTATATGAATGTCAGATTGTGTGTCTTTCTGTCTTTCGTGCAGTTACATGTAGGTACACATCTGTGTGTCTGTATTTCTATAGCCCTCAATCGGTCAGTTTCTACATCCACAAATCCCTCTTTTTATTGATGGCCCCAATGCAGACCAATTCAACGTAGCTTGGTCACAATATGTTAATTTATTACGTTTCTACTCTGATCAATTTTAAAGTAAAAAGTTGGAACAACATAATCTGAGTAAAGAACTGGGGACTATACAAGCTGACAAAGCAGGGCTGATTGCTGAAACACATGATGTGAAAAAAAAATCGAGATCATCTGTCCTTCGTGGCAACGTTTACTACCAAATGTTTCTGGAAGTAACATCAAAAAAATAACCAGCACCTACATACACCGGTGTTTATGCTCCATTTGCTAAAAATGGCAGTATTAGTGACGAATATAGCGGGAACACCACTTGCTTAAGCTCATCAATCTACCATTATCATTTAAAAAAAATTGTGCATGCATTACAGTTGCCATATGTGAAATGTATGTTGAATTTGCGCACGTGACTGCTATTGTGGCACCACGGCACATCTGTGAACTCTTGCACACAAAAATAAAGAATTTAAAAAAAAAAATAACCAGTCATCGGGAGCGTCGTGAATAGGCTTACCGTGGCCCAACAGCTGCACAAGGGCCTATGATCACCATGTGCAATGCCAATCTTTGGCTGGGATAGTGTATAAATCTCCGCCATTGTACTCTAGAGCAGGAGAAAATCTTTCTCTGAAGTAAAGGAAAACATCTCACATCTGGTAGACCTTCAAATGACTCCGGTATGGGCAGATGCCCAGAACAATACCTGCCTGACTGCATAGTGCCAATAGCAGAGTGTGTTGCTGGGAAATCGTGTTCTGGAACAGTTTTTTCATGGTTCAAACTCGGCCCTATAGTTACAGTAGAGGGACATCTTAACATTCTAAAATGCCATCTAGACAACTATGTTTCTGTGCTTTCGACTTTATGGCAATGGTCTAGGGAAGGTTCCTGACTGTTTCAACATCACAATGTCTCCATGCACAAAGTGTTTCACTATATAAAGTTTCAAGACTTGGTCAGGAGGCTTGGTTGATGTACAAAAACATTTACATTGGGAGATGATGACCGAGGTGAATTTGACTGCGGTATGTTGGTTGGCTCCAGAAACAGTGGTCGCAGAAGCAGTTGAGCTACTTGGAGTTTCATTTACTGCAGTCTTTCGCGTTTACAAGCAATGGGTTAATAAACAAAAAAAATATAAAATTCAGCAGTTCTGTGGCCAAACATTCAGTGTTACTAAGATAGGTCAGAGGGAATCGACAGGCTTGTTCACATCAACAAAAAGGCCACAAATACTCATTAAATACCTTCTGAATTTGATGTTGTGCGAAAGAGCATCTCTAAATATATATGGAGCAAGTGGGCTGGTGTAGCTGACCACATGGGGGTCCACCATGACCATCCAAGTACATGTCAATCATGCCAGATTATGGTCATATAATAACCAGAAACTTTACGACTGAAAATAAATAAAATTGGCATGATTTATCTAAAAAAAAATAATCCGGTTTTCTAGTGCACCCAATAAAGTCAGGATTTTGGGCAAACTGCATGAATCCCTGGGTCCATCCAGGCAGTATTTCAGTGATGTAGGCTGATGGTGTGTGGACTGAATACTTTGCCACATAATGCAACTTTAAAGCACCAATCCATTTAGATTCGGATACCTCTGGCTGGATAATGTGCTCTTATCATGGAGCACCAATCATGCCAGGCTGGTTCTAAAAACAGGGCAGTAACTACAGGGGTTCCAAAGACCTGCACAGTTTCATAGTCCCTAATGAAGTGGCCATTCAGAGTGTGTGCATATGGCTGTAAATATCGCTCTCACATACTCTATATCACATCAACCAGAGAACTGTGCAATTATATGGAGTTGGGGAATATACAGTATACAGGGTATATTTACCCCAGATGAAAATCATATACCTGCATTTAAAACAGAAGAAGGAAATTCGATGTAGACAGTCTATAGCCCCGTACTTTGATTCTCTGAACACATCCCCCCGTATCCCAGACACCCTTTTATTTACTTCTCGCCAAAGGTGACGCAGCAATGAAAGCTTTATCAGAATAATTAATCTAATTACCCCCTCTGCCATTGCTGTAGGATTTCTGGCCTTTCCCACACCAGCCTTTGACTTCTTGTCGATAAATGCCTCCAATGACCTTTGGGATGGGGCGAGCTGTCTGCCGCAATTAGACAGTCTCTGTCACCTTCTCAAAGGGAAAACTCTCGTAATGACACGCGAGTGACAGGAGTCACGGTGGTGCTGGCAGATGTGAGGCTTTTTGCCTTTCGTTGTCTTGTGTAAACATATATCAGTATCTGTCTTTCTATTTCACTGGAAAATAATTACACTTAATTACATTATTATTATTATTTTAATTTAATGCAATGTAATATAACACATATTTTATGTTAAAAGATTTTATAGACCCTTGCAGCACTCTCAAATAGGACATTTTCTTATGTGCAATGTAACAATAATAGGGTACGTCACAGCTCTCCCTTAATTACATAGTCTGGGCGCTCAGAATCCGGAGTCAGACCAGGCTTGATAACAACACATGTAAAAATAAAAGTTTTGCTTTATTTCTTAGTTTTTTAGATTTTATAAAAAATATGTAAAAATGTCAAAATATACGCAATAAATAACTGATGGTTTTGCATTCCATTTCAAAATGCAATTTTGTGAACCAAAGCTATCCAAACCTATTGTTTATTTCAAAATATATCATGTTTATTTATTTTTTTAAATATTTAAATTTAAAAACAAATACATAAAATAAAAAAGGTATATATATTTTCAACATCTATAATATATATATATGTATAATAAAAAAATTTTTATTTATTTTTTTGAATGCATTAATTGCGCACTGGTTGTCAAACTATAACATGTTTATATAAATAATGTATATCTATTTTATATAAATATTAAATGGACACCATAGCAACATATCTCAATACAGATTACGGTGCTTCCTATCCCCAGATACATTAGTCCATTTCCATGTTCCTTTATTTATATTCCCTGTATGCTCTCATGGTACAGATTTAAAGGAGGAAGCTATGTTAACCCCACTCCCCCCTCACACACACACACACCAGTACAAGAGGTTATATGGTGTATGCATGCCCTAGCCTGTCCTACTTGCACAGATTCTACGAGGAATATAGACATCAGCATATGTAACTGCATGTAACTTCATTCATGAAATTATATGAATGAAGCTACTGGAGTTTTGAATGCTGGGTGTAAAAGCTTGTGTTAACCTGGTAGTACATGTGTTCATTGTTTCCTTAATAGGCTAATAAGCTCTTCATGGATAAAGTATAATGAAAAGGAGAGTATATATCGCTGGAGATCACTATCTATTCATCCTTGGAAGAATTATAGCATCCATCGAGGAAATCACCTCCCAGTCTTCCAGGGCTAGAAATCCCAACAGATGCTTCACTTTGCCCTGAGGCTACATAACTAGAGTCCCAAATACCAGGGCTGCTCTGTCCTCTCCTGCATGGTGACGGACCTGGTAAATCATGGCAGTGCCAGGAAAATACTCGTTGTTAAAACTGGTGCTAGATTGGAGTAGAACCCACAAACAAAGCTTGAGTATTGTCCTAGATACCGATCCTGCCAATCGTACCGAGTCCATGTGTCATGCTGATTTTAATCTACCAGTAGAATGTCAACTCTGAGTAACTAACGTTCTATCTTCATTCAACCCTCATTTCTTCTAATACATGGTGGCTAGATTTCTCTATTTCTAACATTTTGGTGAGGATCCTGTGTACCCCTAAAATAACCTGTACATACATTTCGCAAAGTCTGGGCTACAGGGATAAGGACCAGTGCATTTTTGAATTTTCTTTTTAACAGAACCCAATTTCTTCCCAAATCCCATTGAAATGTTTCAATCTGCCTTTGATAGTTTGTTTTGTTTCCAGGAAGAATGTACTCTTTATAGGTGATTGTCAACTCAAATGATGCCCAAATACATGGCAGATCCATTTGATACATTAAATATGAAGGTATTTTTAGACTAACAAATAGTGACTTACGCCTACGGGCAATATGAAATCCTAAAATATTTTTCCTGTTTTTGAAAAAAAAAGAAAAATAATGATTTGTGCTGAATCTCTCATCATTGCCAAATAAATGTTTCACTAAATGCAAGTCTAGCACAAGATATGAAGGCAGCAGGGCAAACATTGATGGATGTGTATATCGGCAGATGTGGCTGCATGGATAGACAGACACTTTGTAGTCACTTTAAATACTAAACTAAGACTGTCATACTCCCAATGTAAAAACATGTCTTTGAAGATGGACAGTAGGCTCTAGGCCCCACATACAGACTGTGTATGATTACTGAAAGACTGGCTTTGTCCTGTGGCCACTCTTGTCTGCTTCACCCTCAGACAAATGTGGGGGCCTGGGGCGGCAAACTCTGGATTTGTTGTGAAGTCAGCCCTGACCTGATCCTGAAGTTACCATCAATTATTAGTGATTCCCAAGGCTGGAAGATCTTTACCATTCATGGTGGTGATGGTCTAACTGTCCATTCATCTCAATTCGGGTTCTATTTTATTGAGGGCTAAATAACATTGGAGCTCCATGGTAATGTCAGCTGCAGCACAACAATAATAGCTAATGCACAGATATGCCTAGCCGTGCTCTATTCCATCTTGTTGTGTGATAGCTAATTAATCCAAGAGTATGGTTCACTAACTGCAGTATCTATCAGATGCTGTATAAATGGGTCCTCCTTCACGACCCCTTTGATTGGGATTCACTACGCCAAGATTAATGTCAATGGCAGTCAAATGAAATTTTCCATGCATATTTTACTCTCCCTGAATAAATCTCTGTGTAGCATTACAAATTTATCACACAGAGAGCTTTCATTACACCCCTACGCTGTCAATTCCTTAATGAAACGTAAAAATGACATGTTTATGAAAGAGTGTTTTCTATCTGTGCAAAGAGAAACAATTACTTTATCAGAAAGTGTGATAATTCTTATGGAGGCCAATCTTTTCACTCGTGGGGCCTACAGACGCCTACGAAGGACGAACGAATCACTGGGCCTTGGATCCGCAGAAACCCAAACGGATCACCTCAATAATATGCTACGCAGAATATTATTGATTAATATGATCGTTTCTGAAGGAACGGTGACAGCTGGGACATTTGTACACGACAATATCAAACTAAACATGTGCTTTTGCTCGCAATACTTTTAATCACAGGGCACATGCTGCCATAGAGATTGATGAGAAGGTGTAAAAGCCAGGAATCACAAGTCCTTCAAAGGTAACTGGGAACTTAGGATGCCAATTCCTTTTTAAGTGCACAGTTTGACAGAATCGGTAATGTATTGCATTACACTGGTCCAATCACACATTTTATCACCCTCATAGAATGGTTTTGGCAGACACTACAGGGGCATAATGATTTATTTACCCCATTACCCTACAATTAACCCATTATCTGTATGCACTGATGAGGATTCCATTGAGTGCTTGAATTAGTAATACCATACCCAGGGCCGGATTAAGAGCACACTGGGCCTGGTGCTGACAATTATGATGGGCCTAATTACGGAATTTTATCAACCAAAAACACAAAATCAGTCATACCTCCCAAGCGTCATGTATCTGATGGAGATGGTGCTGGAGGGAAACTCATAGGATGCAGCTATAAGAAAACACATACTCTATGCTAATCTCTCTCTAATTTATGCTTTCATCTTCCAAGTAAATCCATACCCCCTAACAGCAGTGTCCAGTGAAGCAGGAAGTCAATGGGCGGGGTAAAAGGGTGGGCCACTGGTGCAAATCACGTAACCAGAACTGCCAAAAGGGGAGAACATGCCCAAAAAGGGGGCATGTCTGTCCAAAGAATTTGAAGGACAGCCTGGCATGAATGCATGTCAGGCTGCCCGCCAATGATGCAGGCTGTCCAACTAAGGGCATACTATGCAGACAGCACCCTGAGCTTGGCATAAATGCATCTAATGATGCGCTCGCTCAATGCTTTCTAAGGACTGTCCCCTAGCACTCGCTGGTCCACTTGTCTCCTTACCTTCTTACTAGCAGGCAGAAGTTCCTGGTATATAGTCTGAGACAGAGAAAAGGTGTATGTAGTGAGTGTAGAATAAAGGGTACATGCCACAGTGTTAGAGAGACCAACAGCATTACCTAAACTAATTTTATTGTCAGCCAGTCCACACAGGTTTTGTTCCCATACATCCCTCTTAAGCTTCCAAACTTAAAAGGACACTATAGTCACCAGAACAACTACAGCTTTTTGTATTTGTTCTGGTAAGTAGAATCATTCCATTCAGGCCTTTTGCAATAAACACTGTCTTTCCAGAGAAAATAGCCCCACTGGCCACTCCTTAGATGGCTGCTAGAGGGGCTTCCTGTGGCAGTACTGCCTAGTGTGCAGCCCTGCCATTCAGTGTCTCCACCCTCTGCATGCAGACACTGAACTTTCCTCATAGAGATGCATAGATTCAATTTATCTTTATGAGGAGATGCTGATTGTCCAGGGCTATGTTGAGCTTGTGCTGGCTCTGCCCCTGATCTGCCTAGTTGACAGTATCAGCCAATCCTATGGGGAAGTGTTGTAATTTGCTCAGACCACCACTTCTGATGATGTCAGCAGACAGTTAGTTCAGATGCAGACCCAGCAGCATATTTTACTATACTTCCGGAGCCAAGAATGGGCCAGGGTGGTGGTTTTAACATAATAGGGTCAGTAATACATGATTGTGTTCCTGACCCTATAGTGCTCCTTTAACCCCTTAAGGACCAAACTTCTGGAATAAAAGGGAATCATGACATGTCACACATGTCATGTGTCCTTAAGGGGTTAAGCAAGAGTATGTGAAGAGTAGTTAGGGTTGCCACCTTTCTTGAAACAAAATACCAGCCTTAATCATTTGTATAATCACAAGGAGTGACATCAGAGAAAATTCTGTAAAATCACCAACAAACTACTCACAGTTTGATTCTGCTGTATAGATGGATTGCTCCCAGTGTCTCAGTCTCGCAAGTCACCCAGTGTATCACAGTGTCAGTGTCCCCATGTCACCCAGTCTCCCAGTGTCCCCATGACTCAGTGTGTCCCCATGTCACTAGGATACTGGGGACACAGTGAGACATGGGGACACTGAGAGACGCAGGGACACTGAGAGACATGGGGACACAGAGACCCGGGGACACAGAGACATGGGGACACAGAGACATGGGGACACTGGGAGACATGGGGACACTGGGAGACATGGGGACACTGAGACATTTAGGGAAACTGGGGGTAATGGGGACACTGAGACACTAGGGACACAGACACTGGGAGACATGGGGACACTAAGACACTAGGGACACAGAGACATGGGAACACAGACACTGGGAGACTAGGGGACACTGGGAGACTAGGGGACACTGGCTGGGAGACAGACACTTGGGGATACTGGGAGACATGGGGCAGTATTGGACATATACATGGGGACACTGGGACATATAGGGACACTGGGACACATGGGGACACTAGGCACACAGAGACATGGGGACACCGAGACACTAGCGACACTGGATGGGGGACATGGGGACACTGGGACATATAGGGACACTGGGAGACATGGGGACACTAGGCACACTGAGACACTAAGAACACAGACACTGGGAGACATGGGGAAACTGAAACATTTGGGGACACTAAGACACTAGGGACAGAGACATGGGAACACAGACACTGGGAGACTAGGGGACACTGGGAGACTAGGGGACACTGGCTGGGAGACAGATACTTGGGGACACTGGGAGACATGAGGACAGTTGTGGACATAGACATGGGGACACTGGGACTTATAGGGACACTGGGACACATGGGGACACTAGGCACACTGAGACATGGGGACACCGAGACACTAGCGACACTGGATGGGGGACATGGGGACACTGAGAGAAATGGGGACATAGTGTCTCCCAGTGTCCCCTAGTGTCTCAGTGACCCCATGTTTTCCAGGTCTCCCAGTGTCTGTGTCCCCATGTGTCCTAGTGTCTCAGTGTGTCCTAGTGTCTGTGTCCCCATGTGTCCCCTAGTGTCTGTGTCCCCTAGTGTCTCAGTGTCCCCATATGTCCCCTAGTGTCTCAGTGTCCACATGTGTCCCCTAGTGTCTCAGTGTCCCCATGTGTCCCTGCTGCCTTTCCCCCCATCCCTCACTTACCTGAGCTGTAGAGCTGCTGTCTGGACTCTGTGCTGTGTTGCTGCTCCCCCACGGATCAGTGAGTAGTAGAGAGAGGCAGGGATATGCTGTAATTTCCTATCCCTGCATCTCTCCACACACAGTGACCCCTACTGGCCGGTGCTGGTATTGCAGAGTAATCTCCATTTATTCTGAGAAAAATACCTGCATTTGCTGATATTACTGCAATACTGGCATGGCCAGGCAGCCTCAAATACTGGCTGTGCCAGTAAAATACCAGTCAGGTGGCAAACCTATGAGAAGTGTGTGTAAAAAAAAAACCAAAAAAAAAAAAAAAAACTTTTTTTTTTTTTTTTTTAAATGGGCCTATTCCATGGGCCTGGGCCTGGAGCTGCAGCTCCATCAGCCCCTATGTTAATCCGGCCCTGACCATACCTATCATTCCAGAATCAAGGAGGCCATGCATCAAATGAAGTTCTAGTGGAAATTCTGAAGTTAAGAATTCCGCAGGAACATTCCACAGTTTCCATGGTGATCGCCATGCTTAGAACTTTGCCCCAGAGTCACTTTTTACGCAGCAAACTCAACGAATTAAAGAAAATAACCGGCGGTAAATCTGTTCTACAATATTTGGTATATTTGGTAAGGGTAAAATGGATTGTACATCCCAAGTGAAAGGAGTCATATCAGCTCAGTACATTCTATTCACAAGTGCTTCAGGGCAGTTTTAAATGATAACGATACAATAAGAAAGTGCAACAGGATATCAATAGAAAAATAGAATGAAAAATCGGTAATAATTATAACCCAGCAGCTAAAGCAGTGATAAAAACCCTACTAAAAGGATCCGTATGCAAATAATAATCAATACAATATGCCAGCACTAACACCGATATTGTTAATCTTATCTTAAAAGGCATATAAAACGAGATATAGAAAATAATATGTCAAATAGTCATTCAATATGTACAGGACTAAATTCACCAAAAAAAACCCATGTAGATGAGAATAAAAATAAACATATAAAAAGTCAGTAAAGATATTTGCATATGTGAGCTGATAGCAATAAATGTATCTGCAAAGATAGCGCAGTTCAGCAGTACTGCTATACAACCTGCGCGGATACAGAGTTTCCTCCATTATACGGCGTAGGAGGACTGCTGAACTGACTTATATTTGTCAGTATTTTATTGCTACCAAGTCATATTTGCAAGTATCTTTACATTTTTGGATGCACTTTTCATCTGGACGGGTATATGATGAATTTAGTCATGTCTGTATTGCATGATTTGTTCTTAACCAGAGACTATATTACAGCTTTAAGCGAAATCTTCATGGGTCTCAGAGAAGCAAGACAGTGTATTCATATCTCAAGAATAAGGATTTCCCCAGCGGATCCAGGACAGTTATTGAGTTCTCATATACCTGGGTGTCTCTATAGCGCCCCCGTGCTTCCAGCTGTCAGATGTATGTAAACCAGGCTAGATTCGGATCTCATTCCTAAATTCCATCTATCCTTTATTGTTAAATACCTAATGCCAATAATGCGAGTTGGACAAAACCAGACATTTTCCAAAAGGGCAAGCGCCCACTACGCAACCAGGAAAAACTGTAATATTTCAGCCAATCAACATTCTCCAAAGTTCTGATCTGGGTAAAACACCACGAATGAATTGGAGTGATGTAACGTGCATCCGTGAATGAGAGGTGTGTATGGTGTATCAAGCAGCTGATTACATTGAAAAATGTAAAATGTTTCCCTATGGAAGTACTCCGGATATGCATTGCACAGTCACTGCTGCTTTTGTCGACTTCTGTGAAGGTCCGACTCCTGCACATCCGTACGAATACAGATTGAGGCGACAGAAGGTCTTTAAGGCACCGTTCATTTATTTTTGCCAAACCTGGACAGCTCCCATTATGCATATTAAGCAAGGTAAGTCCTCTTTCCTAAATTTTTATATAAATTAAAGTTATCCAGGTATCTAGAGTATTCCTTTAATGGATATAATTGTATACGGCAAAGCAGGAAAGACAGTTGAATAATAGGTTTTAAAACACCCTTCCATAACAATTAAGAAAAAAAAAAAATCTCATTTGATTTACAGTTCTTGCAAACCCATTAACATCCTCAGAGAGAATCAATTATGGGCGTCTGCAGAAACTGTCGTGGGGAAGCGGGTATCAGCAAAATATAGTGTATGCGATATTGCCACAATGTGTGTATGCGTGATAACCACACTACGTGTGGATTCCAACTCCCATCCAACTTTCCCCTGTCTGAATGCAGTTCCTGATACGGGCCTATGGAACTGTGGTTATATTCAGCAGGATCATGTTCTCAGTTATGTTAATAACTAATTAATTAACATTTAATAGATCTGTGGCAGAATCCTTACTCTATATAATGTCTTATATCTTCTCTGGGGCTGGGTGAAAACAAGGCAAATCACTAATTGCTACAACCCTGACTTCCAGCATCCAGTTCACCAGCCAACATAACTTCCCAGTTCGTAATGGAGACCGTAATCTTGTAGCAACCAAAAATACTGCAAACTGAGCTTTACTCACACGTTGCCTGGGCAGGAGAAATGCATTTTATTGACATTCCTTATTCGGGTCCCTTTCCTGCTCTTTTTGAACCTATGTCGAATGCCCTAACACTCTATAAAATACTAAATTGAAAAATAGAAGATGAAGATAGATTTGCAATTACTGATAACTGGTTACGGAAGTCATACCGAGTAACAAGAGACAAAACCAATATCTCAACATGAGCTTGCAAAATGCAGGCCCACACAAAGGGTTAAGTTGGCAACCAGATTATTAGCCATTAATACAAATGTAACGCACACATTAATGCTGGGGGGGGGGGGGGGGGGCTTTAGCTGGTAGATGTAACGGCGTGCAATTCTCCTTTATTTGCATGGCTTTTAAAAACCGACTCTCATTGGAAGAAAATGCTGCGGGACGGTGAGAGATTACTTCAATCTTAACAGCAGAGCTAAAAACACCAAATACATAAAGCCGCAGATATCAGCGAGATCCAATGCGAATTCAAAGTGACAGGTGGCGATAAGTGTATCTAAAGGACTTCTGATAGCCCAAACCCATTGTCCCTTTTTCAGGTTAAATACCGAAGGCATTGCTGAAGCTCTTGTATCATCCAGATAAGCAAAGCCGTTCATAGCCTGTTACCTGCTGAGATTTCCTATCAGTAACATTATGATTCACTTGTCATTTTTCTTTAACAGCTAATGCACAGCTCAGCATTCTGTGAAATACAATGAATCTGGAACCCGGCATTTATTTTCATGGGAACTTTATGTACCAACCTGTGCTGGTCAGAAAGAAAATGATAGTTTTGGTATATTGAATACAGGGGACTGTTATCAATACTATGTCTACGATGGCTGAAATAGGACACTGGGCTCATTGTACAGACTGACATGTGCCAGTTAGCAGCCATCAATTTATCTATACAAAATTGGGTGGTTATAGTAGTGTACGGGACCATAGCATGCAGGTGTCAAACTGGCCGTATTTCGGTTTAGCAGGCAATGCTTGATAAATTGGATCTAATATAAATTTAATATGACGATGTTTCTGTTAGACGTGTGGCCACCTGATGTTTAGCTTTCATTCCTAACACCCCCATGTCTTTTCTGGCTGTGTGTTTTTTCCCCCACGTCTCTGCTTCGCTCCTTTCCTCCGACAAACTCCTCAATCTTCCTCCCTGGGCTATAAAGAATGAGAACACAATGTTAACATTCGAGAACTGCAGCAGCGGCAAATCACTATCTTCACAATATCCCGGTCGAAAAGAGATCACTATAAATTAACACCTGCACAATAAAATAAAATAAAATAAAAATCCCAGTAGCTACACCTTGCTGCTAGCCAGTCACGCTACAACGGGCTTGATCTGAGCAGCAAGTAGCCACAAAATCCTGGCAGAACCAACAGACTAACGCTGAAATAAAATGTGAGATATAGACATGCTAAATGTTTAGAGGGACACATACCCCCAACGCCAAATAGAATGCGTTTTGGTAATTATGCATTTTTTATTGATAAAAAAGAATTGCATCTATGAATTGCCCTTGTTTGCTGTCGATCAGCAACTACTGAATGGGCCATGACATTTATTTTCACATAGTCCAGGCCTTTCAGTTTTTAGCAGAGCATTGTACATATCCAGAGATCTCTAGCCACCTACTTTTCTCATACATTAAAGGGACACTGGCGTCACCAGAACCAGTACAGTGTGCTGTAGTGGTTCTGGTGTCTATAGCCTGTCCCTGCAGGCTTTTTAAAGGGACACTATAGTCACTAGAACAACTACAGCTTATTGAATTTGTTCTGGTGAGTAGAATCATTACCTTCGGGCTTTTTGCTGTAAACACTGTCTTTTCAGAGAAAATGCAGTGTTTACATTACAGCCTAGTGATAACTTCACTGGCCACTCCTCAGATGGCGGTTAGAGATCCTTCCTGGGTCATGGCTGCCTAAAATGCATCCAAACATTCAGTGTCTCCTCCCTCTGCATGCAGACACTGAACTTTCCTCATAGAGATTCATTGATTCAATTCATCTCTATGAGGAGATGTTGATTGGCCAGGGCTGTGTTTGAATTGTGCTGGCTCTGCCCCTGATCTGCCTCCTTGTCAGTCTCAGCCAATCCTATGGGGAAAATGGGTAGAGGATCAGCGCTGAGTGATCTAAAGGGAAAGGAACAAATTGAAAGCTGCAACCTATGGGTATGAGGTTCCCTCCAATGTCCCCAAAGAAGAAATAGCAAAAAACACAAAAATAGGTCGCGCTAAACAGAAAAAGTAAATAGTAATCACATATATTAGAAGTATCAATATAGAATAAAAATAAACACAAATATGAACAATATAGTCCTGATATGTAGTAGGCTTCTTGTGGGTTCCAATAGGCTAGTAGAGACTTGAGTATATAATGTATTCAGTGGGAAGCTGGGCCTTCTATGGCTTGGGAAATCTATTCGAGAGCATATACTCGCTCAAGTGTGATAAGCATTCAGTGGCGTTTTCCCCCCACTGGTGGGATATAGGTGTAGATAAATCCTCGGTATGAAAGAAAAATAAAAGCCAAATATAGTGCTCACTGTATAAGTAATAAAAATGAGTCTGTAAAGTAAATAAAGTACTCACATTTGTATGAGCAGGATATACTGCTCAATATGATGGCATGGGTGGTATAATCCCCACCTAGGATTCTTTGAACGGCTGTCGGCTCCAAAGTGACTTGTGACCAGGTAGAAAAATAAAAAGTATATGGCAAGTATATAGTGTAAGAGCCAATATTACTTTATTAATTTAGTAAAAATATATAAAAATAGCCAAAACGCGTTTCGCCACACAGGGCTTTATCTATTTATTTATTTATTTATTATTGCCATTTATATAGCGCCAACAGATTCCGTAGCGCTTTACAATATTATGAGAGGGGGATTTAACTATAAATAGGACAGTTACAAATAAACTTACAGGAACAATAGGTTGAAGAGGACCCTGCTCAAACGAGCTTACATTCTATAGGAGGTGGGGTGTAAAACACATTAGGACAGGAATTTACAATCAAATAAGGTGGGCTGCCCTTTTGGAGAGGGCAAGAGACAGGTATGTGAGGTAAGGGTTAGTCTTGGAGGCCATAAGCTTTCCTAAAGAGATGGGTTTTAAGGCACTTCTTAAAAGATGCAAGACTAGGGGAGAGTCTGATGGCGGTAGGCAGGCTATTCCATAGGAAGGGAGCCGCCCGCGAGAAGTCCTGCAAGCGCGAGTTGGCCGTACGAGTGCGGACAACGGACAGGAGGTGGTCACGGGCAGAACGGAGAGACCGAGAAGGGACATACCTATGGATCTGTGAGGAGATATAAGAGGGGCTAGAGTTGTTCAGTGCTTTATAGGTGTGAGTTAGTACCTTGAATTGACTCCTATAGCATACAGCCAATGTAAGGACTGGCAGAGGGGTGAGGTGTGAGAGAAACGACTAGAGAGGAAAATCAATCTAGCAGCAGCATTCATTACGGACTGTAAGGGTGCAGTACGGCTATTGGGGAGACCAATCAGGAGAGGGTTACAATAATCCATGCGGGAAATTACTAGAGCATGGACAAGCTCCTTGGTAGTATCTGGTGCAAGAAAGGGGCGGATGCGGGCTATGTTTTTAAGATGGAATCTACAGGATTTGGCAACATGCTGGATGTGAGGCTCAAAGGTGAGACCAGAGTCAAGTATGACGCCAAGACAGCGCGCTTGCAAGGATGGACTGATGTTGGTACCACAAACTTGGAGGGAGAGCGAAAGAGGAGGATCAGTATTAGGAGGAGGAAAGACAAGGAGCTCAGTTTTTGAGAGATTGAGTTTCAGAAAGCGGGAGGACATCCAGTCAGAGATGGAAGAAAGGCAAGCAGTGACACGTTGCAGGACGGCAGGGGAGAGGTCCGGGGAGGAGAGATATAGCTGGGTGTCATCAGCGTACAGGTGGTAGTGAAATCCAAAAGAGGTAATAAGTTTGCCAAGAGAGGCAGTATAAAGAGAAAATAGAAGGGGACCAAGGACGGAGCCTTGGGGAACTCCAACTGAGACAGGGCAAGGGGAGGAGGTATCATTAGAAAAGGAGACACTGAATGAGCGTTGGGAGAGATAAGAGGAAAACCATGAGAGGACAGAGTCACAGAGACCAAGCGATTGAAGAGTTTGAAGAAGGAGAGCATGATCAACGGTGTCAAAGGCCGCTGAGAGGTCAAGAAGAATTAGTATGGAGTAGTGGCCTTTGGATTTAGCTGCGATTAGGTCGTTAGTAACTTTGATAAGGGCAGTCTCTGTAGAGTGGAGAGGGCGGAAGCCAGATTGAAGAGGGTCAAGGAGAGAGTTGGAATTGAGGAAATGAGACACACGGGTGAAGACAAGTCTTTCCAGAAGCTTTGAGGAAAAAGGGAGCAGGGATATGGGACGGTAGTTAGAGGGGGTGGATGGGTCGAGGGATGTTTTTTTTAGTATAGGTACTACAGTGGCATGTTTAAGGTCAGCAGGGACGATGCCAGAGGAGAGCGAGCAGTTGAAGATGTGTGTTAGAGAAGGCACGAGACAAGTGGAGAGAGATCTAATAAGGTGAGATGGGACAGGATCGAGCGGGCAAGTGGTGGGGCGAGAGGAGCAAAGAAGAGCAGCCACCTCTTGGTCAGTAGCTGGGGAGAATGTCTGAAGGGTAGGAAAGGCATGATCTATGTGTGATTGAGAAACAGAAAGGCAAGGAGGGGAGAATTCTTTCCTTAGCTGTTCAATCTTGTCAGTGAAGTAACATGCGAAGTTATCAGCAGTAAGGTTAGTTTTGGGGGTGGCCACAGCAGGGCGAAGAAGAGAATTAAAGGTGTGAAAGAGACGCCTGGGGTTGCGGGAACATGAACTAATGAGAGTGGAAAAATAGGACTGTTTGGCAAGGGCAAGGGCTGCACTGTATGAACACAATATGAATCTATAATGGAGAAAGTCTGATTGTGTACGAGACTTCCTCCAGGAGCGTTCAGCACAACGGGAGCATCTTTGCAGGTAGCGCGTTGATTTAGTATGCCATGGTTGGGGGCGGGTCCTCCTCGAGGTGCTTGTTTGGAGTGGCGCTGCAGTGTTCAAGGCAGATGTAAGAGTAGAGTTATATATGGAGATGGCCTGTGAAGGACAGGAGAGGGAAGGGATGGACAGCAGTTGTGAATCAATGTCAGCTGACAACTGTTGGAGATCAAGAGAATTAAGGTCCCTCCTGAGTTGAGGGGGGTTAGGCTGAGGTTTTTGGGTGAGGGGGTATGTGAGAGCAAATGATAAGAGGTGGTGATCAGAGAGTGGATATGGAGTGTTGCAGATATTAGATACTGTACATGCATAAGTGAAGATTAGGTCAAGGGTATTGCCAGCTACATGGGTGGGAGAATCTGCCCACTGCGATAGCCCGAGGGAGGAAGTCATGGAAAGTAGTTTGGTGGCTGCAGAGGTCAAAGGTGGGTTTATAGGAATATTGAAGTCCCCGAGAATTAGGGATGGAATGTTAGAAGAGAGGAAATAGGGTAGCCAGGCAGCAAAGTGGTCAAGGAAGAGAAGAGGGGAACCAGGGGGGCGGTAAATAACAGCAATGTTAGCAGAGAAGGGTTTGAAAAGGCGAATTGAGTGTATTTCAAATGATGGGAAAGAGAGAGAAGGGGGGGTGGGAAGAGGTTTAAAAGAGCAGTGAGGGGAGAGGAGAAACCCAACACCACCACCTTTACATTCAGAGTTTCTTGGGTTGTGGGTAAGTTGGAGACCACCGAAGGACAAAGATGCAGGGGTGGCAGTGTCAGAGGGGGAGAGCCAGGTTTCTGTTATGGCTAGTAAATCTATAGAACGAGAGATGAAGAAGTCATGGACAGCAGTGGATTTAGTTATATTGCAAACAGAGCGTGCGTTCCAGAGGGCAGTATTGAAGGAGGATTTAGAGGAACATGAGATGGGTATGAGATTAGTGTGGATCCTTGGGTTAGTATGTGCTGAGTTTGTTGCGAGGGGGCCGGGGTTAGGAGAGACATCACCAGCAGCTAGGAGCAGAAGGATAGAAAGGAAGTGAAGGTGGGAGTAGGATTTGAAAGTTTTGTAGGAGGGTATGTATGTAGAGGATTTGGGAGGAGTTGGTGGAGATAGGCTGGAAAGGTATGTGTAGAGTGCATGAGATGAATAGAGAGGGGAGGGGAGTAAGGTGGAAGTAATAATTATGGTGTTGCTAGGGACAGGTGAGGTTATCAACTGTTTTTTGCTAATCCTATGGGGAAGCATTGTGATTGGATCAGGCTACCACTTCTGATGGTGTCAGTAGGCAGTGGGCAGGTCAAAGGAAACAGTGACAAGGCAAGCAGCTCCAGACTTCAATACAAGTAGGATTTTACTATATTTAGGGAGGCATGACGGGGCCAGGGGAACTAGATGGTGGTTTTAACACTATAGGGTCAGGATTACATGTTTGTGTTTCTGACCCTATAGTGCTCCTGTAATATAAATGCTGCCTTTTCAGAGAAAGGGACACATCTAGTAGGTGCAGTCCCTCAGACAACCACTAGATGTGCTTTCTGGGTTAGTGTTGCACACTGTGCAGCAATTATATTCAGCATCTCCACGGAAATACAGAAACATTCCCCATAGAGATTAATTGATTCAATGCATCTCTATGAGATGTGAATTGGCACGGCACTGCGTTTTGCCGAGCATGCGCAATTGCCTCCTAATTCTTTCCAATTAGAGATCATCAAGTGAGGCGGCAAAATTGGTACGGCGTGGGGAAAAAAAGGAAGTAAACTCACGTTTTCACTGTTCTGACAAGGGGGACAAGGTCCGAAACAGCCACACCAGCACTATAGTGTCTGTCAGGAATACATGTGTGTCTCTTTAAATACACCTTACTTCACCCCACTCCCCCTAAAATGTAAGCTCTTTTGAGCTATGCCCTAAGCACCTTCTGTTCCTGTACACCCGACTTATTGTGCTGCACAAACTTGTTCATTAGTCCACCTATTGTACGGTGCTGCAGAATTTCTTGTCACTTAATAACTAATAATAATAATAATCTTTGTACAGCGGAGGGTTAAGGAAATTCACAATTTACAAGATTTTTTTTATTCATGAAAACACATGAATGAAACTACTCAGCTCAAACTAAACATGTTGCAGTACAGTGATATCACACGAGAGTTGGGGTTTTTGTTCACACACTGGTGCATCCAGAATAATTACGATAAATAGAAAGGGCTTTCTTGCACCACAATCTGGAATTACGGTTAGGAATGCTGTGTAGTTGCCTTTACAATCTGACGAAGATCTCTTTTTAAAGCCATCAAAACTGTACATCTGTGTTTGTTTATTAATTGCCTAGCAATGAGAGCAAAGCCTATACATTTATTAAACACCCACCTTCTTCCCCTTAATGTAACATCCCCATGGATAAAAATTATAAATGATGAGAAATTGGATGGATTAGAATCAGACAGTGTTTAACAGAACAGTATGAATTGCCGCTTCTGTAGACACACAACAAATATCCCCGTTCTATTAACCCTTAATAATACGCACATAGTCAGACACTGGAAAGTGGCCTGCGTATTTTAAAGGTTCAAATCCCAGTATACGTGGGTAGCTGGACATAACGTTTCCACTCCCGCAAATACCATCATCGGAGGAGCTTATAGTACACTGAAATCCACCCTTTAAATTGCATTAATAATCAACATTAAAAGGGTTTGAATAGCCAGAACATAGCTGGATTCTAAACATTCATTTATTTTTATAAAATACACATTTTCAAAAGATGTTTAAATAATTCAGTTAATGCATTATACTGTATACATAGCGCTGCCTGCCCGCTGGCAGTATTACTTTTTATTAGCCAAATAATATTTCTAGGATTTATTTCTTCCTTTTCAGGGGGGCATTAATAAAGCCCCCACAGGAATGCCCGAGTGATAAAAGGCGAAATATCAAGTGTAGTCTGAAGTACACGGAGGCTCCAGCATAGCATGAGTCTCCGAATGTTGTATAAGTTACTCACTCGATCGCTTGGTCTCCTGGGGGTCACAATTACATTTGGTGCATAATTTATGGGCTAGCTTGCATATTGTGCAATGCTGATCTCACAAGAGCTATTATTACTGGGGGTTATAAGAGGCTAGTGAAGGAATATGGCATGCGGCCCTCGTTGCGAGGAGGGGAGGACGGACTCCCATGGGCTCTTCTATCACTGAAATCGAATTTTCATAGATCCAGGGTTAGGTATTATATTATTACATTTACATTGACAAAAAAAAAAACCAATAGGTGTTGGGGATAGAATTAGATGGGGTGACAATGATCCTTTTGTAAATTGATATCATGGCATGTCTAATACCCTTCCTTCAGACTAATTCAATATTCCCCAATACATCGAATGTTTGTCATAATTAAAATGAATATAAGAATTCTATTGTTATCTTGTCGAAGGGCTGTTACACCGTGGAGGTAACTTACACAGAACAATATTCGGAACACTGGACCTGAAAAAAATGACAATATTTTTGGATAAACACGCAAATCTATTTTTTTTCCAAAATATTAAAATATAAAATAATATATATTTTTTATTAATTTAAATATTAAAGCGTTTTAAAAATGTATTCAAATATTAAAAATAGAACAGTTAAGAACTTTTCTCTGACAATGTTTTTTATGAATATCTACAGTGATTACAGAGTAGTACTGTGTAAGTAGTGATAACTAATAAAAATCAAAATGCCTGTATTGGTTTATGACAATGTATTACAGTGTAATATTAAGGGGGACCTGACACTCCATCCCCCCCTGTAACCAGTCAGGTTATTTAGAAAGAGTATGAAATGTCTTCTATACATTGTGCTAACACTTTTCCTAGCAAATGTATAGACTGGAGGGTAAAACACATTTACAATTAGGTCTTTCTCCCACTTTGAAGCCAAATATTTGGTACAAACTCTATGCCGAAGAACTGATTGATAGGGAGAGCAGAAGGAACCTCCCACCAGTGCATGTGCGATGGTAACTCCCTGGCCAACACTGCTAGCGTCATAGTGCAGGAACAGAGCGATTGATGTCACTCTGACCAAATGCAGAGATGCTGGCAATGAAGCCAATTGTGTCGGCATCATGGAGAAGGTTTGCTTGCTTGGGGAGGTTTCACACAGCAGGACAAATCAGTGAAGACTGCGGGAAATGTGCGGGAGAGATTGTGTAAAGAGATCATGGCAGGGGAGCGGAGGGTCACGGGAAAGCGCGGCATAGATCGTGTAGAGAGATAATGGCAGGGGAGTGGAGAGTCACGGGAACGCGTGGGAGAGATCGTGTAGAGAGATAATGGCAGGGGAGCGGAGGGTCACGGGAACGCATGGGAGAGATCGTGTAGAGAGATAATGGCAGGGGAGCGGAGGGGAGCGGGAAAGCATGGCAGAGATCGTGTAGCGAGATAATGGCAGGGGAGCGGAGGGTCACGGGAAAGCGCGGGAGAGATCGTGTAGAGAGATAATGGCAGGGGAGCGGAGGGTCACGGGAAAGCGCGGGAGAGATTGTGTAGAGAGATAATGGCAGGTGGAGTCGCGGGTCACGGGAAAGCGCGGCAGAGATCGTGTAAAGAGATAATGGCAGGGGAGCGGAGGGCCATGAAACTGTCTCACAAATCCGTTTAAATATGTTCCGGTAATCTAATTGGAGAAAAAAAAACATTACCTAAAAGCTTTCACTCAAATGCAATTCTGTTATGCAGTATCTCTACTATGTCTGACTTGCATCGAATTTGTGGTTAAAGCAGTACAGGCTGAATGAAAGGATTCACACATTCTGGGCACATGTAAAAAGGGCACTCTAACCACCATAACCACTGCAGCTTGCTACTGCCAGCATTCCCCTGGCTCTATCCCCAGATTCTACATCAAAGTGCATTTAAGCAGTTTGGCACAAACCAAAGGTCCCACAGGTGCTGGTGGCTTAGCCAATTGCTAACTAGTAAGTTAAAGGAACACTATTGCGTTAGAAATACAAATCTATTGCAGTAGAAACCTGTGTCGAGACTACCTTGGTGCTGCCGCCAGCCGTCCTCCAGCGACGTCATCCTCAAGGGTTCGCCTCCAGGGTTCTGGTCCAAACCAATGCTCCTCATAGAGTAAAACGAGATGCGCACACACAAAGTCTGCCGCATATGCATCCAGTCATACTCTTCTCATAGTAGAGCATTGGATTCATATAAAACTGCGATGATTTACGTTGAAGGGTTAAAACTACAGGGCAACTGCACCCAGACCACGTCACTGCTTCTAGTGGTCCTTTAATGTTAATTGTGTTCAAATCTGGAAACATTCATTGTCTGAGCAGGTCAGTAGACACCCAACCAATGGCCGCCATCCAAATGTGGCCAACATTGATATCGCTAATGTGGAAATGTTTGAATGGATTATGGAGTTTTTTTTTTTTTTATTAAATATGGACACCAGGTAAAACAGAACAAAATACTATTTCCCTGCACCGGAGCTTGTTTAGCTCTTTGAGAAGCAGAGGTATGAATTGCTTTGGACACACGTCTGATTCTCAAGTGGTTAAACCTTGTTACAAAAGCCAGGGCAACACCGATTCTTGAAACGATCCCATAACGAGGAGCCAATTCTGAAAATCTAGGGCCGTTGGCAGGTTTTGGGAGTCCAATATCCAACAATTTGTTATTTTACTTCATGGGTTGTGGTGACAAAACGATGCAAGTCAGATGTTCTTTGGCATAAAATGAGCCTAAACTCTGGAAACGGGCCTCCTTTTATAAATGCACATCTAAAGACTTGCCTTTTAATGATAAGTGAGGCAGCAGCTGTAAAATGGCATTACAGATACACATGGCATTGTCGTAGTGCAAAGTACTAATGACTATACAGTGCACTGGAAGTATAGTACAAAGACACAGAAACTAGATTAGTCAGTAGACATCATAATGATTTACTTTGTAGCGCTGATGCACACACATGCAATAGAAAAGGCTCATCTGGTGTTGTTCTTTATAATATAACTTGAGAGTGAATTCATACAAAGAGGCTTCTAGACACACAGGAGGCCTCTGCCTGGTGTTCTTTCTTTCTCTGCAGTTTTTTTGTTGCATCCATTCCTTTCGAGCACAGAGGGGGGGTAGAGCAGTCGTTACGCTCAGCCTTACCCCACTACCCACCTATGTGATATGCAGCTGGGTGCCACGTTTGGAAGGAAATGCAGCAAATATATCACTTCATCTGCTATGATGTGCTCCGTGACATTCTTCCACTCTCAGTTCCCATCGGAGAAGAATGGACTTTCAAGATACAAACTCTGTTACAAATGGACAATCTGACACAACGAGTGGAGGAAGAAGTAAGAGTTCAGCTCAAGCAGTATTATACGGGTACGTCATCGCAAAAGTCACAAGAATAAAAGGTCAACTTGACAGTAAGGACATTTATCTCAGTTTTAGAGTCAACTGGGAGTTTCCCCCGCAACATGGAGCCCCTGGATATATGTTCATGTACTTCTCCAAACTAATCCAATAAAATCCACCTGCTCTTACTATAGATCAAAACCAGGAAGAATCGAAGACTGGAAATCCAGAGATAGGCTGTATTCCGGTAATAAAGGAGAATGGTGCATTGCGCTTATCCTCTTTACTTGTTGAAAAACTGGCCTAACCAACTTGTGTCAGAAAGTGTTTAATAATATTTTATTTGAAATGACTTCAGCGACGATGAGGGCATTCTTTGAAAGTCCCAGACTGGAGAAGACAAACTCAAACGTTGACTGCTTGAATTTGGTTACGTTCACTGCTTGAATTTTTTACCAAATGTCCTTGGGTAAACGTCGTTTGAGGGATCCTTACCCAGCACTCTGGACCATGAGATGAAGCAGTAAAAACATCAACACCTATTGATGCAGGATGCCGTTAATCATTACCCACCAGTAAGGGGGGCGGGGGCTAATATCTCTCTTGCTCTACCACCCCGATAAATTATACTTCGTAAAACTATAGACTACTAAGATATCTAATTACAGAAAAAAAAGTTTTATACAAACAGAAATTCTTGGTGAAGTTCTAAAAGTGGATGAATCACCATGGAAACAATAGAATGCCTTTGCCGATATTTCCCGTTTTAGAAACTTGCCCTATAACACGCCTAATATGCAAGTAACTCTTTATTCCAGTGAGAGCTAAGCTTTTCGGGACTCTTCCTATCGCAAACTACATTTCCCAGAGTGCTTAGTCATCTAAATGATATGTCACCGCTGGCCTAGTTAATGTGCAGCTTCTACCCATGGACAATAGTGTATATCTCTGACCATAATACACACGTAGCAGAACTGGCCTTGTAATATGGGCTGTACAGCGTAAACTAATGAGCCATGCAAACTGTATGCAGGGCCTTTGCGTTGCATTCTTTGCATAAGAGTAACATATCTTCTAAAAATAAATTGTACTATTAGTTTTTGTTTTTTTCTGACCTCCTTGGCCTTATGCCATTACGTGTCACGTGGTTCTCATCGGAAACACGGGTAATATCACATTGAGGCTATAACAATGTACAGGATCAATAGACAGAAGCAAAATAAGCAAAATCAGATTTGTTTTTTCCTTCAAAAAACAAACAACATTGACAGCATAACCCTCGAAGATGGCAGTATATCGCATCCCGATGACATCACGTTTTGTTTGCTTGACACAGAGTACCCGGAGAGATTTCACGCTCGCTTCTTCAACAGACAATAAATTACACCTGATTTATTAAATGTGTTGTCATCAAGAGATTTGAACTGATGCCAAAAAAAAATCTGCATTTTGATAAATGAACCCCTTCAAACTGTTCATATGGAGCTACATAAAAAAAGAAGAATTATGGATAAAATTGCTGCAAACAGAAGGAAAACGTGGTCCCAGCAGTGAGACTGGAGTTGTAAAGACGCTGGAATGGAACTATGACTGTATGTAAATAGAAGCCCTCAGCGTAAGGTTCAAATCACCCTGCATTCCTGTTCTATGTCTCCCGGAGGACAGAGGACCCATCCATTTATGCTGAGGAGGATACTTGTGGCGGTGGGGGAAATTATTTGTAAATAATAATTAATTAATGAGATGTTAAATAATAGATGTGTTTGGGTAATGATGTTGGCAAATTGTCTGTTCCTTGTTTTTTCAAGTTAATCTTCAGAGAGGGAAAATGAGAAACACGAGGTGGGGTGAGGGTGAGCGACATGTAATATACAGCTGCATTTTGAGCAGAATTTTAACCAGCATTGGTGTGGAGTCTGTGGACGCGAATGCTTGATGGAGACTACATAGGAAAAAGGAGACATTGTACTGTAATGAGACACTAATTTTCTTGTACAGATCTCTCATTTCATGACAGAGGAGAATTATCGAGTGTACTTGGCCCTGTGCATCGTACAGGGGCTCCTACCATTTGTTTTTAAGGTAGACCAAAATGGTCCTTTATCCTATAGCTAGTTGGCCAGATTGACCAAAGTCGAGCCAGGACAAGGCCAGCTGTGATGTAAATTCACTACGCATTCTGTATTCTGCGTGAAATTTTTTTCTTTATTCACTCACGTCCCATGACACGCCACGGGTAGGATTTCCCTTTTTTTATGTTTTAAAAAAAAGAAATACAAAAAAGACAAGCTTTATCTACTAAAGTGTGAACTGTTGGGAATTCAAAGTGAGTTTCACAGTAACATAGAAACATAGAATGTGACGGCAGATAAGAACCATTCGGCCCATCTAGTCTGCCCAATTTTCTAAATACTCTCATTAGTCCCTGACCTTATCTTATAGTTATATATTTAAACCTTAGAGAATAAACCAGACTGTTGACATTTCGCATTGCTTGGAGGAAATGTGTATCTGATGGTCCAGCATCATGAGATTTGGGATTTGAGCCTTTCTGGCACAGATCTCATTGTTTGTGCTTTTATACAATGTGTTATCCCAGTGTTCTGTGTAGGTCCCGGGACCCATATCCATTTATTGAGGATTCAGGACACCCATCGGCTCTGTCTTTTTCAGTGTCCACCAACACTGGCTACACTACCGGAATAAATATGCTTGTGTCGTGGAATGTGCATGAATCACAGCGACACATTACATAAAATCACAGCACAACAACTGTAAACATCCATATGAAATATTAATTGGGATATGCAATGTTAATCAACATTATAATGACGTACACTAAGTAATCAAACATTTAAGATAAGATAGGGTAAATACTGACACAGCAAGACGCAGAGCCAGTGCAGTTAGAAGGCTGTTCCCATTAAGGAGCTCAGAAACAGTTAAAATGATAGAATGGTGTTAGGAAGAAACGGACCCTGAGATCTGTATAGTCATAAAATATGTACAATGCAAAGTCTGCAAAAATAATGTCCTTCTAGTGCAGTGGTTCTCAACCAAGTTTGGTCCTGAAGCTATTTTCGTGGATCATCAGTGGTTGGAAGAGGCAAATCCTATTTATGATTGCCCAAGGCATCTGCCAATAATAAATTGTATACGGAAGCAGCATTTCCTTACGCAGTGTAATGGAGACCGCGTTACATAAAGAAGAAGCTAATTAAGGTGCTTTGATAAATTTACTTTAATGTTAATTATATTACACTAACACCACTGTTCTCACGAATCCTTTCAACACATTTCTTCTTAGCCTGGTTGCCTCCAAGGGCCCAAGGCTACGGTCACTGGCTGACCTTACCTCGATAAAACAATCACATGTTTGAGATACATAGTGATTTGTCCACCGTTGAAGTTGAGTTTTACTATTTCCTGATTTAGTGCAGGGACAGACTTGATACATTATCCAAAAATGTTTTTGTGCAAAGATAAAAATGATAGATGTATTTTCACCGAAAGGGTAAATGATTTACAAACAAATCTAGCTCATCAACACCATCGTTATACATGATATAAAAGTACAAAAAAAGTAGATATTTTACCACTAAAAGATTAAATCATTTGCTGGGATTCCATAGCAATGCTCACATCAACATAAAAACAAGAATGCAGCACAGACCTAGAATGAAGACCTGTTTATATGTTTACACATCAACAACGCCATAAAAGAATACAATTATACGTATTATTAATTATCCATGTTCAGAAGAGCATGGGCTTGGACAACTGTGGGCTTCAGCTGATTTGTAGTCTGTGTTTAGAGAGAGTAATATATAATAAACCCAGACGCAAAGTCACCATGGAAGGGAAAAAACAAATTAGGACTGTTCCTAGACTTTGGATGTATATCTGAAGGTACGTGAATATACGCAGGGGCGTATTAGCCGCGAGGCAAACAAGGCATTTGCCTTGGGCGGCATTTTCCAGGGGGCGGCAAAAAAAGCCGCCCCCCAAATGCCCAAGGCAAATGTCTTGTTAGCCTTGCGGCTAACAGACATGCCGGGCTGCTTCTGGGCGGTCGGGCGGCGCTGCTGGGCGGGCGGCGAGGGAGCACTCCCCCTGAGCTGTCTGCTCAGCTCCCTCGCGCGCCGCAGAGTGAGGCTGGGAGCCGGAATATGACGTCATATTCCGGCTCCGCCTCCCAGCCTCACTGTGCGGCGCGCGAGGGAGCTGAGCAGACAGCTCAGGGGGAGTGCTCCCTCGCCGCCCGCCCAGCAGCGCCGCCCGACCGCCCAGCAGCCACTGGACCACCAGGGAGAAAGATGACCCCCCCAGCATTCCCAAAGGTAAGGAGGCTGGGGGGGTTAAAGTAAAAAAAAAAAAAAAGGTGTTAATGTGAGTGAGTGTGTGTGTGTGTCTGTGAGTGTGTGTGTGTGTGTCTGTGAGTGTGTGTGTGTGTCTGTGAGTGTGTGTGTGTGTGTCTGTGAGTGTGTGTGTGTGTGTGTCTGTTAGTGAGTGTGTGTGTGTGTGTCTGTTAGTGAGTGTGTGTGTGTGTGTCTGTTAGTGAGTGTGTGTGTGTGTCTGTTAGTGAGTGTGTGTGTGTGTCTGTTAGTGTTAGTGTGTGTGTGTCTGTTAGTGTGTGTGTGTCTGTTAGTGAGTGGGTGTCTGTTAGTGAGTGGGTGTCTGTTAGTGAGTGGGTGTCTGTTAGTGAGTGTGGGTGTCTGTGAGTGTGGGTGTCTGTGAGTGTGGGTGTCTGTGACTGTGGGTGTCTGTGAGTGTGGGTGTCTGTGAGTGTGGGTGCCTGTGAGTGTGGGTGCCTGTGAGTGTGGGTGCCTGTGAGTGTGTGTGTGTTTTGCCTGTGAGTGTGTGTGTCTGTTAGCGAGTGTGTGTTTCTGTTAGCGAGTATGTGTGTCAGTGAATGTGTGTGTATTTAGAATGCGGGGCGGGGTAAAGGTTGGGTGGGGGCGCCGCGCGGGGGGGGGGGCGCTTGAGTTTTGTGCTGCCTAGGGCAGCACAAAACCAGGATACACCACTGAATATACGGGCGTGCTGTATAATAATGTGCAGCCACCCAAAAATGATAAATGTTCTAACAATGACACTCTATTAAAATGTTAATTTGTAAACAGTCTATCACTAAGAGTGTACATTTAATGATATTAGTGTTTGGGTCACCTGTATGCAAGCAGGAATTTCGATTATATGCAACGTACCACTTGCCAATCTCGCTCCTGTATCCGTAGATTAGGAGTCAATTCCAGACCGTGCCACCCTGTAAATCTGCCTATGCACCCAGAGAATCTATCCAGATCTAGACTGAGAAAATCTGTCCATTCTACCTGGAATGCTTAGAATCTGTCTGTTTACTCTGAAACCCAGATATTCTGTCCATTCTACCTGGAATGCTTAGAATCTGTCCGTTTACTCTGAAACCCAGATAATCTGTCCATTCTACCTGGAATGCTTAGAATCTGTCTGTTTACTCTGAAACCCAGATAATCTGTCCATTCTACCTGGAATGCTTAGAATCTGTCCGTTTACTCTGAAACCCAGATAATCTGTGCATTCTACCTGGAATGCTTAGAATCTGTCCGTTTACTCTAGAACCCAGATAATCTGTCCATTCTACCTGGAATGCTTAGAATCTGTCCGTTTACTCTAGAACCCAGATAATCTGTCCATTCTACCTGGAATGCTTAGAATCTGCCCGTTTACTCTGAAACCCAGATATTCTGTCCATTCTACCTGGAATGCTTAGAATCTGTCAATTTACTCTGGAACCCAGATAATCTGTGCATTCTACCTGGAATGCTTATAATCTGCCCGTTTACTCTGGAACCCAGATAATCTGTCCATTCTACCTGGAATGCTTATAATCTGTCCGTTTGCTCTGGAACCCAGATAATCTGTCCATTCTACCTGGAAAGCTTAGAATCTGTCCGTTTGCTCTGGAACCCAGATAATCTGTCCATTCTACCTGGAATGCTTAGAATCTGTCAGTTTGCTCTGGAACCCAGATAATCTGCCCATTCTACCTGGAATGCTTAGAATCTGTCAGTTTGCTCTGGAACCCAGATAATCTGTGCATTCTACCTGGAATGCTTAGAATCTGCCCGTTTACTCTGAAACCCAGATAATCTGTCCATTCTTCCTGGAATGCTTAGAATCTGTCTGTTTGCTCTGGAACCCAGATAATCTGTGCATTCTACCTGGAATGCTTAGAATCTGTCTGTTTGCTCTGGAACCCAGATATTCTGTCCATTCTACCTGGAATGCTTAGAATCTGTCCGTTTGCTCTGGAACCCAGATAATCTGCCCATTCTACCTGGAATGCTTAGAATCTGTCCGTTTGCTCTGGAACCCAGATAATCTGCCCATTCTACCTGGAATGCTTAGAATCTGTCAGTTTGCTCTGGAACCCAGATAATCTGCCCATTCTACCTGGAATGCTTAGACTCTGCCCGTTTACTCTGAAACCCAGATAATCTGCCCATTCTACCTGGAATGCTTAGAATCTGTCCATTTGCTCTGGAACCCAGATAATCTGTCCATTCTACCTGGAATGCTTAGAATCTGTCCGTTTGCTCTGGAACCCAGATAATCTGTCCATTCTACCTGGAATGCTTAGAATCTGCCCGTTTACTCTGGAACCCAGATAGTCTGTGCATTCTACCTGGAATGCCTAGAATCTGCCCGTTTACTCTGGAACCCAGATAATCTGTCCATTCTACCTGGAATGCTTAGACCCTGCCCGTTTACTCTGAAACCCAGATCATCTGCCCATTCTACCTGGAATGCTTAGAATCTGTCCGTTTGCTCTGGAACCCAGATAATCTGTCCATTCTACCTGGAATGCTTAGAATCTGCCCGTTTACTCTGGAACCCAGATAATCTGTCCATTCTACCTGGAATGCTTAGAATCTGTCCGTTTACTCTGAAACCCAGATAATCTGTGCATTCTACCTGGAATGCCTAGAATCTGCCCGTTTACTCTGGAACCCAGATAATCTGTCCATTCTATCTGGAATGCTTAGAATCTGTCCGTTTACTCTAGAACCCAGATAATCTGTCCATTCTACCTGGAATGCTTAGACTCTGCCCGTTTACTCTGAAACCCAGATAATCTGCCCATTCTACCTGGAATGCTTATAATCTGTCCGTTTGCTTTGGAACCCAGATAATCTGTCCATTCTACCTGGAATGCTTAGAATCTGTCCGTTTACTCTGAAACCCAGATAATCTGTGCATTCTACCTGGAATGCCTAGAATCTGCCCGTTTACTCTGGAACCCAGATAATCTGTCCATTCTACCTGGAATGCTTAGACTCTGCCCGTTTACTCTGAAACCCAGATAATCTGTCCATTCTACCTGGAATGCTTAGAATCTGCCCGTTTACTCTGAAACCCAGATAATCTGTCCATTCTACCTGGAATGCTTAGAATCTGTCTGTTTACTCTGAAACCCAGATAATCTGTCCATTCTACCTGGAATGCTTAGAATCTGTCCGTTTACTCTAGAACCCAGATAATCTGTGCATTCTACCTGGAATGCTTAGAATCTGTCAGATTACTCTGAAACCCAGATAATCTGTCCATTCTACCTGGAATGCCTAGAATCTGCCCGTTTACTCTGGAACCCAGATAATCTGTCCATTCTACCTGGAATGCTTAGAATCTGTCCGTTTACTCTGAAACCCAGATAATCTGTCCATTCTACCTGGAATGCCTAGAATCTGCCCGTTTACTCTGGAACCCAGATAATCTGTCCATTCTACCTGGAATGCTTAGAATCTGTCCGTTTACTCTGAAACCCAGATAATCTGTGCATTCTACCTGGAATGCCTAGAATCTGCCCGTTTACTCTGGAACCCAGATAATCTGTCCATTCTACCTGGAATGCTTAGAATCTGCCCGTTTACTCTGAAACCCAGATAATCTGTCCATTCTACCTGGAATGCTTAGACTCTGCCCGTTTACTCTAGAACCCAGATAATCTGTCCATTCTACCTGGAATGCTTAGAATCTGTCCGTTTACTCTGAAACCCAGATATTCTGTCCATTCTACCTGGAATGCTTAGAATCTGCTCGTTTACTCTGGAACCCAGATAATCTGTCCATTCTACCTGGAATGCTTAGAATCTGCCCGTTTACTCTGAAACCCAGATAATCTGTCCATTCTACCTGGAATGCTTAGACTCTGCCCGTTTACTCTAGAACCCAGATAATCAGTCCATTCTACCTGGAATGCTTAGAATCTGCCCGTTTACTCTGAAACCCAGATAATCTGTGCATTCTACCTGGAATGCTTAGAATCTGTCCGTTTACTCTGGAACCCAGATAATCTGTCCATTCTACCTGGAAAGCTTAGAATCTGTCCGTTTGCTCTGGAACCCAGATAATCTGTCCATTCTACCTGGAATGCTTAGAATCTGTCAGTTTGCTCTGGAACCCAGATAATCTGCCCATTCTACCTGGAATGCTTAGAATCTGTCAGTTTGCTCTGGAACCCAGATAATCTGTGCATTCTACCTGGAATGCTTAGAATCTGCCCGTTTACTCTGAAACCCAGATAATCTGTCCATTCTACCTGGAATGCTTAGAATCTGTCTGTTTGCTCTGGAACCCAGATAATCTGTGCATTCTACCTGAATGCTTAGAATCTGTCTGTTTGCTCTGGAACCCAGATATTCTGTCCATTCTACCTGGAATGCTTAGAATCTGTCCGTTTGCTCTGGAACCCAGATAATCTGCCCATTCTACCTGGAATGCTTAGAATCTGTCCGTTTGCTCTGGAACCCAGATAATCTGCCCATTCTACCTGGAATGCTTAGAATCTGTCCGTTTGCTCTGGAACCCAGATAATCTGCCCATTCTACCTGGAATGCTTAGAATCTGTCAGTTTGCTCTGGAACCCAGATAATCTGCCCATTCTACCTGGAATGCTTAGACTCTGCCCGTTTACTCTGAAACCCAGATAATCTGCCCATTCTACCTGGAATGCTTAGAATCTGTCCGTTTGCTCTGGAACCCAGATAATCTGTCCATTCTACCTGGAATGCTTAGAATCTGCCCGTTTACTCTGGAACCCAGATAATCTGTGCATTCTACCTGGAATGCCTAGAATCTGCCCGTTTACTCTGGAACCCAGATAATCTGTCCATTCTACCTGGAATGCTTAGACCCTGCCCGTTTACTCTGAAACCCAGATCATCTGCCCATTCTACCTGGAATGCTTAGAATCTGTCCGTTTGCTCTGGAACCCAGATAATCTGTCCATTCTACCTGGAATGCTTAGAATCTGCCCGTTTACTCTGGAACCCAGATAATCTGTCCATTCTACCTGGAATGCTTAGACTCTGCCCGTTTACTCTGAAACCCAGATAATCTGTCCATTCTACCTGGAATGCTTAGAATCTGTCCGTTTACTCTGAAACCCAGATAATCTGTGCATTCTACCTGGAATGCCTAGAATCTGCCCGTTTACTCTGGAACCCAGATAATCTGTCCATTCTATCTGGAATGCTTAGAATCTGTCCGTTTACTCTAGAACCCAGATAATCTGTCCATTCTACCTGGAATGCTTAGACTCTGCCCGTTTACTCTGAAACCCAGATAATCTGCCCATTCTACCTGGAATGCTTATAATCTGTCCGTTTGCTTTGGAACCCAGATAATCTGTCCATTCTACCTGGAGTGCTTATAATCTGTCCGTTTACTCTGAAACCCAGATAATCTGTGCATTCTACCTGGAATGCCTAGAATCTGCCCGTTTACTCTGGAACCCAGATAATCTGTCCATTCTACCTGGAATGCTTAGACTCTGCCCGTTTACTCTGAAACCCAGATAATCTGTCCATTCTACCTGGAATGCTTAGAATCTGCCCGTTTACTCTGAAACCCAGATAATCTGTCCATTCTACATGGAATGCTTAGAATCTGTCTGTTTACTCTGAAACCCAGATAATCTGTCCATTCTACCTGGAATGCTTAGAATCTGTCCGTTTACTCTAGAACCCAGATAATCTGTGCATTCTACCTGGAATGCTTAGAATCTGTCAGTTTACTCTGAAACCCAGATAATCTGTCCATTCTACCTGGAATGCCTAGAATCTGCCCGTTTACTCTGGAACCCAGATAATCTGTCCATTCTACCTGGAATGCTTAGAATCTGTCCGTTTACTCTGAAACCCAGATAATCTGTGCATTCTACCTGGAATGCCTAGAATCTGCCCGTTTACTCTGGAACCCAGATAATCTGTCCATTCTACCTGGAATGCTTAGAATCTGCCCGTTTACTCTGAAACCCAGATTATCTGTCCATTCTACCTGGAATGCTTAGACTCTGCCCGTTTACTCTAGAACCCAGATAATCTGTCCATTCTACCTGGAATGCTTAGAATCTGTCCGTTTACTCTGAAACCCAGATATTCTGTCCATTCTACCTGGAATGCTTAGAATCTGCCCGTTTACTCTGGAACCCAGATAATCTGTCCATTCTACCTGGAATGCTTAGAATCTGCCCGTTTACTCTGAAACCCAGATAATCTGTCCATTCTACCTGGAATGCTTAGACTCTGCCCGTTTACTCTAGAACCCAGATAATCTGTCCATTCTACCTGGAATGCTTAGAATCTGCCCGTTTACTCTGAAACCCAGATAATCTGTGCATTCTACCTGGAATGCTTAGAATCTGTCCGTTTACTCTAGAACCCAGATAATCTGTCCATTCTACCTGGAATGCTTAGAATCTGTCCGTTTACTCTGAAACCCAGATAATCTGTGCATTCTACCTGGAATGCTTAGAATCTGTCCGTTTACTCTGAAACCCAGATAATCTGTCCATTCTACCTGGAATGCTTAGAATCTGTCCGTTTACTCTAGAACCCAGATAATCTGTCCATTCTACCTGGAATGCTTAGAATCTGTCCGTTTACTCTAGAACCCAGATAATCTGTCCATTCTACCTGGAATGCTTAGAATCTGCCAGTTTACTCTGAAACCCAGATAATCTGTGCATTCTACCTGGAATGCTTAGAATCTGTCCGTTTACTCTAGAACCCAGATAATCTGTCCATTCTACCTGGAATGCTTAGAATCTGTCCGTTTACTCTAGAACCCAGATAATCTGTCCATTCTACCTGGAATGCTTAGAATCTGTCCGTTTACTCTAGAACCCAGATAATCTGTCCATTCTACCTGGGATGCTTAGAATCTGTCCGTTTACTCTAGAACCCAGATAATCTGTCCATTATACCTGGAATGCTTAGAATCTGTCCGTTTGCTCTGGAACCCAGACAATCTGTGCATTCTACCTGGAATGCTTAGACTCTGCCCGTTTACTCTGAAACCCAGATAATCTGTCCATTCTACCTGGAATGCTTAGAATCTGTCCGTTTACTCTAGAACCCAGATAATCTGTCCATTCTACCTGGAATGCTTAGAATCTGTCCGTTTACTCTAGAACCCAGATAATCTGTCCATTCTACCTGGAATGCTTAGAATCTGCCAGTTTACTCTGAAACCCAGATAATCTGTGCATTCTACCTGGAATGCTTAGAATCTGTCCGTTTACTCTAGAACCCAGATAATCTGTCCATTCTACCTGGAATGCTTAGAATCTGTCCGTTTACTCTGAAACCCAGATAATCTGTCAATTCTACCTGGAATGCTTAGAATCTGTCCGTTTACTCTGAAACCCAGATAATCTGTCCATTCTACCTGGAATGCTTAGAATCTGTCCGTTTACTCTGAAACCCAGATAATCTGTCCATTCTACCTGGAATGCTTAGAATCTGTCCGTTTACTCTGAAACCCAGATAATCTGTCCATTCTACCTGGAATGCTTAGAATCTGTCCGTTTACTCTGAAACCCAAATAATCTGTCCATTCTACCTGGAATGCTTAGAATCTGTCCGTTTACTCTGAAACCCAGATAATCTGTCCATTCTACCTGGAATGCTTAGAATCTGCCCGTTTACTCTGAAACCCAGATAATCTGTGCATTCTACCTGGAATGCTTAGAATCTGTCTGTTTGCTCTGGAACCCAGATATTCTGTCCATTCTACCTGGAATGCTTAGAATCTGTCCGTTTGCTCTGGAACCCAGATAATCTGCCCATTCTACCTGGAATGCTTAGAATCTGCCCGTTTACTCTGAAACCCAGATAATCTGTGCATTCTACCTGGAATGCTTAGAATCTGTCTGTTTGCTCTGGAAACCAGATATTCTGTCCATTCTACCTGGAATGCTTAGAATCTGTTCGTTTGCTCTGGAACCCAGATAATCTGTCCATTCTACCTGGAATGCTTAGACTCTGCCCGTTTACTCTGGAACCCAGATAATCTGCCCATTCTACCTGGAATGCTTAGAATCTGTCCGTTTACTCTGAAACCCAGATAATCTGCCCATTCTACCTGGAATGCTTAGAATCTGTCCGTTTGCTTTGGAACCCAGATAATCTGTCCATTCTACCTGGAATGCCTAGACTCTGCCTGTTTACTCTGAAACCCAGATAATCTGTGCATTCTACCTGGAATGCTTATAATCTGTCCGTTTACTCTGAAACCCAGATAATCTGTCCATTCTACCTGGAATGCTTATAATCTGTCCGTTTACTCTGAAACCCAGATAATCTGCCCATTCTACCTGGAATGCTTATAATCTGTCCGTTTACTCTGAAACCCAGATAATCTGTCCATTCTACCTGGAATGCTTAGAATCTGTCCGTTTACTCTGAAACCCAGATAATCTGTCCATTCTACCTGGAATGCCTAGAATCTGCCCGTTTACTCTGAAACCCAGATAATCTGTCCATTCTACCTGGAATGCTTAGAATCTGTCCGTTTACTCTGGAACCCAGATAATCTGTCCATTCTACCTGGAATGCTTAGAATCTGCCCGTTTACTCTGAAACCCAGATAATCTGTGCATTCTACCTGGAATGCTTATAATCTGTCCGTTTACTCTGAAACCCAGATAATCTGCCCATTCTACCTGGAATGCTTATAATCTGTCCGTTTACTCTGAAACCCAGATAATCTGTCCATTCTACCTGGAATGCTTAGAATCTGTCCGTTTACTCTGAAACCCAGATAATCTGTCCATTCTACCTGGAATGCCTAGAATCTGCCCGTTTACTCTGAAACCCAGATAATCTGTCCATTCTACCTGGAATGCTTAGAATCTGTCCGTTTACTCTGGAACCCAGATAATCTGTCCATTCTACCTGGAATGCTTATAATCTGTCAGTTTACTCTGAAACCCAGATAATCTGTCCATTCTACCTGGAATGCTTATAATCTGTCCGTTTACTCTACAATCCCGGATAATCTGTCCATTCTACCAAGAATGTTAAGAATCTGTCCATTTATTCTGGAACCTAAAAATGATGTCCAGTCTTCCTGGAACACCTAGAATCTGTCCATTCACTCTGAAACTCTGAGAACCTGCCTATTGAGCCGGAAAACCTTAGAATCTACCTATTAAAAAGATCGTACCGATCTGCACCTTTAGTTTAAGAATTTAACTATTCATTTACAGAGCTTAGTGAATCTGCCAAGCTCTAAATTGATCTATCCATCTGTCCATCTGTAGATGAAGATAATTTGTTGATTCATCCTGGAACCAGGCCCGGACTGGCCATCGGGCAAACCGGGCAAATGCCCGGTGGGCCGCGATGGCCACGGGCCGAGGCCGGGGAGATCCAGCCGGTCTATGCAGGGCCGGCGCTATCTGAGCCCCGCTGTGTTGCATGTAGGGCCGGTGGGGAGATCAAAGATTTCCCTCACCGGCCCACATGCTCTCAAATGCGTCCGCCGGCGGGGAGAGAGAGAGGGAGGGAGGCGGACCCGGCAGAGCTCTAACTTGCAGCTCCGCCGGGTTTCTCTCGCGAGATCCGGGCCGTTGCCATAGCAACCGGCCGGGTCTCGAGAGCGTGAACTCTAGCCCCACAGGCTAGAGTTCACTTACCACGAGGACCACCAGGGATGGATGTCAGCTCCATAGCACAGTAAGATGTCAAACGTGCCACATCAGTTACAGTCTTCTTCAGCAGGAGTAGCCACCATGCTATACTCCACAGAGACTTCTGGTTTCTCATGCAGTGTTTCTCCAGGCTACAGGTAAGAAGGGAAGGGGAAGGGGAAGGGGGAGGGGATTAAAAAAAAAACACAACTCAATGTTGGCATTTACCTGCCTCCCCCCAATACACATTCCTTGCAAACACACACATCACCCTCACCCATCACCCTAACATTCACCCATCACCCTAACATACTCACACAGCACCCTAACACTCACACAGCACCCTAACATTCACCCATCACCCTAACATTCACCCATTACCCTAACATTCAACCATCACCCTAACATTCACCCATCACCCTAACATTCACCCATCACCCTAACATTCACCCATCACCCTAACATACTCACACAGCACCCTAACACTCACACAGCAACCTAACATTCACCCATCACCCTAACATTCACCCATCACCCTAACATTCAACCATTACCCTAACATTCACCCATCACCCTAACATTCACCCATCACCCTAACATTCACCCATCACCCTAACATACTCACACAGCACCCTAACATTCACCCATCACCCTAACATACTCACACAGCACCCTAACATTCACCCATCACCCTAGCATACTCACACAGCACCCTAACACTCACACAGCACCCTAACATACTCACCCATCACCCTAACATACTCACCCATCACCCTAACATACTCACCCATCACCCTAACATACTCACCCATCACCCTAACATACTCACCCATCAAACTAACATTCACCCATCACCCTAACACTCACACAGCACCCTAACATTCACCCATCACCCTAACATACTCACACAGCACCCTAACATTCACCCATCACCCGAACATACTCACACAGCACCCTAACATTCACCCATCACCCTAACATACTCACACAGCACCCTAACATTCACCCATCACCCTAACATACTCACACAGCACCCTAACACTCACACAGCACCCTAACATTCACCCAGCACCCTAACGTACTCACCCAGCACCCTAACGTACTCACCCAGCACCCTAACGTACTCACCCAGCACCCTAACGTACTCACTCAGCACCCTAACGTACTCACTCAACACCCTAACGTACTCACTCAGCACCCTAACGTACTCACTCAGCACCCTAACGTACTCACCAGCACCCTAACGTACTCACCCTAGCTCAAACAGCACCCTAACACTCACATAGCACCCTCACTCACATAGCACCCTAACACACACACAACCCTCACACAGCACCCTAACACACACACATCTCCTTCGCACAGCACCCTAACACATAGCACCCTCCCACACAACGTACTCACCAGCACCCTAACGTACTCACCAGCACCCTAACGTACTCACCCAGCACCCTAACGTACTCACCCAGCACCCTAACGTACTCACCCAGCACCCTAACGTACTCACCCAGCACCCTAACGTACTCACCCAGCACCCTAAAGTACTCACCCAGCACCCTAACGTACTCACCCTAGCTCAAACAGCACCCTAACACTCACACAGCACCCTCACTCACATAGCACCCTAACACACACACAACCCTCACACAGCACCCTAACACAGCACCCTAACACACACACACATCACCTTCGCACAGCACCCTAACACATAGCACCCTCACACACACATACTGCACCCTCCCACACACACAGCACCTTCCCACACACACTATACTCCTCACAAATGCACACTACACCCCTCACACACACAGCAGCCCCCAAACACGCTGCACCACTCACACACACACACTCACTAGATCTCCTATACGCACTCCTTCACACACACTAGATCCCCTACACACAGACGCTGCACCACCTACACACAAACTACATTTCTGACATACACACTCTGGATACCCTATGCACACACTAGATTCCATTTAAGCAAACACATAGTGTCTCCATAAATGGGATACCGTGAGTATCCCAATTATGGAAACCCCTGAGACAAGTTTCAAGCAAACACAACGCAAGCATGTTATTAAATTTGCTTGCGCTGTGCAGAACAAATACAGGGCCCTTTTCTCATGCCCTGGAAGAGCACTGAACCAACATGCTCACTTTGAGATGGGGCGTGCTTGTCATTGAGGAAGACAAAACACACCCTATTGGCCCCGCCCCCTTTTCAGTGGGCCGCTGTGAATAAAAAATGCCCGGGCCGAATTTTTTCCCCAGTCCGGCCCTGCCTGGAACCCAGAAATTCTGTCTACTACTTGGAACACCTAGAATCTGTTCATTCACTCTGGAACTCTGAGAATATGCCAATTGAACCTAGAACCCTTATGATAGATGTTGTAGAACTACAACTCCCATGATGTTTTGTGATTCTAAAGACATTCTAAAAGCATGCAAAGCATCATGGGAGATGTAGTTCTACAACACATAGGGATCTACCTATTGGGCACCTGTTCCTTAGAATCTTCCCATTAAAAAGTCGCCCAATCACCTTGAGCATGTTTATTCACATCAAAAGAATTTTCCTGTTCACCCAAAGATCCTACCAATCCGCACCTTCCATTCAAGAATCTAACTATTCATTCAGAGAGCTGAGTGAATCTGCCCTTTCAATATGAAATCTGAGGATCTGCCCCTTTACATGGAGGATCTGGGATAATAAAATATGTATCAAATCAAGGTGGCACCTAGAGCTTCCCTTCCCCAACAGTGGCCCATTCTGGGAATGTATGTACGCACTCACCCTGAAATGCTAGAAACTTTCTATTCACCAGAAGAATCTGCTCATTCTCTTGAGATCATAAAAAAAAAAACCTCACAGAATCTGCTCATTCACCCTGAAAATTTGGCATTCTAGCAGAAACCCAGACTTTAGGATCCAACCCTGAGACTTCCCATACATAGCAAGGGTTCTAGCATGCACTCCATGAAGGGGTAAGGAGGAAAGGGATCAGGGGATAAGAGGAAGGTTAGTGAAATTAGAGAAAAGAGATCCATTTAATATCAATTCATTTTGCAGAATGCTGACGCGGTCGACTCACTGCACAGAATTTATGGTTCATTGTAATGAGCGAGGGGGAAGAGAGAAAAAACAAGACCGTCAGCAAAAAAAGCAAATGAAAGGAAAGAGAGATGACTGTAGTCCCAGGGGAATCCCCTTGGTGTGAGGGTCCAACAGAGCCTGACAGTGAGATGGGGAAGAATTGCTAACAGGGAAGTGAAATCGACAGGGTACGGCAGAGGGTTAGAAATGTACCTGTAAAAAGAAGAAATGTGTCTTAATGGGTTTCAGAAAGAGTAGTAGATCCCTTGCAATGCCTTTCAGCAGAGGGTAAAAAAGTGAAAATGCAGAAAGGGCATTCAATATTGTTTGAAAAACAGGCTGCAAGGAACATCACTCCCGCAACAAAAACAAAACAAAAACACATTTAAAAGAAAGGAAACAGCCAGATTGGTTGTTAGTTTTTTATATATTGGGAGAGACATACCGCCTCCTCCCCCCAACAAAACTGAATTCTAATGATGATCTGCCTACTGACGCCATTTACATGCACCATTAAACATGGATACCTTTCAGATTTATTGGTTATTACCCAGAAAGTCCTTGCAAGGAGACAACCCAAAAGTGTGCAACTAGCATGGGAGCATGGTGGAGAGCAACTACAGTGAGGGAAAAAAAAGTATTTGATCCCCTGCTGATTTTGTACATTTGTCCACTGACAAAGAAATGATGAATCTATAATGTTAATGGTAGGTGTATTTTAACAGTGAGAGATAGAATAGCAAAAAAAAAAAAAAAAAGCCAGAAAACCGCATGTCAAAAAAGTTATACATTGATTTGCATGTTAATGAGTGAAATAATTATTTGATCCAATCAGCAAGATTTATGGCTCCCAGGTGTCTTTTATACAGGTAACAAGCTGAGATTAGGAGCACTCTCTTAAAGGGAGAGCTCCTAATCTCAGCTTGTTACCTGTATAAAAGACACCTGTCCACAGAAGCAATCAATCAATCGGATTCCAAACTCTCCACCATGGCCAAGACCAAAGAGCTGTCCAAGGATGTCAGGGACAAGATTGTAGACCTACACAAGGCTGGAATGGGCTACAGGACCATCCCCAAGCAGCTTGGTGAGTAGGTGACAACAGTTGGTGCGAATTTTTTGCAAATGGAAAAAAACACAAAATAACTGTCAGTCTCCTTCGGTCTGGTGCTCCATGCAAGATCTCACCTTGTGGAGAAAGGTGAGGAATCAGCCCAGAACTACACGGGAAGATCTTGTTAATAATCTCAAGGCAGCTGGGACCATAGTCACTAAAAAAAATATTGGTAACACACTACACCGTGAAGGACTGAAATCCTGCAGCGCCCACAAGGTATGTACATGCCCATCTGAAGTTTACCAATGAACATCTGAATGATTCAGAGGAGAACTGGGTGAAAGTGTTGTGGTCAGATGATACCAAAATCGAGCTCTTTGGTATCAACTCAACTCGCCGTGTTTGGAGGAGGAGAAATGCTGCCTATGACCCCAAGAACACCATCCCCATCGTCAAACATGGTGGTGGAAACATTATGCTTTGGGGGTGTTTTTCTGCTAAGGGGACAGGACAACAGCACCACATCAAAGGGACAATAGAAAGGGCCATGTACCGTCAAATCTTGGGTGAGAAACTTCTTCCCACAGCCAGGGCATTGAAAAGGGGTCGTGGATGGGTATTCAAGCATGACAATGACCCAAAACACACAGCCAAGGCAACAAAGGAGTGGCTCAAGAAGAAGCACATTAAGGTCCTGGAGTGGCCTAGCCAGTCTCCAGACCTTAATCTCATAGAAAATCTGTGGAAGAAGCTGAAAGTTCGAGTTGCCAAATGTTAGCCTCGAAAACTTAATGGCTTGGAGAGGATCTGCAAAGAGGAGTGGGACAAAATCCCTCCTGAGAGATTTGTACAATCCTGGTGGCCAACTACAAGAAACGTCTGACCTCTGTGATTGCCAACAAGGGTTTTGCCACCCAGTGCTAAGTCGAAGGTCGACATGCAAATCAATTTATAACTTCCTTGACATGCGTTTTTCTGGATTATTTTTGGGTTTTTTTGCCTCTCACTGTTATAATACACCTACCATTAAAATTATAGACTGATCATTTCTTTGTCAGTGGGCAAACGTTCAAAATCAGCAGGGGATCAAATACTTTTTTACCCTCACTGTAACTCTAAATGCTACTGACCCCCTCCAAGAGTATCAAAAAACACCCCTAGAATCCCCAAAACAAGTATTAAAACCTGGAATGTGCAAATCCGTCAAACTTCTGTGACATTTCATCCACTGGTCATTCCACAGACCACAGCTGGAGATCCACAGGGGAAGAAGGACTAGCTGTTGTGCAATCCATCGGACTGATGGACGATACCAACACGTATCTCAAAATACCTTACATTGGGATTAGAAGATGATTGTCGGACTTCCCAATGAAAGTTTTATTCAATAGACAGTCTGACTTTCTCTCTCTCTCTCCATCTCATCTTATGGAAAACTGAACAAACTCTATTTAGGCATGATGTGCGAAAAAACTGGTATAATCTGATGTTCCATCAGCAGATTAACAAATTCTTATAACAGTTTAAAAAAGAGATTCGGACTTTATTATAGTATAAATGAATAATAATAAAAAAATTAAAATGGTATAAATAATAATAATTAAAAAAAACAAACAAACACACTACCAATTAAATTATTTTTTATTAATACTACTTGCTTAAAGAGACACTACGGACCTTCCACATTACTGTCCTTTTTTCATTTTACAAAAAGTGCAGATTTCAGTAGAAATTGGCACATATATAAACGAACCTTGTTACACCCTCCTACCTGTCAATCAAACAACTTCCTCGTTTGTTTATCCCCGTTCCCAGAGCACCTGCCTTGTAAAGACCTCTCATTAAGATGCATTGGGAAGTCTGTGATTGGGCAGCCACAGAAAGTCTGGGAGGAGCTAGAAGGGGAGGGCTTGCAAAGGCTGCAGAGTTATTTTTAGATATGTCCCTCAATGAAAAAAATGCACAATTAAATTGATGCAAGTTTTAATTTGCGTATAAACAAAAGGGGGATTTTCATTTATTTATTGTATTTGGGCAGTGGTGTGTCCTTTTAAGGAAAATAAAAACAAATGGCCTGCTGATATCAATGGCTATCTGTATCTATGTCTGGTTTCAGACAATTAAATTTTCAAATTTTATCACCAAACTCATCAATTATCGACGTGGTTATATGAAAACTTTGCCACATATAGCCACGTGTTATAAATAACACAATTTTAGGGACCTGGAACATGCTAACCCTTAAAATGCAGTACCTTTCTAAGTGGTGCTGTCATCTGTTAGATGATTTCATAAACAAACCTTCAGAACTTCCACATATTTTGATATAAAAGTCAACAGAGCCACCCACGAATCCTAGCGCCCACATCAGACATAAGCCCTTAAAGTGCACTTTTATTTTGTTTCATTTTTTTTTTTCAGACTAAAATTAATCACTACAGCTATGGCAACCAATAAATAATTGAACATTTGACTTTAATTATTTAGGTAAAATGCTCAAAGATGTGCTGGCTCCGCGGTTTGAACTGTCTTTACAAGACGGTAGTGAGCAAACCTCGCTGGTGCAGGGAAACGGGCTAGTGATTACGTAGAGAAGCCAGATCAGCTCTCCTTGATGCTGCCTGTCATGATACAGGTACATATCTACAGCTTCAAACTTCGTCTTGAAAATATATATATTGAATTAATTCATACTGTATTATAAGAATATAATAAGTTGATAGAGAAATCACCATAATTCATATTTAAGCCCCTTTTAGAATACCGGTATATGTAATTATGAAGCCGCAGGGTAGCAGGCACACTGCACATACTCTGCAATTCGTTGGTGAGATCCCTTTTTCAGTGAGCTCTGTGGCCGAGTAGTCAGGACAGCATAGCATCCAGCTTGAGTGAATGACACACATTATCCCACCGAGAGCTCACATTTATAATGACAAAGATCACGGCATTAAGCAAACAAACATTATTCTGCAAACAATTCCTGCAAGTCCTGCCGCTGCAGCAAACTGTGGGCACCTCCGCTGCATTGACCTTTCTGCCAAAAGAATAATTATACGGTTTGTTTTTTTTATTTTACTTAATGTTTTCATTTTTTAAGTTCAAGACCAAAACCACTACAAAGAGTAAGGGAGGTACCTAAAAAAACAACAACAAAAACCCAACAACAGACCTTTACATATGGTGTCTTGTAGTTGGTGGGATTGTCAGGTCAATCTACAGGAGTTGGCTCCATTTACTAACTTCTCAAAATTTTACCTGTCGAGTTCCCATTGACTTTAAATTAAATATTGTTTTGTAAATATTCACACTGATTGCTTTCTTTTTTCACTGGAGAAACATTCTCATCTTGTCGGCCTATTTGTTTGGAGAATAAACCTCATGGTTACAAAGTTACATAGCTGAAAAGAGACGTGCGTCCATCAAGTTCAGCCTTCCTCACATTTGTTTTTGCTGTTGATCCAAAAGAAGGCAAAACAGCTAGTCTCAAGCGCTTCTAATTTTGCAACAAACTAGGAAGAAAAATCCTTCTTGACCCCAAAATAGCAGTCCCATATCTCCTTGGATCAAGCAGCTATTGCCCCAATAATTAGAAATTGTATCCCTGTATGTTATGTATTTGCAAGTATTTATCCAATTGCAGTTTAAACATCTGTATGGACTCTGATAAAACCACCTCTTTAGGCAGAGAATTCCATATCCTTATTACTCTTACTGTAAAAAAAACCTTTGCCTTGGATGAAATCTCCTTTCTTCAAGCCTAAATGTGTGACCTCGTGTCCTATGTATAGCCCTGTTTATGAATAGATTTCCAGATAATGGTTTGTACCGGCCCCGAATTTTTTTTTTTTTTTAACCTTTCTTCGTAACTAAAATGCTCCATTCCTTTTATCAATTTTGTAGTTTGTCTCTGCACGTTTTCTAGCGCCATGATATCCCTCTTTAGAACAGGTTCCCAAAGTTGCACAGCATATTCAAGGTGTGGTCTTGCCAGCTATTTATATCATCCTGAAAATGTATGCCCCTATTTATACATGACAAAACCTTACTGGCCTTAGCAACTGCAGATTAAAATTGCATTTGTTGCCTAATTTGTTGTCTATAACAATTCCCAAATCCTTCTCGTGTGTGGTTATCCCTTATTCACTACCATGTAAGGTGTAAGTTGCTTGTGCATTTTTGACCCCCAAGTGCATAACTTTGCATTTATCTGCATTAAATTTAATCTGCCATTTGAGTGCCCACTACCCCAGTCTATCTAAATCCCTCTGCAGCAAAAGCAATATCCTGCTCACATTATACTACTTTACAGAGTTTTGTGTCATCTGCAAACACTGAAACATGGCTTTCAATGCCAATTGCAAGATCATTTATAACATGTTAAATAGAAGCAGTCCCAAAATAGAACCCTGAGGGACACCACTTACCACTTTTGTCCAGCTTGAAAATGTACTATTAATGACAACTCGTTGTACTCTATCCTTAAGCCAATGTTCTACCCAAGAACAAGAATAATCATGTAGACCAATTTCTTTTAGTTTGAAGACTAGCCTATTGTAAGGAACCATTTCAAATACCTTGGCAAAATCCAACTGGTTCACATCCATTGCAACACCCTGATCTATACTTCTACTTCTTTGTAGCATGCAATTAGGTTAGTTTGATATGACATATGTTTCATAAAACCATGCTGATTATTGCTAATAACAAAGTTCTTCCCAATGAATTCATGAATATTACTTCAAATATTTTTCCGGTCACAGAAGTTAAGCTCACAGGTCTATAATTTCCAGGCAAGGATTTTAAACCCTGTTTATATATAGGAACAACATCTGCCTTCCTCCAATCCCCCGGTACAATACCTGAAACAAAAGAATCTTGAAAGATTAAATACAGAGGTTCACTTATTTCCCCACTTAGCTCCTTAAATACTTGTGGGTGAATACCGTCAGGCCCCGGAACTTTATTTACATTAATATTCTTTAACTGCTGTAGCACCTTGTCTTGAGTCATCCAATCACAAGTTTTCTGCAAGTTTTTTGCAGCAATTATTTCGGTCTACATTATGACAGATATTTGACGATTCCAAATTTTAGGCCCAAAGAGGTAAATCGGAGAGGTTTTTGTTTTTTTCCAAATCAATTTCTATAATTTGAAATTAATTTTTAATTCTCTATGAATTCCTAAGAATCCCACTTTACCAATTAACCCTCTCAGAGTTATTTATTAAAGAGAGAATTTGGGGGAATTCAAAGTACATTTCAAATTTAAGGCCAAATAGCTGACCCGGCCTAGAGTATAGATTACTGAGCTTTTTTGCGGATTGACTCCTTTGGCTTTGCATTTGAAATTAATTTTGAATTCCCAAAATTTCTAACTGTAGTAAATAACTGTGGCAGACTGGCAGGGGTTAATCCAAGGGCTCTCCGCTGGTAATCAGGATTCAGCATACAGAAGGCAGGACACACAGCATAATTCCCATTCCCAAGGACCACACGACACATAGCCTGGGAGTCAACTGACTATTTTTATTCACGGCTCCAGGAGTTAACTGTCAACTTTTAAATGTTCTGCAATATGACCTAAAGTGGCTAGGATTGCCACAATGCTCCTTTTATGACATTCTCCCATGCAAGGGAGGTACAATCGGTTCTCGATAAGGCCAGGGACTAATAAAAGTATTTAGAAAATTGTGCAGACTAGATGGGCCGAATGGTTCTTATTTGCCGTCACATTCTATGTTTCTATGGTAAACATTTTAAGATGCAGAATTCTTTTTGATCAGATTACAAGTAGAGCTTTGCAATAGTCCGATATTTTCTATCAAACACTTCCTTCTATCAGCTGCTAAACTTTACGGACTTTTCCAACACACCTAATTAGAACCCGGTATCTTTAACCAATCCTGTGCTGTGCTTTGCTACAGTCAGAGATTAGATACAAGAACTGATAGCAAAGATGTGTGCAGAAGAGCTTACTCTCTACGGAAATCGATCATTTTCTATTTTGAGTTTTTGGTATATTATATGTATTTAACCTTTTTGCAGCGGCATGTAAATATGTCATCATACACGAGATTTATGTAATCTTTCTTGGTACGGATATAACCCTTGGGGTGCCAAAGTGCTGAGCTGTGCAATCATAGGTTTAGATTAAATTAATCTTGCCAGCAATTGAGCCCCTTCCGAACGTCCGAGTGAATAATCCTTGCCAAAGAATTAGAGGGGAAAAAAGCACGTCAGGCTTTGATAAATTGGTCTTTTTTGTATTAAGAAAAACCAAGAAGGAATAAAGGAGCAGGGAGCGGGGAAGACATGGAGAGTTGGGAGGGGGGGAGTGACCTTTTGACCCCATTTTAGGATTGTGACCACCAAGCATATAGCTGGCAGGAATACAGATAATAGGTTTACAGGGTTCCGTAGAGGACTTGACTGAACAGTAACAAATTTCTGATGGGTTCATTTCAGATAGACACATGGGAGAGGTGCAGTTAATTATAGCTATCCCCCCTTTTGAATTACAGAATCAAATCTCACTGGCTGGGCTGTCATATGGTAATAGAAAAGGCTGGAATGGCAGATCTGATAGCCCCCATCCTCCCCCCCCCCCCCCCCCCCCCACAATCGCGTTCTTTTCTTATTATGAACACATGGCGAGATCTAACATGGACTGCGTGTTCTATAGAACACATGGCGGGATGTAACACGGACTGCACGTTCTACAGAACACATTGCATGATCTAACACTGACTGCATGTTCTTCAGAACACATGGCGGGATCTAACACTGACTGCATGTTCTACAGAACACATGGCAGGATCTAACACGGACTGCATCTTCTATAGAACACATGGCGGGATCTAACACGGACTGCATGTTCTATAGAACACATGGCGGGATCTAACACGGACTGCATGTTCTACAGAACACATGGCAGGATCTAACACTGACTGTATGTTCTACAGAAGACATGGCGAGATCTAACATGGACTGCGTGTTCTATAGAACACATGGCGGGATGTAACACGGACTGCACGTTCTACAGAACACATGGCATGATCTAACACTGACTGCATGTTCTACAGAACACATGGCGGGATCTAACACGGACTGCATGTTCTATAGAACACATGGTGGCATCTAACACGGACTGCATGTTCTATAGAACACATGGCGGGATCTAACACGGACTGCATGTTCTATAGAACACATGGCGGGATCTAACAAGGACTGCGCGATCTGTAGAGTACACGGCGGGATCTAAAACGAACTGTGCAAATGGCAAATTCTGTAGCGATAATGGAGGTTTCTAAAATGGACAGAGAGAGGTAAAATCCCAAACTCTAGACATAATACTGTACCTTCATTAATGAATACATATACTAAAATATTAAACTTGGACATAATGAGGTAGCAGTATTCCGTATCTCCCCATCTCAATACATTTATAGCATGATGCTGGCAGCGGCGATATGGGGCAGCTTTCCCCATGACAATCTCACCGACCTGCAAAACACAAGCCCTGCTCGAACTATCTAGCGTTATGTCCTATGACAAGGATGCAGTGAGAACGTTAAATCAATCAGTTAATAGATTACATAACAAGAAGCAAAATATTTCATGTCTTCACCATTCCAAACATTTCTAGAGATAAAATACCCCTGGGCGATTGTTTATCAAATCCAACTCTTTGCAAACTGTCCCGATGGCAAATATTGTAATCCGTTATTTGTAGTGGATTTGAGAGTATATAAATATCTGTAATTTATATAAAATATAGCACATAAGCAGACATAAATCGCACACCCAGCAATCTCACTTCTGTTTCTGTGTTTATCTCTTTCCATAAGTAAAACCCACCTACCTTCGATTGTAAGCTCATTTGAGCAAGGAGTGTGTCGCTTCTTGATCCTATGCACCTACATGTATTTCGTTGTACAGCACTGCAGACAATGTTGGCACTATATTAATAAAAAATAATGCTTTTTTTTTTTTACTGTGATCAAGGAAGGTACATATATTCGTGGACCTTCAAACTGTCCACCGAGTCACGCCCCGACCCGCAGAATGTATTTTTATTACAGGGAAGGGTGGCAGAATGATTTGATGCTCCCACTGTCTGGATATGCTGTCCATCCCACAGGTAATTAAAACCATGATTCTCTCTCTGGCAGCCGCAAACACGGGACAAACATTATTTAGTATTATTGAGTATTTATTATCTGCAGTGTGCCAGAAATACTTTATTTAAATGCAATCAGGAAACATACTGTACGTCAACATGAACACAGCGCTTGTAGGCCCAAAACGGGGCATCACGCTTCGAAACGGGACAATCGTGACCAAATTTAAAACATCAATAGTCTTATATATTGGGAAATATGACTATATGGATGCCACTGGATCACCACCTTCAGAAGGAGACGAGCAGCTAGCCGCACAAGAGACTTTGTCACCAAAAATAAACAATATCTAATCTGCTTCTATATGGCTCTCTGTGTCTGATAGCAAAGTCTAAGTCTGCTTAATTGTGAATATAAATTATTTTTAAAAAAAATTGGTGGAATTAAAATGGAGGGATTAAAATATCTACCGATGGCCAATCTGTGTCTTATTCTGTTAAACCAAGCACTTTATCTACTCATCTGCATGAGTGGAGATCCATACAGTTCCCCCTACTTATGAAAGTCTTACATATATTGATCAGGCTCTTTTATATATTTTCTTTATAAGAGAGTCCGTATTGTTGATATGTGTATGCATAGCCATGGATAGCTTTATTCATGAAAATACATAAACAAAACAACTTGGCAAGCTGCAAACAGATGTCACCTTGCACAGAGCCTATTGATCAATTAAACTACTTTAAGTGCTGACCTTAATACCATATACACCTCTGTTAGTGGCACTGGGCTTCCCCTGAAAAAATGGGAATATCAGGATTGACATGAAATGAGAAAGATGTAATGTACCCCTTTTATACATAATTGGTACACTGCTTCAAAAAGGGGGTTAAAGGGACACTGTGGTCACCAAAACAACGTTAGCTTAATGAAACAGTTTAATTGTTAAGATCATGCCTATGAAGTCTCAGTGCTCAATTTTCTACCATTTAGGAGGTCAATCACTTTTGTTTCTGTTAATGTATTACTTCCCCTGGCTGTGACTGACACAACCTGCATCAAAACAAAATGTTTCATTTTCAATTAGATGTAACTTACTTTAAACATTGTTGTGTCCTGCTCTGTCAATTGAACTTTAGTTACATACAAGAGGCTCCTGTAAGGTCTAGCAAGTTATTAACAGTGCAGGAGATAAGACATTCTAAATTAAACAGAATGTGCAATAAAGGAAGTGTAAACATTAGATGACTCTTTACAGGAAGTGTTTAGGAAGGCTGTGTGACTAGGGTTCATAAACAAAGTGATTTAACTCCTAAACGGCAGAGAATTGAGCAGTGGGACTGCAGGGACATGATCTATACACCAAGACTGCTCCATTAAGCTAAAGTTGTTTTGGTGACTATAGTGTCCGTTTAACTCTAGCCTTGCGTGTCCCTTTACAAAGCGCTAATTTTGCCCTGATCTGAAAAAGCCAAACCAGGTATTTCACATCCACGGAAAATCACTCCTACGCTGTAAGATTATGATCCATAACAAACTCTTCATTCACCCTTCAAATGCCAAAAGAAATAGCCATCATTTGACAATCTATTAGTTACAGTGTACTTTTCTCCTGAGGAATATCTAAAGCATTTTAGCGCATGTTCTTGGACAGCCGCTGATATAATGAAATCGTTTTTGGAACAGTGGCTGTTAAAAATCAAACGTTAATAAACCTCTTCCTTAGCAGCAAAACTTGCATAAAACAGCAGTTTGTAATAACACTTGCCTCTCACTGGCATCCTTGGTACCCTGATTAACTAGAACAATATATCCTCAAAAAGAAGGAAGTGCCAAAATCTTGATTGGATAAGGGGATTCAACTTCTTTCACCTCCAATGGTTATAGAGCTTTCTTCTCCTAAATCCACTCGAAGGAATATTTCCCTTCTTGGGGAAAACATGTGGGGCAAGTGGCCTATGTAGAAGCACTTACCAATATAATTACACTAGCTTTCAGGTGTTTTCATAAATACCACACTGAGATCCCAGCGCACTTGAGTGTAACCACCAAATGCCTGTTCTCAGGCTTGCCAACCGCGGCCCCTAAGGCCACATTCCTTCCTACGTCTGCAGTTTCTGACAACATACCCCCATTGAAATGGCCGTCGGGGGATGCCAGGAACAACTTATATACTCTTCAACTGCAGCTCGTCTTCTGTCTTTCTTTCTATTATACTCATTTAGAGAAGTAATCATGTCACACATTTTAAGAGAATTGCCACAATAAAATCAAACGGTACACGTTCTGTTCAATAAGAGTGGTAGAAGAAGGCAGGGTCACAACGGGGTCTCAAAGGCATGAACTTTGCATTTTACACCAACAGAGGATGGCAGGTGGTTTAAGGCATTATTCCCGTGTCTCTCTCGTTTATGCTGCTCCCTAGCTGTTCCACATGGGTAAGAACAAATACTGCTGGGGCATGACATCATACGTCAGTGCCCTTAATTATGGCTACTGGGGAACCACAGAAAGGATTAGAAGCAATCTGAGTCATGGACTTCACATATTTCATTAGACTGGACCGAAAGACAGTAAATGGAAAAGGTTGGGGTGAAAACAACAGAATGGGGAACAAATTGGTGAAAATGTGAAATATAAACGCACTAAGCACTACAATCTGAATCATGTTGGATTTGGAACTATTAATATCTTTAAATGAACTGAGCAAAATGAAGCTCCCTTATCGAATTTGAATTTTTTTATATATGTATATACAGTGAGGGGAAAAAAGTATTTGATCCCCTGCTGATTTTGAACGTTTGCCCACTGACAAAGAAATGATCAGTCTATAATTTTAATGGTAGGTGTATTTTAACAGTGAGAGACAGAATAACAACAACAACAAAAAATCCAGAAAAACGCATGTCAAAAAAGTTATACATTTGATTTGCATGTCAATGAGTGAAATAAGAATTTGATCCCCTATCAATCAGCATGATTTCTGGCTCACAGGTCACTTTTATACAGGTAACGAGCTGAGATTAGCAGCACTCTATTAAAGAGAGAGCTCCTAATCTCAGCTTGTTACCTGTATAAAAGACACCTGTCCACAGAAGCAATCAATCAGATTCCAAACTCTCCACCATGGCCAAGACCAAAGAGCTGTCCAAGGATGTCAGGGACAAGATTGTAGACCTACACAAGGCTGGAATGGACTACACGACCATCGCCAAGCAGCTTGGTGACAACAGTCCATATGGAAGCAACACAAAATAACTGTCAGTCTCCCTCGGTCTGGTGCTTCATGCAAGATCTCACCTCGTGGACTTTCAATGATCATGAGAGCGGTGAGCAATCAGCCCAGAACTACATGGGAGGATCTTGTTAATGATCTCAAGGCACCTGCAGCACCCGCAAGGTCCCCCTGCTCAAGAAAGCACATGTACAGGCCCGTCTGAAGTTTGCCAATGAACATCTGAATGATTCAGAGGAGAACTGGGTGAAAGTGTTGTGGTCAGATGAGACCAAAATCGAGTTATTTGGCACCAACTCAACTCGCCATGTTTGGAGGAGGAGGAATGCTGCCTATGACCCGAAGAACACCATCTCCACCGTCAAACATGGAGGTGGAAACATTATGCTTTGGGGGTGTTTTTCTGCTAAGGGGACAGGGCAACTGCACTGCATCAAAGGAACGATGGACGGGCCATGTACCGTCAAATCTTGGGTGAGAACCTCCTTCCCTCAGCCAGGGCATTGAAAATTGGTTGTGGATGGGTATTCCAGCATGACAATGACCCAAAACACACAGCTAAGGCAACAAAGGAGTAGCTCAAGAAGAAGCACTTTAAGGTCCTGGAGTGAACCTTAATCCCATAGAAAATCTGTGGAGGGTGCTGAAGGTTCGTGTTGCTAAAAGTCAGCCTCGAAACCTTAATGACTTCGAGAGGATCTGCAAAGAGGAGTGGGACAAAATCCCTCCTGAGTGCAAACCTGGTGTCCAACTACAAGAAACGTCTGACCTCTGTGTTTGCCAACAAGGGTTTTTGCCACCAAGTACTAAGTCGAAGGGGTCACATACTTCACTCATTGACATGCAAATCAATTTATAACTTTTTTGACATGCATTGTTCTGGATTTTTAGTTTTTTTTTTTTTTTTGTTATTCTGTCTCTCACTGTTAAAATACACCTACCATTAGAATTATAGACTGATTATTTCTTTGTCAGTGGGCAAACGTTCAAAATCAGCAGGGGATCAGATACTCCCTTCCCCCCCTCCCACCCCCTTCTGTATATATATATATATATATATATATATATATATATATCTTCAGTATACCTTGTATTATTATTATTATTATAAAATTGCTGATACAAAGAAAACAAATCATGATTTTTAAAGTGGTTAGATGTCGGTTATTTGTGGGGCAATTATTTAATTATGAGATTATTAGATACATGCATTCATTTGAAAATGCTAACATTAGATGTAACCCTAAATGAATAATAAAATTAAAAAAATACATTAAAAAAAGATTAGAAAAAAACAGACCTAGCCTTTGGAGAGCTGGGAATGAGCAGACAAGATGAGCAGTTTGGTAGTTATCGGCCGTCAGATGGTGTTTCTACGCAGGTGTCCACACAGTTGTGTGTTAATGTCTTTCTCCCCCCGTGTAGATACTCTATTTCTGAGAGACAATCTCTCGGCTGACGCTGTCATCTTGCATTCCCCTCTGGCCTGAAAACTTGCTTTCTTTCAAATGTATTACCGTGGCCGATCGATAGCCTAAGCTCTGAAACTGTGGCCAAAGACAAAGGATAAAGGATGTTTGTTCCATGGCTATATATCAATAAGAATTCTTGTTCCAATAGTCAAAAGCCAGAGCAGCCACGACCCTCACTCCTGAACTAACGATGGACAAACATGGTCGGTTCATACAGCTTGGTCAATGAATAGGACCAAGGAGTAGAAGCGGCACTGTAGAAATTAATCAGTCACTCACTCAGAGTTCATCTTTGCCTTCCTGGTACATTCACCTCATGGGGTGAGACTTCAGACCAGGGTTGAGAGGGAGTATTGCGAAAGATGGGTAAAATTATATGCAAATGGTCAATATTGGGTTTTGCTAAAAGCTACTAGCCCTGCAACCCTTTAACTAGGTGTCAGTGCAGATCTATGATAGTCGTCAGATGTCCTGGCTTGGCCAGGTTAATGCCACCAAAGGGACCTATGTTGGCTTTCGCTAGGCTTGATTTGGTTTTACTTCTATACGACTCCCAGCATGTATAAAAGCCTTGTAACTTCTATTATGTTAGCTATGATTGAATGACCAGCATCTGATCCTTTGGAATCACACCAGCAGTTTCTGATATAATATTTATAGCATTTTAACATGTTCTGTTGCACTGCACCATAATATTACAAAAACAGCGGACCGACAATGTACAACGCCTGGAAATAAATGGACTTATAGGGGCGCTAAATATGAGAGCTCAGCCATGATTCCTCTTTCAAACCTTCAGTAGCCCGAAGCACACTGCATAGGAGACCGCAGCTTTGACACAGTATGAAGTGCAGCGAGCCAGCTGCTATGGAAACCAACTCCTAACATTCTCACCCAGCCAGGGAGACAGGCATTTGATGTTTTAGGCTTTGCCTTAACCATCAATCAGATGGCAATGGTCAAATCCAAGCAACACCAGGAATGGTTAATGGCCTGCATTTAAATCCACGCAATATGGTCCTGTCAGTGGACTGGGGACGTTAGCCCCTCATGCTCCACATTCAAACACATACATCCTATCTATTATTCATTTCTCCCGAGGCCTGAATGGCAATAGATTTACACTGTGTGTTTTATTACAGCCGATGAGTTGTGCAGCTATAGCCATAACAACATTGTTACTACACTTCAATCATGCCTGGAAATCTACTCTCTCGCAGGTAAAAGCCTCCTTAACACACACACACACACAAATACAGGTACACACACATATACACCGTGACACATGATCTATATGCATTCAGCACATGATTTCGCTATAGAGCCTTTGCATACCTCCCAAGTGTCCCTATGCAGGACAGGCAGTCCCTCTTCGGGCCCAAACGTATGAAATATATACTTGTAGAATGTAAAAAAATAAATATGTGCTTGTGAGCTGTAAAAAAGTTAAAGAAATTGTAGAAAGTCCCATCTCTGTATCCTCCATCTGGGCGCCTCCATCTTAGCTCGCTGTCAGTCATTGTTATTGCTTTGTCCTTTTCACCCTGCAATCAGCATGTAGCGAGCACATACAGGAGAAGAGAAAAGAAACAATGTTTCAATTTCTTCTGCTCATTTACATAGTGTGCCCTGGTGCTGCCTTGTCTGAACTGGATGCTGATGTCATTTTGAAAAATCTAAATATAATAAAAAAAAAGGTGCATAATGAAATAATGATTTTTAATGTATAATTCAATGGCGCAGATTCCAGATAAGGTAAATTCCTCATTTAAATGCAATGTGGCCACGTGATAGGACTAAATCCTCCTTTTCTGTACACGGGAAAAGTGATTTTAAACAAACTTTTAATCAAATAGTTTTTTAAACTTCTTAAACAGTTGGTGTGATTTGCATTTGTGTAATATGTACAAGACATGTTCACGTCAGACTTCAACACAACCATTAAATAAAGCATATCCTTGGTCAATCCTCCCCCTCCCCAATTATTATTTGTTTTTTGTTATGTTTTTTACCGTATTACATTTCTACGACACACTCTGTGCGCCCATCACTAGACTGTGAATTCAGTAATTGCTGCATAAAGTGCAATATATTGTAATAAAGACACAGGGTTATTCAGCAAAATGCAACATTTTAGGATTTCTAACGGAATTAAACATTTTAAGCCAAAAACTAAGCTGATGAAAAAAAAATTCCAGTTTGTCTTTTTACGCCTAAAACTTGAAATTCACTTTGAATAATTGACACTTTAGTAAATAGCCCTGACAATATGCGGCTACCGGGGGATTTCACCAAATCCTCTCCTATTCAAGAAACACACCAGCCGTGGACTTTGATGTACTCGCTTTGTTCTTCGTGGGCACGGCCCACCATGCACAGCCGATCAGGGGATTTGTTAGATTCTAGGAAAATAGAAAATACTGCGCTACTATTAACTTATTGCTTACTATTAACTTTTCCGTCAGTGCAGTCCAGCGCGATGAAGGCAGGTCCGTTCTACACGTTTAGGAGAGAGCATAGAGTACTGCAGCTGATCCTGCACTTTCCCCTCACCCTGCGCATTGCCGCAGCGCCCATTGCTGTGCAGCCCCTGGAGGATGTCTTTATTACCCTCTCACAGCGGTAATCAGCTTTGTGGTATCGGAGCTCCCCCAGCCATCCTGGGCGCACATAAAGAGATGTCCCAGCTCTTGCAGGCTGGATACTTAACATTGTTTTATTAGCTTAATAAACACACTCACTGCTGCCAGCAACGCAGCCTGGTTAGAAACAGGTTTAACTACAGAAACTCAGCCGTGCGCTATGCGAACATACTGGATTCTTACAGGAGACAAAAAAAAGGCACTGCAGATGTACCAGCAGACACACAACACAGTCATGCTGTACACACAAAATATACACATTACAATATCCAAACCACACACACTGATATACTACCCATTCACTGTGCATACACAGCATGGTATATACTGACACACACAACACACAGACCATCTGCACTGTATGCACTGACACACACAACACACAATCCATCTGTACTGTGGGCACTGACACACAAAACCATACACACAACACACAGCCCACCTGTACTGTATGCACTGACACACACAATCATACACACAACACACAATCCATCTGTACTGGATGCACTGACACACACAATTCTACACACAACAGCCAGCCAATCTGTACTGTATGCACTGACACACACAATCATACACACAACACACAATCCATCTGTACTGTATGCACTGACACACACAACCATACATACAACACACAGCCAATGTGTACTGTATGCACTGACACAATCATACAAACAACACACAATCCATCTGTACTGTATGAACTGACACACACAGCCATATACACATCACACAATCCATCTGTACTGCATTAACTAACGCACACAAATATACACACAACACACAATCCATCTGTACTGTATGCACTGACACACACAATCATAAACACAACACACAATCCATCTGGACTGTATGCACTGACACACACACAATCCATCTGTACTGTATGCACTGACACACACACAATCCATCTGTACTGTATGCACTGACACACACACAATCCATCTGTACTGTATGCACTGACACACACACAATCCATCTGTACTGTATGCACTGACACACACAGCCATATACACGGCACACAATCCATCTGTACTGTATGCACTGACACACACAGCCATATACACAGCACACAATCCATCTGTACTGTATGCAATGACCCAAACAATACACACTCCATCTGTACTGTATGTACTGACACACACAACCATACACACAACACACAGCCCATCTCTACTTTATGCACTGACACACACAACCCATCCACACAGAACACTACATGTCTATACTGCTTACACACACACTCACACAAACACAACAATAATTCTGTCCATACTATATACATCAACACACAAATCATGTTCGATAGGTGCCCCAGTTCAGGTAGTGAGAGGGTCAGGTGGTATAAAAACACAGTCTAGTCTACCGGGAAAACAGGAATATTTTCAGACAAGCTGCCATTAGCTGGGGACAGTCTACCCATGGAATTTCCTTTTGCAAAATTCAGTGTATCTTTTTCCTTGCATCAGTCAAGTGGTCCAGAACCCGTGTCTTTAAAGGGATGGCCTATTGTCTTTTATAATGCCCTCATAGGCCTTGCCAACTGTATATGTCCACTACAAAAATCTCTTTATTTACTATTTGGCCCCCTATACAGTGTGAATGTATGTCATGTAATCTGATAGTAAATGTATGTGTAAAGGTGAAGGGCATGTACTCTGATAGTAGGGTTTTAATGCAGTGGGATGAAGGGTTAATACAGCATAGTTGGGGTTAATGCAGCATGCTTTTGGTTAATACAGCATGGTTGGGGTTAATACAGCATGGTTGGGGTTTATACAGTATGGTTGGGGTTAATACAGCATGGTTGGGGTTAATACAGCATGGTTTTGGTTAATACAGCATGGTTTTGGTTAATACAGCATGGTTGGGGTTAATACAGCATGGTTGGGGTTAATACAGCATGGTTTTGGTTAATACAGCATGGTTGGAGTTAATACAGCATGGTTGGGGTTAATACAGCAGGTGTGGGGTTAATACAGCAGGTGTGGGGTTAATACAGCATGGTTGGGGTTAATACAGCATGGTTTTGGTTAATACAGCATGGTTGGGGTTAATACAGCATGGTTGGAGTTTATACAGCATGGTTGGGGTTAATACAGCAGGTGTGGGGTTAATACAGCATGGTTGGGGTTAATACAGCAGGTGTGGGGTTAATACAGCAGGTGTGGGGTTAATACAGCAGGTGTGGGGTTAATACAGCATGGTTGGGGTTAATACAGCAGGTGTGGGGTTTATGAATACAGGTTCAAGGTTTGGTGTCCCAATCTGATTTATAGGACACATTAGGGTCTATGATAATACTTAGGGCACCACGTAGTGCTGGTTGTAGGAGGGGCTTAAATAAATCCTAAAGTTTGAATGATGTCATTTAGATTAACTCCACCCCATCACCTTTTTCTGCCTCCTCGCAGTGGAAGTCTCCTCGCTGCCATTCCACCTCCTTGGGTGAGATCAATGACCTCACGCTAGTGTTAATGTCCGGCACACTGTGCACTGCGTCAGATGGTCGCTATGAGAAACTGGCAGAGTTTTACCTGGTCTTTGTCGAAGGAAGCAGTAGTGGTAACTATCAGTGGGACAGCCGCTAAAGGCATTTCAACCCTGTAACGTAAACACTGCCGTTATTACTGAAAGTCAATGTTTTACATTACAGGGTTAAAACGAGGCGACATTGGCACCCAGACCATTTCATTGAGATGATTCGGTTATGCAATGATTGCAGGACGGTCATTTGAAGAGCCTCTTGTGGCTGACTGACTGAATGATAATCCGAGTGTCGGCCACTGCAGGTGGGGTTAGGCTAACACTGCCTTTTCTCAGTAACGTTTTGTGTGTGACTGCTTGTGCTGTGTGTACGTGTATGAAAAAAAAAAAAAGTGAAATAATTGAGAGATGATAAAATATTATAAACTATCCAAGTCCCCTCACAGCTGGCAGGAGAGCACAGTCAGAGGGTAAATATTCTTCCCTCCACTACAAAGAAGGGGAACACTTGATCCGCTCCTGGATGCTGTTCCACCCCTCGAGATGTTCCAGTGTTGACATGATGCATCCCTCAGGGGTGGGAAGCGGACCTGAGAGTCTGGCAGCTTACATATTGCTGCCAGAATACATTGTTGCTGCAGTGAGATTGTTGGTATTCATGTAGTGAGCACAATACCTCCCACACACTTTGCGTAGTGCCCAGCAGCATAGACAGCCCAGCCGCCCCCAGATCCAGGGCTCACTGAGAAATCCACTGCTTCCCTGTTGAACACTCGCTGTATTCGGGTGCACTTGGGTACTGACTCACCCTGTGTACCCACCTCAAACATCGTACACACAGATCCGGAATTGAGCAACAATATTGTTGACACTGAAAACATAACCACAAACAATTGTGTTGTAGATTGGTTATATGTTAATGTAGATATGAAGTCACAGCGTTACATGCACCACCTATAACACATTGCCAGATAACACAGAATCGTTACAACACACAGACACATTAACACCCAATATCACAAAAGTGTGTCGCTGCGTTGGCCTATGACACAGAGCCACAGCGTGCACGCCAACACAAGACACAGCCACGTTTAAGTACACACATTAATGCTCGTACAGACATAAATATAATAGCGAACAGTCAGTTTGCCACCACAAAGACAATAAACAAATATCAGCACAAAATACGGCCCCCCTCCTCCAGCACTGAAAACACCGTCTGCAAGAACGAACTGGTAAAAACAATTGTGTGCACTGAGCCAAAGACATAGAGGCAAAGTTCAACTACAACAACCATGATGCCGAGCCAGATATTTAGGGTAATATAGATTGTAGCAGATTTTCTCTTTTCATGTATTTTAGAACCAAACTACAAATGACACAATAACCGCAAAGCACCCTGATTCTCCCTGAGCGGGCAGCGAAGAGATGTCCCAGGCACAGCAGACGTGAAGACAAGAGTCCACACCGGTAAGCAAGCATTACACAAACACACCGTTCTTGGCCCGTCTAATTATTCACCATCCTAAACGTCGAAGGTTTGGTTCTAAATTCACTGTTTAGTGAGTAAATCTTTTCATACGGCAAACTCAGGTAAAGAGTTAACTCCGCGCTTCTCTGCATGAGAGATTTCACCTCCACTACGAACCCAGTGTATCTAGGTATAACGTGGGCTGGTGACGGAGTAATAAGGGGGATTAATCGTACCATTGTAGCCGGGAATCGCTGGCCACATCCAGCTAATTAATGTCTCTCTCCATGCTAAGCCTGAAATGTACATTGAGAACTGGTCTCTGGGGGGCCCTGCTTATTCCACTTTTACAAACATGGCTATGATCTTTGATGTGAACTCATTTCACCCCCTCCCCCGAGCTCGAATCCCACCCAGAGCAGCAGTTAAAGGGGTCCTGGTGATGTACAATTATGATCCATCTGCAACGAGAAGGACTGGAGGGGGAAGGAGGAGATTAATGGGAGGCTGAGACAGCTGCAAGAGTGACCATTTCTAGAATTCAATCCTCATCAACTCCCCCTGGAGGGATTCCAAGTTCACCCTAATCAGGGGCTCTCTCTCGGCAAAGACCCCCTGTCCAACAAGTCTGAGGGGAGCTGTAGAAACACAAACACCCGCTATGTACACCGCAGTCCATCCCCGGCCCCTGCACACTCCTAATGCTCCATCCTACGCCTGTACAAATGAACTCTCAGCTCACAGAGGACCCATAGGGAATAGCGAGCATTAATCCTTCCTGAAGCACAGTCACTTGCTATTAATGCTATCTTCCAGCTCGTTCAGCTGAAGCTCAATCCACGTGGACCAGTGATTGAACCCCAACTCTCATGGCAGGGAGGCAGCCAAAGGTTACACTTCAATAAAAGGCGAAGGATGCCATAGCATCATGGGAGAGAGCAAAAAGGACGATTTATTACCCAGCTCTGGTGAAAGAGATGTTTCACAATGGCTAAGGGATTCAGATTGTCAGCTGAAAGACCAAGTTCATCTCATGCAATCAGCTCAAGTGTCAAAGAGCTAGCAATCATGGCCCAGCCAAATTTCCATCAACCTATTACATATATTTTACATTCTATTGCATTAAAACTCCCAAGACTTCAAATGCCAAAGAGTGATTTGTATTTTATGGGTTAGTGGACACATTGCCAGGAGGAGGGACTATTACAAGAAAGTTTAGGTGACTTGGTGACCTATTGATTACTGTTAATGTAATTATTTCAGTAATTTAGAAAATTGTATTATTTACATACATTTTCTTTAAAGGACCACTCTAGGCACCCAGACCACTTCAGCTTAATGAAGTGGTCTGGGTGCCTGGTCCCTCTAGGATTAACCCTTTCTTCTATAAACATAGCAGTTTCAGAGAAACTGCTATGTTTATACTGAGGGTTAATCCAGCCTCCAGAGCCTCTAGTGGCTGTCTCATTGACAGCCGCTAGAGGCGCTTGCGTGCTTCTCACTGTGAAAATCACAGTGAAAAGACGCCAGCGTCCATAGGAAAGCATTGTAAATGCTTTGCTATGCGACCGGCTGAATGCGCGCGCGGCTCCTGCCGCACATGCGCATTCAGTCGATGACGTCGCGAGGAAGGAGGAGAGGAGGAGGAAAGCTCCCCGTCTGGCGCTGGAGAAAGGTAAGTGTTTAACCCCCTTCCTCTCTCCAGAGCCCGGCGGGAGGGGGACCCTGAGGGTGGGGGCACCCTCAGGGCACTATAGTGCCAGGAAAACGAGTATGTTTTCCTGGCACTATAGAGGTCCTTTAATGGAAAGTTTAGTGATGTAGAGTTAAACACCGTGCACTACAGAAGATTAAATTGTTGTGGAGCTCTGTGATATATTCATACACACTGCACAATACTGTGAGTTTTATTGCTGTGGAGCTCTGTGATTTAGACGTGGTGCACATCAACTGTGAGTTTTATTGCTGTGGAGCTCTTTGATATATTCATACACACGCACAATAATGTGAGTTTTATTCCAGTGGAGCTCTGTGATATATTCATAAACACTGCACAATACTGTGAGTTTTATTGCTGTGGAGCTCTGTGATTTGATTTAGACATATTGCACATCACTGTAAGTTTTATTGCTGTGGAGCTCTGTGATACACTCACACACGACACATTAATGTGAGTTTTATTGCTGTGGAGCTCTGTAATACACTCACTATGTATGCAATGTTCATCACGTAATGTTGGCATTTGCCCATGACCACCAAAAGGGGCTGCACAAACTATCACAAAGACTACCAGCTGTCATGACTATCACAGATACAGGGGATATAATGTCCGCCCCCCCCAACCCCCCCTCCCTGGCATGTTATTTACAAAGATAAAAAGCACAAACTACTCTGAATCTCTGTTGCAGTGCGTATAATATTGTGCACCTTGTTGATATTTAATAAATATAACAGAGGAGGGGCTTCTACCATTGCAGACATTGCCCGGGGCTCGTTAATGCACAGTTCTATGTACCCACAGTCTCCAGTTTAGCAGAGATAATGGCTGAACCTGGCAAAAAAACCAGCATCCAGATATGAAATCGCTGCTGGAAAGCAGGTCCCACCGTGCTCGGATGGCGGCTGCAGTTTATCAATAGATGGCTTGCAGCTGTATTTTCAGTGGTGGTTTAAACAAAAGCTTCCTGGCTGAGGTATAAGGGTTAATAGCGACTCTCGTACCTGCGCTAAATCATTTTAGGAGCCGAGAGGTGTGTGGCAGGGAGAGGCAGGGAACGGGGTAAGATAGTATCCCAGCGTGAAGCCTCAAATTGACAGTTTCATGTAGCAAACAGATGGCACAAAGAGGGAATGTGACACACAGCAACGCAGCCAGACAAAAAGATGTTTATCGTTATTACACTATGACAGTGACAATGGGGGACAAGCATATTTCTCAAGAGGAAAAACATCGAAAACTTTATGCAGCCCGGGGTGAGTCATTAATCAGGTTTATTGCACACCCAGGAGAGGCAGGATAAATACAACTTGGAATCCCAAAACAGGGGATGGTGGAGCTCCTCGCGCTGCGCACTATCAGGATCTCTCTCAAAGGCCAAATTCCGCAGCCCAGGCTGACTCTCTGCTAAACGCGCCGCCAGCGCGACTCCTCCAAGCAATGCCTCTGCCAAAAACAAATCGAGCTGTGCTAGTGCTTAACACTTGGCTGTCTTGCTTTACCAAAGTGTACATTGTAATAGCCACACCGAACGTCAGACGCTGGCCTTAATCAGCGCTGACCAAATATCTCTGGCACAAGCGCCCACAGCTTGCTCTTTTCTACTTAGAAATGATAATCCATTGTATAAACATGCAGATATATTATCAACATGGAAGGGACATCGGAGGGAAAGGCGAGAGATTATAGCACGTGCCTTAATGATGTTACCGACCTCTCTGGTGCCAAAAGGGTCACATTCTATCACACTTCATTATTTCATATTACAGAGAGTACCTTATCATACATGTTGGAACAGTGCAAAGGCTTTCCTTTAATACTAACATTAAGACATGTCCTTCCCAAGTTTCCAGGAGACCTTTCTTCTAGCGGGGAAAATCCAGAACCATCTGCATGGGAATAGACAGAGCAAGGGCATTGGAAATGAGCCCCATAGCTCCTGTTCGCCTCCATGGAAGTCTGATACATCTGGAGTCATGAATCAGGTACCAGTCTGGTTACTTTTAAAGGAGCTATGTAGCAAGATCATGTAGTATTTGGTTCAAAGTTCTCGTGCTCACTTTCAAAGCTCTATATAACTATGCCCCTGCTAATAGCTACTACCTCATTAAATATACTAAAGCCTATCCTATTCGCTCCGCCGACAACCTGTTACTGGACCGTTCTTGTAGGCGTACCCCAGGTTCTGGCCTGCAGGACTCCAGGGTTGCCCCCTCCTTAAGGAATGCCCTCCTGCGAGACATCCAACTCTCCCTGTCACTGCTATCCTTCATAAAATCCTTAAAGAGAAACTATAGTGCCAGGAAAACAATGTTGTTTCCATGGCACTATAGCTCCCTATAGTGCCCCCCCTCCTGCTGTTTGGCTCCCCCAAGCATCCACCTCCGTAGTGAAGACGGGGTTTCAAACCCTTTTTGTCACTTACCTGATTCCAGGGCTGATGTCCCTCAGCACTGGTTTAGGTTCTGGTAGACAGCCACTAGCGATAGAGTTAACCCTCAAAGGTAATTACTGCAGTTTCTCAAAAACCAGCCAGCATCCAGACCACTTCAATGACCACTTTTCTCATAATCTGTACATGCCTTAGTCTATTCAGAATAAATAATAAAATGATGCCATGTAAGGCACATTTTGGGTGGAAACTCTGTATGACTACCCTGCACCCACCACTGCAACCAAATCTAGGATTGCAAATACAGATAATTTAATCCTAATCTACTTTAGCCCATAAATGAAAAGGAAGACAAATTTGGCTTCAGGTAGGTATTCATCTCATCTATGTACTGTTCTGTGAACAATATCCTAAAGACGGGTAACGGGTTCCTCCACAACCAACGCAGCATCCTTGAATGGACTGGGACCCCAAAATACCCAGCAGTGTTAGCACATGGATTATCTGTTTATTAGAAAACAACACATTTCTAGAGTCTTAATAACGTTCTTTTTCTGAAGAGACTGAACATCTACCAGTGACTTAAGGAGAAATGGGCGAGAAGGGGTGACACAGGACAACGCGGGTGAGGAGCATGTCTGATGAAGTGATGGACTTTCTGTACGAAAGGAGGTCCCTCCACATCCTATGTCCTTATTAAAATGAAATACGGACACAAAAAAAAGCTCTTTTTACTGATTAGACTAGAACAATGCACAGCTGAAGTTTTATTTCCTACGAAGTGACATTTTTTATATGTGACATGACAGGTGCACTTTTAAGCACTTGGCTTAAATTTTTGACATGTTTAAAATGTACTCAGCCTGGAAGCTTATGATCCACAGTTTGAAAAGCAGAACTTTTCTGGGAAGCTTCATACATTTTTTTTAAAAAAAGGTTATGAAATAAAAAAAAAAAAAAAGTTAAATGTCTCCAAATGACATGTTTGGATATGACCCTCTTTGACGATGGACAATAGTCAGGCCAAAAAAAGGCAATTGGATTAATTAGTCACTGGATAGCACCGAGGACACAACAATACATAGACCTGCCAAGTATTGAGATTACTTTATAGGAACGGACAGAACGCCATGTATGTAAAGAAGGCTTCCCCAAACTCCGGCCCTCAAGATGTTGCTGAACTACAACTCCCATGATTCTATGAATTAAATAGGTAGGCTGAGAATCATGGAAGTTGTAGTTCAGCAACATCTAGAGGGCTGGAGTTTGGGGAAGCCTGATGTAGAGTTTAGGGATTTCTTAACCTATCCAACTTTTCTCCTCCACCTACCGAGAGCCTGGCACCATGCTGTCCCGGTCACTATTTTATCAATTGGCTTCACGTTACCTTGTGAAAGGTCAATATGGGATCTGAGACTTGGAGATAGTTTGCCCAACTGCATCAAGCAAACAAGACTCTTACCAGCTGTGTCGCTGGCGGAACGCTGCAATCTATTCTTACAATAAAACATTTACATTAATCAATAGAACATAAAAACCATCTGATTTCAAGCATTAAAATTACTTTCTTTTTTTTTAAGAGCTTTATGATTATGTTTCCTATTTGCCGTAAAATGCATTAGATTTTGGGCACCCATCTAACCCTTACCCGTTCTATTGAGTCTGGAAGCTGTTCTAGAACACTTCACACAAATGCAAAGTGTCCTGATTTAGGAGAGGTATATTGTGTCCAGATTATTCTGCCCCTCATTGCTAGCCCCTCATTGCTATCCTATTCTTCTCTTTTCTAGGAGCTCCATATTAGAAACATAGAATGTGACGGCAGATAAGAACCATTCGGCCCATCTAGTCTGCCCAATTTTCTAAATACTTTCATTAGTCTCTGGCCTTATCTTATAGTTAGGATAGCCTTATGCCTATCCCACACATGCTTAAACTCCTTTACTGTGTTAACCTCTACCACTTCAGCTGGAAGGCTATTCCATGCATCCTCTACCCTCTCAGTAAAGTAATACTTCCTGATATTATTAAACTTTTGCCCATCTAATTTAAGACTATGTCCTCTTGTTGTGGTAGTTTTTTTTCTTTTAAATATAGTCTCCTCCTTTACGGTCTTGATTCCCTTTATGTATTTAAATGTTTCTATCATATCCTCCCTGTCTCGTCTTTCCTCCAAGCTATACATGTTAAGTTCCTTTAACCTTTCCTGGTAAGTTTTATCCTGCAATCCATGAACCAGTTTAGTAGCCTGTGACAAGAGCAATCTCGCCACATTGCATTGGAGAAGCCTGGTTGCCCGCCTGCTGCCTTTGGACTATGGCCCTGGGAGATTGGGCCCTTTAAAAACCGTTTTCGGCCCTAACAGAGTGCATGTCACTCATTCTGGCCCTTTAAATACAGTGGGGTCATTCGGTGCTTGCCCTGTGTGAGTGTGTGAGCGGTGATACCCCAGATAGCTATGCCATGGAGCCCATTCATATAATGAAAGACTATGGGAAAGACTTTAGTTCCATGGCAATTGAACTGTGTGAATAAGATCTGAGCGCTATTCGGTAGTTTTGTGCGCTCAGATCCCAGCTATCTGGGGATATGTGAAATGTCTGTGTTTTATGTGTAAAAGGTGACTTTATGTATTTTAAAGTGTTTTACTGTCTTTGTGTCCCCATGTGCATAATGGAGTCTTGTCTCTGTCCTGGGAGGTAATTGGATTACTTCTCCATTGTCTCCAGGAGAGAGGGCTCTGTAAAACCGGTCTGAGCCGGAAAGCCATGCTGGCAGGTGTTTTTAAAAGATACTTTACTAACTTTTGAGCCCCTGGTCTGATTCATGCCATTTTGTAATATGTTGTTCCCCTGAATGGATTGATTGTGGATATGTATTTTTATGTGAATATGATGTATGGATAAGGGGAGGGAATATGTGGGATGTAACTGTGATGTGATTGGTTGTTTTATACCTCCCTGTGGGCGGACCTGTATTTGCAACAACTGTAATAAAAACCAGGCTGGGTGTGCCAGCACCTCAGACCACTGCTTGACCCTCAACACGGAGCCTTGTCTCGTTCTTGGGGGGATTCACTGTATGCTGATAGGGACTGACTGCCAGGAGTGTAAGCCGCTTTGGAGCTTTTCCTGTTCGTCTGCTAGCAGCTATTCGTGAGGTTCCAGTTCAGGAGTTTGGAGTGCTACCTTATTCCCTTGTATGCAGTTTGAGAGTTTGGTGCATTCACCTATATCCAATTCGTGCGTTTTGGTGTTCTGCAGTAGCTGTGCCTGTCTTTGTAAAGGGGATTATCGCCTAAACGATTTTAACCCCTTGTCTGCTGAAACAGTCCGTTACATAGCCCTTCTCTGGACTTCTCTCTCATAGCCCTTCTCTCTCTAAGGTTCAATATCCTTCTGAAGATACGGTCTCCAGTACTGCGTACAGTACTCCAAGTGAGGTCTCACCAGTGTTCTGTACAATGGCATGAGCACTTCCCTCTTTCTACTGCTAATACCTCTCCCTACACAACCAAGCGTTCTGCTAGCATTTCCTGCTGCTCTATTACATTGTCTGCCTACCTTTAAGTCATCAGAAATAATCACCCCTAAATCCCTTTCATCAGATGTTGAGGTTAGGAGTCTATCAAATATTCTGTACTCTGCCCTTGGGTTTTTACGTCCAAGATATATTGTTTGTGTCTCTGAGTCTATAGAAGAGGTCCACAGCAATCAAACTACACTACACTACATACAAAATTTATTTAGAAATTAGTCTGTGTAGGTAACATACTCCGAGCTTGTTCTAAATTACATTTTCTGTTGCAGGAATGGCTATCAGTAGGATGTGAAGTTTAGTAATCCTGTGACTCCAAATGCCCATAGCTCAAAGAGGTCCATGGAAATGCATTTGGTAAATTAGCCATGGTTGGGATAATTATTTGAGAAGATTTAAGAAGAGCATACATGATTTCCATGAGTAAGCAAGGAGACCACATGAGAGCCCTTCCAAATTATAGCTTAGCACTCTTGATGCCCACCGTAATAGTTGTCTATCATGAATAGTGTGCTGCTGTTTAGAATTTCATGGAAAAAAGAGGAGCTGGTTTTATATCTTCTGGTCTCAAAACTGTACTATGCTCATTCAACTACAGCTTTGAGGTGCTTCTTTTACAATTGCCATTTCAACGAATTGGAGTCCCCCGATGACTCATCAACGCTCAATGCAATCAGTTTCAGGAATGAGGAAGTCACCCGCATTTGCTAATAGCTTTAGATAAGTTAAGACTTCAGAGAGGTTTATTGACAAACAAAAGGGAGAAAACAAACAAAAGGATCAACAGCTTAGAATGTGTACGTAAATCGAGTCCTACGGTGGCTGTGTCATCTCCAAGCTTTTCATAAGGATTTCTATCCTTCAAAAGCTCAAAAATGAAATGTCAACACAATTATGAGGCATTCGTGAGACAAGGCAGGAACGGCATGAACTAGTGTCTGCTTCCATTTCCTATCAACAGGCGGTCAACTTATTGCTGAAGCACATGATCATCTCTGGAAGATCCTATGGTCTCGGGGGAATTCTGGTCTCTGATTGGCTGCTAGAAGCCTATGATGTCATCATTTTCAGAGACTGCATCTGAGAAACAGTGTATAAGAAAAAATATTTATATTTGGAAACGTTTTATAGCTTAGGTACACTGCTAATCAGGGATCAACATGTCCTCTTTCCACTAGCCATTGGCCAGTGAAAATTTAGCCCTGACAAGTAGTGGTGAAGAAGACTAAGACTTGCAGTGGCTAGTAACTTTTAAGGCCTGGCTAGTAGCATAGGACTACAGAGATTTTTATGTCCTGGTAATATAAATTGATTAGATTAAAGAGCTGTTAATATATTGGGAACATTTTTCTAAACTCATTTATAGAAAGTGATTTTCAGGTGACATCGCCACTTTAAATGTCACCTTTCCTTCAAATGATACAATGTGTTATTGACCACAGTCTGTCGCTGTAAAAATCTGAACCAGCTGATTCCATTTGCTGATAACCCACTCGCTCTGTCTGTAAATAGGAATGTTCCATGATTTCATTTCAGACAACTGGCTTAGTGATTACCAGCAGAAATCGGAGGATTCCACCGTTCCAGGTTGATCCGGTGAGAGAGTAATTTTCCTGATAAAACTCCCTGTCTGCCGGTGGCTGTAATTCAAGATAGACTCTGACTCGGTCCCGTTTTACAGGAAATCACTCGAGGGTGGTGACACTCCCATGAATATTTACTGCAGCTTTGCTACGTGGCATTTAATCATTAAAAGACAATTATTGGGCTGAATTATCATGTGGAAGTCACTGGGCGCTCATCTCGTCCCCTGACTGTAACTCAGATTACACACATGACGAGGAGGCAATCAAATGAGGACAATGGCATTAACCCTTCGCACGCCAGAATTTATTACTTAGAATGTCTAGGTCGGCAAATAACCAATTAATCATGGAGGCACTTCACTATGAGTTCTCTCACTTTAAAATGTATACAGTATTCACATGCTGCATTCTGTCATCATAAATAATACAACCAATCCTCAGAAATAGTGCATTATTAGTCCAGACAGTTCCATCAAGGGACACTATAGACACCAGAACAACTAAAGCTTATTGTACATTATACAGCATATTGTATTTGTTCTAGTGAGTAGAATCATTCCCATCAGGCTTTTTGCTGTAAACACTGTCTTTTCAGAGGAAATGCGGTGTTTACATTACAGCCTAGTGATAACTTCACTGGTCACTTCTCAGTTGGCTACTAGAGGTGCTTCCTGGGGCAGAGCTGCACAATACGCTCTGCATGGAGATGCTGAACGCTCCCCATATAGATGCACTGAATCAATGCATCTCTATGAGGAGATGCTGATTGACTAGGGTGGCATTTGGCCCCACCCCTGCCATGTCAGTCTATCCAATTCTTTCCTATGAGAAAGCATAGTGATTGGCTGAGATCATCAATCCTGATGATGTCAGCCAAGTAGGCAAATCAAGGGGCGGGGCTAGTGCCGCCAGACCTGCGCGGCACTGAAAAAAGGGTAAGGTCTTACTTATGTAAAGGGGGCAAGGGACCCTATATGTGTTTTTAACACTACATGGCCAGGAATACATGTTTGTGTTCCTGACCCTATAGTGTTCCTTTAAGAGTTAGTGCACTATCTTTGCACACGGTTACCTCCAGTGCTCAGGGTTAGAGCCCCTTCTTCAATCCTAAAGGATAGTGCAGTATTGTGCAGCCTGTTTTCTCCCCCCTTCCAGGGATAGTATCCAAAAGGACTGCAGAAATGGCGATTAGCTTCTACCGCATTACACTACTGACTACTTCGATTAACACCATGTACGAACACATTAAAAGATCAACAGATAAAAATCGCTAGTTTGGTTGGTAGCTACAGCTTTATTATCACCAGAATTTAGCAATTTAAAATGTAAATGAAAGCAGATTATCATCCTCCGGTTGCATACCAAAGCACCATAGTTGGTTATAACCTGTAGATTTATCCAAAGTCTTGTGGTTATTCAGAGTCTAAACCACCAGCCAGCTCACCATGTCCCAAGCTTGAATCCCAAATATTCCCATGTAATTCCTACTGAATTGGTTCTGTCCAGGACAGTATTCTTATGGCCATACTACACTAAAAGAACAGCCAGGAAAATGGGAATCTATGCAATTACCTAAAAGTGGATTATAGCAGGGCTAGAGTGACCAAAGATAGATCCATAGATGTTAAGAAAAATCTACGTAAACCACAGAACCCCTAATAAGGTGTATAAAACCAGCTCATACAATGCCATCCAGAAAACACAGCTGTTGGGGGATTGTTCTAAATCATTCAGAGTAACATAATTTAATTTCTGGATTCAAAAGACACATCTCAGATCTGCTATATCAGCAGGGGCCCTAAACTACCAACAGATTATCCAGCTCCTTGGGGCCCTGTTATTACTGTTTGTGGGAGGCCCACGGCTGCTTGACACAGACTTGTTACAATGTTACATCATCATCCCGACATTCGCAGACATCATGGAGCGAGGCTGGCTCGGCAAACACGTCAGATCACCATCACGCACACGTGATGGTACTTCCAGTCATGTTACTGGTGCTTACACTAACACAGAGGTTTCCAGATCTTTCTAGATGTTCCGTGGAAGACAGTACACTGGAGAAACAGTCCGGGACAATGAGAGACAAACCCCAAATTGTAACAAAACTTCCAGAGTAAGCACAGTTGGGACATATTACATCCCTGTACTTTATTATTACCTTTACGTATAAATTAACCCATCCTGCACTCCTACTAATAGCTTAGCTTGGACCCTGGAAGCTCCCCCCACCCATTACAAAGCCCCCCCTTCCTCTATGCATTGTGCTGTGTGTTTGCAAGATGCGCCGGGTGCCTGGCTTGCTTTTGCTGAGCTCAGGGCATCCTCGGCTGCTTGCGGAATCGATAAACACTGTATGAGTGAGGCCGACAAGGAGAAGGAATAGAGAGCGGGGACTCTGACAGCCAAGATAAAGCACAGCTTGTGTGTGATGTTTCTGCAATTGAGTGAAGCAGTCTGTGCGAGACGATGGGGTGGCTGGGGGGGGGGAGCGTACACAGGTGGGGGGGGGGGGACTTTCTCCTTTTCAGTTTCACAAAATGAACTGCAACACTTCACACCATCAAACATTAATTAGGGTTGCCCGTCAGTGACAGCAGAGCCTGCGACGCAGAACGATACCTGCAGAGCTCAACGCTTCATGCTTTGCAGTCTACCCTTTTATTTCCAGGTGGCTGTGGTCATCCTGGATCAATATTGCAGTGTCAGGCAATTTCAGGCCATTACAGTTACAACGGGAGACAATCTACTCATTGTTTATGAGGTGTGTTCCCCCTCCCCGCCACCTAGCAATCTGCACCCCAACCATTCCTTCTCTGCGGTTATACTCCTGGAGCATTCTGGGGGAAAAAGAGATATACAAGTATCTACTGTATAGGAATGCATTTTCGCTTTTAAAATACACTAACCTGAAACCATAGGTATTTGAGTATAATAGAAGCTAGAGTTCTCAATTGTGCCATAGGTTGCCTGTCACCAAAATAGTTTCACAAGTCTTTGCCCAAGCACAATGACAAAGGCTCGATACGCATACGAGTTGTGGTTACGTTAATTGGGTGAGATTAGGAATTGTGTAAATATCAGTTTATATTATGGAAAATGTTGATTGATTAAGTCATGAAATTATCTTCTGAACCTTCTAATGCACCCATCAACCTATGAATGAAATAGCCCATTTAAGCTGTTTTGGACACTAGAGAGCTTTCTGGGGGAGGGGGGGAAGAAACAAGAAAAAATATGTCAATACGGGCATATCCTTCACCTTCAGGCTGGTTGAGGGTCATGGGGAATGTAGTTTAGAAGCCTCTTGAGTGCCCATCACTGGTAGCCATATTGATCAACGTGGGTGTATATCTACTCTGGAGAAGTGCATTGTCCGCCCATAATTGGATCTCGTGTCAGTATCCCGAGGTCAGGAGTAATGCAAAGTGAACTGCCACTCTGGGAATGGCTGCGGTAATCGTTTACATCAAGACAGCGCCCGTCAACATTTATTATAAGCTGGGAAAGTCTGCTCTACGTGAGAGGCAATAAGCACCTCAACAACTGGCAATTAGAGCACATACACTACCCGCGGTAATCACCGAAGGATATATTTTAACTTTCGGTTATCGGAGGACTTGCATTTGTCTTGTAACTGTCATATAAGGACAATACTTCGATCCAATGTAACAAGACATTGGGGGAGGTATATGATATTCATACATTAGTCACATATAACGGAATTATAAGGAAACTCACATTTATATTTGTTTTTCTCGTCCAGTTTTATTCAGTACCTTCATCCCTTTCAGAAAAGAAATATGTAAAATATATAAATATATGCATTATCTGGGTGTAAATTCCTACAGGGTTCCACCAGCGTATACATCCTTTACGCACATTATTCCATGGGACGTAAAGATTTTGCACACTGAGAATCGTGTTTTATGCGTTAATAAAATAAATAAAGCAGCATTGGGCAATATATTAGATAAAGCAGAGTGATGCCATTTTGGCTGATTTGGGTAAGACGCCTGATGTAGCCTGAGACTCTTTGTAATAGTAAATGTCTGTTGTGCTGCCGCATATGTATGTGGTCGTTAGCAGACAGTCATACATTACAAGCAGGGGATGTAGTGGCAATTGTGCAGGGGGAGATGGAGCAGTGCTCGAGAGTGATGCAGATACGCTTTGCTGGGTATAGATTCGTCCTAAGTCATCTCTTTAAGAACCCAGCTCATTAGCAGGATGAGGGCTTTATTTATTAAAAAGTTACAGTCCATTTCCACTAGCGTTCTGTGGATTTTACTCATCAAGGGAGCAGTGGCAGAAAACGGAGGCCCCACATTTATCACGTCTCCTTGTCTTGTGGCTAAATTCCCCGTCCTAGCTCCCAGTTTCCACACAGTTTCCATCCTTAAAGGGACAGTCGATAACAATAGAAAGATGTACATATTTGTATACCGTCTTGCCGTTTATATGGAGGAATTTCCTAAAGTAAAAAGGGATTTTTGATGCAAAAGACAACATAATAACATAATAAACCTTATGATTTTGAGGCATTATGAGACTATTTCAAAATGGCCTCAAACTATTCTCTTAGAACCCAGAGCAGCGCAGGATCTTGTGAATATCCAATTCTTTTGAAATGAGAATTTTACTAAAACCAAGCAATCACTGGCTTCAAAACACAATTTCTGAAACTGTAATCCAAAAATTAACGCTAAATTACTTTTTAAAGGATCACGTGAGTGTATGCTCAATAACTGCTCGGGACCTGCTGGGGCTCATGGAAAGCAAAGATATTCAGCTGTTTACAAACATCAACTCCCAAAAAGCTTTTCTGAATTTTATTTTTATTATTATTATTATTATTATTATTGCCATTTATATAGCGCCAACAGATTCCGTAGCGCTTTAAAATATTATGAGAGAGGGGATTTATCTATAAATAGGAGAATTACAAGAAAACTTACAGGAACAATAGGTTGAAGAGGACCCTGCTCAATGAGCTTACAGTCTATAGGAGGTGGGGTATAAAACACATTAGAACAGGAAATAGCACTCAAACAAGGTGAAGTGAAGCAGATCTGGAGGAGAGAGTAGAGTGCTGCCCTTTAGGAGAGAGCAAGAGACAGGTATGTGAGGTAGAGGTTACTCTGGAAGGCCATAAGCTTTCCTAAAAAGATGAGTTTTAAGGCACTTCTTAAACGATTGAAGTCTGATGGCGGTAGGCAGGCTATTTCATTGGAAGGGAGCCACCCGCGAGAAGTCCTGCAAGCGTGAGTTGGCGGTACGGATGCGGGCAGCGGACAGGAGAAGGTCATGGACAGAGCGGAGAGACCAAGAAGGGGCATACCTATGGATCTGTGAAGAGATATAAGAGAGGCTAGAATTGTTTAGTGCTTTATAGGTATGGGTAAGCATTTTGAATTGACTCCTATAGCATACAGGGAGCCAATGTAAGGACTGACAGAGGGGTGAGGTGTGAGAGGACCGACTAGAGAGGAAAATCAGTCTGGTGGCGGCATTCATTACAGACTGTAGCGGGGCAGTACGGCTTTTGGGAAGACCAATTAGGAGAGGTTTACGATATTCCATGCACAAAATTACTAGAGCATGGGCAAGCTCCTTGCTAGCATCTTTTGTAAGAAAGGTGCAGATGCGGGCTTTGTTTTTAAGATGGAATCTACAGGATTTGGTAACAGACTGGATGTGAGGCTCAAAGGTGAGACCAGAGTCAAGTATGACGCCAAGAAGTGCGCTTGCAAGGATGGACTTATGTATATACCACTATCTTGAAGGGAGAGCAAAAGAGGAGGATCAGAATTAGGAGGAGGAACGACAAGGAGCTCAGTTTTTGAGAGATTGAGTTTCAGAAAGTGGGAGGACATCAAGTCAGAGATGGAAGAAAGGCAAGCAGTGACACATTGCAGGACGGCAGTGGAGAAGTCCGGGGAGGAGAGATATATCTGGGTGTCATCAGCGTACAGGTGGTAGTGGAATCCAACTTAGGTAATAAGTTTGCCAAGAGAGGCAGTGTAAAGAGAAAATAGAAGGGGACCAAGGACAGAGCCTTGGGGGACTCAACCGAGACAGGACAGGGGGAGGAGGTATCATTAGAAAAGGAGATACTGAATGAGTGAGAGATAAGAGAAAACCACGAAAGAACAGAGTCACAGAGACCGAGTGATTGAAGAGTTTGAAGAAGGAGAGCATGATCAACGGTGTCAAAGGCAGCAGAGAGGTCAAGAAGAATTCGTATAGAGTAGTGGCCTTTGGATTTAGCTGCGATTAGGTCGTTAGTAACTTTAATTAGAGTAGTCTCAGTAGAGTGGAGAGGGCGGAAGCCAGATTGAAGAGGGTCAAGAAGAGATTTGGAATTGAGGAAGTGAGACATACAGTCTTTCCAGAAGCTTTGAGGAAGAAGGCAGCAGGGATATGGGACGATAGTTAGAGGGGGGAGGGACGGGTCAAGAGATGTTTTTTTTACGGATAGGTACTACAGTCGCATGTTTAAGGTCAGCAGGGACAACGCCAGAAGAGTGAGAGCAGTTGAGAATGTGTGTTAAGAAAAGCACAAGACAAGGGAAGAGAGATCTCACAAGGTGAGGCGGGACAGGATCGAGCGGGCAAGTTGTGGTGCGAGAGGAAAGGAGACGCGCAGCCACCTCTTGTTCAGTAGCTGGGGAGAAAGTCTGAAGGGTAGGAAAGGCATGATCTACGTGTGGTTGAGAAAGAGAAAGGCAAGGTGGGGAAAATTCTTTCTGTTCTGGAAGTCCGGTATCTGAATACTAAGCTCAAAGACAAAAACTAACAGAGCCAGCAGATGAAAAATATTGTTTTCCCCCCTGCACCAAGAGCTGTTCAGTAATGTATCTGGAGTTGACATAAAGTCTAAATGAGGAGTCTCCAACAAATGGAATTAGTAAATTTAAAATTGCTATGGGAAATTAATTAGCAATGCTTCTCATTTAATGCTTTTACTGACGGATCCACACAGCAGCACAATTAGAGGTTGACTCGTTTGTGTGCAACATCACTGTCAGTGTAAATGTAAAAATACATTGATTATAAGATGTGGCAATTTATCTTCTTTCCCAAGAGCTTGCAATCCAATTTAAGAAGCACAACCTGCTCTGTTCCTTACTGTATTTTCTTTCCATATTCCCATTTCTAAAAATCAATAAATACAGCGTTTTACCATGAAAGTTAGTCTTCATCAGTACAGAGGTAAATTATCCCCCAAGAAACGTGTTTTACACTGTTCTTCACTACGGAGGGCTTATCCGTTCCCCGAATCCATCATCCTTATTACGGCTGGTGCTGCTCTGAGGTTGAAGAGGGAAGTTAAGAGTCCGTTCTTTGAGTGTGTGATCCATCTCACCTCATACTCGTACAAAACCCAATGAGCTGGGGAGACAGATCTCCCGGAGAGTTTCTCGTAGCTGGCCCCCACCGCCTGCTACTAACAAAACTCACTAAAAGGAACTAAGAACCCGTGGAGTGTGACAGTCCTAATACTTCAGCTCACAGGTGGGGAGAGGAGTGCATAGACCCATGGACAGACAGAGAATTACTCCGAGACACCTTCTCAGCCCACATGACACCAGCAAATCTTGACAGTTTCTAGCTTGCACTATACAGGCTTGGTACGGGCAATGCTGAAACATTACAAAATAACAAATAGGATCAATTATTGGTGGATTTGCTTATACCAGTCCCCATGGTAAGCCAATGTTTGTCAGGTCTTGGCTACCCATCATTCATTACAATAAATTCAACCCTTCGCACTTGTCCGTTAGCACAGAGGGAACAGGGAGAGAGGAGGGAACGCAAAAAAACATGTTTGTGTTTCTACTAATCAATGCAATGTGTGTTCCTGGCTGTGAATGCACAGAACTAGACTGTGATGTTTAAGGACAATGAAGTTAGCCGGACCGGTTCGTCTCAATGTCTTCTACTGTCATACTGTCTACCCTTACCCCGTACCCGTTCTATTTTCTACATGCACTGATTGAATACAATACACATTCCTAGTAAAGATACACACACGCCTACATAGGCAGTTGTCACATTTGAATGTCCGTATTTAGATGTAGTATAAAAACTATTAAAATACAAACTTTATTTTAAACTTTAAATTCCTGCAGCACAGATTAGCACAGCTTCCCCTTGAAGCTGCAGGTGGCTATCTTCTTGTAAGCAATTTGGAGATAATCAATCACTGACAGACTGCTGGAATCACATTTATTTCCAAATAACGGTGTGAACACAGCCTCGGGAATTAGTGCAAGCATGTATGTAGCCTCCAGAATTGGCCAGTACTCATTTCCAATCACTGTACTGAATATGGTATATATATATATATATTTTTATTTTTTTTATTTTTTTTCCTTGTCGGGAAACACAAACGTGGGACCGTTTCGACATCTCCGGTTATCTGTGCCTGGTTCTGTCCATTTTCAGACAGTGTGGAGAAGAACACGGATTGCTGATCTGGGCATGATTATGGTATATAGAAGACAGGTGGCAGATGTTTGGAGCTGCCATGATGTCTGAACACTTACTTAAATATTCAGTAACATACATTTAATATCATACTGGCATGGTAAAGCAGCAAATGTTATAAAACCAACCACCAAGCCCTGAGAAGACTAAACTCCGGGCCAGCGAGAGAAATGAATCCGATATTTCCTGAATCCCTTAGTTACCTGGAAATGGCGGGGATTCTTGACACATACAGCTCTCTCCATATTCCAAGCACAGACTGTGATATTTCCCTGGTTCCTTCCTTCCTAGAGAGTGCAGGACTAGAGGATTACGTGGAATCTGGCCCTTATTAGATTGTAAGCTCACAGTACAACTTACACTGTACTTAGAATAAAAACTATTTGCATTACAGATTTGTAGTCTCATGTATGGGGTCCAGCACTGTGCGAAACAGTGGTACTTTAGGAGTGTAGTGAATATTGGGAGAAGGGTCAGGTCACGGTGCTGTGCTTTAAACTCCATGTATTTGCCACAAACTAACTCTTCCACTGGCAGTTATCCCCACGTCAGTTGTAAATCACTTGGCTCCAGTTAAGTCAGATCTTATGAGCGCTGATGTGATGTGAATAATGAAACCTGGCCGCAAGAAGCTCTATCGTACTCCAATGCCTATCACGATCACCCAAGGCAAGAAGAAACACTCTGCGCAAGATCCAGAGTTCATGTATGTGAGTCATTTATGCCACGGAGGGATGAGCGCCCATTAAACCCACGTTACATCAATGGAACACAAACTAACGTGAAACATGAGGATAAACTACAATGTTAAGAAAGGGGTTAACAGGTTATTTTTCACATTAATGTGGCTATTAATGGGTTTGATTTTTATATCCAAATGATTGTCCTGTATTTTTACAATGGCCACTGTAACACTGTTTGCCAAGAGCCTTGTAAACCTCACACAGGCCTGAGAAACGCAGTTATAACCTGCGAGGTGACTCACACCTTATGACCGAATGCACGGTTATTAACATGTTAGCTGCCAGTGACCCGGGGGGGCAGAATATAAACAAACAGGTCTCATTTACTTGCCCAGCTCCTGGGAACGCTCATCTTATGCAGCCAATTACCTGGCAGATTAAGCTTTGTCATCCTTCTAGTATATAGTTCATGTAATATCCATCATAATGTTTTATTTATGGGTACACCCTGCAACCCTCCTTCACACTAGTGTACCCAAAGTGAATAAAACATTAGGGACACAGTCAGAGCTGTCAAGGGATACTCCTTGCTTCTCCGAGAGTGCCCTTTCTTCTCTCCGACTCCGTGGAGAATCATTTGGGTTTTATTTCCTCTCATCACTCATCGAAAAATATAAAAAATAAATCAAAAATATAAAAACAAAAGCGTGGTGACAGGTGGATAAAGGTGCTATTTGTAAAGCCAACATTGCCGCAGAAAGAGGGGAGAAGGGTTTGTAGCATCCAAGAAACGTGGAACCTGATAGAGTTATTAACCAAAGTGTGAATTGCGGAGAATTCCAAGTGAATTTCAAGTTCGGGAAAAAAATAAATAAATGTAAAAAAAATTCTCCAAGTTAGCCATGTTTTCAATTCATTTATATTGGCACAAACTCTGAAATTCATTTTGCATTCCAAACACTTCCCGCCTTAGTGAATAGGCCCAGGTGACTCTCGGCCCCGGGGCGGCTTGGCAGCTACAGCCTTGTAAAGAGATACAGAATGGAATGCAGAAATGGCTTCTACCAACACGCAGAGGATCAGGGTCCCTTCAGACCAGCTACAATACTTTATTTTTACATTCCGTTGGCAAAGTAGTATTCTGATATGAAACCAAATGTACCACCATCCATTTTGTTTCTGTATCCCTTTCTTATTAACAAAAATAATAATAATAATAATAATAATAATATATATATATATCAATCACATTCTATAATGATATTCTCACATAGAGCTGCTGTCATTATGGTTGTTGGCGCACAAGCATAACGGCTTCTCTTCATTTTAACCTTTCAGCAGTTTAGCAGATAACTCCCTAAATTGGCTCTTTGTAACTTTGTAACTGATGCCTTCATACGTTAACCACAGGAAATAATGGGCAAACATATTTGGATTTTTTTAAAATAATTTGGGGGAAGAAATGCTAACATTTGGTAACGTGCTGTATCTACGAATAAAATGAGGAAAGCCAAACTGAAAGCAAAAGACTGGGTTACGTGGCTTTGCAGTCTAAAGGTTTGGAGTGAAATGACCCATAATGTTAGAATTAATTTATCCAGAAAATATATACAGCCCGTACAAAATGATATACATGATTTCATAATAAACACTGTATCAGAGAACGTGAATTAGGTTTAGCGAGGACAGTAAGATGGCCGCTATAGAAACATAGTACCATGGCGGCTCACGCAATTTTAAATGACAGGAGACTAAGGAAGTCTGATAGGTCAAGGGATATCATTTCAGGGCTGCCCTAGAGAAGCCTTGGAAAGTGATTGGAGGCCAGGGAGTGAAGAGAGGCTTGACAGCGGCCAGCGATAGAGCGCGGCGGGGGGGGGGGGGGGGGGGGGGAACGAGATGGTCTGAAGCTCTGCTTATCAAGCTTGTTAAGTAGCTGGTAAAACTGTAAACAGAATTAGCGAGATTGAAATCATTTTCTCACAGTCGTTTTCTCTCTTGTCAGCTCACATCAATTAATGCATACATCACACCAACCATGGTCACAGCGCTGTAGGTCTCCCGCTGTTTGTGAACTCACTCAGTGAACTCAGTGCAGTCCCCTAAATTGTAATAAACCCTTTTTTGTATTTTGATTACTGTACTTTCGATCTACCGTATTTATTTTTTTGCCTATATATTTTTCCCGACACCCACTGCGCAATACATTGCACTTTCTGCTCTGTGAACAAAAGCAGAGAGATATGAGAGGGGTAGGGGTCATCTGAGACATTATCTGCCGCATTATAAATCCGAATAGTAATTCAGAAGAAGGGTGTGGCCTCAGGTAAAATGGGGGAGTGCCAACATGTTGTGGGAGTTCTATGCATATAAAGTGTGCAAAGACTGCTGGGAAATTGGGCAGGATGCGTGTGTTTATATTAAAGAATACAGATGGTGGCACTGGGTATATGATTGCAGGCTTTTCTGTACACTCTGCAGCGTTAATACAGAAGATAAAAGGACAGAGGAACAGGGAATTACTTTCACCACAATCTAAGCAAGGGGTTCGTGAAATTATTCAGAATTATTATTATTATTTTATTCACCCAGAACCTTCTGGTTTACCAGCACATATTGTATGCGTTTTCATTCTGATCTCAACCTGAACTGTTAACAGCCACTGCAGAACGGCTATGTGTGTACTGCAGGCATAGACTGATATGCATTGTGCAGAGACAAATTGCATCTAGTGAGGTGGAGGAAAATCTCTTGTAACAGAGTTAGACCATGTGAAAGCAGCAGAAATATTCTGATTTATTGTGTTACTGCAGGCAACAGTTTACAGGCAAGCGAGATTCTGTCAGTCTGACACTAAAACCACAGTGCATTAGCCGTGTAATCACAAACTGTAATTGAGGAAAGCAGGCCCAAGTCCGACTTCCTGCAGCAGTATCTGTATTTGTTGGAGGATCGCTTTCCTAAAATGCAGTGGAGGGAAAGCTGTAAATTCTCAAAGAGCAGCTGGGTTTACTGGACAGAAGCTCTATCCCAGCCAGAATGTGAAAACCACTTACCGGTCCCAGCTGCACACCATTCATCCCAGGCGTAAATCATCTTGTTACCAGCCGATGGGGCACGCTGGGGTTTCACTGGCCGTGCATACTCAGGTTTATATATCAGGTGCCTGTAGGCACTTATTGTCAAGAGCGCCTGCCTCCCAACCCCCCTTTCCTCCATCAACAATAAAAAAATATTAAAAAAAAAAAGTCCAGATCCATTATCTGATTTGGATAGAGCCAGAATGTACATCTCTCATTCCCTCCACAAAACACAATTACAATGGAGCGAAATGCAATAATGTGTCAAAGTATATCTAAAAAGTAAAAATGCTCATTGGTGCTAACTCAGGTCATGCCCTGACAGTTACCACAATCCACACCACAACGTTCCCTTCTCTCCCGTCATCCACCATCTCTTTCCTTTAGACACAACTTTCCCTTCTCTACAGAACACCTGTCGATACTTGAAGTTCTGTCAGAGAACTCGATCTCCCTATGTACAAACTTCTGTCGGCATCACCGGGCACCAAATAATAAATAAGTGTAAAACGGTTTCAAAAATAGTTCAAGTCATACCCACTGCACAATGCCTGTAGTGGCTATGATGCTTGGACTGTCCCTTTAACCTTGTTACACCCTCCTGGCTGGCAATTAGATAACAGGTCCTGTTACGTCCTGGTTATTTATCTCAGTGTAGATAAACTCAAGAGGCAACAATTGCTCAGAGCACCTGCCTTGCAAAGACTTCTCATTGAGTTGCATTGGGAAGCCTGTGATTGGACAGCCACAGAAAGTGTAGGAGGGGTTAGAAGGGGAGGGCTTGCAAAGGCAGCAGACAAGAGATCTGCAGTTTTTGCAACCCATAATAAAAAGTCTACAATAAAATTAATGCAAGCTTTCATTGGTGGTATATCTAGTAATCAGTGTTTTATTTATTTATTTTGTATTATGTTCTTTTAAAGAAACACTAAGCACTATAACCACTGCAGTCCCCTAAATTGTAATAAACCCCACCGTTTCCTAAATGGCGCCGTGTCACTGTTCCTGGTACCCCGTCGCTGTCCAACAGGGTTGGATAGAATGTGAGATCAGAGAGAACCGAAAAAAGGAAGGTGAACTACTGACAGTCTATTCACCGTCACTGGGTTAGCAATTAGAGGTTCTCCTGCGAGTAAAGATGGGACACATAACATTTCATCAACCGCATGGTCGATTAACATGCAATATGATACAATATATACACACACAACAAATATTAGCTTCTGGCTGAATTTATTCCCTGGGGGTATACAAGCCATTGCCTTCCATTTTCATTTAGGATTTATCAAAGAACATGTAACTGAATATACATAAATATTTAGTCATTTCTAGAAAATAAAATATTTTAAATAACATTCACTTATAGTAGATCGAGCACAATATTTTATGTCGATCTTGAGCTTAGAGAAGGAAGGATTTGTATTTGAACATTTTTTGTTAGCATAAAAGTAGTTATTTACTGGGGAGGGTGAGGGGGGCGTTTGTCACCACATATCAAATTTTTATAAATCTAAAAAATAAATAGATCTGCACTGTCACAGTAATTCTTCCTGGACCTGGCTCGGGAGTCAACTGGTGACAATTTTTGTAAAGGACCCAAAAATGCTTGAAAAAAGAGCATTATTACTCTATTGCATTATAAATCAGGAGGCAGAACCCAAGTCTTGGTGCTCCTGACGTGACTTCATCGAGTGGTAGACATACCATGGGGTACAAATCTGGCATAACATTGGTTTTAAAGATACAGGCCTGAAAATATGAAATATTAATAAACATTCAAAAACATCTGCTTTAAGAGTCTTACCAGTTCACACGTCAGAGATTATAATTCTTTATTTTTGGTTTCAAACCACAGACAGGATATGCCATCAATAACAAAAGAGTACACGACAGGTCACACAGTAATAGGTCTTAACATTTAGTTAAACACCTGCCGTGGGATGAAGGTTTTATTTTTGTATTAATTCACTGCTGGTGAGGGATACGTTCTTTGCTTATAATTAGGTGCATCCAAGGCCACCTTGTCATCTGTGATACTAGGAGATACAGGGTAAGTTGGAATTCTCAGGGTGAAACCTGGGATGCCTGGTCACTATATGATTTGATTAATAAGTCGTAACAGTTTTACGTCTAAATGGTGCTAGCTGAGATTTTGTGATGCTTGGTGTTGCCGATAGGCGGGAGGGAGTATCAGTCGATCATTTAGATCTTTCGAGCTGAGGGTGATAGGTGCTGTCTAGCTTATTACGTGAGAAACAAAAGCAACAAAAATGAGTAAACATAGATAAAACTGAGAGCAGTAGGCAACTAAAATATATGAATGAGAACCACGGTGTGAGAGAGGTAGTCTCACTGTGAGGATAGTCAGGTGGAGTCCAGTGTGGACTGTTGAGGGTCAAAGGTTTGTGCTGTTGCCGGATTCCACTTGTTAGGTGTCCGGTCTATTGCCCGGGTTCCCGTAGGTGCCAGAGTCCTATGATGGATTCATGGTCGGCAGCAGATCTTTTGCTTCTTCCAGATCATGTATGAATAACTTTTCTTCACCCTTGAGGACCATGAGGGTGCGTGCTGTGCACCACCAATATTTGAGGTGGTGTTTTCTTAGCAAGGACGTGAAGGGTAGTAATGATCTCCTCCATGCCAGAGTACCTCCCAAGAGGTCTGAGTAGACTGCGAGTAGCATGTTTTAAAACTGGTAGGGTGTGTGATCTTTGAAGGCTTCACGGACTGCCCTCCTGTCCCCTTTGCTCCGAAAGCGGACTATTTGGTCTTGTGGTGCAGCGGCTGGGGCCTTGGGTGGTTTAGGTATGCAGAATAATCACTCCAGCCCCACCGTTTTGCTCTGTTTTGGGGTCAGGAGTGCGTCTAATGAAGTGCGGTAGTTCCACTACTGGAATGTCCTCGCTGATGCCACGGATTTTCACGTTCTTACGCCTTTAGTCTTCCAGTGCTGCAAAGCGACGGTCATTGGACTCGTTTTACTTCTGCAAGCCCAGAATTGTCTGCTGCAGGGAGGCAATTTGTTTTGTGTGTTTGACAGGTCTGACAGTATGTTTGCCTGAAGGTCCGCTAGGAGAGATTTAAGCACCTTTGTGGTAACTGGTGCTTTGTCAGGGCCTCGCGGTGCCAGGTCAGGAGGCCTTAAAATTGGTGGGGCTTCCATCTCCTTCTCAGGGAGAAATCGTCGGAGTACTCCAAGTAGGCCTTGTGGCACGTGGCCATTTTGTTTGCGTGGCGCAGGAGGTCTCCAACATGCAGACCTGGACACAGTCTGTCCGGTTTTAATTTTGGGGGATTTCGGCCCATAACGGTGCTAGGATAGCAGGTAAGTTCTCTGGAATCACCAATTTGGTGTCTTGGACTCTCCAGTGAGTAAAAAGATGCCCGGAGCTCTCTCGCAGTGCAGCTACTCCTCACCTTTGCTTGGCTCTTCCCCCCACACGTCACAGATTAGCACCCTAAAAGCCTCCTCAAAAAAAGAAAAACTTAATAATAGTAATATTAATCTTGTGGGTGGGTGTCCTCAAAACACTGAATAGCAAAGCCACAAAACATTGGGTTAATTTAGCCATTTTCAGAGATAGAGCTCTGTGTCTGTCTGTCCAGAGTCTGTCTGTCCGTCATATCCTAGACTCTGAAGGAGCTTAGAGGAAGGAGGTACGACCTGCAAGGCAAACAGAGGGCCACGCTATGGAGAGAAGATGGTGCAGGCTACTGACAGACAGAGGCCCAGAGAGAGTTATTGATGCTTGTTGAGAGCTGGCCCCGGCCTCCTGTCTACGATGCACTTTCTCAATTAGAGAAGAGCAAGAAGCAGGCAGTGAGCCAGGAAACAGACACCCAGCAAAGCATGCTGGGAGGTCGCCCATTATGCAGGAGGCTTCGTACACATGGGCTTAGGGACAGCTTCCCTTATTATTTTCCTTCAGATGGATAATATGAAGAATAAAATAGTCCGTCAAATTAAAACTGTGCACATTTACCAACGATGGACACGAATGATAAACAACGTGTACAAGCCATCCTTTCATGAGGGTCTTATTAACTGGCTATATGTTAATATTTCCCAGTTTATTTAATTCATTATTTATACCATTTAAAAAAAAAAAAAAAGTAGCAGGTTTCAATGTGTGCAATGTAACAAATTTCATAGTAGGAGAAACTCTGTTGGTGAATTTTATTTTAAATTCCAGAGGAAAATATAACGTTATTTTTGTGGAATTCTAACCATCCGCTGTCTGAGGCAGCATCAAATATCCAAAGAATAAATGATGTTATCTAAGTTACATGCAGGGATACAACAAAGCCCAGCAGGAGGTACACAACATGGCTGGACGATGTGTAAGAGAGACCCCCTGACAGTGCAGAGGGGCTTGGAGGCTGCTCTATATATAGCACCCCAACAGAAGTGGGTCGCTGCAGAATATTTTCATAAGTACAATAGACTCAAAAATATCATTCAAAATACCGAGTGTCTTCTTCAGGGCAAACAGTGCAACATACAATGCTGACTCTGGGCCTTCGGACAAAAGTCTAATGATTCCAAAAACAGCTACCAAGCTTAACTAGATCATTGCATCACTGAAACAGTATTCCGGACAAACAGAAAACAAACAAAAAGTTTAATCGGGAGGTCCAGGAAAGCCACCACAAACTTGGTGCTGTCAGAAGCAGTAAGTTTGCAGGATGTCAATGAAGTGCATACATTACTTTACTCCATTTAAATGCTCACTCCACCTTACTCAGATAATATAATGTATAATGTTATACTATTAGCTATAAGCCTTTCCCAGGCATGTAGCGATTTCCCATCACGTTCTCTTTCCCAGACTTCTACTGAAATATTGGATATTGGAATTTTGCCATTTTTGGCCTGGTTTACTGAACCACATGTGGCTGGCTTATTTGAATCTTCTGATCCTCTGTAACAAGGCAGAACTGACGGCAGATCCCAAACAGATACCTATTTGACGGGGACTCGGAGTCTAGAGCTTTATGGAAAATCCTCAAAACATCAGCAGGGAGTGTTTGCCTCGTGATCTGCATCCAGTCGCCCGCACATTGACATTAATCATTGGAGATTTACATCCCCAGATCACTCATCTGCATTTTCCTGTCCCAGAGGCTTCCGGAAATTATTTAGAAAGGGACTAGATTCGCTGGTTCTGCATTGAGAGAAATTAGATTTTGCCAATTTCTGATACTGCAATCAACAAAACCAGTAATCGTCAGCTCTTGGGCCAAGGCCTTTGCTAAAAGGAATTTATTTATTTATTTATTTTTATGGTATTCAATGCTGTGTTGCTGGCATCCTGATGTACACAGCATCATTCATTAGGCTAAAAGCATTTGTTCCTGCAATAATTTTACCTGGCACCTTGTTTCTGCCGAATGACACGGCAAGCTCTGCATCGATTCGTTTATCGTATGCACAGTGGCCGAGAGAGCAGTAATGTTTAACCCCTTGTTCCATCTCCTTCTCTCTCCTTCAGGTTAAACAGCAACGTAAGAAGCAAAATCTATTTGGCAATCAAAGGGCACAGGAGCCCAGGAAGATCTATGGCCATTTAGGACAACATGCCAGCGTGTCAAAGATACAAATAACCTAATTATGGTGAATCTTTAGGACTACTGCGGTAGTAGACTACATTCCCAATGAAACTCAGCCAAACTGATTGCTGTTTGGCAGAATCAATGTCTAAGGTGAGTTTTCATGGTACCAGGCCTAAAGCACAAAGTCACAAAACTGATCTCAATGTACGAATAGAAAAGATGACAAAGTCCCTCTTTCTCAAAAGAGACGGTCCCTTAATTTAGACTTTAGAATTGAGAATTTTCTGTTAATCAAGATCATTTGCCCCAAAAATGTCCCTTGACCACTCAGCTAAAACGTTACCAATGAATGTAAATTTAATGTAGGGTAATAACTGCTTGATCCAAGGATAAATCTGATTCTGGGGTCAAGAAGGAATTTTTTTCCTAGCTTGTTGCAAAATTGTGCTTCAAACTGGTTTTTTTTTGCCTTCTTTTGGATCAACAGCAAAAAAACAAATGTGAGGAAGGCTGAACTTGATGGACGCAAGTCTCTTTTCAGCTATGTAACTATGAAAGGACGTAATAATTACAATTAAAATCCTCATCTTCCTATAAATATAGAACAGAATAGATACTTAAAAATTCCACTGAAGGCATGTCATGAATGAGCTAACAAGGAGTTACGGGACAAGATCAGACCTCGCAGACCAGAATGAGATGCTCCTGATTGGTGGAGTCAATTCCTGGTCTGGGAGGGAACGGACGCAGTAGTAGGACCTTTAAAGGTGATTATACATTTTATTGTTTATTTTCTTTTTTGGCTTTTTTTATGGTATTATCTTTAGAATACATTAAATAGGATTTAATTCCAGCCCGTAGAATGCTTTGAAGGATTATATTTTTTTTATATGAATGGCACATCAGTTCAGTTTAATACACACATATAATAGCTGGACAAATAGACAAATAAACAGAGTCTTTAGCTGATTTTTAACATAACAAGAAGTGTCAATGCTATTAAAGCAGGAATCACAAAGCTGTAAATGCTACATTATTATCCAAGGGGGCCCAGTGGGGACAGGGTTGGCCAAGTGTAGGTCAAGGGCAGTAGCTGTGATAGCTGCTGCAGACGGCTCTACTCCAACGTGGAGAACCCTTCACAAGTGCTGGGTGGAGGTGATCTGAGATCATCGAAGTCCCACTGGGACTCTTGATAGGCCAGAGTCTGTTTAGCTCTGGCAGCCTTTAGTGCCGTGCAAAGGCACTTTGAATGCCAAGCATGGCACATGTGCTATAGGTTACTGACCCCTAAACTAGACCAAAGTTTCTAGGTTAACCACAAGACTCACCTAGAAAGAAGGGCCAGTTTATAGTTTGTTTAAAAGGACATAAACAGTTCCTGAACAATGTCTTTTGAACAGATGAGGCAAAGATTAATCTGTAAAAAAAATGATAGGAAAAGGAAAATTTAGAGAAGGCCAAAAACTGCTACTATCCAGAACATGATACTTCATCTGTAAACCGTCAAGGTTTGGGGGTCTATGGCTGCCAATATAACCAGCGTTGATTGCCCTCATTGATGACATGACTGATGGAACAGGATGGATTCTTTAGATACTCAGAACATGCCAGGGATCTCAAAACATTTTGTAAAAGCCCACAAGAAGTTTTCCAAAGCCATAAAGTGGGTCATTGATTGGCCAAGTATATCACACATCTTGGCCGGAACCGGACCGTATTTCTCATGTATTGAAGGAAAAAATCCATGTCCTGAAATGGAACAGAGGCTGTATATAAAACATCTGCAGTAAAGGACGGAAGTAGATTTGTTGAGGTCCATGTGTCACAGGCAGCAGACTACGTTGGACTGGAAAAGGGTTTACAAGCAACTACTAAGTACAATTATTATTTTAAGATAATATTACTTTGTCAAGTTATTTTATATTAATAGAACCCTCGTTTCATGAGGACAGAAGGACTGTTACTCCAAGATGATTAATGGTTTACGGTTTACCCTCAAATTAAAGAGGTTTATGGACGTGAATACTCTCAGATTAAAGTGGTTTAAAGAGGTGAATAAAATCAAATTAAAGCCGAGAATGTGCTCATTATTCTTGGCCATTGCTTCATTTCCCATCCAGTATGACGGGCCAGATACCTCAGGCAAAAGAACAAACCACGTGTCACTCTCCCTATACCTAAAGGCGGCCTTGATTACTTTACTTGGTATTTTGTGGATCAGAATTTAACGGTGCTGTAACACCTATTATACTGCATTCTCCCATTCAACATGATTTTATGTCTTTCAATCCAGCAAAACATGTCCAAAAATAATGGAATAATGATATAAGAATTGCCATCGTCAGCATTTATTCGGGGGCAGATTAATTCTGTGTAGTTGTCATGTGACAGTCAAGTGCACATTAAAAGATTGTTGCTATAGTGATAGCATTAACAAAAACGATTCTCAATGGGTTCACCTTCGTTTTAATTTGTTCAGTGACAATAGCAGACCCGGCTTTTTTTAAAGGGGACCCATCACCTTCCAGTGTTTTAATACTGTGTTGACTTACATTATTTACATCTTTTTCACAAATGTGCGATTGTCAGGTGGGGAAATAAAATGAAATTAAGAAATCCATCCTGCTGTACTGAACTCTATCCTGACACCATGTGGCTCCCTGCCAATCCCTTCTATAAGCTCTGCCCTATGCATCTATTAATTAACAACAGGAGAGCATAGGCAGATGAGGAGTAACAGAAACAAGAGGCTAGGTATGAAAAACGTTCATTTTCATGTCTGCTCCTTTCCTTTCAGTGAATGTTTTTTTTAGTGCTACGGAAGTCATTTTAAATTTGGAAAACCCCCAAAAAATATTTTTAAAAAATGCATTAAAGGAATAAAAAGCAGTTAATTCGAAAAGCACAAAAAAAAATAATCTTTAATACATATTTAAAAGTAAACCATGCGTCATATAAAAATACGCTTTAACACGGGTTGCAAGTGAATTTGAATACACAGTGGTGGAGTTTGCAGAGAAGTGATAGCTTCCCTTTAAGACTATTGTTCTAAAACGCAAGACCCAACCTATTTAATGGCAGCAAGACGGACCAATCCACCGGTACTAAATATTCCATAAAAGGAACAGACTGTGATAAGTTGTGATTGGGTCCTTACATAAATTGGGTCGTCTTACCTGGGCTGGATCTGTCCCCCCATGATCTCTCCATGCCCCTCTTGACTAGTGTCTCTGACTGCCTCTCTGCTGTTTCTAAGCTCAACTTGTCCAAAACAGAACTTCTGGTCTTTCCTCCTTCAAGTTTTGCTACTCCCGTTAATGTCTCCCTCCACGTTAATGGTGCTACCATCAGCTCCACCACGCAGGCTCGTGGTGGAGCTGATGCCTAGGTGTTCTCTTTGACTCCGACCTTTCCTTTACCCCTCATGGCCAGTCGATCACCAAATCCTGCCGCTTCCATCTCAAAAATATTGCACGCATCCGCCCTTACTTAACGCCAGATGCGGCTAAGGTGCTGGTCCATGCCGCTGTCCTCTTTTGCCCTGAGTACTGCAATCCACTTCTCCGTGGTCTTACATACTCCCAACTTGCCCCATTGCAATCTATAATGAATACGGCGGTAAGGCTCATTTTCCTGTCCGCCTGCACCTCCCATGCCTCACCCCTCTGTCAGTCCCTGCAATGGCTTCCCGTACGATATGGGGCTCAATATAAAATTCTGGTTCTTGCTTTCAAATATCTACATAATGTTACACCCACCTCTTTATTCTTACTAATACACAAATATGTCCCGTCTAGGACCCTACGCTCTGCCGAAGACCTACGTCTATCTGTATGTACTCCCACCTCTGATGCCTTCAAGACTTCTCGGTGACTGCACCGTTCCTGAGGAACTCTCTTCCCATTTCCGTTAGACATTCACCCAGTCTCCACTCCTTCAAAAAATCATCAAATACTCACCTTTTCACAAAAGCATATCAATTGAACTGTTAATGGCTCCAAAAATACCCACACTCAGTCTTGAATACTACTCTACCAATCTACTTCCCTAATACTTCCCTTACCTTTTGTGTCACTTTACCCCACTCCCTCTAGCATGTAAGCTTATTGAGCAGGGCCCTCAACCCCTCTGTTCCTGTGCGTCAAACTTGTCTGGTTACAATTACATATTTGTTAGTCCACCCATTGTACAGCGCTACAGAATTTGTTGGCGCTATATAAATGTAATAATAATAATAGTTGACAATGACCCAAAACTTGCAGGTGAGAGAAATCTACAGGTGCAAGTAAAGTCAATATAAAGTTGTTAATATAACACATTCTGGGGGGGGCGTGGCCAATAGCGAAACTGAGCGGACGTCTTCTTACGGAGCTCAGCTCAGACCCAGAGCAAAAACACGGAAAACACCACGAAATCGTGGAAATTCCACCCGAGAGACAGACACCCCCCAAGCAGAGAGAATGGGGAAGAAAAACAAGAGGCACCAAGGTCCGACCAAGCCCCAACAGCCAGATATCAGACTAGCTTTCGAGAGGCCTGCGGCACACCCGAGGCATCTGAAGCCTCCCAGGAAGAGAAAGACTCACTGCCCTCTCCTCGATCCTACACCACGGAGTCTGAGGAAGACGAAGCACCTGCCACAAAAGGTGACATAAAAAGGCTCCTGATGGAGATGAGACAGATCTGGAGGGACGACCCGCAGAAAGTGCAGACTGAGGTGGAGGAGGTACGGCAAAAAATCAACAGCCTAGAAACAAGAGAAACCTCCAGAGATGAAAAACTCCAGACCTCAAGCCGAGATATACAAGACCTTACCTCACAGGTAAAACAAATTAGACGCACAATTACCACAATGGAGGTCAGACACAGGCGAAAAAACTTACGCCTCAGAGGCATCCCAGAAGAGGTCGATAACACACAGCTCCTACCCTATGCTCACACCCTCCTGACAGCCATGGGAATTACCGACGCACCTGACTTACCTCAGATCACTTTGGCGTTTAGAGTACGGAATTCTGCTGCAGAACCCATCGCAGCACCCAGAGATGTTATTGTGCTGACCCGGGACATCTCCGCGAGATCTGCCATAATGACTAAATCCAGAGAACTGGGAACAGTATCAATCGAGGGCCACATCAATCGAGGGACACACCATTCTCCGTACTCGTGGGGAAAAGACAACTGGCACCTATAGCCAGGAAACTAAGAGACGCCAATATCAGGTACCGCTGGGGCACAGAGGGGTCCCTCCTCACAGAAATTGAGGGAGAGAGACACACGCTTACTTCAGAGGATGATCTGGAGACCTTCCTACAAAAGACTGGCTTGACACACATGTCACAGCAAGGGACACCACCTCCTACCAAGAATCAGGGGCAACCGGAGAGCATCAACAAAAAACGGCAAAGTACGCCATCCAGCAACACAATAAAGAGGCTGACTCCACTTCCCAAGGCTGCTAGATCTAGACCCGATAAGTAGCGGAGGCCACACAGAGGCAGAAGGAGCAAAAAGACCCCTTTATGACACACTATGACACAATGTTCCACGGGACTATGCCACCTAGTATCAACATAAAGTCAACAAAGACTGACCAACATCTGGCCACAGATCCCTATTGTTTTACCCATTACCATTAACATACCCATTATGACATCAATATGTACACACTTTATACTTAATCGACTATAATGGAAAAGATGTATTTGCTATTCTAAATTGAATAAAATACAAATTTAAAAAAGAAAAAAATATATAACACATTCTATAGCAGCGTCTCGTTCCTCTTTAGGCAGACATGCGCTAACAGATAATTCGCTAATACCAGATATATGTTTGCTTGGGAGGGGGGGATTGCAAAAATTAAATACATTTTTGCTCCCTCTTAATCAAAGTTTACAGAACAATATAGAAAGCTCTATCCGCCGTGAGGTAGTTTCCTTCATTCTTTAATTTATCAATAGAACAGCCTCCTAACGGGGATAAGTTAGCGCACAAGTGTGCGCCCTCCCACACACCAAGTTCTGTATGATCACGGCCGGCGATACCATAATAAGAATAAGGCATTGGTCTGGGGCGCTGACCTGCAGGGGGCGCCCACCGGGAGGTTTCCTGTCTGGGACTGGAACGCTGGGTGCGTGGCTCCTTCGCCACCCCCCTAGCGCAGCCTCTGTTGCTGCTTGCCTGCTCATGGAATGGGGTTTACTGTAACCCCAGCACCCGAGCAGAGCAAACTGCTTCCTGCAGGTAGAAGAAGCCATGATGTATCCTGGCTGCCCCCTGCCTGTGAACACCGGAACCACTCTGAGGGGAACAAGAAGCAGCCTGTGCTCACAGTGCACGGATCCCTTGCTCCCCCAAAAGAGCGGTTACCAAAGCACTTTAATGGCAACTTTACTTTACTTTATAATATCTCCTGGATGCACTGACATATGCCCCTTTTTTGATAGTTATAGTTGTTCCATGATTTAACCACCCAGCTCGCTGTTTAGTGAACTTTCATCTAACAATTTATCCCGTCATTCGATTTCAGTATTAATTATAAGGCTGTGTATTATAAGGCTGTGTATTATAAGGCTGTGTATTATAAGGCTGTGTATTATAAGGCAGCCGTACTAACACAGCTGCACTCTGAAATTAATAGAAAAGGATAGGACTTGGCGTTAGATACATAGCCCTAGTTTCAATCTGTATCCTGTTTTTTGGCAATAATTTAATAAAGAGTTCCTTTACTGGATACATTTTGTATAAGCATAGCTGTGGGAATTTGTACATAGTACCCTCCTCCCCCTTTTTGGGGTGTATTCACCGTTTTATCCCTACCTTTAGGGTAAATGTCTCCCTCCAGTATTATTAAGTGATACTAATAAAGGTTTGGTTATTTTCCAGATTGACCCGGGATCCTATCCTGTTAGTCACTCTCTATGGAAGTGATTATTAGGAATATTTCATTATTTTTCTTTTATTGCATATTTTGGGTTACCCCCTATTACCCAGTCTAGATGGCCTCTGAAGTGAAGACGGGACGGGGGAGGATTTTACCCTAATCCCCGTCTCTTACTTTTTCTCTGTCCATTTTATTGTATAATACTTTCCTATGGGAAAATCCTAATGCGGCTATTGATGAGTGAAGGTGGATCCGAGCTAGCGCCGAGGTACATTGGTGCTGAACCCGGGTAAGTGACGGAAGGATTTTTAACCTATTTTGCACCATGAGGCAGGGGTGTTCGATAGAGGGGGAGCTATAGTGCCAGGAAAACAAGTTGGTTTGTTTCCCTTTAATGTATACTCAGTGTGTCTCTTTCCCTTAATGTCTCTTCACTGTAATTCAGAGTTTAGTGAATAAACGTCAGAGGGAATGCAGTTACATTCATGAGGGGGCAGCAAAAATCCTTGCCCGGGCCCTGTGTATGGTGTTATGGACGGGTTAGATCTTTGGGAACACAATGTTATTGCATTATCAATACAATGCTTATTGAAATGGATTTTAAATCCACCCTGGTGTGAGTTAGCACAGATTGTGTTTATTTACTTTAATGACCAGACACAGTTTGGGGCTATTCAATAAATAAGGAATTCTGGAGAATTGAGAAGGGGATTGCACATTCTAAACCAGAATAACCCAGTGGAAATAAACAGCTGAGTAAGTGATTTTGTCATTTCACAAACATTGCTCTATCCTCCGTCTTTCTCTCCATTTTATGGTTTTCTAAATAAGCACAATATTAGGTTTGTGTCTGTGTATTCGGAGGGGTCAATATAGGTATATACCCTGGTGTCTGCGCCCTATCTATCTTCCTACCTATCTCTATCTGTCTCTCTATCTATCTATCTACCCATCTATATCTATCTATCTATCTACGCATCTATCTATCTACATCTATCTATGCATGCATCTATCTACCCATCTATATATATCTATCTATCTGCCTATCTATCTATCTATCTATCTGCCTATCTATCTATCTATCTATCTGCCTATCTATCTATCTATCCATCTATCCATCTATCCATCTATCCATCTATCCATCTATCCATCTATCCATCTATCCATCTATCCATCTGTCTGTCTATGCATCTATCTATCTATCTATCTATCTATGCATGCATCTATCTATGTATCTATGTATCTATGTATCTATCTATCTATGTATGTATCTATGTATCTATGTATCTATGTATCTATGTATCTATCTATCTATCTATGTATCTATGTATCTATCTATCTATCTATCTATCTATTTATCTATGTATCTATGTATCTATGTCTGCAACCAACTATTCAGAGAAATAACTGAACCTCAGCATCAAACACTGACTGCAAAAACCCTGCGAAGGAAACAAGAAAATAATATGGGGCGAAAAAAGAATGAATCGCCTGAGAAAAAATACCCAAAAAACTAAAAGGAGGGGGCCGGGGAGAAACCTTCCCATTTGTGAAGTATCTGATCAATATGGTCACAAAGCCATGGCTCCCCCACGAGAGGATCAGCTCACTGGCCAAGCTCCAGGAAACATTTAAGACGGTAATGGACACTTGCAGAGCGTCTGTGGGAGCATTAAACGTTTAACCCCTCGGCCTCTCTTTCTGTGCTGGAGAGGATGCTGTGTAAGTAAATGTCCCACCGCAAAAGACAATCGAAGGGAACTCGATCCCCCTCTGGCACTGAACAGAAATTAAAAAGGGTGAGTGTCTTTATGGTTGCTGCCTCAATGCAAGCTCTCGCCAGTTAAGACTACAATGCTCATGATGCACAGCCTTAAAAAAACATCCCAAGGCTTTTCCTTGAGGATAAATGATCAAAGGAAACTCAGGTGGCCAGTGGGAGTCTTTATCCCCAAGATGGCTCACTTAGGAATGGTAGAGGACTGTGGACCACGATCCGTAGGATTCTCAGTCATTACTTAATGAAATTGACTGACATCTATACACACATTAAGATGACCAGATGCCTCTTTTTTTCGCTGGGCCCTCTCCTGATCAAGAACATCTGATCCCCTGATACTTGTTGTCCATGTCTGTGCCAGCAAGATAAATGCGGTTATAATATTGTAATTACATATTAAGCATTCGCTGTAAATCCTCAAAGGAAACTTGAAGACAATTGTTATGAAATGCCAGAAAATGACATTGACCGTTGTGAAAAGAGATTGTCTGTTGCAGATTTTATTTTTTTTATTAGGACTATCCCTAAATATCTAAAAAATCTATACTTTTATAGAAGCATTCACAATGGATTTTAGAAAGGAGCGCACATCGAGCACAAACAGTACATTTAATTGCATTCGATATATATGTCCTCATGTTTGGTTATAAACACATTACAGCAGTTCAGTATTCCAACAAATCGTTGTCCCAATATTATTGATCTTTCTACTCTCTGCTCAGCTGAGACCTCCCTAACCGTATTCACAGAAATGATTCCAGGGGTTAAGCAAATTTAGAGAGATTCCCAACCCCCTCTCCTCGTTAGTTACCTCCAATGGTGGCTTAGAACTCTAAGGGGATAGAATCTCGTGCCTCAAGAGGCGTGGAATGCCAAGGGCTGTTACACACTGTCCACACAGAGCATGCCATCACCAGATCCCTACTCTCTGTTAAAACACTCCCAGATTGAGTGACAACATGGTACCAAAGTCTGCACCAGTCGGCCCATACACAACAGGATATCACAATATCACAAAGTATATTTACATTCCAAGGTACCAACTTCTAAATATCACCATATGTACCAAGGATCAACGAGGGCCCCCCATAATCAGGCTGCCCAGGAAGACACATTTATTGATTGTTTCACACACAGGGTATTTCTTAACATCATAACAGAGAAGGTAAAGATCCTAAAGAGCCCAAGGCAGGTTACTCGTTTTGGACCAATTTCATTCTTCACAAAGGTTGGTGAATAGGTCCAGACAAATTCATGTTTCCAGGCCTCTATCTAATCATGGGGCCCTAGGCAGTTACCTAAGGTCACCTTTTGGTTAATCTTGCTCTGCACCTTATTATAAGAGAGTTAAAAAAAAATAAGTATCCAGAGATTGCTAATAATTTATGTGTTCTTTAAATCGATGAACGTAAACCCCTGAACCATGTATTATGCGAGAGGACCACCCCAATCATTATATTCTGACACCTAGGGCTTAAAAGATAAAAAGGTCACGGGTACATCAGAAAACATAATTTTTTTTATTTTTTTTTATTTGTGATCAGAGATATACATGTATGTAGCAGCGTTAAATTGGTTTCTTCTCTCCTGCCCTCTCATGTGTACTTAACACCAGCGAGATGGGAGAGAGATAGACCGCAGTTTGAACTGCTGTAAAGTGTGATAGGAAGCACTTCCAGTCTGTAATGAGCATCCCAACAGGGATTTTATAACACAGAGGAAATCTCGACTTCAATAAACACTTTCCATCGACTGCAGAGCAATAGCGCCCTCTAGCAGTCAATTCCTCAAACGCACAAGGAAAACGGAATGTTAAAAGCAAAAATGATTTAAACGGTATGGAATACACCGAATTCTGGGTAGGAAGATACAGAAAAAAAAAAAAAAGGTCTTTAAGATAAACGTACATTTATACATACACTATCTCTATCTCGATTAGGGATTCCTACTATGGGTATCATTAAATCAGAGTGTGAAACAGATCAATGAGATCTGAGATTCAATGAGATTGAAATAAAACTCCTGTTTATCTAAATCTAAAGCTATTTTTGCTTCTCTGGCACAAAGATGATGGGAAGCAGGGTTTTCAGGAGATAAGCTGCGTATTACAAGGCTGTTTTCAAGTCCCCTCTTTTTTATCAACTTCTTCAAATCTCCGCTTGGCTATGTACTAAGAGTACTCGCTTCCTTGTTAAATCTATCGCTGGACGCCACGTCACTGGATGAAATGGTGCCTGTGACTCTCGCGAACTCTCCGCACGGCGGGGAATCTCCACTCAGTGAGTCCCTGTTGTGCGTTAGTAGGATTTTAGGCTGGTTGAGTGTCATGGGAATGGAGACACAGGCTATTAAACCGGAAGAAGGATGCCAGATACGGTGTAAGTAAGAATGATTGGAAGATTCATCTCCCATGTATAAAATAAAGACAGGATTGATACGGTTGACATGTGTTTTTGAATCCCCATATGTTTCATCTGTAATAGGTGTCGTCGGGCAGCTGCTAAAAGATTCACTTCTTTGTATAATGCGACAGTAGAGCTCAGATTCCTTGAGTGTTCAGGATGAGCTTTGCTCCTTTCAGCAGCACTCAAATTCAATCATACAGGTTCGGAGGAGTGCTTAGTCCAGTCTTACTCCATTAGGAAGGAGCCTTCAATATGGAATAACCAGATCCCACACAAACCATTGCCAGACCAAGGCACTTGTAGGTCAACAGATGGTGCAATGCAACGTAATGGCCAACACGAAACAAGCAACGATAATAAATGTAGACAAAATAATGGATAGTTCACAATCCCAACAGGCAGTTCTAGACTCCAATGCTCCCACCCCCTCTGAAGACCACGAGTACAAGACCTCATTATTTGGCTGCAAATTTCTTCTGATCTTCCCCATCACCCACAATGAACATCCCCCATTTATTGTGTAATACGGAGGACACATTGCTGTGTGAGTTGTAGAGCTGCTTCTTTACGTCACGTTGGACCACTTACAGCATTAAATGTAACTGTGAAGATGAATAAAATCTTAATTCATGATTCTTGGCTGGACCAAAACACCTTTCAAATGTCCAGATACTTTTTGGACTACAACTGGTGTAAGTTATTCCCGCAGAGTCTACCTTTACGCACATGGTTAGATTTTGGGGGAATCAGGGTTTGCCGAGGGCCCTATGAGATCTTAATCCTTTTAAGAAAATATGAGTTGTTGGGGATGCAAAGTAATTTATACATTTTAAAAGTTCACCAAGACAGCTGATTTATAGTGCTACAGGAACAATCCAAAGTTAAAAGCTGAAGTTTGATTTTAATGTTTGAAGTGTTCCTTTAGCCATGCTGACACCAGGAAAAAAGAAGGGAAAAAGAAGGAAACAAACTGAAAGAAAAAGAAGGAAGGAAGGAAGGAAAGAAGGAAGAATGGAAGGAAACAAACTGAAAGAAAAAGGAAGGAAGGAAGAAGGGAAGGAAACAAACTGAAAGAAAAAGAAGGAAGGAAGAAGGGAAGGAAACAAACTGAAAGAAAAGGAAGGAAGGAAGAAGGAAAGGAAACAAACTGAAATAAAAACAAGGAAGGAAGGAAGGAAGGAAACAAACTGAAATAAAAACAAGGAAGGAAGAAGGGAAGGAAACAAACTGAAAGAAAAAGAAGGAAGGAAGAAGGGAAGGAAACAAACTGAAATAAAAATAAGGAAGGAAGAAGGGAAGGAAACAAACTGAAAGAAAAAGAAGGAAGGAAGAAGGGAAGGAAACAAACTGAAAGAAAAAGAAGGAAGGAAGAAGGGAAGGAAACAAACTGAAAGAACAAGAAGGAAGGAAGAATAGAAGGAAACAAACTGGAAAAAAAGAAGGAAGAAGGGAAGGAAACAAACTGAAAAAAAGAAGGAAGGAAGAAGGGAAGGAAACAAACTGAAAGAAAAATAGGAAGGAAGGAAGGAAGGAAGGAAAAATAAGGGGAAAAAAGAAAAAAGGAAGGAAAATGAAAAAAGGGAAGGAAGGAAAATAAGGAAAAAAGGTAAATGGAATAAAAGGAAGGAAGGAAAATGAATGAAGGGAGGAAAGAAAGATCACTCCCTGTATATAACGGACTGCAGACGTTTCAGTTCAGATTGCAGAACGCACAGTATTACAGAATGCAAGCATTGTCGTACAGATCGCAGGATTTAGATTGAGATTTTTAGATTATTTAGCAGAAGGTCGACCAGTTTGTTATACAGTCCATAATCTCTGTAAATTAGATTGCAAGCTCCTAAATGCAGATGACATAATATAGACCTGATAGGCCAGCTTTCCATCACAGACTGTACACAAGTCTTAACGCTGCACTAAACATGCTATTAGCTGCAGTCCATTTTATAATAATTAGACACAATTTAATATGTTTTATCTCTTTCTAATCCTCTCCCGCCCCCCACCCCTCCCCCCAATTTTTCTACCCTCACTGGTACAATGTGCTAAATTGTAAAAAAAAGCAGTATGATTGGGCCCCCGAGAGCTGTTTGGCTTCTGGGAAGCTCTCTTGCTTGTCTTGTGGGAATGACCCCCCTGCCGCAGCCCATGAATCAAGGGCCAGCACGCTGAGCTCATCAATCAAATCACAGTGTACAATCAAAACGCCACAAACATCCCAGACCGAAGAGAAGTTGGAGGAGAATTTCTAACATTCAAGCTCATGCCAACTCCTCCTGGTGATAAATAGCAGTGGGGCCATGGCATGAATCTGCAAGGCGGGAGCGCAACACTTTATGAAATTCACTGAAGCCAAACGCACTTACTTTGCTGCGAAATATTGGAGAATGAGGCCGTATTTCCTGAACTCAGTCTTCCAGAAATGATGCTGACAGTCTGCACACAGATTAGAACGAGAGGAGGAAAGTATCTGGTTCACATAAGGACTGGAAAAGAAAAAAAAGAAGAGATATTACTGGTTACTGCGAACGCATCTTGTCTGCACCGTGTTAGACGCAATTTTTCTTTCTGACTAGAGTAGAAAGAGAATTGAATTTCCTGTACGCATGAAATACAACTTCGTATCATTTAAACCGCTGCACGGTGTCTATATATCCAATGGCACATTTTATCTAGAGAATATAAAAGACAGCATCCGGACAGATTGCCCTTCCACAATGTTTCCCAGAATACTATGTGTACAGGCAACATCCACGTCATCGTTCTGAAAATCTCAAACTGTTCTACCATTCATGCCTTCTTTTCCCCCATCTCCTAGATATCATAGCTTTGTTTCCCCAGTCTGCTTTCCCTCATCTTTCCTCAGTCCCCGGTCTATCAGCTATTTCACTTTTACCCCAGCCTTCTTTACCCATATCACAGCTACTCAACCTGACTGCTGGTGCCAACTGTAAAGCTTTGTGAAGGCTAAATAAAAGAATTGGGGCCATGACCGCTGACCATATCTTCCCATACCCAACTGGTAAGTCACCACTCCCCACTTGCCTTAAGAAGCCTCCATACAGTTTTGTAACAATGTAGCTTTTTAATTCTAGCCCACTATGCACTGGCAGCTGTCATTTCCCCCCTTGCCAAGATGTTCAGGGGGAAATCTTTAACATTAATTAGCTTAATTTTATAAGTGGGAAACCTAAACATCGCATCATGCAATGTTATTCTAAGTTAATTTGTGCTTCCAATTAAGAGGCTTCAATTTGGGGGAAAGACCCTTTCCCCTTGTTTTATCACAAGAAAATTCAACTGAACACGTCGTAGTTCATACAAAAATGGTTAGTTGGAACTGGTGTGAACAGAAGACTGGCCAGCACAAATCCCGAACTTCAGACCTATCAAACACTTTCAAAATGATGTGAAATGTTACAATGAGTCAGACCCAAGTGTCCAATATCGGTGCAAGACATCTCGCGTGTTCTAGAAGCTGAATAAAAGTAATTTGCAGGCAACAGTGTTCTAACATCTACTGAGAAGCCTTCACAGAAGAGTTGAGGCAGTAGTAAACCCAAAAGGGAGAACAAATTCCTTAATAATATCTATAATTTTGGAATGAGCCATTGTTCACATCCCTTTGGCGTTGTAGCAATATACCAACATTTACAGACTCCATATAAGTGTACATAATACCACTGGCGTTCGCAGTTTATTTATAGAAGAAAACACTATTGTTTATTTTTACATTTCCTAATCCCTCTGGTAGCCTCAAATTAATAGGACGTAGGGTGGGGGATGAACAAAAGTCTCCTATGTTTTCCCAGTGTGCCTATTTATCATGCAGATAGATATTTTTCGAGACATGTTGATAAATTGGCTTCATAAAAGGAACACAGGATTTAGGGAATTCTTCACTGGAGACTTTTCCCATATTACTTGATGAATCTGGAACTGCCTTCTCAGAATTCACTTTCAGTTTCAGGAGAGATCTCGGAGCGGTGTTTATGTATTGACGTCATGTCCCCCCCTCCTCATTTTTAGTTGTTTTCGACTTACTAAAGATACTTTTGTAACATGTATGGCATTTATATTGGGACAAAAAATTTATTATACAAGGGAGCAATATTTGATGTTGATTTAAGAACAAACTAATAAAGAATTGGGCTCTAAACCATGGTTCATTGCCCCCCCCCCCCCCCCATATAACAATTCCATATTTTATTAATTAATGTAAAAATAAATATACCCTGGAATTAAATGTCAATTATTGGCCTATTTTATTATTAAATATTAAAAATAACAGTAAAAATTTACTAAACTAAATCAAGTCCATACCTGAAGCTCTATAGGGTAGCAAATCTATTAGTCAGTTATTATTTGCTACACAGTTATTTTGTGAATACAATTTCTAACCATCTTTGCCTCATCGAAGCAGCAGCATTGTTTATGCAGAGGCATCCGACATATCTTCAGCAGCTGAAGCCACTGTATCCAATGGACAACATGGAAATCTGTCCAGGGACCATCGTCAAAAATGACCCTATAGTCAGAATCCCTAAATGCTGAATGTCCTGAGTCCACTTTCAGATTTGGAGTAAAATCTCACGAGTATCTAAAGTGCTTTCAGGAATAACCATAACCCTTGTAGGTATATCAGTAAGTGAAGGAATGATCTGGCCCTACGATTACACAATTCCCCTCCCCCTAAATTGTTTTTTATTTAGTAAATTTAGTAAATAATGGCACTGAAATATATCAAACACCTGTAATCTATGTGCAAATACAAAACATCAAAAGAACATTTAACATGTCTCGTATGAGTAACATGGTCTCAACCGGTCCTACAGGCAGTTCGTGGGGTCAGATCAAATTCAATTCTGTAAGTTACATTGATATTCTGTCTTGGAAACAACTTAAAAAATTTGGTTCTGCTGACTAAGTTTTACCAAAAATAGAATTTTTTGGGTGAGACTGGATAGTCAGTTAGATGTCATTTCGGCTCAGCTAAATGTTGATTTAGAAACCGAATTAGAAGAGCAAACCAAATATGTGCGAAAATGGGCCAATCAGTGTTCTGCAATATACAACTGTTATCAAAATTATTCAACCCCCTTCGAAAATCATGTTTATTGTCAAAGTCTGCAATCTTTCATCAGTTTGCAATGAATAAATCAAACAAAAGCAATTGGAATAGCTCAACACAATTAACAATTCAAGTAGTTTCCCCAAATTCAACTGAAAATGTAACTTATAATGCCTTCTCCAGTCTCAAAATTATTCATCCCCTTCTTGGCATGCATCTTTAGTACTTAGTAGCGCACCCTTTTGCTGTTATGACCTGCTGCAAACGAGATGCATAGCGAGACACCAGCTTCTGGCAGCGTTCCTGAGGAATCTTGGCCAAATTGAGCAATGGCCTCCAGTTCAGAAATATTTTTGGGTTTGCGTGCTTCAACCACCTTCTTCCAATCCCACCACAGATATTCTATGGTGTTCAATCCTGGTGACTGTGATGGCCACTGTAGAATTTTCTAGAACTTCTTCTGCATCCAAGCCTTGGTGGAATTGAAGGTATGCTCTTGATCATTGTCTTGTTGGAAGATCCAATGACGTCCAAGCTTCAGCTTCATCACAGACGGCATGACATTTCCTCCTAGGATTTCCTGATACTTCAATGAATCCATCTTACCTTCCACACGCTGCAGATTTTCAGTGCCATAGGATACAAAGCAACCCCAGAGCATCACTGAGCCGCCACCATGCTTAACTGTAGGCAGAGTGTTCTGTTCAGCATATGCTTCATTCTTCTTCCTTCAGACATACCGCTCGTACATTGCGCACCGCTGATCCATTGGGCTGAAAAGTTCCAGGTTTGTTTCATTGCTCCACAGAAAAGAAGCCCACAACTTCTGTGGCTTATTCATATGATTTTGAGCATATTGGAACTGACTTTTCTTATGCTTTTGAGACATTAGTGGTGTAGCCTTGTTATATGGTTATCAGCTGGGAGATAACCTTGGGAAGCAGTGTACCCATCAGTTAAGTTTTTGTGTGTTATCACTTTTTTCACGGGTGTCCGTGTTTTTGTTATTAGTGGTGTACGCCTTGGACTTCTGGCATGGAAATCGTCTGCATGTTGCCGCTAAATCTTGCTGCAGGTCTTTTATTATTATTACTATTATTATTATTATTATTATTTATATAGCGCCAACAAATTCTTCAGTACACAATGGGTGTACAAATACGTAATTGTAACCAGACACACAGAAACAGAAGGATTGAGGTCCCTGCTCAATGAGCTTACATGCTAGAGGGAGTGGGGTATAATGACACAAAAGGTAAGGGTAGGGGTAGAAAAGTAGAATAGTTGGTAGAATAGTGAGGGCTTAATATGTTGATTTTTGTTTTTTTGCGGAGTGGAGCTTTTGACACTTTAATGCAGGGCTGTCCAACCTGCGGTCCCCCAGATGTTGCTGAACTAAAACTCCCATGATTCCCTGACTACAGAGGCGGCTCTCTAATTAGGCGATTTAGGCGGCCGCCTAAGGCCTCGCGCAGTCAGGGGCCTCGCGGCCGCCTAAATCGCCTGAGGGCAGACTGACATGTCGGGTTCTCGGTCTATGACCGAGGACCCGACACAGGAGGGGGCCCGGCGGCTTGCTCTTAGTGCTGCCGGGTGCGAGGCCCCTACTGTCAGGCCGCCTGGGGAGAGAGCCTGCCTCAGTCTGCAGCTCCGCCGGGTGTGAGCTGCAGACTGAGGTCTCGCGATCTCCAGCCAATCAGAGCGTTGCCGCGGGTTACCACGGCAACGCTCTGAATGGAAATCACGAGACTTTCCCCATGTGGTCTGCAGCTCTGCATCCAGCGGAGCTGCAGACCGGAAATCCCACTGGACCACCAGGGAGCCATCCAGGACACTGGACCACCAGGGACAGATTGACCCCACCGGACCACCAGGGAAAAAGGTACATTTTGACCCCCCCCCTCACCCTGTCATCCCACATGTCACCCCCCTCACCCCATCTCACCCTGTCACCCCCCACCCCATCTCACCCTGTCACCCCCCCACCCCATCTCACCCTGTCACCCCCCCTCACCCCATCTCACCCTGTCACCCCATCTCACCCTGTCACCCCATCTCACCCTGTCGCCACCCCATCTCACCCTGTCGCCACCCCATCTCACCCTGTCACCACCCCATCTCACCCTGTCGCCCCCCCTCACCCCATCTCACCCTGTCACCCCCCCACCCCATCTCACCCTGTCGCCCCCCTCACCCCATCTCACCCTGTCACCCCCCCCTCACCCTGCCACCCCACTTCTCACCACCTTACACCCTGCCACCTCACCCTGTCACCCCCTCACCCTGCCACTTCACCCTGTCATCCCTCTCTCACACTGCTACCCCACCTGTCACCCCGTCACCCTGCCACCCCACCTGTCACCCCCATCTCACCCTGCCACCCCACCTGTCACCCCCTTTCACCCTGTCACCCCCCTCTCACGCTGCCACCCCACCTGTCAGTCCCTGCCACCCCACCTGTCACCCCCTCTCACCCCACCTCTCACCCTGCCACCCCACCTGTCACCCCACCTCTCACCCTGTAACCCTGTCACCCCACCTCTTACTCTGTCACCCACCCTGTGACCCCCACACTGTCACCCACCCTGTCACTCCCCTCATACTGTCACCCCCCCTCATACTGTCACCCCCCTCATACTGTCACCCCCTCTCACCATGTCACCCCCTCTCACCCTGCCACCCCCTTCACCCTTCCTCCCCTCTCACCCCACATCTGACCCTGTCACTCACCCTGCCACCCCACCTGTCACCCTGCCACCCCACCTGTCACCCCCTCATACTGTCGCCCCCTCTCTCCCTGTTACCCCCTCTCACCCTGCCACCCCACCTGTCACCCCCCTCACCCTGCCTCCCCTCTCACCCCACATCTGAACTGTCACTCACCCTGCCACCCCACCTGTCACCCCCTCTCACCCTGCCGCCTCACCTGTCACCCCCTCTCACTCTGCCACCTCACCTGTCACCCCCTTTCACCCTGTCACCCCCCTCTCACACTGCCACCCCACCTGTCAGTCCCTGCCACCCCACCTGTCACCCCCCTCTCACCCCACCTCTCACCCTGCCACCCCACCTCTCACCCTGCCACCCCACATGTCACCCCCTCTCACCCTACATCTAACCCTGTCACCCCACCTCTTACTCTGTCACCCACCCTGTGACCCCCACACTGTCACCCACCCTGGCACTCCCCACACACTGTCACCCCCCTCTCACCATGTCACCCCCTCTCACCCTGCCACCCCCTCACCCTTCCTCCCCTCTCACCCCACATCTGACCCTGTCACTCACCCTGCCACCCCACCTGTCACCCTGCCACCCCACCTGTCACCCCCTAATACTGTCGCCCCCTCTCACCCTGTTACCCCCTCTCACCCCACATCTGACCCTGTCACTTACCCTGCCACCCCACCTGTCACCCCCTCTCACCCTGCCACCTCACCTGTCACCCCCTTTCACTCTGCCACCTCACCTGTCACCCCACCTCTTACTCTGTCACCCACCCTGTGACCCCCCACACTATGTCACCCACCTTACTCTGTCAACTTACCCTGTCACTCCCCACACACCGTCACCCCACCTCACACTGTCACCCTCTCTCACCCCACATATGACCCTGTCACTCACCCTGCCACCCCACCTGTCACCCTGCCACCTCACCTGTCACCCCCTCTCACCCTGCCACCTCACCTGTCACCCCCTATGTCATTTTCCCACACACTCTGTCACCTCTCTCCACACACACTGTCACCTACCTCCACACACACTGTCACCTACCTCCATACACACTGTCACCTACCTCCATACACACTGTCACCTACCTCCATACACACTATCGCTCCCTCTAAACACACGGGCACCACTCTGCGCACTCTGGCACCCTCCTGCTCTTTTACACTCACCCTGCCACAGTTACTCCTTTACTCACCCTGTCACCCCCTAAAGGCAATCATTCTACACAGTACACACTGTCATAAAACAGAGCGTCGCCATGAACTTAATGCCAAAGGCCAGTACACAAACATACACATGCTCAGGGAAACATACATACAAATACAAAGATACTCACTGCCAGACACACACTCTCAGGTACACACAGGTAAATGCACAATGCAACGATGTATACAAAGACTAGTTCTCTATATCCAGTACTGCAAGCTTCCTTTCAATATATCTACAGCTTCTTATATACACACACACAAGTCAACTGCAATTTTTTTCCAATAATGGTGTTAGTGGGGGCCTCATGTATGAATTTCGCCTAAGGCCTCGCCAAGTCTAGAGCCGCCACTGCCTGACTATCTTTTTAATTGAAAGAATCATGGGAGTTGTAGTTCAGCAACATCTGGGGGGCCGCAGGTTGGACAGCCCTGCTTTAATGGATACGAAAGAGTGGAGACAGGATGAAAGTCTAACAGAGAAGGGAAGGGAGTTCCACAGGAACGGTGCAGCCCTAGAGAAGTTTTGGAGGTGAGCACCAGAGGTGGAAGTACGAACAGAGAATAGACGTAGGTCTTTGGCACAGCGTAGGGGGCCTAGATGGGACATACTTGTGTATTAGGGAGGATAGATAGGTTGGAGCAGTATTGTGTAGAGATTTGTAAGCAGTCACTTGGGTTTTTCATAACCTGCTTTCTCAAAACTCTGGTTGCAGCCATTGAAAGTTTTTTTTCCGTCCAGGTAGTGTAACCACTGTTCCTTAAACTTTGAACTTGCAAACTATGCTTCCAACAGTATCCCTAGAAACATTCAGTGCCCTCGCTATTTCTTTGTATCCTGTTCCGTGTTTGTGAAGGGTGATGATCTCTTCTCTTAACTTTTGGACCATTCTTTTGACTTAGCCATATTTCTAACATGCAGTCAAACGTGACACTTATCAAAACCCTAGCCACTTCAGGTATTTCAAGTGTTCCAGCTCAAGCACACCTGGTGCAACCAATGAAGCATCAGGTGTGCTTAAGATAACAACTGTTTTGCATATTTGTGCTGTTGTGAGGGATTCTATTCTGGGGGTTGAATAATTTTGAGACTGGAGAAGCCATTATAAGTTGCATTTTCAGTTGAATTTGGGGAAACCACTTGAAGCATTCGTTGTGTTGAGCTATTTTAATTGCTTTTGTTTGATTTGTTCATTGTAACGAGCTGAAAGTCTGTAAATTTTGACAATAAACCTGATCAGTGTGTGTGTTTGTCAGTGTGTATATGTGTCAGTAGGTGTGTGTATCTGTGCCTGTATGTGCATGTATCTGTGTGTGCCAGTGTGTATCTGTGCCTGTATGTGCATGTATGTGTCACTGTGTGCCCCCCACACAGTGACACGCCTGGTGATATTCCAATTGATCCCAGTTTTAATTCTAAATATATATATATATATATATATATATATACCTCCTCCTGTTTTCTCACTTGATCTGTAAATGAAATCATCATTTAGTGACTGCCCCCCCATCCCAATCACCTTCCACAAGTAGAATTCAGAATATTGACACCCCCCAATCTCAAGCATGTTTAGCATTGCATGCTTAGTCGCTTATTCCAGCATTTTTTGTCCCAGAATTCTGAATTTCTGCTGAACAATTGCAGTTCGATCCGAAACAATCTCCAAATCTAGAATTGACCAAGCCATTTCGGAAGACATTAAACATATCACAAAAACAATACATTACGATAAAAATAAAACAGAAACTTGATATTTAAATTCTGCTAACTGTAACAGTACTTACCTGGTCTGCGTGCCGGCAGGGGTCCTGCTTTCAGGCGAGCAGCGTACGGCTCGAAAACTCCTGGCGGGCCGCACGCCGTACAGTATTGGGAACGCTGCTCGCATCGCAATCACGTTCTTAAAGGGGATATGGGAGCCTAACCTTTTCGGTTTGCTCCCATTGGCCAAAATCATTCTGGCGCCCCCCATCCATGCAGGTTTTGGGGCGTAGGCATGACGTGGACCAATCAAATTAATAGTAAACTTACCTGGCCCTAGATTCTGTGCCCTACTGTGGTTTCTGTTAAAAAAAACAAAAAACAACAAAGCCAAAGAAAAATGATTTACGTTAAAATTGCTGTATTGTAAAAAACGTCTGCTGTGTTTTTAATTTGACTATATTGGCTTAAAATGTAAAATTAATGTTTGATCCCCATGAATTCCCAGTTTCGTGAATAGCGCTGTAACCCTAAACTGATCCTGCAATAGAGGTGTGCTCATTTCATTTTATTATATATAATATTATATCAGGATTCTTTTTAAATAAATAGGGGATCGGAGGTGCTCATTACTGAGAAGGTATATTAAAAGGGAGAACGTGGCTCGAGACATACAGAACTAGATCAGGGACCGCAGGTATATCCTTGGAAGGCTCTACCCCCCAGGTGTTTCCCAAAGCATGAATCCAGAATTTATATAATGAAATAATTTAAACCACCCTTCCAAAAAAAATCAAAGAAATCTATAATTTGATCATAAATGTATTTCACAATTTTAACCGAACTGTGTGAAATGTATCAATATTTTCTTATCTATAGAATCAATGTATTATTCAGCTAATTTGAAATATTTCTAGGGAAAAAAATACTAAAACACATTTAGCAAATCTGCTAATCAAAATGGATGAAAAGCACAATTTCAGTTGGCGGCTTGGACAGCTGAGCTGAATCCTGGTGGGAGCCGTGGAGATAGTGCCAAGGGGTACTTGCTGGGTTAACGTGAATTTGCAAGTGCTGAATTACAAAAATGTACATTCTCATATCTCAACACAGCAATGTGCGCAGTCAGCCAGCACACTGTCTTCCATTGCCACCTGGTGGACATTGCTGGTATTACCCTGCCTGAAAACTAACCAAAGGATAAAGCTATCAGGCACACATTTACCTTTATTTTCTCAATGGGCAAGATCACAATGATGCATACACATTACATCTACATGATGGGATAAATGTAGATATCTTGGAGGCCTATCCCAGGTACCCGGGGCCCCAGTTATGGGTGTTCACTCTGACACGACTAACAGAAATACATTTCCTCCTGGACAGGATCTCGCTGGTAAATCAACACAATTGTTTCTTGAAAGTGCAGAGAGCACAGGAGGAGATGCAATTCTCGGTAATAACTGCAGAGCTACAGACATATCTCTTGTGGGCGTCCACTGCGATAACAAGCTGCCCACACAGGGAAGAGAATCATAAAATAATCTCAAGGGCTATAGAACATAGGACAAACTGTGACTATTGGTTTGGAGGTGACAGAGGACAGAGTATTGTATTACGAACTTTGAGACTCAACAGTATTAATAGGGGCATTGAGTCAGAGAAAACACAGTGGTGGATTGTTTTGTCAAAGACAGATACATAGTATTCTGATGCCGTAGACCAACAATAGTTAACGTTTGGCATATCACCTGTCCACCTGGCTTGGCACGTCCGCCATTTCAATTGGTACCGATTTCCTACTGTAACCAAAAAGGACAAGACCCAACAGGTCGATATGAACTGTTAGGTGGGGACATGTGTCTATTGAACTCCCAACTCCATACCATTACTGGCCTGCGGATAGACGTCTTGGTCCATGTAAATTAGATATAGCATCACGCATTGGTACTGGCAGATTTTTGCCCAGGGAATGCTCAGAAAAGGTGGGCTGGAATGTAAAAGTGGTCGGCTTCCGCAAGATGCTTTGTATATTGTCACATAGCACTCTGGGAATACGATAGAAATGTCCCACGCAATTTTTCAATCTGCTTACTGATGCGTTCGTGATGAATGATATTTACTAGATCTTATATGTACACACTACAGCCTCGGTATATACAGGCATTTCTCACTTTATGAACTCTCACTTTATGAACTCCCGACTTTATGAACTTTTTTCTGGATGTGCCGCCATTTTGTTTCACCTCCATTTTGTGTCAGTGGTCCACGGGTCAGGACCGAGAAGAGTGCTTTGGAGCACAAACAAGAAGAGAATAAGAAGAATTTGTGGTCAGGAGTAGACAAGAAGAGAGATGAGGATCAGGAACACAGTTCCTGAAGAGAAAGGGAAGTCTAAAAAACAGGTTTAGATTGTACTGTATTCTTTTTGTGCTTTCATGGGCATACATTACAGATCCTGTAATATTACTGCACTGTGTGCTATTGAATATAGATTTGTCTGTGTGTGTCTGACATAGCTGTCTGTGTGTATGTGTGTTTGCCATTGTGCCATGTTTTGGCAGGCAGCAATAGTAAGGAGCAGGAGGAGGGCTGAAAAAGGGGAGAAGGAAGAAAGTTTGAGAGCTGTAAAAATAAAAGGAGTAACCGAAAAGTGATAAGGGAGAGGGGGAAGCTGATAATGAAGAAAATGAATAAGTAGGAAGGTTTTAGAGAGGTTCCCCATTCAACAAGTGCAGCATGTCTCTTCATTGAATAGTATGAAGATTGATGATAATTTAAAGAAGATTTCAATATGGTATGCATGCCTTTAAAATTCCTACAACATACATGTATTTGCTATGCTTTCATGTTGTATTTGTACTTAATAATTTAGGTTTTCAATGGTAACATTTGTTGGTCAGGAACGGAACCCGTGTTTATTACATTGTGTATATGGGAAATTATAGGGAAATTAGTTCTCACTTTATGAACTCTCACTTTATGAACTAGGCTTCGGAACCAATTTAATTTTTTAATATTTCCTATATCCATATATTTTTAATAGTCTTAATTATATTGATATACATTTCCTTTTTTAAAGTTTGTTCAAAATCATCATTCTTTTGAGGGATTAGAATGTTGAGAGAGGAACCTGAACTTTTGGGGTCTATCTTCTAAATATACGGAATGTGAAAAATCTTCTGTGAGAAGAATATACATGTTTTTACTGATGATGATGTTTTGTATATATCCCTTTTTTCTTTCTTTTTTCTGTGCCTCATAATGCTCTGATATGAGCATGGCATCTTTAGAGCAAATTGAAGACGAACCGAGTGTATTATGGACGTTTTTTTGGGTTGCCAGCACTTTGCCCTTAAGTGCAATGGCGGAAAGTGAACATTGAGACAAGTGAGGATCGGTTACAGATCCGTATAACAGGAAGTAGAACTTGAAAACGGACCAAACCGGATGCGCAATAGAGGAGATACTGCTCTCCCGAATTCCCGGAAGTGACGTCACACGCCCGGTCACGTGTGGGTACGTGATGACGCCACTGTTATGGGATAAAGTAACACAGCTGTGCTAACGCACCCTCCCCTGCACGAACGCCTGTGATTGGTTAGAAATTGTTTTGTGGCCACCAATCAGGACGGAAAGTGGGAAATTTAACCGGAACCAAACGGATCAGAAGACACCAATTGAGAAAGCTGAACGGATTCGGCGAAACGCGTTTTGGACTATTTTATTGTATGTATCAGATTGATTTTAAATTTTAAGCAATAAATGCTCTTAAAAGTTGGAGTGCATGCATCTGAAGTTCTATCAATCCTGTTAAAAGAAGGGAGAGAGCTGTCCCTAAAACGAGCTCATACACTGTTATACTGGGAGCCAGGTCACAGGCTCTGAACCAGGTGAGGAGTAACCTTCACTCTTATATTTAGCTTATTATTATATTGTGTCCATAAGGATTTCAACACCAGGGCGAGCTCTTCCTGTCCTCCCCTCCCCTGCTTTTGTTTCCCTTTCTGAGGAGTACACTCCATCTGGACGTTGAGGTGTGTGTCACCTGAATGACACAAAAGCGAAAGTGATTAGAGCCAATCCAAATAGGCTCTAAACCACGTGAGTGCTTCTTAGTTATAAGGGGTATAATCATTTGAAAAAATTGGAGCACACTATGTATTTTTATTTCTTC